>NC_137276.1:237215000-237815000 GCF_054371585.1 Giraffa tippelskirchi
AGAGCCTCAGATGCATCAGGAGCCCCTTTGTGTGCCCCCTGCAGTTTCCCCAGCGGTCAGAGTGCTGTTCTTAAGGAAACTGTTATCAGCAGGATTGATTTTTCCGCTCGGCCCGGGCATGGCTGCAGTGAGCGGCGGGCCAGGTGGGGCCAGGATCCTGAGAGTGAAACAGGAGGCAGAGCTGCAGGATGGAGCTCAGGGCCAGCGAGGCAGTGTGACGAGGAGCTGAGACGCGGCTTCACCACCTCGCATGGCTGTGTGAGGGGAGAAGGAAGACCCTCATCCCTGGGGGTGTTTCTTCAGAGTGGTGGTTGCTGTTGCTAAGGCGGGTGGAACTCTTTTCAACCCCGTGGACTGCAGCCACCAGGCCCCTCGAGTGGCCGTCAGCCATGCCTCCTGAGTTTGCTCTGAGGCCTGAGGAGGGGGATTCCTGTGGTCCCACCGCCGTCGCCCTAAAAGCCTAACTGCTGCCTGCGTATACTTACCGTCACTGCCAGTTCCCATCGCGAAGTGAAGTCAGTCGTGTCCGACTCTTTGAGACCTCATGGACTGTACAGTCCGTGGAATTCTCCAGCCAGAATACTGGAGTGGGTAACCTTTCCCTTCTCCAGGGCATCTTCCAAACCCAGGGATCAAACCCAGGTCTCCCGCACGGCAGGCGGGTTCTTTACCAGCTGAGCCACCAGGGCAGCCCCAGTTCCCACTGAGGGGACATCATTTGCTTTTGTTGAGAAGTGGTCTGTTTTAGCTTATTTAGCTGTTATGTCTTAAGAAAGTTCACCTTACATTTCTGCAGTCTTTAAAAATCTGTCAAACCCAAACTTTTAAGGTAGGTGAGGATTCTGTGAGCAAGTGAGCATTCAGCAGGAGTCGTGACTAGTACACACATTGTTTTCTAGAGGCAACTATTTTTAAGAGCCTGAAGAGTTTCTCTTTACTATATGAAGTCTTTTTTAGCCCTTTTTATTTTTAATTTGTTTATCAAAATCTTTTTCCAATAAAGATACGTACTTGCTTTTTATGGATTTAACAAATTTCTATATAACTTTTACTGAGTACTAGGCATGTTCTAGGTTCATTACAAATATTAACTCAGTGAATCCTTATTACAATACTCTGAAGTCAGTTCTGTTATCATCCCTCTTTTACAGATGTGTACACTACAACTCATTTTCCATTTCCTTCTCCATTTTCTGGAGAAGGCAACCCACTCCAGTACGCTTGCCTGGAAAATCCTATGGACGGAGGAACCTGGTAGGCTACAGTCCATGGGGTCGCTAGGAGTCGGACATGACTGAGTGACTTCACGTTCACACTGCATCCCAAGGTCATTCAGCTTCAAGCAAGTCTGAGATGCTGAGGTGCCAGCTAGGATTCTGATTCAGGCTGACTGGCTTCAGCATCAGTGCTTGTAGGGGTCGGGCTGGGCCGGTCTGGCTGGTTAGTGTTGTGGGGGTCTTTGAATGACAGGAGCTGGGAGTGTTGTTCTGTGTGTCTGTCAGGATGGGATTTCAGGGTTGACAATCAGTGACTTTATTTAATCAGCTTAGGACTGTGGCATTAACCTGGAATCTCCCCTTGGCTTGAGTCAGCACAGAGGAGGAGTTAGAGAAACAGAGTCCCCTAAAGTGGGATGAAGGACCCCCCTCTTCAGAATCTGTGCGTGTGTTTCAAGAGCCACCAGAGTTGAGTGAATTAAGCTGTTTTTCTGGACGAATCTAAACTAGATTCTGAGAGCTTTGGCTTTTCCGAATCACCTTTCAAATCCTACTTAGTGATTCAGAATAGTTTTACACAGCACAAACAGAAGAACTGGACACTGAAATCGGACTTTAGCATTATCCTCTTTTTATTTCTTCAGATAAATAAATGCTGAATTAAAAAAAAATCAAATTCCAGTAACCATAAGGAAGCCCATGATGTAGATGATTTTTTTTCATGCTTCACTGGCTCGTATATGCTTTGGAGGGAGCTACTGGACTTGTTTGTTCTCCCTCTGCAGTGAGTGTCCCCAGTCCACCCGCAGTGAGCTGCTTGTAGAATACCACCTGACTGTGTCTTTAGATAAAAATGTACCGTGGGCTTTCCTGCTGCACATTCCCCTGGTTTTCCTTCTGTGTCACTGGTGGCTCCTCTTTTCTGAGACTTTAGACAATCGCAGCGCTCCAGAACTCGGCCTTTGGGCAGACTGTTTCACTCCTCTGCTGAAGATGCTGTGATGACTCCCCTTCCAAAGCCCCTGCATTAAGACCTTTTATCATCTGCCCCATTACTCTCTCTCTCTCTCTGTGGCCTAATTGCCTATTACTTTGCTAGAGCTTCCAGAACCCAGTGCTGCAAGCTGACTGGCTCGAATCACAGGCCTGTATTGTCTCTCAGTTTTTCAGCCTAGAAGGCTGGGACCAAGGCGTCAGCAGGACTGAGCTGTCTCTGAAGGCGTCAAGGAAGGGCTGTCCCAGGCCTGTCTCCTAGTCTCTGCTGGGGCCTTGGCATGTGCCCGCATCCCGCCAGTCTTCTCTGCTGGGGTCTTGGCACGTGCCCGCATCCCGCCAGGTGGCGGTCTGGCTGTGTGTGTGTCCATCTTTGTGTCGATTTCTCCTTTTTTCTAAGGACTCGGGGTGAGGGGCGTGGCCTATTCCAGTATGATCTCAGCCTAATTAATCACACGTGCAGGGGCGCTGTTTCCCAGGCCCCATGTGAGAGACACCGGCAGTCAGGGCTCCATGTATGAGTTTTGCTGAGACTCAGCCCAAACCGCAGCACTGCTGTGTTCTCCCTCGCGCTCTGTGAGGCATCGCACCCCCCTTGCCGTGAATGCTTGAGGGGGTCCCTGCCTTAAGGCCTTTGCACTGTCTGTTCCCTCTACCTGGAACGCCCCTGCACCCCAGCTGTCCACAGGGCTCACGACCACCCCCTTCTCAAGTCCGTCTTCAAACACACTTTTTTCAGTAATTCCTCCTTCCCCCGATCGTCCTATTTAAAATCATGTCTCCCTCTCCCCCCAGCCCCCCAGTCTCCCTGGCTCGTCGTTTTTCCTTTTTCCATAGTTCTCTCCATCTTCTAACATCTTGGGCAGTTTGCTTATTTACGGGCTTTGCTGTGCGTCCGTTCCCTACGCTGACTCTGGACTGTAAGCCCGGTGAGGCGCTGTTTGTTTCCTTCTCTGACTTATTCAGCTCGGAAAGTGTGTACAGCTCTCTCATTTTCTTTATCAGTCGGTTTAGTGGTGGAGACGTATGCCTCTCATACATTGGTGTAAGGTGTGTGGGAGGGTGGCAAAACATACCGTAAACTGTTCTCTTGAGCACCGTGACACAGCTCTCCTGTACTGCCCTACGTCTGGGACCTTTAGGCAAATGTCGTGTTCATGACGGTCACAGGTCCTGGGAGGGTACGAGATGGAACCAGAGCCCTTCTGCTGAAACACTGAGAGGCCTCATTTGACTTGTTCCCACTGTCATCCAGCTGTTGCAGGAGCGATCACGAGGCCCCTGGGAGAAACTGACCGTCAGGCTGAGAACTCAGGCGTCCTGACCTGCTGTGATGTTCCTCTTAGCATCAAAAGGCAAACAGCTCTGAAAGTGACCACAGAGTGCTCTTGGAGACATTTCTCTGGCTTCTGTACAGTGGATGAGGTTTCAATCGCCCACAGATATCACATCCGGTTTCCTGAACAACCATGTCAAGGCCTTTCTCTCATGGGCCCCTGGTAGCCAATGTTGGCAGTGATTCGCAGCAGAACCACTGAACTAGCCAACTCTCCATGCATTTCTTGGTCTTAAAATCCATCAATTTATATTAAATTATTTTAACTTGTTGTCATCCTTTGCCATCATAAATATTGAATATTTTTATGAGCCTCTATCCCCATCTCAGCTGGTAAAGAATCCGCCTGCAGTGCGGGAGACCTGGTTCAATCCCTGGGTGGGGAAGATCCCCTGGAGAAGGGCATGGCAGCCGACTCCAGTATTCCTGCCTGGAGAATCCCATGGACAGAGGAGCCTGACAGGCCGCAGTCCACGGGGTCGCAGAGGTGGACACAACTGAGTGACTAAGCACACGGCACAGCATCCTCATAGACGGTGGAGACTTAGGAGGGCAAGGGTGATGGACACATTTCTGGCTTTCACTGTGGTGCCAGGATGCTGGCACTTACAGGGTGCCAGAGAGCTGTTTCTTAAGCTCCCAGCTGAAGTCCAGACTCTGAGATGTGTCGCTACCCAGCATCCTGGCTTAGATGGCATGGTCGGCAGGCGCCATGCCTGGGCCAATTTGCATTCGTTTCTTCCTAGAACTCATGAGTGGCTTTCAGAAGTCGAGGCTGGAACCCCACATTAAGCAGTGCTTCAGCTAGGACGAGGACTAGTGGCTTGTAGGAAAGTCTCGTCTGACATCAGGAGGTCTAGGAGGTGAACTGTCTCAACGTGGCACCCAAAACGGATGGGGCTTCAGAGAGAAGGCACGGCTACAGAGAGGCCACTGGTGTTTTTTCAGCCACGCTCATTCCTGGCTGGCAGCGTGTCCATGACTGACCATAAAGGAGCAGGGGTGTCAGAAAGTTGATGTTGACGGAGGCCGCCCACCAGCCCTCGTCCCACAGCTAATAAACCGCCATCCTTCGTGTTTCCTGCACGATGTCTGCTTTTCCCCTCGGTCCTGCTGGTGCTGCCCCCGTGAATCTACCGGAAAGAAAGCACTGGGTGTGTTTGACTCCACCCTTTTGCTGGGACACGTTCTTTCTGCTGATGAGGGCTTATCAGGAACTAAGCAAGCTGAAGCTTCAGGGCCTTTCACTTGCCTTGGTGGGGGCCCCACCCTGTTCCATTAATCTTTTCTGTTACAAAATTTTCAAAAGTAATATTCTTTAACCACAATGGGTTCATTGTACTGTCTCTTTCTATTTTAATTTCTCCTCTGCCACACTTTCCTTCTTGTGGCTGCAGGCAATGTTGGGATCCAGCTGAAATGGGAGTTGAATGGAGAATACATCAATTTGGTTCAGGTTGAACGGAAAGTGTTTATGTCCTTTGCAGTAATTTCCAAGTGTGATTATTGCTAGCCGACCTGGTGCAGGAATGAATAGCCTGCAGGAATACGTGGGCTACCATCCACTCCGCGACTCGCCAGGTGTCCAGTCACAGAAGCGCAGGATCTGAGATCCTGACACAGAGTGACCTGCTCCTAGGATGCCCTGGACGGGAATTATGTGAAACCAGAAGGGAAAGGGAGGATCGCAACAGACAAAGCCAAAAACGTTTGTGTGAAAAGTGTCATGAAGAGGATGTCAGGCAGTGGATGAATCATGCCGTTGTTATTACTCTGGATTTTATGATTGTGTTTGTCAGCTTTTTACAATTTGTCATTTTTGTGATGATTGTCATCCTAAACGAGTCTTCAACTTTACTCCTAATGTATTTATATTTTCTTCTTACAAAACTCCCTTTATTTTTAAAAAAAAGCTTTAGGACTTCCTAACCCTGAATCGTCCTTGCCTCCATCTTCTCAATCCCCTTTGTTACATCTTGACAAGGTTTCTGGGGTCTAATGCATAAAAGTCTCAACGTTTAATGTCGTTTTTCAGTTAATATTGATAATGACTGCAGCTTCTAGAAATATGTAGAAATTAAATAATTAGCACTTATCACATCTCTAAGTATAAGAAAAATAAGATTAGCATTCCATTTTTATAGGACAGGTGTAGTCAGGCAACTTGAGTAGATTTTCATAGCCTCAATGCTTCCATGAATTCCTCAGAGTTCTTACCTATCAACCTTCCAAATAGGAATATGTTCATATATGAACATATTTCTATGTTCATTTGCATAGAAAATTACATCTCTACATTAGAAAATATTTTTTTCTAATTATTTTCAGATATGAGAGAATTGCTAAATGCTATTTTTGCCAAATGCCTTTATTCTATAATAATAGATACTTAAATAAAAATAAATGTTTCATTTAGCCAAAGTATCCTCCAGTTTCCTGGAAAAAAAAGATAGTGGTGAAATGTTTCATCACTTCCGCTTGAACTGGAATTGACTAATCAGAATAAGGGCATGTGCATTTGTGTACAGAGGGTAAATTTGTTTGGCATTTCCAATTATCAACACAACCACAGTAAAGTCTTCAGAGAACATCAGTAAAGCCTTATAAAAGTGCCTTAGAGTGACAAATAACACCAGATAACGCTTTAAATGCACTGCATTCCGAGAAAAAGAAATACATTACCCTTCTTTGTTTGTTTTAATTTTTGTTTTATACTGGAGCACGGCTCATTAACAATGCTGTCTTAGTTTTAGGTGTGCAGCCAAGTGACTCAGTTATACACATACAGGCGTTTACTCTTTTTCAGATTCTTTTCTCAGATTATTACAAAATATTGAGCAGCGTTTCCTATGCTATAGTAGGTCCTTGTCAGTTACCTATTTTAAATATAGCACTATGTACATGTCTATCCCTCACCCCTACACTTCCCCGAAGGTAACCGTAAGTTCTTCTCTAAGTCTGTGAGTCTGTTTCTGTTTTGTAAATAAGTTCATTTGTAATATCATTTTTAGATTCCACATATAAGTGATATCATATGATATTTGTCTTCCTCTATCTGACTTACTTCACTCAGTATGATGCTCTCTAGGTCTATCCACATTGCTGCAAATGGCATTATTTTATTCCTTTTATTTTTTTGGCTGAGAAATATTCCAGTGAATATACATACCACATCTTCTTTATCCATTCATCCGTCGATGGACACATAGTTTGCTAACAGAGCTTCAGTAAGCATCCTCTTGGGCCATGTTTTTCTCCAGATGTATGCCCAGGAGTGGAATTGCTGGATCATACAGTAGTCTGTTTTTAGTTTCTTGTGTGTGTGCTCAGCCGTGTCTGACTCTTTGTGATGCCATGAACTGTAGCCTGCCAGCCTCCTCTGTCCAAGGAATTTTCCAGGCAAGAATACTGAAGTGGGTTGCCATTTCCAGGATTCTTCCTGACCCAGGGAGCATACCCATGTCTCTTGTATCTCTTGCATTGGCAAGCAGATTCTTTACCACTGTGCCACCTGGGAAGCCTTTAGTTTCTTAAGTCTTACATTTAGATCTCTAATCCATGCTGAGTTTATTTTTGTGTATGGCACAAAATACTTTTTACAAGTAACTAACTGTCCAGTTTCCCAGCCTGTTTATTGAAGAGAGTGTCTTTCCTTCATTGTATAGTTTTCCCTTCTTTGTTACAGATTAACTGACCATAGGTGCATGAATTTTTTCTGGGCTTTCTATTCCATTATGCTGATCTATATTTGTGTTTTGTGCCAGTACCATATTGTTTTGATTACTATAGCTTTGTAGTATAGTCTGAAGTCAGGGACCCTGATTCCTCTAGCTCTGTTTTTCTTTCTCAAGATTGCTTTCACTATTTGGGGTCTTTTGTGTCTCCATATAAATTTTAAGGTTTTTTATTCTAATTCTGTGAAAAATGCCATTGCTAATTTGATATGGATTGCATTGATTCTGTAGATTGCTGTGAGTAGTATAGTCATTTGACAATGCTGATTCTTCCAGTCCAAGAACATGGTGTATCTCTCCATCCATTTGTGTCATCTTTGATCTCTTTCTTTCTTTCCAGTAGATATTAAGCTTTGGTAACAACAAGTGGGTCAGAAGAACTTTCCAACTCAAGTATAAGATAGTTACAGAGACTTTGAAACCTTTAAAACTTCTTCTTTGAGCCTAGGCCACTAGCATCCAGTTTTATTCCAGCTCACTTTTCAGCATGAAGCCCATTTTGGAATGAACAGCTCATCCACATTGTGCTTTTCTAGTGGAGAAGCACCTGTGTATTCCGTCCTAAGGTTTCCCAAGTCACTGCCCACGCAAGTGTCGGCTGGGACCGATTCCCTGAACTTCTTTGCATCTCAGTTTTCTCATTTTGTAATACAGTGGTTTGGGGTCACGTCTCCGGCTCTGTTTCTGGCTCTGGCACAAATATTCCATGGTCTTTATGTCTACCCACATCTTAAATGGGTCAGATCCTTAAGAAGAGGAAGAGTTACCAGCACTCTGTGTTTCATAGATGCTGGGCGAGAGGAAGGCACCACTGCACCTTTAAGATTCCACTGAATAGTCGCTGGACACTTGGCTGAGAGTTACTGAAGGGAATTCCAGACACAGGCCGCTAAATACAGTCACACATTGTTCAGCAGTTCTGTGCTAAGATTAAATATACTTGTGGTCAGAATCACCCCCCGCTGTCCCCTGTGAAGTAAGTCTCCTGCAGACTGTCTTTTACAAACACAGATTTTCCCTCGCATTGAACAGGTCACTGGCTCTTAAATTGTGCCTCTGATGAAATAGTTGCCTTATGTCTGAAGCCACAATACCTTTTTAAAAAGTAGCTCATCTTGAAACCATCCTAGTTAAATTGTTAAGTTACCTTTTTCCTCTATTTTAAATTGTTTACTTATTTGTTTACTTTCTCTATGTTCATGTTGACTTTGTTTATTAAGTCTGTATAAGTTAAATGAGATTCTTTGGGTTTGGATGCCATTGTATTACTTTTCATTTGAAATCTCAAAGTTGACTGCTAAGAGCAGGTGTTTGAGTCACCCATTCAGTACTAACTCACATTGCTCAGATGAACCACTTTATAACTGGTCATCTGTGCCTCATACCTTTTACTTGACCATTTAGGGCTGTGAAACCTCAAACTTCTAGCCCAATTTTTTAAGAGCTCACAATTTACTTGCCATTTTCTTCTATTTGTTTAGAAAGTTAAAAAAATAATGTCTGCCTTTTTAAAGGTTGTACTGCTATGTCACTTTCTAGTTTCATCTCAAATATTTTAATCTTTAATGTCCTTCTGAGCTAAAAAGGTGTGCAAAGTCAGGATGGAGAAGATGTAAGGGAAGTTCTTTGAAATCATATAAATCATGTTTGGTGATGCACAGAAGACTTCATAAAGGCAGATTAAGACCTATAGTGACACATCTTTTATTGATTTGTACTTGTTTGTTGGAGGATGTGTACATGTCTTAAAAAACAGAGCCAAGATTTCTGTTAAGACTAACTGGCATGGAGTGGTTATTCTTTTGATGATTTCAAAGTAAAGCCCTTTTTAAAAAATGGGAAATAGAGTAGACTAACTGAACAGGAGACCAATTTTCCTTGACCATTGAATAAAAGCAAATTCTGACATATTTCAATGGTGAGTACATTATATGTTCCACCTCAGAAAGTATTTAACTTTATTCCAGTCATTAGATTTTTAAGTCACTTGACAATGTAATTCATTAAAAGTTGCTGCACAGTCTGTGAATAATTAACCTAGTAACATTTATTTTATTTACCTGAGCCATGTTTACTTTGAAAATTATGAATCCTGGCTAGTCTATGTTTAAAGATAAAGCATTTATAATGATCCAAAATGTCATTTAACTCTCATTCCTTTTCAAAAGCATTCATTTCAACAAGGGTGAGAGGAATTGAGTTTCCCCAGGCTCACTCACATTTTGATTTTTAACAAAACATATCAGTCATTAAAGTTAAACCAGACCTTTTGTTGTTTTACCAAGATTAGGATCATGAGTCATTCTCAAGAATCTGTTTTTGGACCAAGTGTTGGCTGGCTACTGCACAAACCCTGTGTAAGGCCCAGCATCTGACCTCAAGGGGCTTATAGCTTATAATGAGGACGGTACACAGAACGCTAACCCAGAGGTGGCTTTGGAAAATGATAGAATGGAGTAAAGCTCAGCTGAAGTTGAGGGAAGAAAAACAGAAGAGGGAGAGAAAAAGAGGATCTGAAGGGAGTATTGATGTGATGTCAGGAATAGACGAAGACAGAGTCTGTAGAAAGACTATGGAGAATTGAATGCTAACCTGAGGTTGAACTTGATTCTCAGTTCCTGAAATCAAATACTAACATGAAGGAAGATTTGAGGAGAGAGATGAGAATTATAGAATGTAACAGCAGAAAGTGTACATAAAAATCTAACACATTTCTCTACAGACAAGGAAACTGAGGCACAGAAGTTTAAGTGACTTACCAGAGGTCACATAGTATATCAGTGTTAATAGCATATTGGGGCCAAAAGCTTGTCTGCTGACTCCTGGCCTAGAAATCTTTTTATCCCATCACATCAGACTATTCAAGGTCAAAGTCTTCAGTAGATACTGCTTCTTGAATATGTAGTAGATTGGCCTAGTTGTCATTTTTTGAAGTCTGTTTTTCTTCTAAGAGCTTCTAAGAATGATAGCTTTCCTCCTGATTCCTGAATGTGGTGTGTGTATTCACCATACATAATAGCTTACTCCTCACATGTACAATTCTTATAAAATCATTAGCTTACTCTGTGGCTTTTGGAAGGGAGTGTGTTTTACTGATGTAGACTTGGCAGCTCCTTGTCATCCTTACCCTCCAGAACAGGCACTGCCATCTATTCCAGAAGTCTCTTTGTTTCTTGTGCTCCCACATGCATAGATGATCAGTTTAGACAATATTTATGTCCATGACATGAAAATAAACTTAGTACAAAATTATGTGTTTAAGATATTTATGATATTTTCTCCCATAAAATATTTGTGCTGTTGTGATAGTTTGGGCAGAGGTACATGCCAGTGATTTCAAGTGAGGCTTAAGAGTTTATTTATTCACAGGTGTTTATTATGAATTCAATGCCTGTGAAAAGTGACACTTTGAGTAAACCACATTGTCAGGAGTGGCATATATACACCTTGAAATAACCCTTTTGATTTGAAATTCTTCTTCACCACATGACTCCCTCCCATCTCAGATGTTCCAGTGATGTAAATATTAAAGACTTATCTTGTAAGGCATAACTTGAAAAATGCTTACAGCCTTCATATTGGGCATACAGATTATATTGAGCAGTACGTCAACTTCAGCACGTTGGCTGGGTGACTTGGAGAAAGGCAATGCCTACTGTGTTTATTTTATAAAATGCCTGTGTATACTTGATGTAATTGTATAGCTTTGTGTGTATAAACGTGTGTGTGTGTGTTGATCAGTCGTAGTTGTAATACCCAGAGACCTTTTGGCTCAACTGCTACAATGGTGTGCTTGGTATTTTGTGGAGACGAAATGCAAGTATCACCGACCCCTTCCAGAGCCAACATGACTCTTTGAGTGCCTCAACCTGGTTTTCCCACTCATCTGAAAACCAGACAAAACACCTCCTTCCCTCTGTGTTTCTGCCTTAGATTCTCCTGCACTTGATTCTTCCTTTTATTCATTTCTTCCCAACCCAGGCAAAGCTTCTATTCCCTGCAGTATCAGTGATCTGTACCCACACTAATACCAGGAGAAGAAGCAGTTCATTCTCGAGATTCAGTTCAGTTCAGTCACTCAGTCATGTCTGACTCTTTGTGACCCCATGAACCGCAGCACACCAGGCCTCCCTGTCCATCACCAACTCCTGGAGTCCACCCAAACCCATGTCCACTGAGTTGGCGATGCCATCCAACCATCTCATCCTCTGTCGTTCCCTTCTCCTCCTGCCCCCAATCCTTCCCAGCATCAGGGTCTTTTCCAGTGAGTCAGCTCTCTGCATCAGGTGGCCAAAGTATTGGAGTTTCAGCTTCAACATCACTCCCTCCAATGAACACCCAGGACTGATATCCTTTAGGATGGACTGGTTGGATCTCCTTGCAGTCCAAGGGACTCTCAGGCTTCAGCAGTATGTGAACCATGAACTTCCAGATGTTCAAACTGGTTTTAGAAAAGGCAGAGGAACCAGAGATCAAATTGCCAACATTCGCTGGATCATTGAAAAAGCAAGAGAGTTCCAAAAGAACATCTATCTCTGCTTTATTGACTATGCCAAAGCCTTTGACTGTGTGGATCACAATATACTATGGAAAATTCTGAAAGAGATGGGAATACCAGACCACCTGACCTGCCTCTTGAGAAACCTGTATGCAGGTTAGGAAGCAACAGTTAGAAATGGAACTGGACATGGAACAACAGACTGGTTGCAAATAGGGAAAGGAGTATGTCAAGGCTGTATATTGCCTAGATTAGGAACCACATATATATGCGAACTCAGGAATTCCCACAGCCCCCGTGAGTTATGTGTGAACATGAATGCTTTGTTATCAGTACAGAGCTTGACAGGAGATACACGCAGAGGCACACACAGGTTATAAGTGACACAGACACAGAAAGTATATCAACTCCTACACCCGATGGAGATTAGGAAAAAGACTTTAGCCTAAAATAACAACAACCAAAACTTTTTAAACCTCTTGTTTATGCCAGAGACTCAGTGAAACATTCAGTACCGAGTCTGAGAACCAGGTTCTCACAACAGTCCTGAAGCACAGGTAACTTGCAGGCTCCCTGTGAGCTGAAACACAGTTAAAAATTTGCAGTTGAGACTTCGGTGCATCTGACTGGATTCAAGGAGCTTGTGTTTCCTCAATACATGATGCCTGTGAAAATAAAGATGCAGACTGGGAAGGGAGCTGCTGTGTGGGGCAGTCCCCACGCCTGATGCTGTGTATCCTCGTGTGCTCCACAGGCAGACCCCCTGAAAGTCCCATGAAGGTGATAGAGGTTACCCTTCCAACCCAGACTCCTGAGTGGAGAGAGGACACTCGTTTGCTCAGGATAACACAAAGGAAAAGCCAGAATTTGAGTTCAAACAGTATAACTCTGGATCAGGGGTCTGGAAACTTCCCCTGTGGGCTCTGTCTGGCTCATCTGTTTTTAAACAGCTGGTGAGCTAAGAATAGTGGTTACACTGTTAGATGGTTCAGAAGAATGAAAAGAATATTTCATGACAATACTTGTTTATATATTTTCTATGACTTCTTTTGTGCTGTCTTAGAGCTGAGGGTTAGTGAGACTAGATGATCCTCAAAGCCTAAGATACTTAGACTCAAGACTTTTTTTTTTTTAATAAATTTATTTATTTTAGTTGGGGGCTAATTACTTTACAATATTGTAGTAGTTTTTGCCATACATTGACATGAATCAGCCATGGGTTTATATGTGTTCCCCTTCCTGGACCCCCCTCCCACCTCCCTCCCCAGACTCAAGCCTTTTACAGAGCAAGTTTGCAGATCTCTACTCTGAAATCTGCATTCTTAACCTTTAGGCTATACTTTACTCAGTCATGTTAGGCTTATATGGACTACAATTAGAATTTCTAGATTATTTTCCACTAAGTGAGAGTTGAAAATAAAAATGATCATCATCTGGTACACTTTTATGAGAATGACACAGATGTGAAATTTTTAGAGCGGCTCAATGAAACCACAAAATAGATTCTATATTGCATTGTAGGGAAGGAGGATAAATATCTTCCTCAAATCATTGCTAGCTCTGTGACTCATTAGAAAAAACTCGTCCCCATTGACAAATAAAACTGAAGTTTAACAATGTTCTACATCCACAATATATTTAGCTAATTTGTATTCATTTATATTCATTACATTATTTTCCAAAGTAGATGAAAAGTAGAATGTTAGCTGGAAAGTTGTGAATAAACCCCCACACTTACTGGTTTGGCTAATAAGGCCTATGAGAAAGGGTAAAAGAATGAGCTTGCCAATGAGAAAGACTGATATTCAAAAATACCACCTTGTATTATCACCTTTATGGGTAATAACTGATTTTATTCCTACATCATTTCATGGTTAAGGGCACCAAGGCTTAGAGGTAAAGTAACAGTTCTAAGTCATGCAATTAGTAAGTGACAAAGCCAACCAGATCGTTCAACTCCAAACTTGGTCTCTTATAAAACAAATCCAAGACATTTATCACGTCAAGTTGTAAACTACTCTAGAATCACCTTATCCAGTAGGACAATGGATTCCCTTCCTGAATGTTGCTCCTCTTGTTTGATTCTATTTCTTGTTCTGTTATTAGTTGTTGAAAAGTAGTTGAGGAAGTAAATAATATTGCCATCAATTTGTATCTCACACATATAAAAATAGTTGAAAATATTGATGCAAAAAGAATGTGTTTTAATACTTTGAGAGTTTCAGTGAATTTTATTCCTAGTTTTCTATAGAATTTGGAGAGTGAACTTGATTTCTATATATATGACTAATTTTTACTTGTGATTGGTGGTTATCACAATTTTTTGGTTGCAAAGGGTAAAAATAGAAGATTAATGAAGTCTCTATAAGCAGTGGACTATTTCATGTTTCTAAAATCAAGTAGCAGAGATACCAGACTTGATGATGAGAGAAGACAGGTCAGCTACATGGTTTTAGATGATTGTGATAAAAGATGACAGCAAAATGCATAAAATGTCATTAGTTATATGATACCAAAAATTGTACCTTCTTTTGCTTTAAAAAAAGTTTTAATTTCAAAATAGATACAAACAGATAAAACCAATAATCACCTCAGTGTCTTTATGTAATATAAACCATCTATTCACTTATGCCTAAGAATAAGGAGATTGTTTGGTGTGAAAAAATTTCAAACTTTGATGAAATCAAGGTCAGTATGAAAATCTATGAGTGTCTACTTGTGTATGTATCTTTTAAGGGGCTCACTTCTCGTGGGCATATAATTTGGCACAATGCTTTTGTTCTTTGGAAAGCGATTTTGCAAAATGTGCCAGGAGTTTTAGAAATGTCTTTAACCTTTGAACCAAAACTTTATTCTTATAGGAATTTGCCTTAAGACAAATGTGAAAGATGTCCATTACTATACTAGATATGGAGTGAAAATTTTTAGATATCCTGAACATACAAGGGTAAGAAAATGTTTAGAAAAACTAAAGTATATCTAAAGGATGAACTAGTTTGCAATCAGTACATGATGTTTAAAATATATATCTATTATCATGAGGAAAACTTATATTGCCTAAAAATGAGGGATCCAATTTTTTTAAAAAATTGATTTTGTTTCAATATAAGATATGCATATTTACTTTTATGATGATACTGATCAAAATGGATTTTCTTTTCTACTTATACATGTTCCGCATTAGATGATGCATAATTTGAGGACAGGGATTATGTTTTATTGAGTATATTTCTCTTATACATAATGCTTAGTATATTGTACTTGTGTGCTAAGTCGCTTTAGTCGTGTCCGACTCTTTGTGACCCTATGGACTGTAGCCCTCCAGGCTCCTCTGTCCGTTGGATTCTCCAGGCTAGAACACTGGAGTGGGCTGCCATTTCCTTCTCCAGGGCATCTTCCCGACCAGGAATCGAAACTCCCTCCCCTGTGACTCCTGCACTGGCGGCAGATTCTTTATCACTGAGCCACCTGGGACTGTAACTTCTGCTGAATGAATAAGTGAAAGAACATCATCTTGTTGTCTTCATGTAAATTATAATTTTTACATATTACATTTTATTTAGTTACTTTGTTACATGTATGATCAGAACAGATCATTTTAAAAGTAATAGTAAATTTATATATTAGAAAAGAGAGATGGCATTTATTTCTCCAGAACTTCTGGAAGCTTAGATATTGTGAAATGGTTCTTTGTAATTTGGCTCTAGTTTAAATAACCCTCTCTTAATGGGCCAGCAGATCTATTGCTTGGCTTCCTTTCTACCCCAGAGTATTCTTTTACAGAATGGAAGTACTCAACAATACAATGCTGAATCATTATTAGCTCTAATTTGGGAGACAGCCTTGAGATAATAGGTGTTTGGGGTCTGAGTCTGTGAATGCCACTTATTCTAGGCTTTTGTTTCATCAAAGGATCTCATCTTCATTTGCAAACATTCCTTTTCTCCTAGTATCATCTTCTACAGTGCCCTTGCCAGATAAGTACATCTCTGCCCAAGATATTAACTCAGTACATCAAATTAATTGCGGTGAGTTGAGACTTGACGGCCAAAGTGAATACACAATACCTAGCTCAAGTCAGAGGTCACTATGCTGAATTGCTTTTAAAATCTTGGAATAACACATTTGAGATTCTTGCTGCTATATCTCAGTTGGAATTTGTTTTTCACAAGAGAATCGTTGAGAAGAATTAGTGCTATGAAAATTTTTGTTTTTTGAAGAAAAATATAAGAACAAATGGGAGCCTCTTGAATGATCAGCAAACAAAACACATCCCACAGGTTTATTATTCAATCAATCTATTCAATCAATAGATTGCAAATGTCCTAATGTAATTGGAATACGTCATTTCTGTCTGGTTGCCAAGAAGATAATCTGACTCCTTGTTTTATTTCCTCAACCGTATTCTCTATTTAGACTCTAGAGCTGAAAATCTCTCAACAGTTTCAGCAGAGGGATTTTTGATATAGAAAGGTTTGAGCTACAAGAAAACCAAATGTCCCATCTGACAGAGGAGAGCTGCCATCTGCTCGTGCTATGAAGGCCCAGCTCACCAGTGACCTCCAGTGCATTTTATGCTTCACTTTGTAGGCTTGCATAGAATTTAGAGATGATCTACAGTAGCTTCTATAAGGAGAAGGCAATGGCACCCCACTCCAGTACTCTTGCCTGGAGAATCCCATGGATGGAAGAGCCTGGTAGGCTGCAGTCCATGGGGTTGCTAAGAGTCAGACACGACTGAGCAACTTCACTTTCACTCTTCACTTTCATGCACTGGAGAAGGAAATGGCAACCCACTCCAGTGTTCTTGCCTGGAGAATCCCAGGGACGGGGGAGCCTGGTGGGCTGCCATCTATGGGGTCGCACAGAGTCAGACACGACTGAAGCGACTTAGCAGCAGCAGCTTCTATAAGGTACTTTTGTGAAACTTTGAAAAAGGCACACCTGTTAGGCATGTGCAGTCAGTTTGAATAAGGAACTTTCTGGGGTGGACTCCATAGCATCTTGGGGCCCAAGGTTGGTCATCAGATCCCTTTCACCTCTTTGGTTGGTTTCCCTTGTGAAGGATGCAAACGCACAACTCTGGATGGAGTCTTCATCTATGAGTGTGAGGACTGTATAAAACATTTGAAAGATATGGTATGATAAAAGAACACATCCAAATCTGTCGGCATGGGCCGTATGTGTTTAAGAATCTGTAGGTCTCACAGAAATAGTTTTCTCAAATATTTCAGAAAACATGTCCTACTCATTTCAAATCCAGAAAGCATGAGGAACAGCTTATTTTGATGTAGTGCCAGTATTTCAACTACAAAATGGCAATTTTCTGTGGTTCAACCTAAATAGTTCATCCTATCTGTAGCATCTGGCTATTTTCTGATGTTCTGATTGCAAATACTATTTGTCTCAACCACACCTTATGCCTTGATCTTTCTCCATATAGAAACTAAGTTGCTGTCTTTAGTGGCTGCCATGTCCATCTGGCTCTGTTAACTCTTGGTATACTGAAAAGAGTTTTGATTTAATATTACCATTACTGTAAGCCTGAGTGGGTGCCCATAGGACACCAGAGTAAGTGAACAGTTTTCTGTAAGCAGACAGAAGAGTTGCCAGCCATATTTGCTAATTATACATAGAAAATAAAAATTAGGGAATCAATCTCTGGGTAAATATTTTGCAAAACATATATACTGTTTTTGTAGGTTCTAATATCCATTTATAATTTAGTTGTCATATGAAATAAATGAGTTCTTGCCTCCTAATAGGAAAATTTTTCCTAAGACATATGGATGGCCTACAAACATATGAAAAGATGCTCAATATCGCTAATTATTAGAGAAATACAGAGCAAAACTGCAGTGAGGTATCATCTCACTTCAGTCAGAAGGGCCATCATTAAAAAGTCTACAAATAACAAATGCTGGAGAGGGTGTGGAGAAAGGGAACCGTTCTCCACTGTCGGTGGGAATGCATGCTGGTGCGGCCACTGCAGAGAACAGCGTGGGTGTTCCTTAAAAACTAAAAATAGGGCTACTGTGATCCTGCAGTCCCACTCCTGGGCACATATCTGAAGGAAATTCTTATTTCAAAAGGATAGACACACCCCAGTGTTCATTACAGCGCTAGTAAGCCAGGCATGGAAACAACTCAAATGTCTATTGACAGGGAATGGATGAAGAAGATGCAGTGTATCTACACAATGGAATAACAGTCATAAAAAGGAAGGAAATAATGCCATCTGCAGCAACATGGATGGACCTAGTGGTTATCATACCCATATTCAGTGAAGTCAGACAGAGAAAGACAAAGACCATAGGATATCAGTCATATAAGGATTCCAAGAAAAAGGGATACAAATAAACTTTTTTTTATAAAATAGATATAGACTTCAGATATAGCAAACAGACTTATGGTTACCGAAGGGGACAGTGGTGGCGGTGGGATAAATTAGGAGTTTGAGATTAACAGATACATGTACTATATATAAAATGGGGGAACAACAGAACCTACTGTATAGCACAAGGAACTATACTCAATATCTTGTAATAAAGCTACAATGGAGAAAATCCAAATATATATATAGTTTGTTTACAGTGTTGTGTTAGCTTCAGGTGTACAACAAATTGGTTCAGATATATATATATATATATATATAAGACAGGGTCTTTTCAAATGAGTCAATTCTTCACATCAGATGGTCAAAGTATTGCAGTTTCAGCTTCAGCATCAGTCCTTCCAATGAATATTCAGGACTGATCTCCTTTAGGATGGACTGGTTGGATCTCCTTGCAGCCCAAGGGACTCTCAAGAGCCTTCTCCAATACCACAGTTCAAAAGCATCAGTTCTTTGGCGCCCAACTTTCTTTAGAGTCCAACTCTCACATCCATACATGACTACTGGAAAAACCATATGTTTAACTATATGGACCGTTGTTGGCAAAGTAATATCTCTGCTTTTAAATATGCTGTTTAGGTTGGTCATAACTTTTCTCCCAAGGAATAAGCATCTTTTAATTTCATGGCTGCAGTCACCATCTGCAGTGATTTTGGAGCCCCCCAAAATAAAGTCTGTCACTGTTTCCACTGTTTCTCCATTTATTTGCCATGAAGTGATGAGACTGAATGCCATGATCTTCATTTTCTGAATGTTGAGTTTTAAGCCAGCTTTTTCACTCTCGTCTTTCACTTTCATCAAGAGGCTCTTTAGTTCCTCTTCACTTTCTGCCATAAGGGTGGTGTCATCTTCATGTCTGAGGTTATTGACATTTCTCCCAGCAATCTTGATTTATGTATGGGTGTGAGAGTTGGACTATAAAGAAAGCTGAGCGCTGAAGAATTGATGCTTTTGAACTGTGGTGTTGGAGAAGACTTTTGAGAGTCCCTTGGACTGCAAGGAGATCCAACCAGTCCATCTTAAAGGAAATCAGTCCTGAATATTCATTGGAAGGACTGATGCTGAAGCTGAAACTCCAATACTTTGGCCACGTGATGCGAAGAGCTGACTCCTTTGAAAAGACCCTGATGCTGGGAAAGACTGAGGTCAGGAGGAGAAGGGGACGACAGAGGATGAGATGATTGGATGGCATCACCGACTCTCTAAACATGAGTTTGAGTAAACTCCGGGAGTTGGTGATGGACAGGGAGGCCTGGTGTGCTGCAATCCATTGGGTCACAAAGAGCTGGACACAACTGAGCTACTGAACTGAACTGAACTGAAATGAAATCCACATGTAAGTTAAATAAGCAGGGTGACAATAGACAGCCTTGACATACTCCTTTACAGATTTGGAACCAGTCTGTTTTTCCACGTTCAGTTCTAACTGTTGCTTCTTGATCTACATACAGATTTCTCAGGAAGCAAGTAAGGTGGTCTGGTATTCCCATCTCTTGAAGAATTTTCCACAGTTTGTTGTGATCCACACAGTCAAAGGCTTTGGCATAGTCAATAAAGCAGAAGTATATATTTTTCTGGAACTCTCTTATTTTTTGATGATCCAACGGATGTTGGCAATTTGATCTCTGGTTCCTCTGCCTTTTCTAAATCCATCTTGAACATCTGGAAATTCATGTTTCACATACTGTTGAAGCCTGGATTGGAGAATTTTGAGCATTACTTTGCTAGTTTGTGAGATGAGTGCAATTGTGGAGTAGTTTGAGCATCGTTTGATATTGCCTTTCCTTGATATTGGAATGAAAACAGACCTTTTCCAGTCCTGTGGCCACTGCTGAGCTTTCCATATTTGCTGGCATATTGAGTGCAGCACTTCAACAGCATCATCTTTTAGGATTTGAAGTAGCTCAATAATTAGTTAACGGATACGAGGAGAAGGGGACGACAGAGGATGAGATGGCTGGATGGCATCACTGACTCGATGGACATGGGTTTGGGTAGACTCCGGGAGTTGGTGATGGACAGAGAGGCCTGGTGTGCTGCAATTCATGGGGTTGCAAAGAGTCGGACACGACTGAGCGACTGAACTGAACTGAACTCAAAATACAAAGATGTACAACGTGACATCAAAACATAGACCATTGTTGGGGGGAAGTAATAAAAGTTTTGAGTTTTGAATGCTCTCAACTTGAAATAGACTGTTAAGTATGCAGTCTGTTATATGTGAAAATGATGGTAACCACAAAGCAAAAATAAAGCCTGCAGTAGATACACAAAATGTAACGAGAATGGCACATAACGGTAGCCCTAAAGGAAACCAACAAAACACAAGAGAAGAGAACAGGAGAAGAAGAAAGGAACAGAGAGGAACCATATAAAACAGAACTGTGCAAAACTAGCCAAGAAGCAATGAACATAATGGCATAGAGTACACACCTATCAATAATTATTCAAAATGTAACTGGACTAAATTCACTAATGGAAAGACATAGAGAGGCTGAATGGATTTTCTTTAAAAAGGCACATATATATGCTGCATAAAAGAGATTTACTTAAAAAAAAAGAAAGACTGAAAGTGAAGGGATGGAAAAACATATTCCATTAAAATAGAAATGAAAAGGACGATAGAGTAGCTACTCTCATAGCAGACAAAATAGACTATAAAACACACATGGCCAACATGAAAAAAGTGTTTATTATCTTACTAATTATTGTTCTTCAGTTGCCAAGTTGTGTCTGACTCTTTGCAACCCCATGAACTGCAGTACCAGAGGCCTCCCTGTCCTTCACTATCTCCCGGAGCTTGCTCAAACTCATGTCCATTCAGTCAGTGATGCCATCCAACGATTTCATCCTCTGTCATCCCCTTCTCCTGCCCTCAATCTTTCCCAGCATAAAGAACTTTTCCAGTGAGTCAGTTCTTCACATTAGGTGTCCCAAGTATTGGAGATTCAGCTTCAATATCAGTCCTTCCAATGAATATTCTGGACTGATCTCCTTTAGGATGGACTGGTTGGATCTCCTTGCAGTCCAAGGGACTCTCAAGAGTCTTCTCCAACACCACAGTTCAAAAGCATCAATTCTTCAGTGCTCAGCTTTCTTTATAGTCCAACTCTCACATCCATACATGACTACTGGAAAAACCATAGCCTTGACTAGGTGGACCTTGTTGGCAAAGTAATGTCTCTGCTTTTTGATATGCTGTCTAGGTTGGTCATAACTTTCCTTCCACGGAGCAAGTGTCTTTTAATTTCGTGGCTGTAATCACCATCTGCAGTGATTTTGGAGCCCCCAAAATAAAGTCTGTCACTGTTTCCATTGTTTCCCCATCTATTTTCCATGAAGTGATGGGACCAGATGCCATGATCTTAGTTTTCTGAATGTTGAGTTTTAAACCAACTTTTTGACTTTCCTCCTTCACTTTCATCAAGAGGCTCTTTAGTTCCTCCTTGTTTTCTGCCATAAGGGTGGTGTCTTCTGCATATCTGAGATTATTGATATTTCTCAAGGCAATCTTGATTCCAGCTTGTGCTTCATCCAGCCCAGGGTTTTGCATGATGCACACTGCATATAAGTTAAATAAGTAGAGTGACAATATACAGCTTTGTCGTTCATCATATTGAAGATACTATGCTATGTAAAATAAATGATGTGCAGAAAGACATATACTGTATAGTGTCATTTCTATGTGGACTTCAAAAAAATCAAAAGAAACGATCAGAAAAATAAAACTAAGCAAGTTTTACAGAGATTAGATTAGTGATGACCAGAAGATAAGGGGATTGAGAAAAATAGGTGAAGGGGGTCAACTCTATGGTGATGAATTTTAACTAGACTTGTGGTAGTGATCAGTTTTTAGAGTGTATAGATGTTGAATTACAGTGTTGTATACCTGAAATATATGTAAGATAACAATGAACTTTGAGAGACTGGCACACATGCTTATGTGTTTTGCTTTTTTGTTTATTGTAAGAAAAGACAGGAAGGAAGGGAAGAAGGAAGGAGGGAAACTAGTTAAATATCCATCCTTAGAGGAATGGATAAATAAACTGTGATATATGCCTACAGTAGTTAAAATGAAGCAATTAGGTACACTTTTCTCAATGTGGACTGATGTCAAAAACAAAATTTGCTTTGTATTGTGGAACAGACTTCAAATGGATCCATTAAGAATGATACAATTTTCTGTAAATTTCAGAAACATGGAAAGCTTCTCTACATGCCGTTTAAGCACACACAAAAATATGCTGGAAAGCTGAGTTGGATATGTGTCCACTCCAGAATTAGGTGTGCTTCTGGGGAAGGATGAGAGGGGCTAGCATTGAGAAAGGCAAATCAACTGCATCTCTAACATTGTTAAATGGAAAATTAGCATGGAAAGATTTTAATATTCATCGGTTGTGGAGAATATGTACCTTGGTGTTATTCAGATTACTGTCTTTAGTTTTTATGTTTGAATATTTAACAGTAAAAGCCATATTACAAAGATCGTCTATGTAAGTCTGTTACAGCACAGGCTCACACGACGTGGTATAACAAGCAGGAGAATCTCCTAATAGTGTAATCATGGCTCCATGGATTCTCTGGAGAGATTTTGACTTCCTTTGCTCTCCAGTGTGGAATACCAAAGCTGCAGAGGCCTCACAGAAATTGCTGGCCTCTGTCTGAATCACTGGACAAGTCTTCCTTTGTGTGAGGTGAGGTCTGTCCAACTCTGTGGCTAACAACAGCAAGAAAGGTGTGGGTGGGTGTACCTTGGTAAATCACACACTGCCTATTCTTCCCTCTCACCCTCTAGTCACTTGCTTCTGCAGCACGTTAATATATTTATGATGAGCTGCGCTGGTGCCTTTTTCGCTGAGGAGTCAGGAGAACAGGAGAACTGTTGTGTGCTGTGTGTTTGCATTTGTTGAAGGTCCAGTGAGAGGGAACTGCTTAAAATCTGGTGTGTGAGAGAGACAGAAAACCTGAAACTGGAGAAAATGGCCTAATTTGTGACCTTTCTGGTGTTTTGGAGAAACAGTCTTGCGATTTCTCCTTTACTCTCATACACTTTACCGTGATACCAGAGGTGTGGGTTTTTCTACACATCAAGCAGTTCTGCCGCACCAGCTGGGCACCCTGTGGTCTAACGCCAGATCCCTGAGGTTGAGGGCACAGTCCACACGGCTGCGCCTGCTTCCCCGCTTCAGATGCCGACCCCAAGTCCCGGCTGTCACCTGTTTTTCTGACTCACTTGCCTTCAGTAGGAAGTGCCCGTGTGAACCCTCCTTGGTGGTGGTGGTTTTGTCTCTAAGTCGTGTCCGACTCTTGCCATTCCATCGACTGCAGCCCGCCAGGCTCCTCTGTCCATGGGATTTCCCAAACAAGAATACTGGAGTGGGTCGCCATGTCCTTCTCCAAGGGGTCTTCCTGACCCTAGTCTCCTGCACTGCAGGTGGACTCTTTACCACCTGAGCCTCCAGGGAAGTTCAAGGCTTCAACTAATTTGCTAGAGCTAGTAACAGAGCTCAGGAGAACTTTTGACATCCTAGATTATCCACCTAGTAGAAAAGATACAACTCAGGATCCACCTGTTGGAAGAGACGCAGAGGGCACAGAGCCTCCATACCTTGAGGTGAGCTCTCCCAGCTCTTCCAAGGTTTACCAGACCCAAACTGCCTCCAATCCAGTCCTTTGGGGTTTTATGGAGACATCAAAATGTAGGCAGGGTTGATTAAATCGTTAGCAACTGGTGACTGGCTCAACCTCCAGCTCCTCTGCACTCACTGGCCGTGGGGGTGAGGCTGAAAGTGTCAGCCTCCTAATCACACGGTCGGCTCTACCGGCAGCCAGCCCGCATCCTTAGGGGCTTTCTGATAGTCACCTCGTTAACAAACGCAGGTGTGTTGGGAAGGGGCTTGTTGAGAATAGCAAGGCTCTCCTCCCACTTTATCACTCCGTTCATCATTGTCACTCTGGAGCTATTTCACTTTGGCGCTATTTAAGACCAAAGGGAGGCTTCCCAGGCTTCCCTGCAGGCACTAGTGGTAAAGAACTCACCTGTTAATGCAGGAGACATAAGAGATGTGGGTTCAATCCCTGGGTCAAGAAGATCCCCTGAAGTAGGGCATCACAACCTACTCCAGTATTCTTGCCTAGAGCATCCCATGGACAGAGTGACTGGCAGGCTACAACCCACAGGTTTGAATAGAGTTGGACATGGCTGAAGCAAGTAGCATGCATGCATGCAAGACCAGATGGTACAACGAAAGATTATCCCATTGCTTTGGAAATTACAAGAATTTTAGGAGCTCTGTTCCAGGAAGACCAAATATGTATTTGTTATTAGAAATCACAATATCACATATGGAATTAGGTTAAACTATTACAGTTTAACCATTATATAGGCCATTTCTCAGAATCCACAAATGAAAATTATGAAACAACTTTGAGATGAGACAATTCATAAAATTATTCACCAAAACTGTATAGTCTTCGTTAACAGATTTTCACATAGAACATGACTAAGTGGAGATATCTAAGACAAGATGAGAAAAAAAGGTAAAGTGTTAAACATAGAAATTGTTCATATCGTTTTGTAATGTAATAAACCTCAATATCCTGTATGCTCTACATATATCATGCAAAACATATTTTAGTATGATTGATTGAAAGAGTCTGTTGGATTTGAAACTCAGTTGAATCTTTATTATTCTCCTTGTACTAACTGTAATTCCTTTGGAAGTCACCTATTTATATTTCAGTAGTTTTATCTGTACTATAGAATGGTATGAAGCAATAGAATATAGATGTATCATGGTCAAGTTCAAATAATATATGTTAATGGAGCAAAGAGCTGTTTAGGCTTTTTTCATTTGTTTCAGTAATTATTATTTGTGAATCTTCCAGAAATCCCATTTGTTGGGAGGTCATACGTCCAGTGCACATGGCCCAACACCAGGGCCCATGGCTTGCTGAGCTGAGGGCAAGATGGAGTTTGGTCCACAGACAGCCCACAGTCAGGCAAACTTATTCAAGACCGGACCTGCTCAGTTGCTTGTGGCAACCTTGGGTCTTCTCCCCAAAAGTCATGATAGCTTATAAAACCGGTTGGCGGTTGGCTTTAGCACAGAACCCACACTTGAACACTGGAGCAAGGCTACAGCAGACACATGCATTATATAGCAGTGCCTTCCCTGATTTCAGTGATTTACATGAGTTTATGCAGAAGCAAATACCAGCAAATGATTAGGGTCATAAATGCAGGCAATGAAGATCCTGTACTTCACAGACCGAGCTTAGTGGAAATGCAAGTGGCAACACTGAGATATCTGCACAGTGAGTGCGTCAGCTCTGCTCTGTCAAAATGCATGGACCAGTGTGGAGCCCAGACGGGATCAAGGTGTAATGTGCATCCGGGGGGGTGTGTGTGTGTGTGGGTGTGTGTGCTTCTCTTTTGTTCCAAAACAATTTAAACCCAAATAATATCTCTGTTACTTAAGAAAAATGTGATTAGAGTCTGTTTTGAGATTATTGGTTAAGGGATAATTGCATAGATATATTTACAATAATTTATATATATATATCCGAACATTTTATGATGAGAAGTTTAGCATATATTTAAATATTTTGTTTTCATGTTTTGAAATGAAGATCTCCAGAATTTAGGACTTGGTTGGAGAAAACCCTTCAACAAAACATGTCAAGATTACTTCTTAGATTTTTGTTAATGGGTCTTACAAGTCACCTGGGCCAAGTATTCGCTGCTCACTGTGGCCCCCGTTCTATAGCGTTTGTGTCAGTGGCCCATCTCAGTGTGAGTATTCTTAGTAATAGGAAACACACTGCATTTGAGGTGGCTTGTTATCTTTGGGGCAGCCTTAGCTTTAGAAACAATTATATTCATGCTGAGATGAAATCTTGTTTCTTACAATGTCGATCCACGAACCTTGCGTCTGCTTCTTGGACAGACCTGGAGCAACACTGCCCTCTCATCTATGTGGCAGTGCTGCAAATGTATGAAATGGTATAATTTTCTCATCGTTAGACTGAGAAAGCAATGACTGGAAAATCACAAAGCAAACTGAAAATGGAAAGAAAAAACAGGAAGCAGAGATTATCCAAGTCTTTGTTTTTGCAGACACATAAACCCCTCTCTGAGAATTTCTTATTTCTACAGAATAAAACTTTTTGTGATTATATAATCACATGCTGAGCAAATGTCTTTTGTTTTCCAATTGTAGATGAATAACACAGATGAAGAAGAGACTTTACAAGGGCGGGGGAACCAATTAACTGGCCTCCCTGCCTCTAAAATTGTAGTTAATATAAAAACAGCAAAAAAAGAGTGTTTAGGGTGGTGCTACTTTATAGCATACATTTATAGCATGAAATAAACATCTCAGTTTTTTCCTTCAATGGATTTTTGTTGGGAATTATAGAATTTGGTAAAGTATTTTAGGTCATTTGGTATCAATAAGTGTCTAAGCAGTTGATGGGAAAATGGTATCATAGTCTTTTTCATTCCAGAAGATGTATTCAAGAATACTAACTTTAATTTTTACTCATGCCAAAAGCTTGTAAGGAGCTGACCTAGAACATTTCCCTCAAAACAAAGATTATTCTCAGAATGGAGGACTAGCTAAGTAAGTTTTGATATAATGATTATTGCATCTCCATTAAATTATGGTAATAACTGCTGCTGCTAAGTCACTTCAGTCGTGTCCGACTCTGTGCGACCCCATAGACAGCAGCCCATCAGGCTCCGCCATCCCTGGGATTCTCCAGGCAAGAATACTGGAGTGGGTTGCCATTTCCTTCTCCAGTGCATGAAAGTGAAAAGTGAAAATGAAGTTGCTCAGTCGTGTCTGACTCTTAGCGACCCCATGGACTGTAGCCTACCAGGCTCCTCTGTCCATGAGATTTTCCAGGCAAGAGGACTGGAGAGGGGTGCCACAGGAACAAATGGGGAAATATTAATGATAGTGTGTGTTGGGCAAATTCCGGGAGATAATGAAGGACAGGGAAGCCTGGCATGTTGCAGTGTATGGGGTCTCAAATAGTCGGATACGACTTAGCAACTAAATAACAGTATTTCAGTTCAGTTCAGTTCAGTTCAGTTCAGTTCAGTCGCTCAGTCATGTCCGACTCTTTGCAACCCCATGAACCGCAGCACGCCAGGCCTCCCTGTCCATCACCAACTCCCAGAGTTTACTCATACTCATGTCCATCAAGTCAGTGATGCCATCCAACCATCTCATCCTCTGTCGTCCCCTTCTCCTCCTGCCTCCAATCCTTCCCAGCATCAGGGTCTTTTCCAATGAGTCAGCTCTTAGCATCAGGTGGCCAAAGTATTGGAGTTTCACCTTCAGCATCAGTCCTTCCAATGAACACCCAGGACTGATTTCCATCAGGATGGACTGGTTGGATCTCCTTGCAGTCCAAGGGACTCTCAAGAGTCTTCTCCAACACCACAGTTCAAAAGCATCAATTCTTTGGCACTCAGCTTTCTTCACCATCCAACTCTCACATCCATACATGACGACTGGAAAAACCATAGCTTTGACTAGATGGACCTTTGTTGGCAAAGTAATGTCTCTGCTTTTTAATATGCTGTCTAGGTTGATCATAACTTTCCTTCCAAGGAATAAGCGTCTTTTAATTTCATGGCTGCAGTCACCATCTGCAGTGATTTTGGAGCCCAAAATATATTTCAGTTAGGAATACTTTCAGCTTCAAATACCAGAAAATCCAAATATTGTGGTTTGAACACACTGGAGTCTATTTTTCTTTCTTGGTAAAAGGTCTTGATAGGCTTTTGCTGGACTAAATTCTCCAATCAAAAGATTGAGAGTGGTTGAATGAATTTAAAAAAAGAGAGAGAGACCTGTCTACATGCTGCTGACAAGAGGCTCCCTTTAGATGTAAAGACACACACAGACTAAAAGTGGGGAGGTGGAAAAGATGCTTCACACATACAGAGTCCAAAGGGAAGCTGGAGTAACTGTGCTTGTATCTCAGAAAATAGACTTTAAAACAAAGACTCTAATAAAAGACAAAGATGGGCGTTACCTAATGATAAAGGGGTCACTCCAACAACAGGATATCACATTTGTAAATATTTATGCACCCAACATAAAGAGCATATATATAGCAAATAGATGTACATATGTACATGTGTGATAAGTCGCTTCAGTTGTGTCCGACTCTTTGTGATCCAGTGGACTGTAACCCACCAGACTCCTCTGTCCATGGGATGCTCTACACAAGCATACTGGAGTGTGCTGCCATGCCCTGCTCCAGGGGATCTTCCTGACCCAGGGATCAAACCAGTGTCTCTTAATCTCCTGCATTGGCAGGCAGGTTCTTTACCACTACTGCCACCTGGAAAACCCATGTGTGTATATATGTATATATGTATACGTAAATAAATAAATATATATATATATATATATATATTTGTTGTTGTTGTTTAGTTTCTAAGTCCTGTCTGACTCTGTGACCTTATGGACTGGAGCACAGCAGGCTTCCCTGTCCCTCACTATCTCCCAGAGTTTGCTCATCTTCATGTCAGTTGAGTCAGTGATGCCCTCCAACCATCTCAGCCTCTGCTGCCCTCTTCTCCTTTTGCCTTCAATTTTTCCCATCATCGGGGTCTTTGCCAATGAGTAGGCTCTTCTCATAGAGTGAACTGAGTATTGGAGATTCAGCTTCAGCATCAGTACTTCTAATGAATATTCAGAATTGATTTCCTTTAAGATTGACTGGATTGATCTCCTTGCAGACCAATGGACTCTCAAGAGTCTTCCCAACACCACAGTTCAAAAGCATCAGTTCTTCAGTGCGTAGCCTGCTTTATTGTCCAGCTCTCACATCCACACATGACTACTGGAGAAACCATAGCTTTGACTGTATGGACCTTTGTCAGGAAAATGATAGCTTTGCTTTTTAATATGCTGTCTAGGTTTATCATAGCTTTCCTTCTAAATAACATGCATCGTTTAATTTCATATGTGTGTATGTGTGTGTGTATCTGTGTGTGTGTGTGCTATGTCCCTTCAATTGTGGCTGACTCTTTGCAACCCTATGGACTGTAGACCACCAGCCTCTTCTGCCCATGAAATTCCCCAGGCAACAATACTGGAGTAGGTTGCCATGCTCTCCTCCAGGGGATATTCCTGACCTGGGATTGAACCTGTATCTCTTACGTCTCCTGCATTGGCAGGAAGGATCTTTTACCACTCGGGCTACCTGGGAAGCCTATACATATATGTATGTGTATGTGTATGTACATGTATATATGTGTGTGTGTATATATATATGTATAATATTAACAGACCTAAATGGATAGACAGCAATACAATAGGGGATTTTAATATCCCTCTTATAATTTATGGAGGAACCATCCAGCATAAAATCAATAAGGAAACAGCCTTAAATAATATGTTAGATCAAATGGACACACACACATACACACGTATATCCACATACATAGAGAGAAGAACACTCTATCCAAAAGCAACAGGATACATATTCTTCTAAGTGTGTATAGAACATATACTAGGGTAGATTATATGTTAGGCCCTGTTTATAATCACAATAGTATGAAACTAGTAATTAACTACATGAAAGAAACTAGAAAATTCACAAACACTTGGAGATTAAACACTATGCTTGCAAATAACTTGTGGGCCAAAGAAGAAATCAAGACAAATTAAAAAAACACCTTTAGACAAATGAAAATGAAAATATATGAATATTTGTAGGATACAACAGGAGCAGTTCTAAAGGGAAGGTCATAGCAAATAAATGCCTATTTCATGAAACAAGAAAAGTCTCAAGTAACCTAACTTTAAATCTCAAGGAACTAGAAAAAAGAAAAATGAATCCCAAAGTTAGTAGAAAGAAGGAAATAACAAATATCAGAGTACAAATAAATGAAATAGAGACTAAAAAGAAAAAAAAATAGATTATTAAAGCCAAGAGGTGGATATTTAAAAGGACAAACTAAATTCACACATGTTTAGCTGGACTTACCAAAGAAGGACTTAAATAATACCAGAAATGAAAGAGGAGTTGTATCTGATACTACAGAAATACAAAGGAGCATAAGAGACTGCTATGAACAACTATATGCCAACAATTGGACAACCTAGAAGAAACTGATAAATTCCTAGAAACATGAAGTGAACCAAGACTGAATCATTATGATATAGAAGGTCTCAACAGAAGGATTACTAGTTAGTGGATTGAATCAGTAATCAAAACCCTCCCAGAAACCAAAGTCCAGGACCAGAATCCTTCAACGGTGAATTCTAGCAAACATTTTCAAAGAAGAGTTAATAATGCAAATTCTTCCCAAAGTCTTCCAAAAAGCAAGAGGATAGAACTCTTCCAAACTTGTTTTATAAATTCAGCATCACTCTGACACCAAAACCAGAGAAGAATGGCAATGAGTAGAGAAAATTACAGACCAATATTCTTGATGAATTTACGTGTAGAAGTCCTCAACAAAATATTCCACAATACATTAAAATGATCATACATCATGATCAAGTGGGTATTATTTCAGGAATGCAAGGTTGCATCAACATCTCAAATCAGTCAGTGTGCACACTACATTAGCATTAACTACATTAGCATCACTGACTCAATGGACATGAATTTGAGCAAACTCCAGGAGAGAGTTGGGGACAGAGGAGCATGGTGTGCTGCAGTCCATGGGGCCTCAAACAGCCCGACACGACTCAGTGACTGAGCAACAACAACATTAACGAGATGAATAATAAAAGTCATGGTGTCTCAATAAATGCGGAGAAAAGTATTTGGCGAAATCTAACATCAATTTATGATAAAACAACTCTCAATGAAGTAGATATAGAGGGAACATACTTCAACATAATACAGGTCATATATGTATTATTATGCTCAATAGTGAGCACCTAAAATATTTTTCTCTAAGATCAGAACAAGACAAGGATGCTTACTCTTTCACTTTTATTCGAGATAATATTGGAAGTTCTTCTAGGACAATTAGGCAAAAAAAAAAAAAAAAAAAAAGAAATAAAAGCCATCAAATTGGAAAGGAAGAAGTTAAAGTGTCACTATTTTTAGATGACAAATATGAAAAACTCTAAACACTCCATAAAAAACTGTTAGAATAAATTAATTCTAACAGTAAAGTTGCAGGATACAGATTGAATTCACAAATATTTTGAGTTTCTATGCATGAATAATAAACTATTAGAGAGATAAATGAAGAAAAAAATTTCATTTTCAGTTTCATGAAAAAGAATAAAATACTTATGCATAAATTTAACCAAAGAAGAAAAAAGTAAATTTAATGAGATCCGTATAAAGATTAATTCTAAAATTTGCATGGGACCACACAAGACCCCAAATAACCAAAGTAAACTACCAAAATAGCAGTGATATTTTTCACAGAACTAGAACAAGAAATGTTACAAATTTGTATAGAAGTAAACTACCAAAATAGCAGTGATATTTTTCACAGAACTAGAACAAGAAATGTTACAAATTTGTATAGAAACACAAAAACCCTGAATAGCCAAAACCGTCTTTAGAAGGAAGAGTGGAGCTGGAGGAATCACACTGTAACTTCAGAGTATACTACAAAGCCACGGTAAGCCAAACTGCATTGTACTGGCATAAAAATAGACATGCATCAGTGGAACAGAACAGAGAACCAAATAATAAGCTCATGGACCTGTGGTCAATTAATTATGACCAAGGAGCCAGGAATGTATGATGCGCAGAAGGCAGTCTTCAACAAGTGCTGCTGGGAAAACTGGACAGCCACATGTAAAAGAGTGAAATTAGAACATTTTCTAATACGATATGAAAAAATACCCTCAAAATGGATGACAGGCCTAAACACAAGACCTCTTAGAGGATAACAGGCGGAGCACTCTTAGACATAAATTGCAGCAATGGTTTTTTTTGACCTGTGTCCTGAACTAAAGGAAATAAAAGCAAAATTAAATAAATGGGATCTAATTAAAGTAATTTTTTTGCACAACAAAATAAATCATAGACAAAGCAAAAGGGCAGCCTATTGAATGTAAGAATATTTCTGCAAATGACATGACTGACGAGGAATTAATATCCGAATATATTAATAGCTCATAGAATTCAACATCAAAAAACAAACAACCTGATTAAAAAATGGACAGAGGATGGAGTAGACATTTTTTCCCAAAGAAGAAAAGTTGATGACCAACAGGCACGTGAAAAGATGCTCAGCATTCATCAGGAAAATGCAAACCAAAGCCATAGTGAGACATCATATGACCCAGGAATTCCACTCCTGAGGATGCATCCAAAAACCCCCCACAAAACAGTAATTTGAAAACATACATGCACCTCAATGTTCATAGCAGTGTTATTTAAAATTACCATGATATGGAAGCAACTGATGAATGAGTAAAGATTTGGTATGTATCTGTATCTGTATCCATATCTCTATCTATATCTGTATCTATGTCTATATCTACATCTGTATCTATATCTGCATCTGTATCTATATGTATATGTATATCTATATATCTGTATCTGTATCTGTATCTGTATCTATATCTCTATCTATATCTGTATCTGTGTCTATATCTATATCTGTATCTGTATCTATATCTATATATATCTACAATGGACTACTAGTCAGCCATAAAAAGAAGGAAGTTTTGCCATTTGCAACATTTCATGCAAAGATGGGCACAATAAAGAACAGAAATAGTATGGACCTAACAGAGCAGAAGATATTAAGAAGAGGTGGCAAGAATACACAGAAGAACTGTACAAAAAAGATCTTCACAACCCGGACAATCACAATGGTGTGATCACTCACCTAGAGCCAGACATCCTGAAATGTGAAGTCAAGTGGGCCTTAGGAAGCATCACTATGAACAAAGCTAGTGGAGGTGATGGAATTCCAGTTGAGCTATTTCAAATCCTAGAAGATAATGCTATTCAAGTGCTGCACTTAATATGCCAGCAAATTTGGAGAACTCAACAGTGGCCTCAGGACTGGAAAAGGTGAATGAATTTTCATTAGAATGAAAACTGTTTCATTCTAATCCCCAAGAAAGGCAATGCCAAAGAATGGTCAAACTGTTGCACAATAGCACTCATCTCACACACTAGCAAAGTAATGCTCAAAATTCTCCAAGCCAGGCTTAGACAGTATGTGAATCGTGAAATTCCAGATGTTCAAGCTGGTTTTAGCAAAGGCAGAGGAACCAGAGATCAAATTGCCAATATCTGCTGGATCATTGAAAAAGCAAGAAAGCTCCAGAAAAAGATCTACTTCTGCTTTATTGACTACGCCAAATCTTTTGACTGTGTGGATCACAACAAACTATGGAAAATTCTTCACGAGATGGGAATACCAGACCACCTGACCTGCCTCTTGAAAAACCTGTATGCAGGCCAGGAAGCAACAGTTAGAACTGGACATGGAACAACAGACTGGTTCCAAATCGGGAAAGGAGTACGTCAAGACTGTGTATTGTCACCCTACTTATTTAACTTCTATGCAGAGTACATCATGAGAAACGCTGGGCTTGAAGAAGCACAAGCTGGAATCAAGATTGCTGGGAGAACTATCAATAACCTCAGATATGCAGATGACACTACCCTTATGACAGAAAGTGAAGAAGAACTAAAGAGCCTCTTGAGGAAAGTGAAAGAGGAGAGTAAAAAAGTTGGCTTAAAGCTCAACATTCAGAAAACTAACATCATGGCATCTGGTCCCATCACTTCATGGCAAAGAGTTGGAAAAACAGTGGAAACAGTGTCAGACTTTATTTTTTGGGCTCCAAAATCACTGCAGATGGTGACTGCAGCCATTAAATTGAAAGATGCTTGCTCCTTGGAAGGAAAGTTATGACCAATGTAGACAGCATATTAAAAAGCAGAAACATTATTTTGCCAACAAAGGTCTATCTAATCAAAGCTATGGTTTTTCCAGTAGTCATGCGTTGATGTGAGAGTTGGACGGTGAAGAAAGCTGAGCGCCACAGAATTGATGCTTTTGAACTGTGGTGTTGGGGAAGACTCTTGAGACTGCAAGGAGATCCAACCAGTCCATCCTAAAGGAGATCAATCCTGGGTGTTCATTGGAAGGACTGATGCTGAAGCTGAAACTCCAATACTTTGGCCACCTGATGCAAAGAACTGACTCATTTGAAAAGACCCTGGTGCTTTGAAAGATTGAAGGCAAGAGGAGAAGGGGATGACAGAGGATGAGATGATTGGATGGCATCACCGACTCAGTGGACATGAGTTTGAGTAAACTCCAGGAGTTGGTGATGGACAGGGAGGCCTGGAGTGCTGCAGTCCATGGGGTCACAAAGAGTCGGACATGACTGAGCGACTGAACTGAACTGAAGCTGAGAAGAGTAGAGTGATAGGGAACGTGTTTATTTCTTCTCTGGTTTCAGTAGTTCAGAAAACCATCTTAGTTTTCTGAATGTTGAGCTTTAAGCCAACTTTTTCACTCTCCTCTTTCACTTTCATCAAGAGGCTCTTTAGTTCTTCTTCACTTTCTGCCATAAGGGTGGTGTCATCTGCATATCTGAGGTTATTGATATTTCTCCCGGCAATCTTGATTCCCGCTTGTGCTTCTTCCAGCCCAGCGTTTCTCATGATGTACTCTGCATATAAGTTAAATAAATGGGGTGACAACATACAGCCTTGATGTACTCCTTTTCCTATTTGGAACCAGTCTGTTGTTCCATGTCCAGTTCTAACTGTTGCTTCCTGACCTGCATACAGGTTTTTCAAGAGGCAGGTCAGGTGGTCTGGTATTCCCATCTCTTTCAGAATTTTCCACAGTTTGTTGTGATCACACAGTCAAAGGCTTTGGCATAGTCAATAAAGCAGAAATAGATGTTTCTATTTGCAAGGAAATAGAGGGAAACAACAGAATGGGAAAGAATAGAGATCTCTTCAAGAAAATTAGAGATGCCAAGAGAACATTTCATGCAAAGATGGGCTCGATAAAGGACAGAAATGGTATGGACCTAACAGAAGCAGAAGCTATTAAGAAGAGGTGGCAAGAATACACAGAAGAACTGTACAAAAAAGATCTTCACGACCCAGATAATCACAATGCTGTGATCACTCACCTAGAGCCAGACATCCTGGAATGTGAAGTCAAGTGGGCCTTAGAAAGCATCACTATGAACAAAGCTAGTGGAGGAGATGGAATTCCAGTTGAGCTATTTCAAAACCTCAAAAGTGATGTTGTGAACGTGCTGCACTCGATATGCCAGCAAATTTGGAAAACTCAGCCGTGGCCACAGGACTGGAAGAGGTCAGTCTTCGTTCCAATCCCAAAGAAAGGCAATGCCAAAGAATGCTCAAGCTACCACACAATTGCACTCATCTCACATGCTAGTAAAGTAATGCTCAAAATATGAACTATGGACAGAGGTTTGTGACATTGTACAGGAGACAGGGATCAAGACCATCTCCATGGAAAAGAAATGCAAAAAAAAATGGCTGTCTGAGGAGGGCTTACAGATAGCTGGGAAGAGAAGAGAAGTGAAAAGCAAAAGAGAAAGGGAAAGATATTCCCATCTGAATGCAGAGTTCCAAAGAATAACAAGGAGAGATAAGAAAGCCTTCCTCAGCGATCAATGCAAAGAAATAGAGGAAAACAACAGATTGGGAAAGACTAGAGATCTTTTCAAGAAAATCAGAGATACCAAGGGAACATTTCATGCAAAGATGGGCTCGATAAAGGACAGAAATGGTATGGACCTAACAGAAGCAGAAGCTATTAAGAAGAGGTGGCAAGAATACACAGAAGAACTGTACAAAAAAGATCTTCATGACCCAGATAATCATGATGGTGTGATCACTCACCTAGAGCCAGACATCCTGGAATGTGAAGTCAAGTGGGCCTTAGAAAGCATCACTACGAACAAAGCTAGTGGAGGTGATGGAATTGCAGTTGAGCTATTTCAAATCCTGAACGATGATGCTGTTCAAGTGCTGCACTCAATATGCCAGCAAATTTGGAAAACTCAGCAGTGGCCACAGGACTGGAAAAGTCAGTTTTCATTCCAATCCCAAAGAAAGGCAATGCCAAAGAATGGTCAAACTACTGCACAATTGCACTCATCTCACACATTAGCAAAGTAATGCTCAAAATTCTCCAAGCCAGGCTTAGACAGTATGTGAACCGTGAACTTCCAGATGTTCAAGCTGGTTTTAAAAAAGGCAGAGGAACCAGAGGTCAAATTTCCAACATCCGCTGGATCATCGAAAACGCAAGAGAGTTCCAGAAAAACATCGATTTTTGGTTTCCTAATGCTTTGTAAATAATATAGCTACATTAATTTGATAATGAAAGCACAGGCTCCTAACGAAAGTTCATTTTAACGCAAAGTAATCTGACTTACCTGAAAGACACATTGATTTATCTATAGTTTCCAAAGCAGGGAAAGGGCAGGTGAGCCCTGCTGGGAATTTCTGGTCTTTCTTTTACCTGCAGAGCCTGTGGTGTCACGGCCCTCAACTTGTTCAGTGCCTTCTGACTCGGAACATGATTTTATCGATTTATTTAAAAATCCATCCTCCAAATCATATTTAAAACATAAAACCTATTTGTTTGTGACCTGGAAATGTTGTGTTTCATGTTGTCTGGTTTCATGATCTCCTTCTTGGGGTCCCTCCTACCTTACTGGTCTGTCCCAATCTCATTTGATGGTTTCTCTTGATTTTCCAGCCTCTAAATGTGAAAGTCTCCTGACTCCGTATTCACACTTCATCTTTGCTTTAGTTATACTCATTCCCTAAATGATCTAAGTCCTGTAAGTCCATGTTTACATCTTCATCACTTGTATTGTATTTCAGCTTCAGACTCTCTTTCCCACCTACCTCCTTGACACCTCCTCTTGAATGCTTAATAGGCTTCCTAAACATTGTGTAAATACCAAATGCTTGAAATCCCTCAGAATTGCAGGGTTCTTTTCTTTTTCGTGTTATAAAATGTACCTCTACCTGTCTGATTTCTAACACAAAAGCATTGGCATCATCCTCTGATCCCTTTTTCTCTCTGCTGCAGCTGAATCCATTGGCAAACATTTCAGCCTCTCCTTCTAAAGACGCTTCCGATCTGACCATTCTCCATCACCTCCGTTGCTGCCACCCAGAGAAGGCAAATGACATGGACTCAGTCACCCAGCTTATTACTGAGAGAGTCAAAACCCAATTCTAAGATATCTCATTTGCAGCTAGTGTTCATCCAAAGTATACAATGTCTACCAGATATGTTTCATTTCATATTGATACCTCTTCATTACTTCAGTCTGAAAGAAAAGCAAAATGAAGGTCGCTCTGTCGTGTCCAATTCTTTGTGATCCCTTGGACTCTACAGTCCATGGAATTCTCCAGGCCTGAAAGATGTTCAACCTAAAATCTAATCATCAAACAGAAATGAGCTTTCTCATGAAAGACAGTTTTTTATGTTGCAGATTAGGTGGCTACCGTGGTATCTGGTCAACATAACTCAGACGTACCAAGAGCTTTCACTCAGGGAAACGTGTGTGTGTGAGTGTGTGTGAGCTGCTGCTGCCATTTAATTAGAAAAAATAGATACCCTCATAATGTGCTTGATGATGGAATAGACACGGGCAGACCATTTCCTTATAGAGTTTAGCATTTATTTATAGTTTTGTGTCTTCACAAAACTACAGACTTGGGCTTGAGTGGCTAAGAAATAATAAATGAATAAACATGAAATAGCATTAAAAGTTGTAATGCTCATACTTAAGGGGAAAACAGGCTATTATGATAGAAAATAATAGGATATGATCTATTTAGAGAACACAGTCAGGAAATGACTCTCTGAAAAGTGGACATTTGGTCTGAGACCTGAAACAGAGGGAGAAAATCAAATCCAGGGGCAAAAGCCTCGTGAGTGGAGAGAGAGCCAGAAAGAACATTCTTAAATGCCAGATACCAGTTAAGGAGTAAGTGAAATCTTAGACAAGTTACAGGTCATGGCAGAGACATCTGAGCTTCATTCCAGTTTGCATGGAAAGTCTTTAAAGAATTTAAAACAGGAATGTGATCTTTTTCTTTGCAAAGATTATTTTAGGTAGTAAGATGCGAGCAGGGGTTAAACCCATACGTGGGGAATGTTGACACTCTTCACCTTCACAACACTGGGGTCACCGTTAAAGGAGGAGGTCCCCCGTGACTACATCCTTGTGTAACCACAAGATGAATATTGCCGAGGGGGTCTGTGGGATTATAGACTGGGCATGAGGTTGTATATTGACCCTTATTTTCATCCCCAGACTCTGAGCTTCTGTATACAGCAAGTTCCCTGCGAATGGATGAGTTCTGTTCTTAGAGTGCATTCAGTAAGTCCAACTTATTCCCAAGCCCGGCAAAGTTACCCTAGGTACCCAACTAACACAATCGGCTATATAGCACTGTACTGTAATAGGTTTATAATACTTTTCACACAAATAATACATTAAAGCAAACACAAAAATAAAGAAAGCACTTGTAATCTGACAGTACGGTACCTTGAAAAACACAGTGGTATGGAACGACAGCTGTAATACAGGGGCTGGCATCGAGTGGACAGGCAGAAAGAGCCACTGACTGGAGGGGAGGAGGCGGGAGGCGGTAGAGCTGGAGGACCGTCAGCCACAGGAGACAGAGGGCGCCCTGCAGGGCCCGCACCCCTGACGCGGAGGGTCGGGCTCCTTGCTGGACAGATGCACATTTGCATCTTTGAAAATCAGCAACCTGAAGGTGCGAGGTAGGGGACTCACTGTTCTATATCCAAGCTGAGTGTTGACAGTCTCTTCAGGAATGACAGAAAAATCATCACAAAGTGGTTATTTTAGAACAGAATTCTCCCTTCTCCAGGGATGGCAGTCAACTCCAGTATTCTCGCCTGGAGAATTCCATGAACAGAGGGGCCTGGCGGGCTATAGTCCATGGGGTCACAGAGGGTTGCTCAGTTGTATCCAAATATACTGAATATATACTCACCTACAAAGTGGTCATCCCCTGCCCAAGCTGGGGCTGAGGTGTATAATCTGAACCTCCTTCTATTAGGCCAGTGGTTTAGTCTCTTAAATCGTGTCCGACTCTTGCATCCCCATGGACTATAGCCCACCAGGCTCCATAGGATTCTCCAGGCAAGAATACTGGAGTGGGTTGCCATTTCCTTCTCCAGAGGATCTTCCCGACCCAGGAATCGAACCCAGGTCTCCGGCATTTCAGGCAGATTCTTTACCGACAGAGCTATGAGGGAAGTCCTCTATTAGGCTAGACGATCTCAATTGTTTTGGAAATACATATCTAATGATTTTGCTTAAAATGAAGATCCAGGGTTCCCATCCCTTGCAGATTCTAATTTAATAGACTTGAGTTGAGGCCTGAGAAACTGCAGCTTTAATAAGCAACCTAGGAGATTCCAGTGGGTACTTAGGGAAGCAGTGGAGACGGCAACGCCCCTATGCTGATCCTAGCTCTCTTTCACCTTTTGTCATCCTCCAAGATCAGGCAATTGTAGCTCTGAGGATATCTGAACTTGCATTGTCAGGCTATTCAGCCTTCCTGAGCCAAAGTCCCTTCATCTATAACCACAGCATAAGATGCTATTGTGAGGAAGAGAAATGCAAAAAGCTGACCTGAGCGCCTGGCATATCATAGCTGCTTAATAAACAGCATCTACTCTTTGCTTTGTTTCTGTCTGATTTATTCGGCTGCCTCCTTGCTAGTCGCCTTGGCTTCCTACTGCCGAGTCAGAACTGACCCGTGTTGGTTTGTGTCTCTTTACTGTCTTCTTCCTCTTGCGTTCGCCTCCCCCACAGACTCCCAGAGACCTGCAGATATCACCTTCATTACAGTTTTGCAGTCTCTCTGCATCGTTATAGAGATGCTAGCATAGAAATGCTAATACTACCTCGTACAGCCGTGGAATACCTGTAGCATCCAATATGTTTACTCATGTTTCCTGTTCCCTAGCTCACAATTTTCTCTTGTAAAACCCCTCATTTTTCCTGTTTAATCTGAGTACTGTGAAGCAGAGAAGACTGTGCAGTGGATAGGTGAGATTCTGCAAAATGCTACGAAATTATGAGAAGCATTTGAATTGCATTAGCTTCAAAATAACATAAACAATGCTTGAACAGAGAGAGAAAAGTCAGTCCCCTCCAGGGCCCCGGGCACACTAATTTGTATACGTTGTCTTCAAAAATTCAAATCGGAAAGCCTCTTGAGTGTACAGAGAATAATAAGGTGACTAAAATATGGTTGAATTAACCCCTTTTGGGGATTCTCTGGTAGCTCAGATGGTAAAGAGTCTGCCCTCAACACGGGAGACCTGGGTTCGATCCCTGGGTCAGGAAGATCCCCTGGAGAAGGAAATGGCAACCCAATCCGGTACTCTTGCCTGGAAAATCCCATGGACAGAGGAGCCTGGCGGGCTACAGTCCATGGGGTCTGAAAGAGTCAGACACGACTGAGGACTTCACTTTCACCTTCAATCCCTTTTTCGTGAATCTTCATGTGTGTTTGAAGTAAAGAGTCTGTTTTAGTTAATTTGGTATTAAAAGGAAATATTCTTCGAATTAAATGCAATTGTAAGCAAACTCTAGGTTGCACTGGAGGAGAATCAGAGGGAAACAGAATGATATATTTGGGAAATCAGGAGAGACAAATCTGCTAGGTTACATTTAATCTACCTTTCAATAGGTCCAATAACATGTTAAAGAAATAACTATGTCTTTCAGACCAAAAATACTCTCCTGTGGTTTTTTTGTTCAATCACTAAGTTGTGTCCAGCTCTTTGCAACTCCATGGATTGCAGCACGCCAGGTTTCCCTGTCCTTCACTGTCTCCGTGAGTTTGCTCAAACTCATGTCCTTTGAGTTGGTGATGCTATCTAACCATCTCATCCTTTGTCAGCCTCTTCGCCTTTTGCCTTCAATCTTTCCCAGCATCAGTCTTTTCTAATGAGACAGCTTTTCGCATCAGGTGGCCAAAGTATTGGAACTTCAGCTTTAGCATCAGTCCTTCCAATGAATGTTCAGGATTGATTTCTTTTAGGATTGACTGGTTTGATCTCCTTGCAGTCCAAAGGGCTCTCAAGAGTCTTCTGCAGCATCACAGTTCAAAAGCATCAATTCTTGGACGTTCAGCCTTCTTTATGGTCCAACTCTGACATCCATACATGACTACTGGAAAAACCATAGCTTTGACTAGATGGATCTTTGTAGGCAAAGTGATGTCTGTGCTTTGTAATATGCTGTCTAGGTTTGTCATAGCTTTTCTTCCAAGGAGCAACTGTCTTTTAATTTCATGCCTGCAGTCAGTGTCTGTAGAGACTCTGGAGCCCAAGAAAATAAAACCTGTCACTGCGTCCAGGTTTTCCCCATCCATTTGTCATGAAGTGAAGGGACCAGATGCCATGATGTTAGTTTTTTGAATGCTGAGTTTTAAGCTAGCTTTTTCACTCTCCTCTTTCACCTTCATCAAGAGGCTCTTTAAATCCTCTTAACCTTCTCCCATTAGCTTGGTAAGCATCTGCATATCTGAGGTTATTGATATTTTTCCTGGCAATCTTGATTCCAGCTTGTCCTTCATCCAGTCCAGCATTTCACATGATACATTCTGCATATAAGTTAAATAAGCAGAGTGACAATATACAGCCTTGATTTACTCCTTTCCCAATTTTGAACCAGTCAGCTGTTCCATGTAAGGTTCTAACTGTTGCTTCTTGACCCACATACTGGTTTCTTAGGAGATAGGTTAGGTGGTCTTGTATTCCCATCTCTTAAACATTTTCCACAATTTGTTGTGATTTACACAGTCAAAAGCTTTAACACAGTCACTGAAGCATAAGTAGATGTTTTTCTTATATTCCCTTGTCTTCTTCATGATCCAGTGGATGTTCACAATTTGATTTCTGGTTCCTCTGCCTGTTTTAAACCCAGCCTGAACATCTGGAAATTCTTGGTTCATGTACTGCTGAAGCCTAGCTTGAAGGATTTTGAGCATTACTTTGCTAGCATGTGAAATGAATACAGTTGTTCAATAGTTTGAACATTCTTTGACATTGCCTTTCTTTGGGATTGGATGAAAACTGACTTTTCCAGCCCCATGGCCACTGCTGAGTTTTCCAAATTTGCTGACATATTGAGTACAGCACTTGAACAGCATCATCTTTTAGGATTTGAAAGAGCTCAGCTGGAATTTCACCACCTCCACTAGCTTTGTTGGTAGTAATGCTTCCTAAGACTTACTTCACTTCACACTCCAGGATGTCTGGCTGTAGGTGACTGACCACACCATCATGGGTATGCCAGTTATTAAGACCTTTTTTGCATAGTTGTTGCTGTTATTGTTCAGTCATTCAGTCGTATCCAACTCTTTGTGACTGCATGAACTGCAGCTTGCCAGGCTTCCCTCCTTCACCATCTCCCAGAGCTGACTCAAACCCATGTTTTTCAAGTTGGTGATGCCATCCAACCATCTCATCCTCTGTCGTCCCCTTCTCCTCCTGCCCTCAATCTTTTCAAGCATCAGGGTCTTTTCCAATGAGTCAGCTCTTCGCATCAGGTGGCCAAAGTATTGGAGTTTCGGCTTCAGCATCAGACCTTCCAATGAACACCCAGGACTGATCTCCTTTAGGAGGGACTAGTTGGATCTCCTTGCAGTCCAAGGGACTCTCAAGAGTCTTCTCCAGCACCACAGTTCACAGAACTTTTCGCATAGCTCCTCTGTGTGTTCTTACCTCCTTTACTTAATCTCTTCTGCCTCTTTTAGGTCCTTTCTCTTTCTGTCCTTTATCATGCTCATCTTTGCATGAAATGCCCTTGATATCACTAATTTTCTTGGAGAGATCTCTAGTCTTTCACATTCTATTGTTTTCCTCTTTTTCTTTCATTGTTCTCTTAAGAACAGATATGCACAGAGATATATATATATATACACACACACCATATCTTCTTATCTCTCCTTGCTGTTACCTGTAACTCGGCATCCAGGTGGGTGTGTCTCTCCCTTTGTCTTTTCCTTTACACTTCTCTTCTTTCCTCAGCTATGTGTAAGGCCTCTTCCTATAGCCACTTTGCCTTCTTGCATTTCTTTTTCTTTGGGATGATTTTGGTCACTGCCTCCTGTACGATGTTGCAAACTTCCATTCATAGTTCTTCTGGCACTCTCTACCAGACCTAATCCCTTGAATCTATTCATCACCTCCGCTGTATAAGCATAAGGGATTTGATTTAGGTCATACCTGGGTGGCCTAGTGGTTTTCCCTACTTTCTTCAATTAAAGCTTGAATTTTGCAATAAGGAGCTGATGATCTGAGCCACAGTCAGCTCCAAGTCTTGTTTTTGCTGACTGTATAGAGTTTCTTCATCTTTGGCTGCAAATAATATAATCAGTCTGATTTTGGTATTGACTATCTGGTGGCATCCATGTATAGAGTCATTCATGTGGTCTTACTTTGCCTTTAAATAAATTAAGAAAAATTTTACAAAGGTATGACATTTAAACCACAGTTAGCTACCTATTTGTTTATTTAAGAGAATAAAATAGCTTCCTCCTCCCCTTTTATTTGCAAAATCAGGAAAAAAGCTCTACCTTCCCAAGCAGCTCACCTATAGCTCATATTTGATTTGAAGGAAGATAGGTTGGGTGGGCCAGGAATCATGAATGTGAAAATGTAGGAATAATAGATATGCAAATGCAGAGATATTTGCATCATTGCTACTTCTTTTCTGTAGGCCCTGTTGGGAGCAAGTCAGCCTCTCCTCACTAGCTGCTGCTGCTCCTCTGCTAAGTCGCGTCAGTCGTGTCCGACTCTGTGCGACCCCATAGACAGCAGCCCACCGGGCTCCGCCATCCCTGAGATTCTCCAGGCGAGAACACTGGAGTGGGTTGCCATTTCCTTCTCCAGTGCATGAATGGGAAAAGTGAAACTGAAGCTGCTCAGTCGTGTCCGACTCTTAGCGACCTCATGGACTGTAGCCTACCAGGCTCCTCCGTCCATGGGATTTTCCAGGCAAGAGTACTCTCCTCACTAGGGTGGTGGCTAAAAGTCAGCATCCTGGGCTAGAAAATTACAAAGTGGCCAGAGAGTCCTTAATGATTCCCAAATGCTGAATTCATGTACACACAGTTTTCTTTATTAAGTGAAGGTGCCTAATGATTTCATCTTATATTTTGGAGAAAGGGCTTTGTTTAGCATTATTTGACTTTCTTTCTTTTTTTAGCTTAATTGATTTCCTAATGGAAAATAAAAACTTGTGTGTCTGCTTTACTAAACGGATCACATCAGATTGAAAACTGTGGGCATGAGATTGATTGTTTAGGGCAATTCTGAATTTAGTTTTGTTTTTCATTTATTTGGCTGCGTTGGGTTCACTTGCGGCATGTGGCATCTTCGTTCTGCATGAAGGCTCTCAGTTGTGGCATATGAGATTTACTTCCCTGACCAGGGACTGAACTCAGGGCCCGCTGCATTGGGAGCACAGTGTCTCAGCCGCTGGACCAGCAGGGAAGTCTCTGATTTTAGTTTTAAAGTAAAGATGCTGGCTATAAGTGATTCCTGCTAAGCAATGAAACAGTAGATTTAGCGAAAATCAGTTACTCTCATTTGATGTGCTTTAATAAAGACTGATAGTTTTCCAGTTTATTTCACTTATTTAACAAATATTTGTTGAACACCTATTTTGTACCAAATGCTATTCCAGAGGTTGGGACTACATTAATGAAAAAAAACAACCAACCTCCCTCACATCCCTTGGACTGTACATTCCAATGTCAGAGCAAGATAATACTCCTAATTTTCAAGAAAGTAAGCAGGTTATGTGAAAGACCATTTTGTCTAAAAGATTACTTCTGTACCACAAGAACCACAGGAAACTGGGGAGCATTTTAATGTTGTTTCAAATGTATTTGTAGAGACTCAATTGTGGATAAAATACCACACACATTTTTTACTATCGCCTTTGAGATTTTCCAGTTTCTCTTTCCCTCATTCATTTTACTTTTGATGAGTCTGTCCTCCTGTATTGATTCAAAATCACTCGTTTTCAAAATTGAACTTATTTACTAAATTTTGAGAGACAGTACACTTGAAAAGAAACATTAGCACTCATCGCTGAAGTTCACGCAGCTGAAAAATGGAGTTTGCACTGTTTAACAATAGCTAGGATGCGGAAGCAACCTAGATGTCCACTGACAGATGAACGGATGAAGATGTGGTACATGCACACCGTTGAATATTACTCAGCCATAAAAAGGAACACACTTGACTCAGTTCTAAGAAGGTGGATGAACCCAGAGCCTATGATGCAGTGATGTAAGTCAGAAAGATCTAGACAAATACAGTACAAGAGCATATATATATGTGGATTCTAGAAAGGTGGTCCTGATGAACCTGTCTGCAGGGCAGCAGTGGAGACGCAGATGCAGAGAGCAGACTGTGGACACGGAGGGGGAGGGGAGAGTGAGAAGAGTGGGGAGAGTTGCACTGAAACAGATACATCACCGTATGCAAACGAGGTAGCCAGTGGAAATCTGCCGTATGACGCAGGGAGCTCAAACCCGGTGCTCTGTGACAACCTGGGGGGATGGGATGGGGTGGGAGGTAGGATGGAGGTTCAAGAGGAAGGGGACGTATGTATTCATGTACCTGTGGCTTCTTCATGTTGATATATGGCAGAAACCAACACAGTATTATAAAGCAAATATCCTCCAATTGCAAATAAATAAAACTTTAAAAGAATTATAAAATGGAATTTGCAAAATTTACTGATGATTTTGCTAATACCAGATTATGATAGTTTACCAAATTTGCTTAGAATTTATTTATCTTTATTAGCTTTTATCTTTGCTTATTGGAAAATTTAAAATTTCTTGATCTCAGTTCTTTTACATCATCAGGATAACTGTTTTTTATCAAGTTATTTTTATTTAGCCATTCACATGAATGGTTAAATATATTTTCAGATGTTTTTAAATAGGTATTCCTGCATATGGTAGAAAATTCAAGCATTAGAAAGGGAATATGGGGCTTCTCTGACAGTCTAGCTGTTTAGACTCCACACACCCAATGCACGGTTCCCAAGTTCAGTCCCTGGTTGGGGAATTAACATCCTGCATGTCGTGGCCAAAAAGAAAAAGGAAAGGTGGGGAGAGAATATGATGAAAATCACCCTCCTCTCCAATCTTTTGTCCTCAGCCACTCAGCTATCCTCCTCCAGTCATTTACCGTCACTAGGTTCTTCTAGATTGTGTCAGTGTTATTCTAAAGGAGCTTCTCAAACTCTATAATGTGCATATCAATCTTGTTAAAATGTAGATTCTTATTGAGGGGTTTGCGTTGAGGCGTGAGATTCTCCGTTTCTCAGAAGCTCTCATTGGAGGCTGCCAGCTTCAGTGGCGGCACGTTTGTTTCTCTCTGTCTCTGTGTTTCTTTGTTTATTGGCCTTAAGAGAGCAAGATGTCTCACACACATGCAGAACTTTCTGCTTCCTACCAGGACTTCAGCCCTAGGGTTCCAGCTTTGCGCTTTGCATTGTTACAGAGTAGTTCTTTCCTAATCTTTGTCTGAAGCGATCATTTATACAGTATTTTAAAAATCCAATTGCAAATAAAGGATGGAAGGTAGCAATATAACCATTTGAAGCATGCTACTAGGTAATGTGTAAATGGTAATGACTATGAAAATCCCTGTTTGCAAATTTTTCATCTATTTTTTTAAAATAAGGTTAGAAAAAGTTCTCAGTTCCAAGCAACCTTCTACGTTTTGGCAGAGGACTCCCTGAGAACTTTAGCTTGCAGCCAGCACCATGCATCTAATGAGGATGTCATCAGACTTGGAAATGATACAATTAAGCTCCCTGAAAGCAGTATAAAGTGCGAAGATCATTTAAATATTTTAAAGTCGTAGACCTTCATATTCTCTGTGCCTGGGTAGTCTCTAGCGACAATCCTGATCAATATCACAAGGGATAAAGATGTTGTTTTGGTTGGGCCTGTATGTAAATGCAATTCGGAAAGCTTGGGGGGAACTCATAACAGAAAATTAAAATTTCATGCTTGTTTCTTCCCCTCTGCAAGAAAATGAAGGCTTATAGGATTCAAATTTGCCTGTCTGTGTTGTCTGCACAGTATGTTCATATGATACTTGCTAACGTAACACAGGATCTGGTTTTAAAAGACAACCGATATCAGAGGTACTTTTCAGAAATAAAGATTTGAACCACCAAAGTCTCAATCTCTGTGTTTTTGGCAGGAATAGCCACGGGGGACAAATTGCTCTTTGATCAGACAGTATCTCTCAGTGTCTCCTTTGGGGCGACTGGCTCCAGGGTCTGCATGTGGAGAGTTCTTAGACTTGGTGCTGAGCTGCTTGTCTGGAAGGACCTGAGGCTGTGAGGGGAGAAGGACTTGGATTCTCTTGAGCATGTACCGTTCTCCCTCCAGGTGTGATTCACAGGCCTAGGCCGTGTAGAGGTGCACTGAATGATACACAGAGTTAGAGACAAAAAGCAGCGTCTCCTCCTGAAGTTTCAACTGAATTAAAGATTTGGCAGGTCAAATTATTCAATGTTTTATTATGTTAAAACAAAAACACTCAAGCATAAATACACAACACAGTAGAATGCAAAATTCTGATGGATTTTAAGTTAAACATGAGATTTCGATAGACAAAGGTCCGTCTAGTCGAGGCTGTGGTTTTTCCAGTGGTCATGTATGGATGTGAGAGTTGGATGGTGAAGAAAGCTGAGCGCGGAAGAATTGATGCTTTTGCACTGTGGTGTTGGAGAAGACTCTTGAGAGTCCCTTGGACTGCAAGGAGATCCAACCAGTCCATCCTAAAGGAGATCAGTCCTGGGTGTTCATTGGAAGGACTGATGTTGAAGCTGAAACTCCAATACTTTGCCACCTTATGCAAAGAGCTGACTCATTGGAAAAGACCCTGATGCTGGGAAAGATTGGGGGCAGGAGGAGAAGGGGACGACAGAGGATGAGATGGTTGGATGGCATCACCGACTCGATGGACATGGGTTTGGGTAGACTCTGGGGGTTGGTGATGGACAAGGAGGCCTGGTGGGCTGCAGTCCACGGGGTCACAAAGAGTCAGACAAGACTGAGCAACTGAACTGAACTGAGATTTCAAAACAATATTGAGATTAGATCAGTGACTCCAGGCCCCTAGGAATATATATACTTAGTAGCTTTGGGCAGTAGAAGGCTATCTCAATGGGGAAGTTTTAGAAGTACTGTGATGTAAACGAAGCGATCAGAAACCAGATCATTTGAATAGCGATGACACTTCTTTGTCTCCTAAAGGTCTCTGGAGTGAGCCTGCGCAGAATACTTTGGAGCCAAGAAAGTTGTTGCCATGTTTTTGAAATGCTGGCTTTCGGAAGGAGATGAGGAAGTGACATAAAGGTTGCTGAGAGATCCAGACTGGTTTAGGAGATGTCACCAATGAACTTTTAATAAATGATCTCTGTAGAGAAAAATCTGTGACTCTGAGCTTTTTATAGACTGAAGAGGCAAAAATGTTTTTCTAGAATTAACCCACTTCTACTGGAAGTAGAGAATAAGTCACTTCTTCATAGAAAGTATTCTTGGTAGTAAATGTCACAGAGACTGGGTTTCAGTCCCTCTCTCAAACCTTGGATTGGACACCAAAGTTATCCAGGTATCATTGTTCTCATCTAGGAAATGGGCCAAGTATGAGGATGAGAGGAGTTAGTAGGGGATTAGTGTTTGCCTTCTTCTCTTTCATTTCCTTCTATATTTTTCCTTTCCAAGCCCCATCCCCTGTGGACCTGGGAGTCCACAATGAATAACACGTCTCCATTTGAATGGGAAAGTGGTGCCCTACGCTAGGGACTCAGGGAAATGACCTGGGTCTCCACCTGCCCTGAGATTCCCTCTGATGACACATGAAAGCTTTTGGCTAAGGAGGCATTTAGGGAAATAATCTAAAATGTAAACACATTTAGATCCTACTGTTTACTGGCGCTTTACTGAGTTTACACCAAAGGATGACCTAGAAATAAGCAGAGGGAAGCTGTGTGACATTTAGATGCATATCACATATGCATAATTGATTCTTCAAAAGGTTAAATACCCTTGGCATATGTATGGTTAGTGATATACCTGTGATAGGTTCATAATCATTATGGCAGTGGTTTTGTTTTACGTAATTCTAAAGTAAATGTCACACTTCTTCTTTGGAGATTCCAGGACTGGTGTTCAGAAGAGCATCTGTTTCTCGGCAGATAACTGGGTAGAGGAGCGGCTTTGTCCCAAACAGAAGGACTGTTCGTGTTGCTAGTACACTCGGCTGTATGAGGCGCTGACTGCCACTGAATTCTCTTTGGAATTGAAATGCAATTACATATTGAGGACAAGCGCTAAATATAAACAGAAAAGCCCAAATACCTGACTTTTTTTTTTTTGGCTTTGTATTTGAGGGGTATTTGCAAGGAGAATTAACTACCCTGAACGCACCATAATCCTTAATTGAAATGCACAGATCAGGCAATCGGTTGAATCCTCTAGTGGCTTTATTCAGAAGCGTATTGTAGCTCTGAAACACAGATCTTTTCTTGTGTTCATAAGCAATTGTAAAGATGCTAAGGAGATTAATAAAAAAAGTAAGTCACTAAAATTCTATAGAATGAAATACCATAATACATGCCCTAAGAATATAGTATGAAATACCATAATACATGTCATAAGAACTGGAAAAAACAGGCAATATGTTGCATGAAGCAAAAATTATGTAACTGGGAATGATTATTACAAAAGTTCAAGTTGTAGTTTTCTTTTTCCGGAAGGATGGAAATACAGTTTGATTGGTGCTCACAGGGGTTTTCACTAGATGAATGATCCATGGGTGTTTAGTGTTGTTTTTAAATACTGTTATAAATCTTTTTTTAGATGTGTTATATTTCCTAACTTTTAAAAATGGAAAAGGCAAAACAACAAAACACAGTGACAGGAAAGCACAAATTAAGTAAAAAAAAAAACGAACAATGTAATACAATAATCATAATAAAAGTTGGTGGATCTCAGGTTGGTGGATGTATCTGGTTATTGTACTTTTAAAAAATTTAAATACATGCTCTGTGAAAGACACAACTATAAAATACAAGTCGCTACAAGGATCAAAAGTAGAAAGACGAGAAAAGGTATACCTGATAAATACCAACGAAAGAAAGCTGTTGTGGCTATTTAAATCATGAGAGGGGCTTCCCAGATGGCTCAGTGGAAAGAATCCGCCTGCCAAGCAGGTGACGCTGGTTTGATCCGAGGAGCCTGGTGGGCTACAGTCCACAGGGTCGCAAAGAGTTGGACACGACTAAGCGAGTAAACAGCAACAGCAACAGAAATCATGGGAGCTGGTTGTTAGGACAGGGTGGAACGTTGGTGCTCTCGGTCTCCAGTTCGTTTCCGCCGTTCCTCCTTTGAGCTGCTCATCCAGGCATCCGCTCTAACCTCCCAGGACTTCTGGGAATTTCCCCACCTGTTCTTGTCTTATTCGTAGCTGATCATTTTTAAAGCCCAGCCTCTGCAATTTCTCAACCCTCAGAGCACTTACCCGTGTGCCACTGCTTTGGTGCTTACCATACTCTCTGCTTTAATGGTCCTGATATTCATGCATTTCTTTAGTTCAGCTGTAACATCCTGAAGCTCGAGACTATAACTTAGTCATCTTTTAACCTCCTCTGTCAGCTCACCCTAGGACATGCCATATGGTAGAACCTTGTCACCTGATGTATAGTAGAAAGTCAATACTTTCTTATAGTAGAAAGTCAACATGTCACTGGTCCACTGAAAAATTACTTCTGAAAAGCACATTAAAAGCTCTTTCAGGACGTTTGAGTACTTTGCCAATGGAATGAATTTACATTTTCTAAGCAAGTTCTCAGCCAAAGTTTTAGACTGGAGGGAGGAAGAGATGCTAATGGAGAGAGTTACCAAGAACTGTGCATTGTTGGTGAGACCAAGACCATAGTCTCAGCAGGAGGGCGCCCCCCAGGACCTAGCTGGGAACTCCCGTGGGCTCAGGGCTGATCTCCAAGGGCAGGGACGGCATCTGTTAATACAATATCTCTGCACTTCAAACAAAGTCCCGCACATAGTACACCATCAACAGATGCTCTGCAAAGTGTGAGAGAATTAAATAGTAGTCTTGGATAATTTAATTCACTGCTCTGGGCTCAAAGCATGTACCACTGAAGGGTTCCCAGTGTGATGTCAAGCTCTGGCTTCTCTGCATAGGGAGAGGGTGGCTGCCTGGCCCAGGCAGGATGAGGGTGTTAGCACTTGGATTTGCACTCTGGGCTGAGAGCCGATTGGAGGACAGCTGAGGAGCATGGGTTCAGTTCTGCCGGCTATTGGGGGTCTATGGAAACAAGCAACAGGTGTTTTAAAAAGATGGGAAATCCCGTGGAATAGATTTTCAGTGCTTGTCCTGCTGGCCACCCAGAAGTAGCTGGAATTCCTCTTTTCTCATGGCATACAACATATGATATCTGCTGCAAACCTCTTTTAAACATCCTAGTTTTTGAATAAGCAATACGTAAAACATATGGTATAAAATTCAAAGGAATATGGCAAAAATAAATGTTATCACCTTTGCCCATAGTTCCCGGTTCGATTCCTGGGTGGGGAAGATCTGCTGGAGAAGGGGTAGGCTACCCACTCCAGTAATTCTTGGGCTTCCCTGGTGGCTCAGCTGGTAAAGAATCCACCTGCTATGTGGGAGACCTGGGTTCGATCCCTGGGTTGGGAAGATCCCCTGGAGAAGGGAAAGGCTACCCACTCCGGTATTCCGGCCTGGAGAATTCCATGGACTGTACAGTCCATGGGGCTGCAAAGAGTCAGACATGACTGAGAGACTCTCACTTTCACCTTCACTCTCCCTAAAGACACCTACAGTTACCGTTTATCCCACTTAGTGTTAGGTAAACACAAATGCTTCCTCTTTGGGGATACAGGTAAACGTTTATGGGCTTCCTAGGTGGCTCAGTGGTAAAGAATCCACCAGCCAATGCAGGGAACCCTGGAGACATAGGTTTGATCGCTGGGTTGGGAAGATCCCCTGGAGGAGGAAATGGCAACCTACTCCAGTATCCTTGCCTGGGAAGTTCCATGGACAGAGGAGCCTGGTGGGCTATAGTCCATGGGGCCACAAAGAGTCAGACACAACTAATAACACACACATGCATACATATACATGATTATATGGGCTTATATATTTTCTGTCATATAACAGAATTAAACATATAACATATTATACTAAATTATGATTTTTTTCATATAACAACTTATGCTGTAGTTCTTTCCATTTTTCTCATCTTTAAAATCCCAGCCTGTAATATTGTCTGAGACACTGACAGTGTTCAACTGTAGTTTCATGAACCAATGAATGAGTGGTTTCATAATAGTCTCTAATTCATTCTGAACCTGAAATTCACCCACCAACACATTTTATACATGCCTTGTCTTGAACATCATCTCCAATATGCATCTTTTTGTCTGTAAACATCCCTCTGATTTAATCTCAAAAAGTTTGAACCTTCCCTGAATATTGCCTTTTAGGCTCTCCTTCAGCAGTTATCTCTAAGTACTTAACAATTCTGTTCTGTTTGTTTTATTGCTTTACTAATCTTACTTGTTAATATATTAGCTATAAGATGTGAATATGCTGTTTTTAAATTAATTTTTGTTGGAGTATAATTGTTTACAGTGTTGTGTTGTTTCTGCTGTTCAGTGAAATCAGTCAGTTGTAGGTAAACATCCATCCTCCGGTTTTGGATTTCCTTCCCATTGAGGTCACCACAGAGCACTGAGTAGGGGTCCCTGTGCTGTGCAGGAGGTTCCCATTAGCTACGTATTTTATCCACATGTGTGTATGTATAGAGTGAACGATCCTCTGAACAATGATTTTCATTGACTACTTATTTGTGCGAGACATTATACTAACATTTCTCACGAATCCCTAGAACATACCTGTAAAGTGAGCAACAGTATCAGTCTCACAGCCCACCAGTCGGTGCCCCCCCCCGCCCGGTTTCTCCATGCCTCAGCCTGCAGTCAGGAGCAGACCGTTTCCTTACACAGGATGACTTCCAGCATCGTGGTGCCCACTGACCTCTGGAGGTTGTGCTAAGCCGGAGCGAGCAGGCCAGTGTGCTAACGTATTGACACCCCAAATAACCCTAACCGATGTGGCATAGACACTGGTGGCTAAGCGCCCTGGCTTTCTCTCCTCTCTGGGAGAATCCTGAGCTTGTCCTACCCAGTTACTCCGTGGGTCCCCTTGTGACTGGGCCTCAGTTGCTCGCAGCTGTAAACCTCTTCCTGTCTCACCCGGTGTTGCCTCTCTTATTTCCTTACTGCCCTGCCCACTTCCTTACTCCCTGGAATCGCCAACCAAGTAAAATAGGGACACTCATCCTTGTCTCAGAGTCTGCTTTTAGGGAAATCAAACCTAAGGAAAATGAGATTTAGAATGTGAATAATATCTTTATCAACTGGCAGGTCCAAGCTGTCAACCAGAATCCATGCTCAGAAACACCAACCCTTACTGCTACCTAGATGGTAAATGCCGCAAAGCAGGCTAAGGAATACTCTGTCCTCTCCAGGCTGTGTTTCAAGACGCAAGCCGAGGTTGACACTGAACACGTACTTCTGCAGGTCAATGCTGTTTTATGTTTTGGGGTGTCTCCTTTCTACCCCAGCACATCAGGATATACACTTTAGGTACTGGTAGCTGAATATATACACTCATCGTTTGTGACTGTGAAGTTCTCACGCTTGTTTGTCTGCTGACTGTCTTCTCCTTGGTGGTCTGCAGATAGCAACTTCATCCTCGCCAACGCCCAGGTGGCTAAGGGTTTCCCCATCGTCTACTGCTCTGATGGCTTCTGTGAGCTCGCTGGGTTTGCCCGGACAGAAGTCATGCAGAAGAGTTGCAGCTGCAAATTCTTATTCGGAGTTGAAACCAATGAGCAACTGATGCTTCAAATAGAAAAGTCCTTGGAGGAAAAAACAGAATTCAAAGGAGAAATTATGTTCTATAAGAAGAATGGTGAGTTGACTTCCTTTGTTGGGGGCTCCTTGGACAGTGGTGAAACGTCACCGTCTTTCAACTGCCATTGGTGTGATTGCTCCATAACTCCCATTAAGGCTTAATGATCTTAGCAGCATAAACTACTTGAAAATTTAGAATTATAGTTATACAAAATCAGCATATTAACTGAGTTAATATATGTTAAAATAGAGTGTATTACTATTATGTTGTGGTCATGCTTAAGATATATATCAGATATGATGATTGTTAATATATTAACAGATGATCTTCAATCCAGAGATAGTTTTCCATCTTAAAGAACATTTAAAGAATAGAGTCACTAGGGACAGAGATTCAGATGTCTGCTAACATAAAAATTAATTTAAAGGACATGAGCGTAGGTATTTTCTCTTGTAGTTTCATGACCACAAAGCCTTCCTCACCGTTCTTAAATTCTGGAGACAAAGTAAGAAATACACGGTGTCTCAGGGTGGGAGTAGATTTGCCTGGATTCAGAACTGCCACTGGGGAAATACTAAATATTTTTATGGGTGTGGCTCTGTGACTCTCTCTTAAATGAAAAAGTATCTAGGGATGGCTATGGCTTCTATTCCTTCTGCGTGGGACTAGATTGCATTATCCTGTGGTAGGGGGAGTGAATCCAGGAGGCGTTATAAAAGCTAAATGAAAACTGAGAGCAAACCATCTCTTTACAGTTTCTAGAATACTCTCTCTGTTGTTAGCAGTTCTCCTTTGAGTACCATAGCCCCCTGAGTTTTATTTAGCTGGGCACACGACCGCCGAGCTAAAGAACATGTTCCCCAGCCTTCTGTGCAGTTAGCTCGGGCACATGGCAGGTTCCGGCCAATGACATGAAAGAAGAATGACTTATGCAGTATCTGAGCAAACTCCCTAAAAAGTGAAATTGTTTGCCCTCTAATTTCTCTTCTCCTTTCCTGTGGTGTTGTGGATTGAATTATGTCTCTTTAAATTTCATGCATCAAGGCCCTAATCCTGTAAAGCAATCATCAATCAATTAAAAAGAAATATAATTAAAAAAAAACCCTAGCCCCTAATGTGGCTGTAGAGATAGGGCCTTTAAAGATATAATTAAGGTTAAATGAGGTCATAAGGATGGGGTCTGAGTCCAACATGACTGGTGTCCTTCTATGAAGAGGAAGAGACGCCAGGAATGTGTGTATGTAGAGGAATCCCAGCCGTAAGGTAGCTGCCTGCAAGCCAAGGAGAGAGGCCTCAGCTTGATTGGGGAAGTCCAGCCTCTGTCTGGAACTATGAGAAAATATAGTTTTGTTGTTTAAGTCACCCCGTTTGTGGTATTTTGTTACGACAACCCCAGTAAGCTCCTAGGTAAGGGTCGGGGTGTTCCGGCAAGGCTGGAGAGCCGGGTTTAATCGTTTGTCAAGGGAGGCGCCATGGACGAATGCAAGCAGCAGCAGGTACGGAGTTTGCGTGCGGTTACGGGCCCGCCTTTCCCGTCCTAGCAAAGACCGATCCAGTTCTATCTGGTTTCAATCACTGTATGCTTAGGTCTTTTTTTTACAACATTTAAATTGTACTCTAATTCAAGGTTTCTCAGCCGTGGCACTGTTAACATTTGGGGCCAGTAATTCTTTGTTGTGGAGTTTGTCCTGGGCATTGTGGACATTTAGCATCATCTCAGGCCTCTTTAATACCTAGTGTCGGGGTCATTTTTAGGAGGAGATATTGGAACCTGGCATGGAACTTCATCCCCTCTTCAAAGTTATTTATCCTTTGGGGCCGTTCCTCGATCGTGTGAATTTTGGGTGCACAGTGGTCATGAAGTATCGGTGAGCACTCCTCCGGGAGGAGTACGACATCCAGCTCTCTGGCCCCAGGAAGAGGGTTCAGACCATTGCGTGCTTCTCAGAGTCAGTAGATAAGGCCCACATTGCAAATATGATAAAGCAGAAGCCTTCTAACTCCATCTAACTACACCACAATCCTTGGAGAGAGGGCCTGAGACCAAAGAAAGTGGAGGCCATCCCTGAGGATGCAGACTGGCAGGGAGTGATAAAACTGCCATCTGGGGAACAAATGGAAAAGGAAAAGCTTCTTCTGAAGTATCTGCTGACCGCAGACTTGTCTTTCTTAAGATAGGTGCCTTGTACTGGTCTCTGCAAATCCATTTGTGTTTCTTCCTTTTTATACCTTCTCACAGTATCCGAATGGGGCACCTCTGAGAAAGGTTAGGCTGACGGGGAGAAGGAGGCAAGGCCAAAGGATGGAGACCTGGAGGCCAGATCAATGGAAACATGAAGCATGGGTGGGAGTGAGCCCCGGAAGGGTTCCTGAGCCTGCTTCTTTATAAAATGCCCACTGCCCTTGGACCACTGTGGATGCAACATTTTAAAGGACCAAGAAAGAATAAAGGTTTTACAAATTAAGTAATAACTAAGAAGGACAGCTAGTTTCACAGATAAACATAATACACAAAATTTTCTTTGGCTAACATAGAGCCATATGTTATATGTTTATGTGCAGGAGTTACCATTTCTCATTACTTGTCCTCCCTCTAAATTTCCTAGGTTCTACCTATATATCAGAACTAGTACCACTAAGATGTCTCTTCATAAAGCTTGTCCCCTTTGGTGCTGCTAATACACAAAAGACATCCACCACGGCTATTCAAATGTATGGGTGTGCTAACACAGGGAAACCATTTTATCAGTTTCCTACTTATACTCTCCTTGTTTTTTTTAATATAAGAGGTACTTATACCTGTGTGGCTCCCTCCTTTTCTTACACACAGCATACTTTGCACACTGTTCCATAACTTGCAGAACAAGATCCTTTACAACTGTGTGCCTTGCAGAGCAACTTACGCTGATTGGCAGTCACTCGTTCTTTTCTGTGGCATTACATCCTGTGGATCCATCATAGGATTATGGAGTATTACATAGGATGACATCATATGCATCCATCCTAGTCAGTGACAGCATTACATCATACGGATCCATCATAGGATTATGGAGTATTACATAGTATGATGTCATATGAATCCTTCCTAGTCAGTTACAGTGTTACATCATACAGATCCATCATAGGATTGTGTAGTATCACATAGTATGACATCATATGAATCCTTCCTAGTCAGTGACAGCATTACATCATACAGATCCATCATAGGATTATGGAGTATTACATAGTATGACGTCATATGCATCCATCCTAGTCGGTTACAGTGTTACATCCTATGGATCCATCATAGGATTATGGAGTATTACATAGTATGACATCATACGCATCCATCCTGCTCTACTACAGGTGTCCATCACGTGGACCCATCACACTCTTACATGCTCAATTCAGTAAATCACCTGCAGGATATTTGTGTTCACTTTAGAATGTGATCTCTCTTCTTTGCTCTTTCTCTCTCTCTCTTTGAAGTACTACTGTTGTTATTTGGAAAGTTTTGTGTTTTTTTTGTAAGTTATCTTTATGTGAGATGTTTATATTATACAGCCCCACTTTTTAAAGTTTTTTCCTCATTTCCTATCATAAGAACTGTTGCATCAGTAGTTAATCAGCTTCGCCCTCCTCTTCTCCGCACTAGCTAATTGAAAGGGAGGTACTATCAGTACCACTTAATGTTAAATCTGTAAGACACTCAGCACTCACGGCCTGCTTATCTTATTGTCTGCACGCTTCCCCCTCTCCTCGCTTCCACAGTTACATTTACATTGTCAGAGCGTTCAGTACAACTGCATGCACTTTCTCCCTCCTGTCTTTCTTCATGCAGTCTTAATGGTACAGTGAAATATGCTTAATGATCACCATATATTCTATCCTAAAGTTTCTCTGATCATGTCTTGGTTGTCAGAAGCTTATTCTCTGAGCTGTCTCAGGACGAGCTCATGAAAACTGTGTCCCTGAACTCTTGCATGTTAATAATAGCATGACAATCAGTTTGCTGAAAATTAAATCTTTGGTTTGTGTTTTATTCACTTTACCATCTCAGTGTTTATTCTCATGGACTGGCAGAGAGTCTTGTTTACTCTAAAAGTGCTGCTAATTAAGTGAGATGGGGTTTTGTCCTGGATGTTCGATTAATTATTTCATTATCTCATTTCATTTCCTGTCATTTCATTTTGTTTCTTCATTTTATTTTATTTTAATCTAATAGTTGTACTAGAATATATCTTGGCATAGGCTAGAGTCAGCATACTTTTCTGTGAAGAATCACAGAGTAAATATTATGCATATTATGGATTTTACAGTCCATACAGCCTGTGTTGCAAGTACCCATCTATCTCATCTTAGTCTGAAAACAACCCTAGAAAATATGTAAAGGAATATGTGTTACTGTCTTCCAATAAAGGTTTTATTTACAAAAACAGGAAGTGGGCTAGATTTAGCCTACATCCAGTTTACTGATACCTGGTATAGAATTTTGAGGATCAGATTCTTTTCTCTTGATGTGTGATACGCCCTTTTACTTGGGAAATTTTTCTGGGATTTTAATTATCATTGATCTGCCTCCTTCCTTCGATTTTCCTCTTTACGATTACTTATTACATGTGTGTTGGACCCTTGCCTGTCCTTTATGCCTATTATTTTCTTTCTCTTTTTAATTTATTTTTTCATTTTTACTTGCAGTATATTTTCTTCCCTTGCTTTTGTGGTGTATCTATTCACACTGTATTTCTTCACTTTAAGTCTTCAGATATTTGTCTTTCATTTATAACTTCTCCTGAGCTCAGTTAGCTCATATTATTTCTATCATTCTTTTGCCTTCTATCTTAGTTAGGGCTTCCATCACAAACCACAGACTGGGTGTCTTAAACAACAGAAATTTGCTTTCTTACAATTCTGGAGGCTAGAAGCTGCAAATGAAGGTGTTGGATGGATTGGTTTCTTCTGAAGCCTCTTTCCTTGGCTTAGAGATGGCCGTTTCCTCCTCTCTTTGTCTGCATGTGGTCTTCCCTTTGGGTGCCTTTGTTCTGATCTCCGCTTCTTATAAGGACACCAGTCAGATCGGAGCCCACCTTATGACTTCAATTTAAGTTAATTATGTCTTTAAAGACCCATCTCCAAATACAGTCATGCTTTGAGATAATGGGGATTGGGGCTTCAACATATGGGTTTTGAAGGCATAGAATTCATCCTCTGGTAATTTTATCTCTGAGCTTTTCTAAATCAAAGTATGCGATCCATGCTGTTGTCTCATGCACAGCATACACTGATTGTTATTTTCCTTAATTACCTTTTACTTTTGAAAATTACTTCTTTAAATTCCCTTTTACTTTTGAAATAGTTAGACTTTGTGTGCTTATGGACTATCTTGGGGTGTCTTGACTTCCTGTGGCAATGAATGAAATGGCATCCCACTCCAGTCTCCTTGCCTGGAGCATTCCATGGGCAGAGGAGCCTGGTGGGCTATGGTCCATGGGGTCACAAAGAGTCAGACATGACTGAGCGACCCTCGCTCACTCTGATTTTCTGCATCTGCATCTGTATTCAAGTACTTTTCTCTTTATCTCTTCTTTCATCCGGTTCTCCTGTCATGTTTGAATAAGATGTGCTCTTCTCAACTTTAAGAATGTTGGAAATAGAGGTGTGCCGGGAAGACACCCCTAAACCTACGGCTCCTTTTGCCATTTTCCCCAGGGTTTTTGTTTCCATGCCTTCCCCATTTAGGTGCAATTTTTGCTTCGTTCTGAGTTAGATCTGCTTTCCTAGTCAGGGCCTGCTTCACAATACTGTTTGAACTGTTTCCTTCCTTTACCTTGATTTTCCTGCTCTGATCTTGGTAAAGCTCAGGTTCCAACAGTTTATCCTCAGTATGTTAATAGCTCTATACCGTGGTGTACCCTATACATCCAACAAAAATTTTCTGCTGAATTTTCTGAAAGCGCTGAATGCTCAGACAACTCCAACACCATGCTATCCTTCTGTAATCCATTTTTACTCATCTTCAAACTGAGGACTGGGAAGCTCTCTGCTAGTTTTAATTGTCTTCAGATCTGTGTGTGGAACCCTCTACTTTCAGAGGATTTCTGCTTTGGGGAGTAGATTCCTGTTGACAGATTATGAGGTCCCATGCTCTAGAGCTATTAAGAGCCTTCTTTTTTACCTTCTTTTTTTCTTTCTCATAAAGCTGCTCTTCCTGCAAGGGTCAAGCTTCTTGGTTGGCATTGCCCATCATCCCGTATTCTCAGGTTTATGGGGACACACTGTCATATATATATTTTGAGGATTTCTGATTTTACTATCTTAGTTACTCTAATTTTGTGAAAGGATTGGGGATATTTCAAAACCAATGTTTCCATTACCACTGCTGTATTTTTAAAAAATCTCTTTAGGTAAAGTATAATTGCTTCAGGTATGTAAGCTCATTTTTTTTTTTTTAAATCATTTCCTTCTCCTTTCTTTCTCTCTAAATTTCTGTTTCCATGGTTGGAATGTGAGGAGCTTATCTGGACTCGAGGCATAGTGTAGAAAGGTCCCCCGACTCCTCGTGTGTTCCCTGTTTCACGCCGGGCCCATCTGTCTGACACTCTCTTTAGTGTTTACAGCTGCAAATTATGGCTGGTGGTGAGCCCTGCATGACTTCACCCTCCCTTTGCTCTTGAAACCACGGCAGATCTCTCTCCATTTTTGCCTACCCTTTCATCATGCCACGAATCAAGGCCTTCATTATTGTTCTCGACACTCAATATTGCTCGGCTTGGGAGGCTTATACATCCTTCAAGTGAGCTCTCCCATCCGTTACACGTGGAAGCAAACGGAGACTCCGAGTACTCTCCTTGAAACTGTCTTGTTCCCTCAAAAGTAGGCACAGCCACTTGCCTATTGGGAGAGAGATAGCCTGACAATCAGCTTCTCTCAAGAGTCCCAAAGAGAAGGTAAATGGTCTCTCTGCCTTCGGTGTTTACAAAAAACTATCAAAACACTATTGGATGTAAGATTGTCTACAAGAATATACCGTACAACAAGGGGAATATAGCCAATATTTTGTAATAACTGAAAATGGAAACTAACCTTCAAAATGTATTAAAAAAACAAAATTTTAATAAAAGAAAAAATAAAATAATAAGGAAACTACACAGACACCACTTCTCCCAGGTTCAAACTGTGGAAACTCACAGAGAGATTACCTCTGCCTCTTCTACTTTCTCATAATCCCTCCAGCTGAGGATGGACCGGCTGGGATGTTGTGTTGTCGTCACCTTCTCCCAGACTTTAGGTTCTTGGCTAAATGTTAATGGTGGAAAATTACATCATCTCTGTGTCATGGAGGATCATCATGTTTGAATCTACATACCCCAACCTTAAGATGTGTATCTTAGCCTATCTTCTCTGCAGAAAGACTATCTTTCAGGCCTATTTTTATATTAGGTAGACCCAACAGGAAGAGAAATGCTGCAAGAGAACAAAGATTTGAGAAGCAAATTAAAATTAAAATGATACAGTTAATTTAGCAAAAATATTTTCCTGATATATTAGTTTCCTAGGGCTATCGTAACAAAGTACCACAAAATGAGTGGCTGAAACAACAGAAGCTTACTGTGCCACTTTTCTGAAGTCTAGAATTCTGAGACCAAGGGGTCCATGGGGTGCTTCCCCTGAGGATGAAGAGGGGAATCTGTCCACGCCGGGTGCTTCCCCTGAGGATGAAGAGGGGAATCTGTCCACGCCGGGTGCTTTCCCTGAGGATGAAGAGGGGAATCTGTCCCATGCCTCTCCCTCAGCCCCTAGGGTTTTCTGGCACTCTTTGATGTTCTTTAACCTGCAGAAGCATCACCCTGATCTCTGCCCTCATCGTCCCATACTGTTCTCCCTGCGTGGGTGGCTGTGTCCAGATTTCCCCTGTTAATATGACATCAGTCTTATGGGATTAGTGCCCATCCTAATGACTTCATCTTGTCTCCATAATAACTCTGTGTCCAAATAAGGTTACATTTGAGACATTGTGGGTTAGGATTCTAACTTATTCTTTGGGGAGGGCAGAATTCAGCCTATAACATGCGGTTATATTTACATTAAGCAGATTAGAATTTAAGCCACTTGCCTAAGATTGCGAGTAAAGAAACTAGACTGTATAAAAATCCTCTAACTCAAAATTGAGGGTACTTTTGACATTTAATGGGCAGGAGTTAGGGATGCTAGACATACTGTGATGTGCGGGACGGCCCTGCAGTTGAAGAGTCGCCCAGTGTCTGGCTTTCTTTCTCTATTTTCCTTCTTCCTTCCTTCCCTCTTTCCTTCTTTTCGTCCCCTCTCCTTTCTTCCCTCCCTCCCTCTCTTTCTCTCTTCTCTACCTCCCTCCCTTCCTTCCTTCATTTTCTCTCTCTTTCTGAGTTTTATTGAGGTATATCTGGTAGACAAAACATTTCAAATGTTTCGTGTGTGTATCCTGATGAGTTTGGACATTTGCATGTACTTATGATATCATCACCACAATCAAGGTACTAAACATATCCATCACCTCTAAAAATTTTCTGTGTTCTTTTCTGGTCTTTTGTTATTTGTATTGTTTTTTGTAGCAAGAACGCTTAACATGAGATCTATCCTCTTAACATTATGCTAAATGAAGTAAGTCTATTATGGTCCCCTTCTATGAGGCATCTCAAGTAGTCAGACTTAAAGAAGCAGAGACTAGAATGGCCATTGCCAGGGGCTGAGAGGAGGGGTAAATGGAGAATTGTTGCTCAATGGACGTAAAGTTTCAGTTATGCAAGAAGAGTAAATCGTAAGGGTCTGCTGTACAACATGCTCCCTGCAGTTTATAATACAGTATTGTGCACTGGGTGTTCATTGCAAGGACTGATGTTGAAGCTGAAACTCCAATACTTTGGCCACCTGATGCAAAGAGCTGACTCGTTTGAAAAGACCCTGATGCTGGGAAGGATTGAGGGCAGGAGGAGAAGGGGACGACAGAGGATGGATGGTTGGATGGCATCACCGACTCAGTGGACATGGGTTTGGGTAAACTCTGGGAGTTGGTGATGGACAGAGAGGCCTGGCGTGCTGCAATTCATGGGGTCGCAAAGAGTCGGACACGACTGAGCAACTGAACTGAACTGAACTGATTGTGCACTGCATGACTTTCTAGTGCCCTGCCAGGCTTCCAGGAAGTCAAACCCTGGTTGCTAATGACCTGAACTAGGAACTTAACACACAGTGTTTTTGTGGAAGGCTTTAATTTTCTATTGAATTTCTAAGAATAAAACCATAGTGTAATGCGAGAAGATTGAGTTTTATCTCGTTTTGAATTCACCATTTCAGAAGATTTTGTCACTGACTCACAATACTTGTCACAGACGCAGCATATCTGCATGGGTTTTGTACTTGGAGCCGTTAGATTCACAATAATTCCATGTATTGGTCCAACTTCTTGATTACATCTTCTGCTGTAGTCAGTCATACCTGAGCGTTTTATGTTGAGGTGCCTATTATTTTATCAGAGACAACTTCACTCTTATTTCTCTTATATTACTGTTAATAATATAGACTGTCACTTTTCTGAAAATAATGTATATTGTCAGTAGGCAGGTTTTTTTTTTAATTTTTCAGTTCTAGATAGAAAAGAGGGAAATATAAGAGTTTGATAGAAGGGAATCTTGAGCCTGACAGAGTTGTGGAAAACTCTCTTAATTTACAGACTCATGTCACCTTCAAGATTTGTCATTCATTTCCATATACCTACTGAAATATTGCTTGCTTAACATTTTTCCTTAAGTTGACTGTTATTTTTACTCAAATTGCAAGCAAAAGAAAATTAAATCACTGCTCTCAATGGAAAACAGGGATCTCTAGCTCAAACAGAAGGTAATCATAAATAAATATACTTTATTTATATTTAAGCTCAATATACCATTATTAAATATTTAACATTAATAAAAATGATACACAAAATCTAAGTAATAATTAACTGATTATATTTTGCCACGCAGCACACATGCTATTTTATTTAATTTTTCTAACAAGACTTCGAAGTAAAAGTGAATTATATCACATTTATAGACGGAGAGACTGTGATGCAGAGAAATGATGTGAACACAGAACCTTATGCTCACCTTGCCACTGCCCCAGCAGTTCTCCATTGTTCACTTTCTTTACTCACTTCGCATTCCTTTAGTTGATTTTCACATGCCCTACTGAAATGTCTGGAAAGATTAATGCCAAGAAGAGAAGAGTCCAGGACGACAGCATAGGAAGACCCTGCCCTCACCTCCTTCTGTGGACACACCAGATCGGCAGCCACATGTGGATCATTTCCCTCTGAAAAAGATCTGAGAACCACATGCAAGGTTGAAAGGGCCACACTGAGCTGAGCAGGAAATGGCGAGCCATGATCTCGGCACGTCCCTATCCTGACACAGTAACTCACAGCAGGGAGGGACCTCGGGAGTCCAGCGCTTCTCCTGGAGGAAGGAAGGGTTCGTGCCCCACATCTGACACCCTGGCCCCAGGGAACGACACCAGAGAGATGAGCCCCAAAATGCCTGGCTAAGAAAACTGAGAGGTAATGTCCAAGGGACCCAAAGTGCCGTAAGAAACTGAGGTTTCCTTTTTAAAGGGCTCACATACAATCTCACACACCCCAAGACCCAGTGAAGAAACAGCAGTTTGAGAAGCATCTAGACTATGTGAAGGGGATTCATCTGCTAACGTAAAAGCCTCTGCTGAAGGGCTGGGGGCAGGTGAGACTCTCCCTGGAGACGGAGGTGCTGACCGATGCCATCATTACACTCTCCACCTGCCCCAGGAGCACACCTCTTGCCACTTTACGAAGCGCAGTCCTGCTGCCTTGATGAAGTCAGAGAACTTTTGCAGTTGCAACACCATGCTGCTTCATGGGGGAGAAGGAAATGGCAGCTCACTCCAGTCTTCTTGCCTGGAGAATCCTGTGGACAGAGGAGCCTGATGGACTGCTGTCCATGGGGTCACACAGAGTCGGAGACGACTGAAGCGACTTAGCATGCATGCATGCCTTGGAGAAGGAAATGGCAACCCACTCCAGTGTTCTTGCCTGGAGAAGCCCAGGGACAGAGAGCCTGGTGGGCTGCTGTCCATGGGGTCGCACAGAGTCGGACACGACTGAAGCGACTTAGCATGCATGCATGCCTTGGAGAAGGAAATGGCAACCCACTCCAGTGTTCTTGCCTGGAGAATCCCAGGGACAGAGAGCCTGGTGGGCTGCTGTCCATAGGGTCGCACAGAGTCGGACACGACTGAAGTGATGTAGCAGCGGCGGCAGCTGCTTCCTGGGTGGGGCTAGTGATCGGGAACCCAGTGTACTCTCTCCCTCCCATCCTGAGGCCAGCAGGCCATCCTCCTGCTGCTGCTGAAACCCATGGGTGTGTGCGGTCCCCCATCCCCACTGCCTTTCTGAAGCCGACAGTGTGCCCCACCCACGTGCTCTCCAGCTGCCCGGCTAAAGCCACTGTGTCCACACAGGGACACCCCTTGATGGCCTGGCCCTGGTGGCCAGGGGTGGGGCTGGAGTTCCTGACTGTAACAACTGGGAAGACTGTTTGAGGCAGGCCACCACCCCCAGGGAACTGCACAAATATAACCCATCTTTCTGTGAGGAAAACACTTATTTACTTGTCTTGGAGCTTTAGCTTGAGAGACGGGCTTCAGGTTCCCCCACATCTAGGATCTAAGGAAGGGCTCCCAGGGAATTAAGCAGTGAGAGGTCACTGTGTCACACTCCGCAGCCTCAATGAGACTACAGCTCAATGAGGCCTTACAGAAAAGAGCTTACACACTCATCTGGGCCCTGACATGTGACTTTCACCCATGTGACACCTCCAGATGTGCTTTGGAGGCCAGCAGTGGTTACAGCTGCGGCCCCACAAGTCCTGTACATATGTGTATACTTTAAAAGCTGCTGCTTGAGGCTTTGTTTTCTAATCAACCTAAAACTAGGTGCTAAGTGAGATTCCTCCCTTTGGGACACTGACGTGTCTTGGCATAACCTCAACAAAGGAGACATATCCAGACTAAATCAGATGATTTAGACAATCACAGAAATTTGAGAGACAAAAGAGCTGAGGCAAGTTTAAATAAAGGAATCTTCACAAGCCCATGTCTTTAAGACTGGGATAGTTAACAGTTTTGCCTAATGCATGAAAATAAGAACAGAGTGTCGAATAGAATGAAGAAACTGAGAAGTATGTCAAACAAAATTATAAGCAAAATCTCAGAGAAAGGATTTTAATTCTACGAAGATGAGTAATCTACCTGATAAAGAATTCAAAGTGATGATCATAAAGATGCTCATAGGCTCAGAAGAAGAACGGGTGAACACAGTGAGAACTTCAACAGAGAGGGAGAAAATATAAGAAAGAACCAAACAGAAGTCACAAGGCTGAAGAATATAGTAACTGACCTGGAAAATACACTAGAAGGATTCAACAGCAGACTGTGTGATGCAGAAGAGAATGGACCTGCAAGCTAGAAGGCAAAATAATGAAACTCACCCACACAGAGCAGCAAAAAGGGAAAAACGTGGGGAAAATAAAGAGAAGAGACGCACACGCCAACAGCAAGCAGAGTAATGGTCCTGCTGTGGGAGCCCCAGAGAAGAGAGAGAGAAGTATCTGTTTAGCAAAATAATGGCTGAAAATTTCCCGAACCTAGAAAAGGAAACAAACTTCCAGGTCCAGCAAGCCACATCCCAAAACAGATGAACCCAGAGAAATCCACACTAAAATATACTATAACTAAAATGTCTAAAGTTACAGATAAAGAGAAAATCTTACAAGCAGCAAGAAGCAAATTAATTGTTACAAATAATGGAACCCCATATGACTATCAACAGACTTCAGCAGAAATTTTTCAGGCCAAAAGGGAGGGTATGACATATTCAAAATGTGAAAGGAAAAAACAACTTAGAATATTCTATCCATCAAGCTTATCATTCAGGAGTGAAGGAGAGAGAAAGAGTTTCCTCGTCAAGCAAAAGCTAAAGAAGTTCATCACAACTAAGCCAGCCTTACAAGAAATGTTACATAACATTTTTTAAGCTGAAAAGAAATTGGCATTTGTTAATAACAGGAAGACACATGGAGGTAAACATCTCACAGGAAAAGGTAAACATACAGTAAAGGCAGGGAAGTGACCCCTTACAAAACTGCTGTGAAGGCTAAAAGACAAAAGCAGTAAAGTTAATTAAAACTATAATAATTTGTTATGCGATGAATAAAACAAAACATGCAAAATGTGATATTGAACACATAAAATGGAGGAGAAGTAAAAATGAAGAATTTTGGAATGCCTTGTAACTTGCTATCAACTTAACATGGACTGTTATATACGTAGGATATTATATGTAAACCTCATGGTAATCACAAAGCAAAAACCTGTAGTAAATACACAAAAAGAAATGAGAAAGGAATCTAAATGTAACACTAAGGAAAGTCACCAAATCACGTGGGGAGTGAAAACGGGAAAAAGAAATGAGCAGAGAGGAAGGACAAAACAGCCAGAAAACAACTGACAAAATGGCGCTAAGCGCATTCCCTGTTACTTTAAATGTAAGCAAACAGAACTCTGCAATCAAAACGCATAGAGTGGCCAAATGGATAAGAGTAAACCCAGCTACAGGCTTTCCACTGGAGACTCACTTCAGAAGTAATGAAATGCATACACTGAAAGTGAAGGGATGGAAAAAGATATTCCGTAGACATGGAAGCAAAAAGAAAGCTTGCATAGCTCTATTCATAACAGACACAAAGGTTAAAACAAAGATTGTCATAAAAGACAACGATGAGCAGTACGTAATGATGAAGACGTAAATCCAGCGTGAAGATATAACATTTATAAAGATAAATATGCCCCACATAGGAGCACCGAAATGTATAAAGCAAATATTAACAGACCTAAAGAGAGAGAGAGACAGAAATAAAATATTAGCGGGAAACTTTAACACCCCACTTACATCAATTTATAGATCACTCAGAAGAAAATCAATGAGGAAGCACGGCCTTAAACAGCACATTAGAGTGGATGCGGTGAGTACATATACACAGAACACTCCATCCAGAGGCAGCAGAGCTCATACATCTTACTTCTCAAGTGCACAGAAGACTCTCAGGATAGATCACATGTCAGTGTCGCAAAGTCTCAATAAATTCAAGAAGATTGAAATTATATTAATCATCTCTTTTGACTATAGTGGTATGTAATGAGAAATCAATTACAAGAAAAATAACTGGAAAAATATAAATATGTGGAGATTGAACATCATGTTACCGAACAGCTACTGAGACATAGAGGAAATTGCAGGAGAAATCAAAATGCCTAGGGAAAATGAAAACTGAAATATGACAGACCAAAATCTATGGGGTACAGCAAAAGTAGTTCTAAGAGGGACGTTCATAGCCATACAGGCCTACCTCAGGAAACAAGAAAAATCTCAAATAAACTAAGTTTACACCTAAAGGAACTAGAAAGAGAAGAAGTAGTAAAGCCCAAAAATAGTGGAAGGACGGAAATAATAGAGTAGAAAGAAGTGAAATAGAGACTAAAAAGACAAATGGAAAGATCAATGAAAATAAATAAGAGCTGATTCCTTGAAAGAATAAACTTAAGTTGACAAAGTTTTAGATAGACTCACCAAAGAAGGGAAAAAAGGACAGTGGGCTCAACCGTGCTCTGACTCACAGGCCGGCGGAGGTCAACCGTACTCTGACTCACAGGCCGGCGGAGTCCGGGTGTTCATGCAGTGTTGCAGTCTGTAGGTGTGCAATAGCTGCCTTAGACTCCGTGACTGAACATCGCATATCTCACAATACTGTAGGTCAGGAATCCAAGCCGGGCTTGGCTGAGTGGCTCCTCTCCCACGGGGGGTTAGCCGAGGCTGGCTGGTGGGTGTTCAGACGGGAGGTGCCCTGCTCTGCAGGATCTTGGATGGTGTCCCTCAGGTCTGGCGTCTTGAACGTGTGGGTTCAGCTGGGACAGTGGCTGGAAGAGCCTGCCCGCAGCCCGCAGGCTCTGGGTAGTCTAGGCTCGCATGAAGCAGGCGGAAGCTGAAGACCTTTCATGAGCTATTTAGGAAATCACCTAGCACAACGGCTTCCATCCCAAACCGGTATCTGGATGGAGCGGACACAGGGACACCCAGATTCCTGAGGGGTCACCTAGACCCCAACTCTTGATAGGAAGTGTGCCCAAAAGATGTTTACTTTTTTATTTTAAAAATTTTATTGGAATATAGTTGATTTGTGATATTATATTAGAACAGTATGGAGATTTCTTAAAAAAACTAAAATTACACCTACCATATGATACAACAATCCCACTCCTGGGTATATATCCAGAGAAAAACATAATTTGAAGAGATACATGAACCCCAATGTTCACCGCAGCCACATTTTCAAAACACCACTTCTAGATTTGTTGAAATGAATTTGGGGTTGTGTGTGTGTGTGTGTGTGTGTGTGTGTGTGTGTGTGTGTATAGCAAGAAGACATTTAATTTCATTTTTATTTATTTTTTAGTTTTTAAATTAATTAATTTATTTTAATTGGAGAGGAGTTACTTTACCATATTGTGGTGGTTTGTGCCATACATCGACATGAGTCAGCCACGGGGGCCCATACGTCTCCCCAGCCCGTACATCCTCCCCCCTCCCTCCCCACCCCATCCCTCCGGGTTGTCCCAGAGCCCCAGCTTTGGGTGCCCTGCTTCATGCATCAAACTTGCCCTGCCCGTCCATTTCACATATGGTAAAATACATGTTTCAGTGCTATTCTCTCAAATCATTCTGCCCTCTCCTCCTCCCACAGAGTACAAAAGGCTGTTCTTCACACCTTTGTCTCCTTTGCTGCCTTGCATATAGGACCATTGTTACTGTCTTTCTAAATTCCATATATATGTGTTAGTTTGTATTGGTATTTCTCTTTCTGACTTACTTCACTCTGTATAATAGGCTCCAGTTTTTTCCACCTCATTAGAACTGACTCAATGTATTCCTTTTTAGAGCTGAGTAATATTCCATTGTGTATATGGACCACAGCTTTCTTACCCATTCGTCTGCTGATGGACATCTAGGTTGCTTCCATGTCCTGGCTATTATAAACAGTGCTGCGATGAACACTGGGGTACATGTGTCTCTTTCAATTCTGGTTTCCTCGGTGTGTATGCCCAGCAGTGGGATTGCTGGGTCGTATGGCAGTTCTATTCCCAGTTTTTTAAGGAATCTCCACACTGTTCTCCATAGTGGCTGTACTAGTTTGCATTCCCACCAGCAGTGTAAGAGGGTTCCCTTTTCTCCACACCCTCTCCAGCATTAATTGTTTGTAGACTTTTTGATGGTGGCCATTCTGACCGGTGTGAGGTGATACCTCATTGCGGTTTTGATTTTCATTTCTCTAATAATGAGTGATATTGAGCATATTTTCATGTGTTAATTAGCCATCTGTATGTCTTTGGAGAAATGCAAGATATTTAATTTCAATGCTTGGAAAATTTGAAGTTTTCATAATATCTGAAGGGTTGCCAAATAGGGACCGTGCTCCCTACAACTAACTTATCAAAAAACCGTGGGTCCAGTTATTTTTGCTACCATCAGTCACTTTCTCCAGCCTGATTCAAAACCTCATTTGAGACTTTGCCTGCTCTGAAATAGAAAGCATTTTATGATGCTTTTATGATGTTCTGATGATTCCCCAATAAGTCCGTTCAGTCTCATAGAAGATTAATGTTTTATATTTTCCTCCCACGTCTTTTGCACTCAAGAGGTGACGCTCAGAGATGCAAATACAGGTAATGACTTCAAAGAGACGGTAGCCAAAGGAAAGGGCCCAGAGAGAACCTGGCTGAGGGCGGCATGCACCACTTGACGGAAGGGTCTGCCCTGCAGTTCTTTCCATTTGCCTGGGTTCAGGCTTTGTCCCTGTAAATGGAGGCAGCCTTCCCGGTCGGCTATTCATATATCTGAATAAGCTGAGAAAGCCTGTTCTTTTCTACACCCACGGTTAAGGCTTCATTGTTTAATGAACGAGCAGTTTTACACCAGATGGTTTATTGAGGGGGCCTGTGCTCGCCGCAGCTCTTCAGCCAGGATGATCAGAGCAAAGTGAGGTGGACGTGTGGCTCAGGTCTCATTGCGTTCATTAGGAAGCGCTTAGCTGGGACTGTCCTGAAATGACTGAGCTGTCACGATGCTGCCTAGCTAGCTAGATTCCTGGGACCTTCGCTTCCTGGAGGTCAGCCTTCCTAACTTAACACAGAAAGTGAAGTAGCTCAGTCGTGTCCGACTCTTCGCGATCCCGTGGACTGTAACCTACCAGGTTCCTCCATCCATGGGATTTTCCAGGCAAGAATACTGGAGTGGGTTGCTATTTCCTTCTCCAGAAGATCTTCCCAACCCAGGGATTGAACCCGGGTCTCCCGCTTTTTAGGCAGACGCTTTACCATCTGAGCCACCAAGGAAGCTCAACGTAACGCAGACACCAGCATAAAACAGTAAGAGCCGCGCTGACTGAGTGCTCACGGCAGGCCAAGCTCCGTGCTCTGCTCTCTGCCTGTGCCGTTCCTCCTGTTTCCTCTCTCATCCCCCCTTGGAGGCAGATCCCAGTAATACCCCCATTTCACAGTTCAAGAAACTGATGCACGGAGAACTTAGGGGGATCAGTCAGAATGTAGGTCAGTCCTCCAAGCGTGGCCACCCCAGCTGGCCATCCAGGACACCCTGGCCCTCCATCCCCTGCCCTGGCCTCTGAGCAGGGATGGCTGGACTTGCCAGCTGTGGTAGTTAACTCTTGGGGGATAATGGCGGACTAGGAAGGCAGGGATCCATTAAGTTGGGGTGGGGATAAATTAGGAGTTTAAAATTAAATTATATACACTAATATATATATGTGTATATTTATATATGTATTCATATATTTCAGTTCAGTTCAGTTCAGTCACTCAGTCGTGTCTGACTCTGTGACCTCATGGACTGCAGCACGCCAGGACTCCCTGTCCATCACCAACTCCCGGAGTCCACCCAAACCCATGTCCATTGAGTCGGTGATGCCATTCAGCCATCTCATCCTCTGTTGCCCCCTTGTCCTCCTGCCTTCAATCTTCCCAAGCATCAGGATCTTTACAAATGAGTCAGCTCTTCGCATCAGGTGGCCAAAGTATTGGAATTTCAGCTTTAACATCAGTCCCTCCAATGAATATTCAGGGTTGATCTCCTTTATGATGGACTGGTTGGATCTCCTTGCAGTCCAAGGGACTCTCAAGAGTTTTCTCCAACACCACAGTTCAATAGCATCAATTCTTCAGTGCTCAGCTTTCTTTATAGTTCAACTCTCACATTCATACATGACTACTGTAAAGACTATAGACTAGATGGACCTTTGTTGGCAAAGGTCTCTATTTTTTAATATGCTATCTAGGTTGGTCATAACTGTCCTGCCAAGGAGTAAGCATCTTTTAATTTCATTGCTGCAATCACCATTTGAGTGATTTTGGAGCCCAAAATATACTCTGCCACTATTTCCACTGTTTCCTCATCTATTTGCCATGAAGTGATGGGACCAGATGCCATGATTTTAGTTTTCTGAATGTTGAACTTTAAGCCAACTTTTTCACTCTCCTCTCTCACTTTCATCAAGAGGCTTTTTAGTTCCTCTTCACTTTCTGCCATAAGGGTGGTATCATCTGCATACCTGAGGTTATTGATATTTCTCCCAGCAATCTTGATTCCACCTTGTGCTTCTTCCAGCCCAGCATTTCTCATGATGTACTCTGCATAGAAGTTAAATAAGCAGGGTGACAATATACAGCCTTGACGTACTCCCTTTCCTGTTTGGAACCAGTCTGTTGTTTCATGTCCAGTTCTATCTCTTGTTTCCTGACCTGCAGACAGATTTCTCAAGAGGCAGGTCAGATGGTCTGGTATTCCCATCTTTTTCAGAATTTTCCACAGTTTATTGTGATCCACACAGTCAAAGGCTTTGGCATAGTCAATAAAGCAGAAATAGATGTTTCTCTGGAACTCTCTTGCTTTTTTGATGATCCAGCAGATGTTGGCAATTTGATCTCTGGTTCCCCTGCCTTTTCTAAATCCAGCTTGAACGTATGTATGTATTTATGTATGTATATAAAATATATTCACACATCACTTCATGGCAGATAGATGGGGAAACAACGGAAACAGTGACAGACTTTGTTTTTCTGGGCTCCAAAATCACTGCAGATGGTGACTGTAACCATGAAATTAAAAGATGCTCACTCCTTGGAAGAAAAGCTATGACAAACCTAGACAGCATATTAAAAAGCAGAGACATTACTTTGCCAACAAAGGTCCATCTAGTCAAAGCTATGGTTTTTCCAGTAGTCATGTATGGATGTGAGAGTTGGACTATAAAGAAAGCTGAGCACCGAAGAATTGATGCTTTTGAACTGTGGTGTTGGAGAAGACTCTTGAGAGTCCCTTGGACTGCAAGGAGATCAAGCCAGTCCATCCTAAAGGAAATCAGTCTTGAATATTCATTGGAAGGATTGATGCTGAAACTGAAACTCCAATACTTTGGTCACTTGATATGAAGAACTGACTCTTTGGAAAAGACTCTGATGCTGGGAAAGATTGAAGGCAGGAGGAGAAGGGGACGACAGAGGATGAGATGGTTGGATGGCATCACCGACTCAATGGACATGAGTTTGAGCAGGCTCTGGGAGTTGGTGATGGACAGGGAGGCCTGGAGTGCTGCAGTCCATGGGGTCTCAATGTGTCGGACACAAATGAGCAACTGAACTGATTGACTATATATAAAACAGGTGGCTCTGAGCCTTGGTGGCTCAGATGGTAAAGAGTCTGCCTGCAGTGCAGGAGACCCAGGTTACATCTCTGGGTCAGGAATATTCCCTGGAGAAAGAAATGGCAACCCATGCCAGTATTCTTGCCTGGAAAATCCCATGGAGGGAGGAGCCCGGCAGAATACAGTCCGTGGGGTCACAGAAGAGTCAGACATGACTGGCGAGCAACACTCACTTACTCATTTATAAAACAGATGAACAATAAGTTCCTACTTTATAGCACTGTGAATTACCCTCATATGTTGTTACAACCTATAATGGAGCAGCATCTGAAAAAGTATATATATGTGTGTGTGTGTGTGTGACTGAACAACAGCATATGTAACATATATATATAACTAAATCACTTTGTTGTATACCTGAAACTAACACAACATTGTAGATCAACTATGGTTCAATTTTTTTAGAAAAGAGAAAAATGTTTAAAAAAGAACCCACTGAGTTACTCATTTTTTTTACCTGTGGCTCTTCATCATTCCCATCTTTAGGAGCCAGAAATGAAATATAACTACACGGAATGTTTGAAACTCTTTGGAGGTAAACATGTTGCCTTTGAAAGAGGAGAAACTCATTATTTGAAAGGTTCTTTCTTTTTCTGTGGTGGGAAGAAATGATATTGAACTTGCAGCAAGCCATGGTAAAGGTCTTCGCACTGCGTTTCCTGTGCCTGGATGAAGGACTTGCCCTGAATAGCTAGTGTAAAGAGATCAGTAGTTAGAGCTGAAAAGACTTGGGGCGGAATCTTCCCTCTTCCCACTCACTCGTTCAATGACCTTGCTTGCCTGAGCATCATCTTGGTTTTCTCTGAAACAGAGCTAGCGATGCCACCCTCAGAGATGTCCAGTAGAGGACCAGATGATATAACTATTCTTCAGTAGTCATTGTCAGGACAGGCTACATAGAATTTGCTGTTGCAAAGTGAAAATGCAGACCCCATTTGTTAAAAAAAAAGATTCAAAAATCTCAAAATGGCAGCAGCGAAGTCTTGAAACCAAAGCTCTGGGGCTCTTATGGGTGTAGGGCCTTTGGCCTACACATGTTGCAGATGTGTGAGGCAAGTTTTGAAGATTATAGCCGTTTAGCAAATATCTCTTTCTGCCCTGCCATGTTCCTCCAAGAAGAACCCATCTCCCAGAATGCCAGGCCCTCAGAACCTCCCAGTTCGATGCCTGAATCCAAAACCTGGCCCTGGGGAAACTGTGAGCCCTGCCCTGTGGGCTGGTTTCCTGTTGCCCACACCGTACCAAAAAGCCGTGGACATCTCTCCACCTGAAAGGAGATCCTTGAAGGGGTCTATGACGTCTCAACCGAGAGGCTTTATCTCTTCCGAGTTGTGTATGAATTACAGAACTGACATCAAAATTTGCACCATGCTAGACATGATAGAAGTATATTTCCAACATGAATAATTATAAAATATTGACTGGTTACAAGTATATAAAAATAGAGCTGTGCTCTGTTAGTGCCACCCATCAAATTTACACAGTAATTGTTTCCAGAAGCTCAGACCCCCGGAGCCCCCACCGAGACCCTTTTGCCCTGATTAGGAAAGCACTTCTCTTGCTGCTGATTTTGTTCAGACTGCCCTGGTTCTGGGCCCAGAATAATTCCTCTGCATCAGTACCAGTCACGCAGTCTCCAGCGGAGCCCCCTCAAATCCTTTCTTCTCATCACTTCCAAAGATGCCTTCCTACCGGGCAAACTCGATCACGCAGCCATCCCATGGCAGAGGCTCCGGTGGCTCCCCGCGGCTCCCAGGGCACGTGTGGATGCCCAGGCTGCGGATGAAGCTGTTGGTGCGCTCCCCCTGGTCCGCCGTCTCTCTCTGCACACTCAGGCTTCTTCGTTTCCGCCCCACCCCTCCCCGGCCCCATTCATTGTTCCCACCCAGCCCTACCCCACTTCAGCGTGATTTATTATTTTATGTGTTTCCCTCCCCCCTCCCCCACAACTTCCGTATTCTAACTGGCACCGTGACTTTGAGCTTACCGTTCTCCCTGCCAGGGATCCTTCTGCACCACCTCCCCAAGGCACGGTGCTCGGCTGCTCAGTTGTGTCCGACTCTCTGGGACCCCACGAACTGCCAGCTGCCCGGCTCCTCTGGCCACGGTGTTATCCAGGCAAGAATACGGGAGTGGGTGGCCGTGTCCTCCTCCGGGGGATTTTCCCAATTCGGGGATAGAATCGACGTCTCTTGCGTCTCCTGCCTTGGCAGGCAGATTCTTTTCCACCGTGCCACCTGGGAAGCCCGCTCACGTGGAGCTAATAAAATGACCGCGACTCAGTTCAAGCCTGTTTCACCAGTAAGGCCTTCACCAGCTGTGACCGTCTGATCCTTCTGTTTCACATCACGCTTCCATTCTTTGTGAAAGTGTGAAGTGGAAGTGAAAGTCGCTCAGTTGTTTCTGACTCTTTGCGACCCCAAGGACTATACAGTCCGTGGAATTCTCCAGGCCAGAATACTGGAGTTTGTAGCTGTTCCCTTCTCCAGGGGATCTTCCCAACCCAGGGATCGAACCCAGGTCTCCCACGTTGTAGGCAGCTTCTTTACCAGCTGAGACACAATGGAAGCCCAGGAATACTGGATTGGGCAGCCCATCCCTTCTTCAGCTGATCTTCCCGACCCAAGAATTGAACCAGGGTCTCCTGCATTGCATGCAGATTCTTTACCAACTGAGCTATGAGGGAAGCCCATTCTTTGTAGTTGGTACCAACTGAATGAACTGCAGTGAACTTCGTTCATCCTCCAATGAACTGAATGCTTTTCTTTCCCCTAGAATCCATATATTGAAGACCTAATTCCATTCTGGTGTATTTGGAGAGGCCTTTGCGAGTTACTGGGTCATGAAGGTGGAGCCCTCATGAGTAGGGTTAGTGTCCTTGTAAAAAGGGCCCAGAGAGCTCACCTGTTATCTTTCAGCTGTCTGAGGACACAGTGAGAAGCTGGCAGTCTACAAGCTGGAGGCCAGTTCTTACCAGAACCCAATGGCACTGCTACTCTGAGCTCCGACGTCCAGCTCATCAACCTCCAGAGCTGTGAGGGAAAAAATGTATCGTTTATAAACCAACTCTTTGCAACTCTGTGGACTGTAGCCCACCAGGTTCCTCTGTTCACAGAGTTTCCCAGGCAAGAATACTGGAGTGGGTTGCCATGCCCTCCTCCAGGAGATCTTCCTGACCCAGGGATTGAACCCTCATCTCTTATGTCCCCTGCAACAGCAGAGGAGTTCTTTACCATCAGCGCCAGCTGAGAAGCCCACTGTGTTATAACTTTGCCTTTATGCATCTGTCTCCCCCCATGAGATTGGGCACAGCCTTCCTTTCTGGTGCTGTGTTAATCATGGTATCTCTATGTCTAGGACAGTCCTTGATACTTCACAGATGCTTAATAGATAACTTGCTCACTGAATACAAATATTTCTCTTGCTGTTTCAAATGAAGCCCTGCACTACTCCCACTAGGAATGGCCCTGAGATACCGTGTGAGTCTGTCTCCCAGGAGCTCATTTTGCCCTTTTGTTTCAAGCTCATGGTCACCTCTCCTCTGAAGTTTTCCTCAAGCCTCTGACCCCGAACTCCCCTCTTCTTTCTGCTTCTAAGCTGAAATTAGTTCCATTGCTTGGACATTTTTTTTTTTTTCTTTTAAATAAATAGCTTGCACAGAGAGAGGGAGTGGTATCTACCAGGTTACTAAATCAACATGTTCACATAGGAAACGACCAGGTGGTCCTTGCTTCAGGAATGCGGGGCTGGGGTCTGCAGGGTTAGTCACCCAGGCCCCCCTGCTGTTAGGGTTTTCTATCACAGCTGCCTGGGGGGGGGGCGGCAATGCAGGCACAAAGGGGGTAAACAGAATCAGGAACCCTGGAGCCCTGGAGAGATGAGTGCCTCCCCACCCACCTGCTGGCCAGAAAAGGCAAGGGCAGTGGGTTCGTTTGTACCATCTTTTCAGAGTCCCCATAAAACAGATATCATTGGACATTTGTCTTTGTCTGACTTGCTTCACTCAGCTTGGCAATCTCTAGGTCACAGAATTAAACACGGTAGAAAACAAATCATGTTTACTAAGGGGGTGGGGGGGATAAACTGGGAGATTGGGATTGACATGTTCACATGACTACATATAAAATAGGTAACTAATAAGGACCTATTGTTGAGCGCAGGGAACTCTAGTCAGTATTCTGTAATAACCTATATGGAAAAGAATCTAAAAATGAGTGGATATATAGATACATAAAACTGGTTCACTTTGCCGTACAGCAGAAGCTAATCATTATAAATTGCAGCCATTGTAAACTGACCATTTATACCATTGTAAATCAACTGTAAGCCAATATATATATTTTTTTAATAAAGTAAAGGCAAAGGGGTGGCAGCTGGAGAGGCGGCCGCTGAGAATGGAGAGGAAGTTGGCAGCCTGCAAACAGCACCGGCATCCCTGGGAGACAGTGGGACACCTCTGAACGTGAAAGGAAGGAGTATTTTTGCTCTCCCTAGAAGCTCTGGCATGGAAATACCTCTCAAAGCTGAAAGCGCTTTCTAAGAAACAATCCAATTGTCAGACTTTAACAACTTGGCAGGATGTTCAAATGAATTCACATTTTCAGATGCATATTTGAATCAGAAATGTAGTAAAAATCGTCTTATTGTAGAAAGCACTTTTTGCCATTTCCGACATGCTTGACTGGAAAAATTATGAGCTTCTTTGTGAAGACTTGAGTCCTGGTTGAGTCACTGACTTTCTGTACATGACCTTGGCCAAGATGTTTCACTCTCCAATATTTTATCTTGTCTGTACGAGGTAAACAGAGATAATACTTATATCTTAAATCTTTTAAGAGGGATCAGATAAAGGAAATAAGTGGTAGAAAATATAGCGATGATTCTTCAACTTCCTGAGCCTCAGTTTTCTCATCTGGAATATGGCCGTAATAGTGAGAGCATATCCTTAAGGGGCTTAAATGAAATATTGCTTGTCAAATGCTGAGCGCAGTGTCAGGCACATGAATGCTTACTACACATTGGTGGTCACTCTTGCAACCAGTTTTATTATTGAAAATTGGAATTCATCTTCTAATGAGGAACCCTGTTCTTTTAATACAGATTTTAAAGTGCCTGCCATGTTTAGGCTAGGCACTCTGCTTCGCATGTGGGAGATTGCAAGAAAAAAAAGACACAGTTTTTGATCTTCTGTACCTTATACCCTTTTGAGAAAGAAAGACACATCAAATAATCACACGACCGGTTAAGTAGTTCGCAGAAAAATGACAGGCAGTTATGGGAGGGTAACAGGGGGATTGGACCAAATAAGGGGCACAAGGAGGATTTCATCAAGGAAGTGATATTTGAATCGAATTTTGAAGGAGTGGGAATTTACTCCATGGAGGAAAGAATGAAAACCCCCCAGGCAAAGAGAATTGAGTGTGCAGATTTCCCGGGAGAGACAGTCTCACGTGAGAAAAGGAGAGCACACCAGTGTCCTTGGCAACCACGTTCGCATGGGGGTGGGGAAGGAAACAGGAGTCAGGTCACTGTCATGCTTAGGCTAATGGTCATCAAGGCCCAAGTGTTCTGAGCAGGAGGGCACATGCTGAATATCGCATTTTTCAGAGATCATTTTTGCTGCCATGTGAGGCAGGTAATGCACACGCATGGTGATGATCCCTCAGACAAGTGGGTGCTCAGAGTGTGATGTGAAGTCCAGTAGTATCGGCATCACTGGGAACTGTGAGAAATGCAAATTATCGGGCCTTGCTCAGACCTACTGAATCATATCTGGAGTGTGTCCAAGAGTCCGTGTTTAGGAGCCCCTCCAGGGGATTAAAGTGTGAGAAACCCTGTAAGTCTAGGATGTGGCCAATTACGATGGGAGAGCAAATGGGTTTAGAACCGATTTCACAAGTTTAGCTCCTGGAAATGACAATGTTGAGTGATGCCTTGATTTGGGGGATGAGAGAGAAGTCAATGTCAGGAATGTCTCTAAAACGGTTATTTGCAGCAGAAGTCACCTTACCTGTTCTTTGTGCTTTATTGGGTGCATATTAGAGATGAGACTCCATGAGTTGGGGTTTTTCTGTCTTTGTTTTTTAATATTTACTAATCTACAGAGTGCCGATGAGAGGACCCAAGGAACACCACATTATAACTGACATCAAGTGAAAAAAAAGAATCTTATGGCTTGGCACATCTGTACTGATGGACAGTAAAACAAGCTATAACTAGAAGGTTGATTGCCTCTATGATAAGGAGAACTATTTTTCTTGAAGTCTTGACTTCCCCAGAATTCAATTTCAAGTCCACTAAATAATCTTTTGAAATGTTATGTCCCACTATTAAAAAAAAAAAAAGCACTCTGTTTTAGAAATATAGTAGGAATCAAACAGCAAAAGAAATCTTGTTAACAATTCTACTAAGAAAAGATACTATTGAACGGGAAAATATTAACCTCAGAATGTATTCTGAGGTTTAAAAAAAACCCCTTCTGCCTAAGGTTGTTTTATTTGTAGAATATATTTTAATGGTTTTAATAGATTTTAATGGTTTGGAAAGCTACCTGTTCTTCGTGAATAAAAGAGGTTGCCAAAGTAGAAATTTCTTGCGTATTTTAGCTTCTTTCTCACATGTTTTAGCTTGCTTTGTCCTGATTCTATAGACTCTTTGACCGCAATCTCCATTTCACTCCTTCAGCCTTCCGATTTGCTTGGATTTTGCTCTGTAATGCAGCTTAGAGAGCCACAAAGTAGCTTCTATTGATGGAACTGGAAGAAAAGCCTTGTCAGAGATCCCTCTGGGTTGTTGACACTTAAGCCTATTTTTCAGGTGAAGTGTAATTAAGTCTATTCTCATTATTGAAAGAGAAAATATATAGTTACCCTCTATTCTGGAGGAGGGTTATCTGGGTAATCTTCTTTTAGCATGTACCACTATGACATTCATAATCTCAGTTCTACCTGAGCAAAGACTCTACCTGATTCTTGCACTAACAAATAGTGCTTCTTGAATACTGGGGCAGGTGAGTCTGGTCGAGATTTCCAAAGATTCAAGAGCTACCACTGTTGCAGAGTAATCTGTAGGCTTCTACATAGGGAGATGGCCAAGTAGGGACTGCAGGCCATATCTGGTGGGATGCTTGTTTTACAAAGGAAAGCAGTCATGTGCATTGTTTATATGCTGTTCATTACTGTTTTAGCACTACAGCTGCAGGCTTGGGTAGTTGAGACAGAGAATGGCAAAGTCAAAGTATTTCCCATTTGATCTGCCAGCCTCTGAAGATGAATGTGCCATACCTGTTAGGTTGACTACCAAACTGAAGCTCTTATGGTTTAGGAGAATTCCAAATTATCCTGTTTTAATTACAGCTATAGGCTCAAAATGTATTTTTTTAAAAATTTCATAAGTGCATTTTTTAAGAGACGATACATCTACATGTTATGTGTGTGTGTATATATATGTATATATATATATATATATATATATATATATATGCAAAAGCCACAAGTAATACATTGATAGAAACAAATATCTTCATTATCCCAACCCTTAATATGTAGAAGCTCTGGGAAATAGCTGGTATTGTTCAATGCAATCAGCTGGGGTCTGTTTTATGTTTCTTTGATTTTGTTTGTTTTAGTTGGAGGATAGCTTCCTTACGGGGTTGTGTCAGCCTCCGCGGTGCGCAGCATGAATCAGCCATATGCCTCTCCCTCGGGCCTCCGCCCCCCACCCCGTCCCACCCCCAGGCCGTCACAGGGCGCCCGGCTGAGCCCGTTACACGCCAGCTCCCCACTAGCTGTGTGTTTCACGCCTGGTCGTGCATACCTGCCGCTGATACTCGCTCAGCTTGTCGCGCCCCTCCTTCCCTCGCCGGGTCAAGTGCAATCTCTCCATGTGCGTCTCTTGGGTGCTTCTCTTGTTGTTGGCGCGAAGTGCCTATGATCGTATGGAAGCGAGCAGGAAAATGTTATGCACAGCCTTGTTTTTCTCAAGATGCTGTCTGCCTTGGGGCAGGCCTGCGGCGCTAGCAGCTCCGCTGAGCTCGGTGGGTCCAGCGAGCCTCCCCCGGGCACCGGGGTTTGGCCTCCAGTGCTGGTGAGACATCGGCTGCCTTTTGGAAAGAAATGGGAAGAGGAGGAAGCGCCTGACTGTTCTGCATCCCACGCCCGCCGAGCTGTGACGCGGGGCAGCTTGGCACCGCGCTACTGAGTCTCCGCCGAGAGGCGCGTTTCCACGATGGGAGAGACGCGCCGGGTGCTCGGCGTCGCCGTGTTCTCGGAGAGCGTTCAACGGGCACCTGAAACTGCTGTCATAGACTTAAACCGGGAAACTGTCAGGACGTCCCTAACCAGCTCTTTTCAGTTCCTATTTCCTTGTTTCCAAATTCTCATCTCAAACTTTTAGCTTTCTCCCGTAGGACATTTTTTTTTTTCTCCCGTAGGACATATTTTCCATCCATTTTGCCTTACTTGCCCGAGCTTTTAAAAACAGATTCTAATTCTGCACCTAATTGCTTAAAAAGGACTTAATTAATGTGGAATTTGTTATGTGTACTGGCTTTTTTTTTTTCATCAATGACATATATAAGTACAATGTTTCCTTTTTTAAAATTATAAAAGCTACATTATTTCCTCATGTGAGAATTATTCCTTTTGTTTTTTAATGTTTGGAGAAATGCCCTGTGTTTTAGCACAAAGCCCATAAAACAGAAAATCATATGACCTGAGGTCTAATTCCACCTCTCTCAACAATTAACATTAGCCCTTTGGCACAGTTTACTCACCCACCCTGAACTCCGGATCTTCATCTTTACAATCAAGAGTTCCTTGTCATCATCTCTAAAGGTCTTTTCTAAATCCAGCAATCTGAAAAGATTTTGTTCCAGCTTAATACTAGATTTGATGTTCAAGGAAGTGCTGAATAATTGTTTCCTTAATGAAAAAAAATCATGAAATGTTTCATATGTACACAAAATACAGAGATTTTTATAACAAATACCCACCCTGAACTCCCCTAACAAATATTAACACTGAACTGTTAATTAGCACTATTGGTTTCCTTGATAGTTCAGACAGTAAAGAATTTGCCTGCAAAGCAAGAGACCTGAGTCTGATCCCTGGATCAGAAAGATCCCCTGGAGAAGGGAATGATGACCCACTCCAGCACTCTTGCCTGAAGAATTTCATGGGCGGAGGAGCCTGGCGGGCTACAGTCCTTGGGGTTGCAAAGGGTCAGAGAGCACTGAGCAACTAACAGGCACACACAGCCATCGTTGTGCCTGACCTTTCTTGGTGATGATTAAAGAATGAAAGCATTATGTATTCAGGTGAACTCCTTACTTAATAGTCAAACAGCACGAAATACTTTTATATGTATTGACCTCTTCAGAGCTCTTAACCATGAGAAGCAGATATATATCCAGCATGCAAATGTAAATAGATTCTGGTTATCTGAGGCAAAAATATTAATTTATTGAAAGCATGTGTTGCAACATATGGAACCAAAGAAAGGAATGAGCAACCAGTCTTTGAAAAAGGCAAGAAGCAGTAGTGTTCCATGAGGTCTCTGAAGCAGGAATAATGGGCAAGGTTTTTCTGGTGTTTTCTGTTAAATAAATCTGCTTCCTTCACTTTTGATCTTGGGTCCCACTGTTCACAATTGGAGTTACCAGAGAAGAAAGAATGACTGGTCCAGCAGGAAGGACTGCCCGTCCTTCCAGTGAAGGTTGCCCCACGCATGCGGTGGGATAGTTTACCAAGGCAGCCCACGGAGAGGAGTCATCATCTCCCAGGGAAGATGGAGGTGCAGTGACCGGGCAGGGGTGCTCTTCTGCTAAACACGTGAGACGTCTGCTATACTAACAGCAGCGACCACGAGAAAGCGCGTCTCATATCTCTGATTACAGGAGAGCAAGGCTGCTAACCCCAGCTGCTGTCCCCTGAAGCACATCGCCGTGTTGGCACAGACCAGTCTTTGCTAGGGCTGCTACCAGCCAGTGGCTGAGCGAGGCAGGGCTGCTGAAACAGGTCCGTTCCAAGGAGAGGCGGTGATGCTCTGATGGTTGGCTTGGCTAGATGACTCCGTGATGGCCTTGGAGAACTTTCCTTGGAACTGCCCTGAGATCTAAGTCACTCGCATCCAGCTTTTCTTCCTTCTCTCTTGCTTTTGCTTGACCTGAGATCTGCATTGTGGTCTTCCCATCCTTTGCTTCAAAGAGGACCAGCAATAACCCACAGTTTACTTATTAATATTCAGAAGATGCATTAAGTAGCACTTGAGAACCTCACGCCAGGGCCTTATTCCACCTTTTCCTACATTCTATATCCCTTTACCCTGTTCTACTTTTTCTTTTTGTTGTAGCATTTAAAACCTTCTAATAAACCATACGGTTGTTTGTTGTCTTTCTCTCAGAAGTATAGTATGAGTTCTCTCAGGACACAGGACAGATATTTGTTGTGTTTGGTTTACTGATGTGTTTCCCAACACTCAAAATAGTTCCTGGCTGTAGCAGGCACTCAGTAAAAATATATTGAATGAATGAATAACTTTATGTCCAATTGCTTGCAATGTAATCTCCAAATATTTTCTTTTGGGTCCTAAACTAAGTAGTTCCAAAGTCCCAGACCCCCTTAACCACGCTGAGTGTAGGTTGGCATTATGCTTATTGGTACCAACAATTATTCCCCTTGCCCTGCAAAGACCATAGATTAATCCCTCTAAAGCCTTGTGCAATTAGAGAGAGGTTAGCTTGATCCTCCAATTCTCATTTAATCCAAGTTCTTTTTCACCGAACAACTGCAAGTCTAAAGAAGTCTTAAATTGCTTTCCTTAAAGTCAAGTATCAAGGGAGTGAGTTTGTCTCAACACCTTGTTCTCAGAAAGAAGTGGCTTCTAAGCAGCAATCACCGGGGCCAAGCCTGTCGGTGAGACATTTGTCTGCTCACTGACAATGGTCAAGCGTGTGTGGCCTTCTTTCCCCTGGGGCACCGCTGAAGAAAAACCCATGGCTCAGTGTTGATTTGGGCTCAGTTCTCTGTGTTATTTGCAGAGAAGAGAAGAACCTCGGGCATGTTGGTATGTGTCCTACCTACAACTACAGTGGCACAAAGATCACCATTTCTAGGGAAGAGGCAGAAACACCCAGGGGAGAGGGGTCGAGCAAAGGTTTTGTGAATGAGATCAGGATATGATGCCGCGTACATTAACAACTTAGGTAACTACACCTCAAGACTGGAATGACAAAGTTTGTATAACTGCATCCTCACTGTCTCAATGAGGGGACTAAAAGCAGTACCAGAGGTGGTTTTCAGATCTCGTTGTCTATTTGGTCATTGAAGCAAATTTAAAAATTAGGGCCATATGTACCTAAATAAAGGATGCATTCCAATCTAGAACTAAAGTAGCTGAATTTTATTTCAAGTAGAGTTTCTCCTCTTATTTTGGGGTTGAGAGGGAAATTTGCTGATTATCCAAAGGTTTTATTTCACTTTTATCTCTTCTAATATGACATTTTAAAAAGAAGATGTATCATTATGTTCTAGATCACAGGTAGAAAGAAAGATTAAACTCAACTTTTAAAGCATGGTTCATAGATTATGATCATTTCCAGAAGATTAGAGTAAGGCCACATTAGAAATCAACCCAAGACCTGTGTTTAAATCCTGCTGTTTGGCACTACTTAGCTGTGGGACCCTGAAGAAAAAGCTACACATGGCAGTTTCCACAGTTGTAAAATATGGTTCCGTCTGAAAATGTTGGTCAGGGTGATGGCTGAGAAGTTTACTCAGAATTCATACAGAGCTTATGGCTCAGTGTCTGGCACATGGTGGTGGTTTAGCAACTAAGTCGTGTCCGACTCTTGCAACCCCACGGACTGTGGTCTGCCAGGCCTCTCTGCGCATGCAGTTCTCCAGGCAAGCGTACTGGAATGGGTTGTGTTTCCTTCTCCAGGGGATCTTCCCGACCCAGGAATCGAACCCAGGTCTGCTGCATTGCAGGCAGATTTTTTACTGTCCGAGCTATGAGGGATGCCCATAATAGAAGTCAATGAATGACAGCTGTCCCTACACCTCACATTGTCAGGAATCCCTTATCTCAGTCTCACTGGACTGGAATCAACTATCATGGCTCCTCCTCTAAACCTATCCTAGATGAATTCGTGGCTATCCATATGTGAAAAATTCTTTCAGTTGTAGGTAAGAATTACCTCTGTCTATCAGAAGCAATTAGGTTTTCTTAAGGCAAGTAATAAATAGCTCTGCTGGTCAAAACTCCATTAAATGATTTGCTGAGCAAGGCTGTTGGAATTATTGACTACAGCACATTGTGGAGAAATTTTTCCAATCTCAAGTTCCCAGGCTCCTCTTGTGTTTAATTGTTAGAAATTTTTGAGGATGCTGATACATACTCCTGGGAGAGGAAAGAAGTACTTTTGTATAAGGAGAGAGGGAACTCGGAACAAAATGGACGGAAAAAAAACACAAAACTTGGCACATTAAGATGCTTACTCCTTGGAAGGAAAGTTATGACCAACCTAGACAGCGTATTAAAAACCAGAGACATTACTTTATCAGCAAAGGTCTGTCTAGTCAAGGCTATGGTTTCTCCAGTGGTCGTGTATGGATGTGAGAGTTGGACTATAAGGAAAGCTGAGCACCGAAGAATTGATGCTTGTGAACTGTGGTGTTGGAGAAGGCTCTTGAGAGTCCCTTGGACTGCAAGGAGATCCAACCAGTCCATCCTAAAGGAGATCAGTCCTGGATGTTCATTGGAAGGACTGATGTTGAAGCTGAAACTCCAATACTTTGGCCACCTGATGTGAAGAGCTGACTCATTGGAAAAGACCCTGATGCTGGGAAGGATTGAGGGCAGGAGGAGAAGGGGATGACAGAGGATGAGATGGCTGGATGGCATCACCGACTCGATGGACATGGGTTTGGGCGGACTCTGGGAGTTGGCGATGGACAGGGAGGCCTGGCGTGCTGTGGTTCATGGGGTCGCAAAGAGTCAGACACGACTGAGCGACTGAACTGAACTGATGCAACCAAGCATCAGTTGATTTGTATCTACCTCTCTTTCCTTCTTCTTCCGCTTTGTTTTTTTAAATTTTTCTTTCCCTCTTTCTTTTTTAAAGTTACCCTAACTCAAAACAGAACTTTTCTCAAAGACTGAAATGGGATATCTGTTAGAACTTAATCATGGATAATATACACAAAGTGATCATTGCTTTAGTTACCCAGTCCTGAACTCTTTATTTCTTACTGCAAATCTCTAGAGTTGCCAGAATTCCACTATATATTCCTTTATGCTTATTCTAGCAAAGCTGAAAACAAGGATCTGAGAAGAAAAGAAAAAAGAAGAGACCGTCACCCCACAATCCACCACTGTGCATAGTCTGTGTGTATCTGCCTAGTTATTTTGTTTGTTTGTTTTTTGTTTTTCTCCAAAGAAACAAATGCTGTGCCGTGCTTAGTCGCTCACTCGTGTCTGACTCTTTCTGACCCCGTGGACCGTAGCCCGCCAGGCTCCTCTGTCCAGGGGATTCTCTGGGCAAGAATACTGGAGTGGGTTGCCACGCCCCTCTCCAGGGGATCTTCCCAACCCAGGGATCAAACCCAGGGCTCCTGCATTGCAGTTGGATTCTTTACCATCTGAGCCACAAGGGAAGCCCAAAGAAACAGGCTTTAAAAATTAAAAACACATTGTTTTCTGAGATCCCCATTTCTCATTAAATGTTGAAATAAAAGGTGTCCTTAGACCCTGCCCAGCTCAGTGAGATCTCCAGCTGACTCAGTTCTTGTGCCACCAACCCCACTCTGCCTTCCACTGCTGCACAAGTTCAGTGATTTAGGATCCTGGGGCATTTGGAGAAGAGGTGTCCACTCAAGGCAAATTCGCTGGGAAAGGACCACAGATCTGAAACACACATGGGCTGCACTATAGACGGATGGTCCTTGGAAGAGGTGTTTCCTGCAGATAAGGGGAAGGATGGCTTCCTGCAGGTAAGGTGAAGGCTTTACCTACTAATTCACCCAAGAGTCCTTGCTTCCGTCACTTGGAAGAGCACACGTGCCTGGAAGCCCTGGAGAGGCTGCTGTGGGGCTTGTCTCCCTGGGGCTTCTTCCTCCCTTGGAATCTGACCCTAATTTTAGATGACCTCCTCACAGCACCACCCCATTCCTGTTTTCCTTTCCTGCCCCATGAAAATAGATGCTCCATGTTGATAAATATGCTGATTTTCTTAAGCAAGCAAGCAGTGAGAAGCCACTGGGGGGTTTTAATCAGGACCCTGTATTTTCACAGATTCTTTCAGCAGCCTGGGGAGAAAAACTAAGGGTAGGGAGAGTACACTTGAAGAGTGGGCGAGAGATGGTTAGAGCAAGGACAAGGCAGCGACTACGGTGCTACAGAGGAGACTCACCTGAGACGCTCTCCCCTCGCCCCACTCTCTCTGCTGGAGATCCTAGGGTCCTGTCATTCAGCCACCAGTAGCAGTGCCTTGTTGGCACACCTGCGCCCTTTGGCAACACCCTCCCTGGTATTATATTCCCTGGATGGATTTCTAAATATTGTCAAACCTTCATCACACCACTGAGTATGCAGCACTGAGACCGTGGTGATAGAGAACAAGACCCATCAGGTTTACTGTGAAATACGAGGAGCACCTGAAAATGTTGCTACACAATACTGACACTGTTCACACAGGATATTATATTATTGTAGCCATAATGTCAAAAGCTAAAGATCACACGTATTTATCATTAAAAATCCAACCAAAATCCTACTTGATATAAGGGACATGCAAAGGGTCCCCAGGCTTGCCAGGTGGCTCAGTAGTAAAGACCTTGTCTGCCAATGCAGGAGACCCAGGTTCGATCTCTGGGTCAGGAAGATCCCCTGGGTCAGGCAACCCACTCCAGTATTCTTGCCTGGAGAATCCCATGGACAGAGGAGCCCGGAGGGCTACAGTCTATGGGGTTGCAGAGAGTCAGACGTGACTTAGCAACTAAACCACAGCAACAAAGGGCCCCATTCCCCTTTCTGCTGCTCTGTCACACTGGAGGCATAACCCGTGTTCTGTCGTGGCGGCCCAGCTACGAGAGAGAAGGGAACAACCCCCACTCAACTTTGGTTACATTCCTGCCTCCCTGTACTAAGTGATGGAACCATGAGCTCATGCTGGAAACCTTAAGTCTACACTTATTGCCAAATATAATCTTTTGGGGTATGTGGAAAGTATATACCTTCTTTCAATCATAAGTATTTCCAAGTCAAATTCTCTCACACCCTTGTCTCCCAGTGAAGTAAAAGGAAGCTCCAAAAACAGAGACGCGGGGCCTTCCACCAGGTTTCAACGCTATGCAATTATTTATGCGATTCCGAAAATACAGTTTACCATATAGGGTATAAACCCTGCTTGCTCCCCATGAATTGCATTTATCTGCGGAAATTAAAGGTGTTATTAACTTAAATCTTGGCAGAGCCTCATCTGTTTTAGTGCTCACCAACCCACATGGTAATTACTATTGCTATATACAGAGAGAGTTAACACTGACACGATGTCTGCCCTCTAACCCTGCTTTTAAGAATCCTTCCCACCTTTGCACTGGAGGCCTAGGGAGTTTCTTCCTTGCTCTTAACCCTAAGAGAGATTTATTGCACCAAGTCTGGGTGGCTGACGACTGAAGGATGTTACATGATCATCGTTGTACCTGTGGGTAAGAGGGGAAGAAGCAGACCTGGGGAATTGCTCTGAGTTATTACAGTCATGCAAGGCTGAGGATTTTGTCAGAGAGTCAGGGTGGAGCCACTGAAGACAGCAGGGAAGGAAAGATAAGTGAGCAAATTAAGTGAGAGGGGCTTTGCTTTGAACCGGACTGGTAGGTTTGGGCACTGGTTCTCTTTTTCTGGAAGAGGAAGCAAATGGCTTATGCTTTGCTTTCTGACCTGAAGATCCCCAAAGCCATATTTGTAAGGAAGTTGGTGTGGTTAAATAGGAGGGCAGCTGAAGGCAGAAAGGAGGAAGGGAGAGTGGAGAGAAGGAAGGAAGGAAAAAAATAGGCGTATATGTCATTTACATTGTTCCTGATTCACTTGTCGTGTACACAGTGGGAATGTTGACAGCAGCCTAGCTGATGCCACCTCGTTACAAAATTTGTATTTACAGCGACCCATATTAATGAAGGGGCTTCTCAGGTGGCTCTCGTGGTAAAGAACCCACCTGCGCATGCAGGAGTTGTAAGGGACTCGGATTTGATCCCTGGGTCCGGAAGACCCCCCTGGAGGAGGTCCCGGAAACCCACTCCAGTGTTCTGGCCTGGAGAATCCCAGGGAGGGAGGAGCCTGGTGGGCTGCCGTCTATGGGGCTGCACAGAGTCGGATACAGCTGAAGTGACTTAGCAGCAGCAGCAGTGTGTATATGTCAGTCCCAGTCCCCCAATTTATCCCTCCTCTTCCCGACCCTCGTTGAAGAAGAAGTTCATTTGGGCCATTTTTATTTTTAGATCCCACATATAAGCGATATCAAAGATATTTGTCTTTGTCTGGCTTACCTCACTCAGTATGATATGATCAACTCTAGGTCCATCCACGTTGCTGCAAATGGCAGTATTTTGTTCTTTATTGGGGTATTAAGTATCGCTTTTAAGAATATTTTCTTGAAATAAAACAAACATACTGAAAAATACATGAGTGGAGAGTCTGATGAGTTTCAAAACCTGAGTGCTCCTCTGTAATCAACATAAAGATCACGAAGGATGGACCAGCACCCCAGAATTTCCTGACCTGTGTTCCCTCCCAATCTCCCAAAAGTAACCACTAACTTGACCTGTAACACCATAGATTGGTTTTGCTTGTTTTTGTACTTAGTGTAAATGGATTCTCCTCCTCCATGTCTGGTTGTTTTTACTCAGCAATAGGTTAGTCTACTGCCAATTATTATATTATCACTCATTCACATTGCTGAACAATGTTGTGTTATGAAAATATATCTTGATGCTGCCAAACAGTTTTTAAAATATATGTACTAATTTGCAACCAGTCAGAAATGTAGGAGAGTTCAAGTAACAAAATATCCTCCCCCAAACTTGGTATTTTCCATCGTTTTTTCGTTTAGCTCTTCTGGTGCACAAGCATTGATTTTTAAACTGACTAAATAAACCTCTAGGAAGCTCACACCAAACAAAGATCCTTATTTAGGAACCAGTGTGTGCTGGAGGTGGGAAGGGGCAAAGTTTTATCAGTTGGAATGCTTCAACATCAATACATGCAAAGAAGGAATACAGCGTGAATATCGTAAGCAGAAAGGTCCCAGCACAGACCAGTGGTTTTCTTGAAAATACCACTTTATTTTCAGAGAAAGCCCTTCATATGGAAATAAAGCGATATCTATATGGGCGAGACATGTATGGAATCTGAAAACTGACATTTTTAAGATTTGCGGGGAGAGTTGGGGGCTAGAAGAAAACAGTAAGGACTTTATAAACTACACCACGAATGATGTGATTTTTATACAAAAGCAGGAAGCAGTGGTTGATGTGGTTTTCTTTTACTGTTGCAGGGTCTCCATTTTGGTGCCTGTTGGATATTGTTCCCATAAAGAATGAGAAAGGAGATGTGGTCCTTTTTCTGGCCTCGTTCAAAGATATAACAGACACAAAAGTGAAGATTACTCCAGAAGATAAAAAAGAAGGTTTGTGCTGTTTTCAGAAAACATTGACAGATGGAATAACATTTTGAAATTGTTTACTCAGAAACTCCAGTAGGAAAAAAGAGTGTTTTTAATAACAGCAACTGATAAATATTCATAACTCTTAGCAGGCAGTATTTGGTGCTTTTCCCAGAATCACAGAGTCACGTGAATTTGCATTCTCCTGTTTGTAGCAAAGATTCACTTGACAGGAAGCAGAAGTTTGTATTCTGATTCCAGGAGGATGAGGATGGAAAAATTTTTATCAGAGTACACAGATTCACACCATCTGGTTTTATCAGGGAAAAATATAAATTGATAGCAATAAGTGAAGTTAAAATGAAGCAGTGAAAAACACAGATTCCAGTTTCATCTAATGTACAGTAGCCCAGAACTTAAAAGTGCAAGATTTCATTTTAGGTACAAAATCCAGATCTCGAGTTCAGTGCTTGTCAGAGTGGAACGTTGCAAATGTGTATCTATATCTTGGAATAATAATTTGTGTTGACATAGACAAGCTTTTCAATGATATTTAAAGGATTCTAAGACTTTATATTGCTTACCTTATAGCTTCTGTTTATAGTTTAAGAGGAAATTCCCTGCATTTATGTAAGCAGACAAAAATTAACACTGGAAAAATTGCCCATATTATTTCTTTTAAACAGAAGTAGAGTTAGATATTTTGGTGACCAGAGAAAAAGCAATTGTCATTGTAGGCATTTCCTATAAAGCTCTTTATAAGAATTAGCTATTTGACATTTTAACAACTATGTCTTTTTAAAAATGTATGTAGGTGTTTTATATATATTATGTCTTTTGAATGACAACACAGATTGAGAACTATTTGGTGCCCCCACCTCACAACATCTATCATTTGGAATGTCTGCAAATGCACGACTGATTTCCTATGTATTTGCATAACTAAATAGTGTGGCATATTTTACATACAAGAGAGGCAAGCAGTTGTGTGAGTCAAGTTACTTGAATATTAGAGCAACTGTAAAACCTGCCTAAAGAGAGAAAAGTGTGTAAACAGGTGAACACGATTTTTGTTTCTGTTTTCACAATTTTCTTTGCTATTATAGGAAGACAGAAGGTAAATGTGAAGCGCATTTACTTAGAACACCTTTAATACCAACCATAGGTTTTTTCCTGTACTAACTACCAGTTCCTGCAGCTCTCTGGACACTGCGGAGTGTCCTATAATTTAATTCAGTTCCGACACTATTTCTGTTGTTCAGTCACTCGGTCCTGTCCAACTATTTGCGACCCCATGGACTACAGCACACCAGGCCTCCCTGTCCATCACCAACTCCTGGAGTTTACTCAAACTCATGTCCATTGAGTCAGTGATGCCATGCAGCCATCTCATCCTCTGTCGTCCCCTTCTCCTCTCGCCTTCAATCTTTCAAAGCACCAGGGTCTTTTCAAATGAGTCAATTCTTTTCATCAGGTGGCCAAAGTATTGGAGTTTCAGCTTCAATATCAGTCCTTCCAATGAATATTCAGGACTGATCTCCTTTAGGACAGACTGGCTTGATCTCCTTGTAGTCCAACAGACTCTCAAGAGTCTTCTCCAACACCACAGTTCAAAAGCATCAATTCTTTGGCGCTCAACTTTCTTTATGGTCCAACTCTCACATCCATACATGACCACTGGAAGAACCATAGCCTTGACTAGAGAGACCTTTGTCAGCAAAGTAATGTCTCTGCTTTTTAATATGCTGTCTAGGTTGGTCATAACTTTTCTTCCAAGGAGCAAGTGCCTTTTAATTTCATGACTGCAGTCACCATCTGCAGGGATTTTGGAGCCTAAGAAAATAAAGTCTGTCACTGTTTCCATTGTTTCCCCATCTATTTGCCATGAAGTGATGGGACTGGATGCCATTATGTTAGTTTTTTGAATATTGAGCTTTAAGCCAGCTTTTTCACTCTCCTCTTTCACTTTCATCAAGAGGCTCTTTAGTTCCTCTTCACCTTCTGCCATAAGGGTGGTGTCATCTGCGTGTCTGAGGTTATTGATATTCCTCCCGGCAATCTTGATTCCAGCTTGTGCTTCATCCAGTCTGGCATTTCGCATGATGTCCTCTGCATATAAGTTAAATAAGCAGGGTGACAATATACAGCCTTGATGTATTCCTTTCCCACTTTTGATCCAGTCTGTTGTTCCCTGTCCGGTTCTGGCTGTTGCTTCCTGACCTGCATACAGGTTTCTCAGGAGGCAGCTCAGGTGGTCTGGTACTTGAAATGAACATCAGAGTCCACAAGTATAAGGGCCTCCCACCCACACAGGGACGGTGGTCACAGGTACGGGGTGCCCAGTGCCACATGCTTCTGTCCAACTTGACTGCAATGTTGGGAATTTCACAGCCCTCCCCTTTCTTGTCAGATCTGATAATTTGCTAAAACTGCTCCCAGAACTCAGAGAAACACTTCTGTTACTGCAAAGGCTGTAACTTGTGAACAGCCGAATGGAAGAGATGCATGGGGCAGGTACAGGGAAGAGCCTGGGGCTGCCACGTGCTCCCCGCCGCCCGGCACCAGGATGCGTCCACTGGGTCTCCTGCTCTGTTGTGTAATAGTTTTCATGGAAACGTCATTACGTAAGCAAGGTTGATTACATCACTGGCCACTGGTGATCAACGCGTTGTTTAGCTTCTCTCCCCTCCCAGGTCAGGGGGTGGGTACAAGGCCCAGCCTTCTAATCTCCCTGGTCTTCCTGGTCATGAGCTCCCCTGTGGAACCTAACATCCATAGGATGTAAGAGACTCACCCCTCCAGGGATTTCTAGGGTTGTAGAGTTGTGTGCCTGGAACAGGGATAAGACCAAGTACATTTCTTACTATGCCACCATAAGGATTATTTGAATAACATTAAATATACGTGTACATATTATGTACCTATTCATTTCATTATCTATTTCTGATTATAAATTCTAGCAACTCTCCTTAATACTCTTTTGAGTTTTACTGCCCAATTAAGGCACACACACACACACACAAACCAAAATGGGATGCCACTACATTACCCAGGAAACCAGCTGTGGTCTGTAGAAGACCGGCCAATCAGATTCCAGTTGCAAACGTTATACATGGTAAGCGTCTCATGAGCATATCCCTGAGGGTTCACGTAAGCTGCCATTGGCCCGCATAAAGATAAACTAAAATAGAGAATCAGCACAGAGGAGTCAAAATGAGGGGGAAAAAATCTAAGAAAGTTCACCCAGAAACGAGGTTAAAAGAGCTATAGTTTAGTTAAAACTAACAAGAGGTCGGCAGTCGGCCCGATTTTATTTGGTGTGTATGTTTTCCCTGTGGCTTCCCTGGTGGCTCAGCTGGTAAAGAATCCGCCTGCAATGCAGGAGACCTGGGTTCAAACCCTGGGTTGGGACGATCCCCTGGAGAAGGGAAAGGCTACCCACTCCAGTATTCTGGCCTGGAGAATCCCGTGGACTGTATATTCCGTGGGGTCGCAAAGAGTCGGACACAACTGAGTGACTTTCACTGTATATTATGTATACTCACATACATGTGTAAGACACACAAAACTGTCTTTAGAAATAAATATGGCTTTTTTTGCTTCAAAGAGGGCAGTTTAATCAACCTGACTTGTTTTGATCATAATGATCATCACTACTGGTTTTATATAATTTAGGCCATCCTCTTTGCCCTGTGCTCCTGGTGTCTGTATGACCAGGGAGAAATCCGCCTTTTGGAAGATGGCAATGGATAAAAGGAGTAAAATATATTTGTTAATTGTGGTTTGAAAGAGCTCAATACAAACACTCCTTTTCCCCAGAGAGAGAGAGAGAGAGAGACTTCACTAGAAATCTGCTGATTTTAACCACCTTTTAAAATACCTTCCATTTTTGACACATACTTCATTTGGGTTCTAAAAGTAGCATGTCAACCAATACCTTCTATATGTGTTCCTAGCATTTCTGAATTACTTTAATATGAGAACCTATTTACCTCTTACCCTATCAGTAAGAAATATTTTAATGTAACTTAGAAGTGGCTGAGTAATGAGCTAAGAATCCCGCAGGTATTTATTGAGCCCCCGTCCTGCCCTCAGTGTTGAAAGATTGAAGATGTCAGGATGGATAGAGTGTGCTCATTGAAACCTCGGCCCAGATCCTGCTTCCAGGCGTGTTGGCTGTTCGGCCTTAAATGAGCTGCTTACCCTCTCAGAGACTAAGTTTCTACACCTATAGAAGGGGAAGTCACATAGATGTCTACAGTGACTTTAGGTTTATAAGAGATAATATCTGCCCCACGTGGCAAATCACAGAACACATTCAATAGAAAGGAGTTGCAGTCACCGCCGCACCCCACAGGCTGCACAGAGCTAGCTGTTGGTGAGCCTCGGCTTCATAGCGCCACGTTACCTCATTTGCTTCTCATTATAACTCCATGAAATAGGAATTGTTCTTATTTCTATTTACCAGTGATTTAAGTAACCTGACAAGGTATGCAGAGTCAAAAGTGGAAGAACTAGGGTTTATACGCATGCAAACTCCAGGGTGTACATTTTTCAAGTTGGCACGTTTTTGTTTTTTTTTCCTGCAAAGAGCACAAGATCTAATGAAGCACGCAGTTCCATCACTGCAGTACGGTGTGCTCAGTGACGGTAGAGTGGCAAAAACGGGCAGTTCCTCCCAGACGAGGCAAAACGGTGGGGTGGGGCCAGCAAGAAGCGGAGCAGAGACGAGGAGACCCTCCCGGGGAAGTGAACATGGAAGCGCGTCTGAAGGATGAGTGGTGATCAACAAACTGAAAGGAAGGGATGCTGATTTCGGGAGATGCAATAACAGATAGCTGACCTTTGTTCCTAAGTAGATTATAAAGTCTGGGAATGGAAGTTCAACTCTAGGCAGGCATGGCTTAAAACATAAAGATTTTATTATGTTTTTTCTAAGGAGCTTAGATGGTGTGGCGATAGAGTTCTGAGTTACAACGGTAGACCTTCACAGCTGGAGATGAGTGAAAAGGAGGGCTTGATGAATTCCAAGGTTCTGCTTTGGGGACTGTTGTTATAGATTTAATTACTCATTAGTTTGCCAACAAAAGTCTGTCTAGTCAAAACTATAGTTTTTGCAGTAGTCATGTATGAATGTGAGAGTTGGACTATAAAGAAAGCTGAGTGCTGAAGAATTAATGCTTTTAAACTGTGGTGTTGGAGAAGACTCTCGAGCATCCCTTGGACGGCAAGGAGATCCAGTCAATGACAAAGGAGATCAGACCTGCATATTCACTGGAAGGACTGATGCTGAAGCTGAAACTCCAATACTTTAGCCACCTGATGCGAAGAACTGACTCATTTGAAAAGACCCTGATGCTGGGAAAGATTGAAGGCGGGAGGAGAAGGGGACAACAGAGGATGAGATGGCTGGATGGCTTCACTGACTCAATGGACATGAGTTTGAGTAAACCCCGGAAGTTGGTGATGGATAGGGAGACCTGGCGTGCTGCAGTCCATGGATCGCAAACAGTCGGGCATGACTGAGCGACTGAACTGAACTGATAGACTTAATTGTGTCCCTTCGAAATTTAAGTGTTGAATTCCTTAACCCCCAGGAGCTCCAACGACTGGATCGGATAGAGAGCTGCCACCCTAGCGCTGCGGGCCGTCCTCATGCCGGCACCTCTGGTGGAGGGGCGCCTGCTGCAGCACGCCTGTCGCTCACTGACCGTCTGCTCTGGGGCAGCTCGCTTACCCCAGGGCCCCGCAGTGCGGAGCCGTGAGCTGCCAGGCCTCAGTGCGTGAAGAGCAGGAGACAGCCCAGGGCCGGGCGGGTGGGTCTCGGAGCACCGCCTGCCATGCCCTGGGGTGGTCCACGAGACAAAAGAGAGACGGTCAGAAAGGAGGTGCTCACGGGGTAGGCTTGCTCCTTCCCCCAGACTCACACACGTGACCGCGATGGAAACCCAGAGCTCCTGCCCCAACTCTTTTTACCACGCTCATCTTTTTTTAATTTATTAAAAAACTTTTTAAGATGGAAGTGTAGTTGGTTGACAATGTTGTGTTAGTTTCAGGCGTACAGCAGTGACTCAGTCATATGTACATATATTCTTTTTCAGATTCTTTCCCGTTATAGGTTTTACTGCAAGACACTGAGTGTGGCTCCCTGTGCTGCACAGTAACTGGGCCCTGGCTTATTCTGGAGGTAGTAGACGGAGGAGCCCGGTAGGCTGCAGTCCGTAGGGTCTCTAAGAGTCGGACATGACTGAGCAGCTTGGCTTCACTTTCACTTTTCACTTTCGTGATGGGTGGGATGAAGAAATGAATGTGTAAGCGATGTTCAATTTAGGAAATGTGACTAGTGATAGAAAACAGCATAGAATTCTTCCTTTTACAAAATAATCATATCATAATTCTCAAACGTCTCAGGTGCACATCTGATGAATACGTTTAGTTTAAGTCAAAGACAGCGTGAAGTGTTTTGGTCCAAGTCAGCTCCAAGACTCCCAGAGTGGGTTCTGACTCCTGGTATGGAGTGGCCTCTTCACTTCAAGTAGAATCTCTGCTGCTGTTAATTTTGGGTTCTTGTTAACTCTTCTGTTTGTCCTCCCGTTTCTCAGAATCTCAGTTTGGTCACATTTTATTAAGATAATGGCAGTTACTTGTTTAAAATACATATAAAATATTCTCCATAAAGACAGATATTAAGCCACTGATCAGATAGTAAGTCAAAGATAATTTGATTTCATTTTTTATTTATTTTGAATATTTTAATTTTCAATGGGGAACATAGTAATAATGTTCCTTTCCCTTGCTGAAATATCCTGCTTGATTTTTTTGTTTGCTTGTTTGCACAAGGAAGAAACACAGACCAAAATCCTAATAAAGCACAGTTGTCTGATGAGAGAACTGGTGTAAAAATTGATACTGTTACTGAGGAGGTAGATTTCTGCCTTTAGGAGAGCCACACCAACTTTTTGTCAAATGTGTGATGAACGTGGGAATGAAGAGCCTCCAAGTGACTGGAGAGTTTCAATCACATCTGTAAATTATCATCTTATCTTTATTTTTTAAGGCTGTGGATTTTGTTTGCATATTCACCGATACCCTTCTCTCCTAGATAGCGTAAGCCAGAGTTCATAAGCTCATCTGCCTTTAGAGATGCGGGAAATGCAGTGAATGCACCGCTGTGGTCGGTCATAGTGGAAACCAAGGCTAACACACGAAGTAAGCCTCACCACCTCGTTCTGCTTTAAAGGAAACTTTCAAATATTCTGCAGCCAGTCAGAATATGCCTGTGGACTGAACCTGTTCTATTGGTCAATAGTCTATGATCCTTGGACAAAACTATCAAACTCGTTTCTTTTTAAAAACGATTTATATATTTCTAGCTTTATGACTTTGGGGAGGGAGACATATTTTTTCTCTTTTTAGACAAATTTGACATTTAAAAATGTTTGACAATTGAAAAACTAATTGAAACACCAGGTAAATATGTATTGGATTGTCCAATAAGTTTGTTTGATTTTTTCCACTACATTGTATGGAAAAACTGAAACAAAATTTTTGGCCAACCCAATATTAAGAGGATGAGTAACTTCAGGTTGGCAGTTTTAAAAACCGTATAACTTGATTCCTGGTTAGATATACATTCTTAGTGAGGTCTCTGTGTCTGCAGAATTCACTAGACCTTGGTGTTAGGGAATGTTCCCAATTCCAGGATTATATCTGTCATGCTACTGTTATGAATGACGGGAGCATCACTTGGAAGAGACTGGAAACCGTGAACTCAAAAATCTGCAGGTATCCGAGTCTCGGGCTTCAGCATCTTGTGTAGAGACATGCTTGGGATTGCCTGAACACTGAGGGTTTGTTTTAGTGGATGCTGGTGGGGGAATGTTTTCCCTTTTTGTTTTTCTTTTTATGTGGGTTAGTGTGCCAATGGCTTTGCCAGTGTGAGAAAAACAGACTATTTGGTTCCAAGCACTTAGGTGCCAGCTACCTAGAGAAGTGCTGAGAAACTCTGGGTGCCCTGAAGGGGAGAGACTGGGTCCCCAGTTTCAAGGGAGTTTGAGTTTCTGCCCCTCGTATTAGTGAAAGTGAACTTTCCATCCCATCTTGCCTGTCTTCATACAGGAAGACTAATCAGGAACCACCATCAAGCAATCACGCTTATCTTTAAAAATATAAATATTTTTATTTAGTTACTTATTTGATTTTGCCAGACCTTAGCTGCGGCCTGCAAACTCATTCGTGGCATATGGGATCTAGTTCCCTGACCAGGGATCAAACCCAGGCCCCCTATATTGGGAGCACAGAGTCTTCGCCACTGGGCCACCAGAAGTCCTGATCCTGCTTATCTTTACAGTGTACATATGTGCTGAGTCACCCAGTCACGTCTGACTCCTTGTGACCCCGTGGACTGTAGCCCGCCAGGCTCCTCTGTCCATGGGATTCTCCAGGAAAGAATACTGGAGTGGGTTGCCATTTCCTCCTCCAGAAGATCTTCTTGACCAATGATCAAACCCACATTTCCTGCAGCTCCTGGATTAGCAGGTGGATTTTTTGCCACTGTGCCACCTAGGAAGCTCACTATCTTTACAGTAGGTCTTGCCAAAATTCCATAAGGCTTTTAATGTATTTATTTGACACATTATGTGGGGGATGATTTGATTCTTAGACAACACGGAAGTCTCACTGGATAAATGTCTTCTGAACTGTTCATATAGTTGTTTCAATCTCTTAAAATTATGCGTACTAAGTAACTGAATCATGTCCAACTCTTTGAGACCTCGTGGATTGTAGCCTGCAAGGCTCCTTTGTCCAAGGGATTCTCCAGGCAAGAACACTGGAGTGGGTTGCCATGCCCTCCTCCAGGGGATCTTCCTGACCCAGAAATGGAACCCACGTCTCTCAAGTCTGTTGCATTTGCAAGCAGGTTCTTTACCACCAGCGCCACCTGGGAAGCCTTAAAATTGTATGGTAATTCAATTTGATTTGATCTCCTTAAAAAATACACCTTTCCATTCTGGATAGAAATCTATACACACATAATTTGGCAACTGCTCCTAAATGTGGAGAATGTAATTTTTGCCTGTGTGTATTAGCATTTTTCATAGCAGACATTCATATTAAGGGTGTTTACGCACAATAAGATGAACATATATTAACTAGAAAACTGCTAAAATGACTGATTATACTGATGAGAATCTCTGGAAGTTATGAACGGTGCTTAGGAGCACGTTGGATTGTGCCCTTTTCCCGTATGTTCCTTTCCCCTTCTCGCCTCTGAGCTCTGTGAAGGCAGAGGTCATGTCTGGTTCACTTTCGAGCCCTAGAACGTATGCTAGGGCAGGACACATGGAAGACTGAACTGACTCTGGCGCAAAGAGATGCAGAGTCTTGTGGCTCCTTGGAATCGGTCTAGAATTTATTTTTTTGAAAACTTGAAGAAAAGAACACAGAAAGAGAGTTCTTGAACGGAACGAGTCCAGTGACAACCTGAGACCTAGGTGTGTGCGGCGACTGCTAGGGTGTGAGCAATCAAAGCTACAGGGTGAAGTAAAGGGGCAAAAAGAGTAGAGATGGTAAAAGTATTGAAGAGGAAAACAGCAACTGCCACTACTGTAAACAATCTTTGTGACCCCATGGACTGTACCGTCCGTGAAATTCCCCAGGCCAGAACACTGGAGTGGGTAGCCTTTCCCTTCTCCAGGGGATCTTCCCAGCTCAGGGATGGAACCCAGATCTCCCACATTGCAGGCGGATTCTTTACCAGCTGAGCCACAAGGGAAGCACAACAATACTGGAGTGGGTAGCCTTTCCCTTCTCCAGCGGATCTTCCCGACCCAGGAATCGAACCAGGGTCTCCTGCATTGCAGGCGGACTCTTTACCAACTGAGCTATTAGGGAAGCCCTTACAAAAATTAGAAATAGGATATTCCAAATATATAGATACAGAATATATTCATTAATACAACCTTCGTGCAATGATGGCTAAATATGCCTGTGAGAGGAAATGTGGAAGCAAACACAGTATAGTAAAGGAGGATACAGACACTGAGTCAGTTGGTCTCTCAAGAAGGTGGTTCGCAGGATTGTCATCCCTGGGATTCCCAGTGGTTAAGACCTCTCCTTCCGATGCTGGGGATATGGGTTTGATTCCTGGTCAGAGAGCTAAGATCTCACACGCCTAGTGGCCAAAATCCAAAACATAAAAAGGAAGCAGTATTGTAACAAATTCAATAAAGACTTTAAAATTGGTCTACTTTAAAAAAATTTTAAAAAACTAAAAGAATAACGTGATCACTGAGAAATGTTGTCAGGTCCATTAAAAAAGAAGCTGCGATACCTGGAAAAGAAGGGAAAATGGGGTAGAATTCTAAGTCATATTGCAGCATAGTATTAAGAAGTAGCCATTAGAATGGCTAAGAGTCATCTTTTTGTCTGATTTTTCAAGTACATAATCTCTGATCTGTTTAAGGTGCCTTAGGTATGAGCTGAAAGAAATAAGTGATGGACCCAAAATGAAATGCCAGCTGTATTTCATCTTTCAACAGAATTTCAGTGAAACCTAAAGGATATATTGATGAGATTATGAGTGAACAAATGACATATTTATGTACTTTGCAACAAAAGTGCAGAAAATCAAGTCATACCATCAGGTGATGATTTCCTGAGTAGATAGTCTAGCTTTCTGGCAAAAAGTCTGCCTAAATTAAAGTTACAGTGAAAGTTAATCCTCTTAAAGTTCTGCCATTAGCCCCTGTGAAGGGGTAGAACTTCAGATTAACTCAAAACCTGGCCCTACTGAGAGCAGGTTTCCCTGGAAAGTTGGCTTTTAATTCTCTAGTCTAACTGCAGAGATCTTAGGAATATGGTGTTTCTCAGCAAATAGGGAGGGACTGGAGGGTATCCAAACATTCACTCAAAACAGGAAAATGGTGAAGATAGGTTCTCAAAGGTCTGATGATATCCTCTCCTTTGTCAGGTCAGAGGATCTCACTGGCAGCAGTGGGACAATATGAGAACTTGAAAGCCAAGAGTACTTATCCAACTGCGTGAGTGCTGCTGGCTGGCCGTTTCAGTCTGTGTAGCCATGTCTAGATGTGGGTGGGCGCTGTATCCATTCCCTACATTAAAGGAATGCACATCTTTTGCTGGTGTCTGCTACCGTCTTTCCATGGAGACTGTCACCCTTGTGCAATCACACATCATCTTTAGAGTCAAAAGACACACTATTAATCTGTAAGGATAATAAGTAATAATGGAAAAAATCTAATGAATCTGGTGACCTAGAGAAGGATGGCAAATAAGAGTTACTATGCGGCCTAATGTCATGTGATTAGTAATAGCTAGAATTTTATGCTGAAGAGCCTTTTGAGGTGGCATCTTGTCTCCAAGGGTAAAGACAACTATCATCAATTATTGAACTTTTCCAAGGTCACAGTGACTTGAATAGAAGGGAACAGTCTACTCAGCCACATATTTGCCATACATGCTGTTGAGGAAGACGTTATCATTTTTGTAACAAATAGAAAATTGGAGACCTCAACCCTCTCTTATAGAGTTAAATCATTGATACAAAATTATCTTTCATATATTTTTGAAATGAAATTGATTCATCCATTGTGATTTATTGTTGAAGTCTCAAGAATCTATTGTTAGAAAGAAATCAATTATACGATTAACAAGCATTAATGAGCTAGAGGTGCAGAGGAGAGATCCTCATATAGAATATGTAAAACTCCTGCACAATATAAAAAAAAATTAAAATATGGCTATGCTGGTGGTAGAAGGAAAGAATTAGATTTGAAGAACAAAAGAAAGTATAAGTAAGAGGAGTATGTTGGAGTTAATGAGGCATGAAAGACAAGGCCGAGGTCCTCAACAGAGCAGCAATCAGATTGAAGTCGTAAGCATGCATCTGGGACAATGAAGGACATTGACAGTGTCACTTGCAACAGGGGCTGAGCGATCCCAAAGGAAAAGCTGTTGTTCCATCGCTCAGTCGTGTCCGACTCTGCGACCCCATGGACTGCAGCACGCCAGACTTCCCTGTCCTTCTCCATCTCCCAGAGTTTGCTCAAACTCATGTCCATTGAGTCGGTGATGCCATCCAATCATCCTCGTCCTCTGTCAACCTTCTCCAACTCCCTTCAATCTTTCCCAGCATCAGGGTCTTTTCCAATGAGTCATGAATGTCTCAGTGTCCAATGAGCAGGCACTTTGCATCAGGTGGAGAAAGTAGTGGAGCTTCAACTTCAGCGTCAGTCTTTCCAAGGAATATTCAGGGTTGATTTCCTTTAGGATTGACTGGTTTGATCTCCTTGCTGTCCAAGGGACTCTCAAGAGTATTCTCCAGCACCACAGTTTGAAGACATCAATAAAGACTTGCTTACTTAACCTGGGCTTCCCTGATAGCTCAGTTGGTAAAGAATCCACTTGCAATTTAGGAGACCTCAGTTCGATTCCTTGGGTCAGGAAGATCCACTGAAGAAGGGATAGGCTACCCACTCCAGTATTCTGGCCTGGAGAATTCCATGGACTGTATAGTCCTTGGGGTTGCAAAGAGTCGAGTCGGACACCACAGAGTGACTTTCACTTCACTTTCACTTACTTAATCTTGGTTCCCAGAAGAGCATGACAAAAGACGGATCTCATAAGAATTCCTAATTAGAAAGTGAAAGTCCATGGAACTCTCCAGGCCAGAATACTAGAGTGGATAGCCTATCCCTCCTCTAGCGGATCTTCCCAACCCAGGAATTGAACCAGGGTCTCTGGATAGCCTATCCCTCCTCCAGCGGATCTTCCCAACCCAGGAATTGAACCGGGGTCTCCTGCATTGCAGGCAGACTCTTTACCAACTGAGCTACCAGGGAAGCCTTCCTAATTAGTACCTTACCTTTATTTAGGTTTGGGGTCTAAATTCACAACGTCTGTTGAATATCAAGTAATCATAGCTGAAAATTTTATTTAAAGTGATTCTGATCACTGGGGTCCCCAGACACATAGGAAAATTAGATGCAAAGTTCTTATTGGGCATTTTTAATTGAAGTTCTAAAAGAATCTTCCAAGATAAAGTTCCAAGAAACATGAGTATATGATAAAAATCATGAATGCTGTGAGATAAACTACCACAAGCAAGAATCATCACAAAAAAAATTACAAAACTGAATCTTCAAGGGCTAAAACTATTGGAATTATTAGATAAGAATATGTCTACTTAATTTGCTTAAAGAAAATTATGGTGATTCTTAAAAGTAGCAGAGGGACAAAGACAGTCAAAATTAACCAGATATAATTGGAAGAAAACAAAAACTGTCCACTGAAGAAAAAAATGCAACGTGAGAGTTCTGAATCAAGTTTTACTTGGGGCAAAATGAGAACCACAAGCCAGGGGACAGGTCTCACGCAGCTCTGGGAAACCGTGCCAGCAGGGGAGACGTCAGTGTTCCACACGATCTTAGCTGGGAAGGGGGTCTGTGTCATCAAGCCCGTGTTTTGTCAGAGGCTTGCCGCCAGTCTTGAGAGGCAGATGTCACCATTACTGATTTTAGTGCTTTTCTAGATGTGAGGAGATGCAAGAATTGGGGTCATAAAATATTCTCCTGAATATACCTGTCTGAAGGCTTGTTATGCCAGTTTTCCCCAGAGCACAGAGTGCCTCATTTTTTATCTCTGCCCTCAACTCCTTTCAGGGTGTATTGAAGGTCAGCAGCTGCAGTGGCTTGTGACTTCATCCTTGTAGGGGCAGAGGGCAAGTGACAGTATTTTTGTTGGCAGAACCAAAGAGAACTCCTATAAATGAGAAAGAGAATAATTAAAAATAAAGACTCAATGAGCAGGATAAACAGCAAACTGGTCAAAGAATAAGAAAGAATTAGTGAATTAGAAAAGAAAAATTAATCCATGCAATTATTACAGACAGACATGACAATGAAGTTCAAGAGAAACGGTGGTTAGAGCCAAACAATCCAGAATATCTGGAATTTTAGAAAGAGAGAATAGAATGGTAGAGAATAAAGTGTTGATGATTTTTCAGAATTCATATACATCTGAGTATTCTAAATCAGTACTCAGAAAGCCCAACACATCTGAAAGGTTGGTATAAATGTAAGCAAACCAAGACTAAGAACTGTTATGTTGTGAAACTAAACAGCAGTGTATGTAAAGAGAATATCTTAAAAGCAGGCTTACGGAAAGGACTTTATCTGCAAATAAAAGCCGGTTTGACTGACAGCTGTGCTCTCAAAGGCAACAATAAAAGCCAGAAGAGAGTCAAATGCAATTTTCAAAATGTTTATAAGAGTTAGTGGCAACTAGAATGTTTCATCCACTTGAACTCTTGAAAAAATAGAAATAAGATACAGAAACTTCATTCTAAACTGTAGATCATTCACTAACCAAAACTTTACTATTAGAAACTTCAGTATTAAAAATGACTGAAATGGGAAATAAATCTTAAAAAGAGGGGACATATGTATATAACCGATTCACTTTGCTGTAGAGAAGAAACTGATGCAGCATTGTAAAGCAGCTATACTCCAAAAGAGAGAGAAAGAAATGAAAAAGGGGCTGTAAGAGCCACAGAAAGAGAAAAAGGAGACAATATAATAAAAACCTTACACCAATGATTTTGAAGCGCTAAGCAAAATGAAAAGTTTGTTAATTTTAAAAAACTGACTCAGGATGGAAAATAAAACTTGAATTATCTATAATCATTAAATGTACTGAATCAGTTTTTAAAATTTTCCCCAAAATATTATGCTCAAATGATTTTATCAATGAGTACTCCCACATATATAATAAACCCAATCTTAAACAAATTATTTCAGAGAGATAGAAAACTAATATAATCTTGATGTTCAAACCACACAGCTTGAAAAGGGTGGGGGAAAATTGACATGCTAACCATAAATATAGAACAAAAATTCTAAACGAAAAGTGTAAACAAACTGAATCCAGCAATGAAAAAAAACAACACTGTGTCCTGGGCAAACTGAATGTATCACAACAAATAAAGGTTCAAATGTAGCCAGACTATTAATGGGACTTCCCTGTGGTCCAGTGGTTAAGAACCCACCTGCCAATGCAGGGAACACCAGTTCAAGTTCAGTTCCTGCTTTGGGAAGATTCCACACGCCCCAGAACTACCAAGTCCAGGCGCCGCAACTACTAAGTTCAGATGCTGCGAGCCCTACTGAAGCCCACCCTAGAGCCCGCACTCCAGAAAAGGAGAAGCCACTGCGTGGGAAGCCCCTGCTCGCTGCAGCAAAGGCCCAGTGCAGCGTAAAGAAATGAGTATTTTCTTTAAAAAAGAAAGGCTGTTAATAAAGTCTACCATATTCACTGGTTACAGGAGAAAATATGACCATCTTGATAGATTTAGGAATTCCATAGTGCTGTACAGTAAACATATTATGATAGAGCTTGTGGTAAAAATACAAATAAGGCAATCTTCTACTTTTTGATTAAGGGTATGTTCCATTCCCCCCACCCCTAAAAAAAAAAAAAATGACCAATATAATAGCCAGTTGAAACACTTGGAGTATTTCCTCTAAAAATTAAGATCAAGGAAAATAAACCCATTACTGTTGCCAATTCTGTTTAACAACACAGTAGCAGTCCTGGCTAGTGACCTAAGAAGAGGAAAAGAAGGATAAATAAAGATTGTAATGAAAGTAACAAAATTACCATTATTTTCAAATTATATAATTACCCATAGATAGTCCATACAAATGCATAGAGAAATAACTGCTATTTGACTTCAACAAATTGAGAATTACAAGACAAATATCTAAGCCAACTGCATTTCTATACAAATTATAAATGCAGCACTTAAAAAAAAAAGTATAATGGAATATTACTCAGCCATAAAAAGGAACACATTTGAGTCAGTCCTAATGAGGTGGATGGACCTAGAGCCTATTATACAGAATGAAGTAAATCAGAAAGAGAAAGATAAATATCATATAATGATGCATGTATATGGAATCCAGAAAGATGGTACTGATGGATTTATTTGCAAGGCAACAGTGGAGAAACAGACATAGTGAACAGACTTATGGACACATGGAGAGTGGAGGAGAGGGTGAGATGTATGGAGAAAGTAACACGGACACTTACATTACTACATGTAAAACAGATGGCCAACGGGAATTTGCTGTATGTCTTAGGAAACTCAATCAGGGGCTCTGTATCAACCTAGAGGGTGGGGTTGGGAGGGAGACGGGAGGGAGGTTCAAAGGGGAGGGGACATATGTACACCTGTGGCTGATTCATGTTGAGGTTTGACAGAAAACAAAATTCTGTAAAGCAATTAGCCTTCAATTAAAAAATAAAGTAATTCATTTAAAAATTCTATATGTAATAGCAAACAAAAGGCAGCACCTAACAAAAAGGCACATGGACTTTAGAAAGAAAATTGTGTCCTACTGCAAGGCACTAAAGAATATCTAAATAAGTGGAGTGTCATAAAATAATCATGGGTTAACGGTAGAAAGTTTTAGTATCATGAGAAATATGATGTGATAATTAATATGTAAATTCAGTGAGATTCCAATGAAAATCCTTAATCTCGAAAAGATTTGTGGGGTATTTTCTTCTTTCATTTTGATTTTATTTGTTCTTTTGTGGAACCCACCAGGGAGATTTTTAAATTTGTACGAAATTTTTAAAATTGCAAAAATAGCTGACAATCCTGACAAAGACAAACCAAACAGGAAAACTTGTGCTACCACATATCAGTCTTTACACTAAACTTATAGTAATAAATAGAGTATGTAGACAAATCAGTTTTTAAAAATGTACTTGTGGAACAGAATGGAGAGCCAGAAATCATGCAGATACACCTGTGAAAAGCTGATACATGATCGAGCTTTAATTGTACACTAATACAGTCATTGTGGACTGTTTAATCAAGCGATCCTGGAAATATAGAGCATCTATATTTAAATAAAAATGTATTTGGACCTTCACCGCACATCTGTAGTCACAAATCAAAGAGAATTCAATGCTTAAAAAAAAAAGAAATATAGGTAAATATCTGACTGATTTTGGTGATTTATATGTAACCTCATTAAACCAAGTCTAATATCCAGTCGGGGATATGAGCTCCCGGAGGGGACATGTTTGTTAGGCCGCTGTGTTTGCTTTTCATGGTTTAGGAGAAAAGAAGCAAACAAACAAACAAAACGCTTACTTACCATAAGCCTGCCCCTTGGTTAGACATTTATATTAAAGTTATAATTTTAACAAAATTTGAGTGGCGATTGCATAACTTTTCATGTTTTCTGATTTTAAAAAAGTTATCTATCCTAGTGACTATGAGAATCCTGGGGAAAGACATTTTTAAGTCAAGATACGAGTTTTGAAAATTTATTTATAGATACCATAGTTTTTACATCCAATCACATTTTCCTCTTTTTAATTGAGCTAGAAATTTGATAATAATATTAAATACTATTCATAAACAATAGTAAGCTTGTAGCTTTTGAGTTTCATTTCATTATTGTGAATACTTTGCCTAAATTCTTTCTCTTATTTTTAAAAGCCTCCCATACATCTATTTCTGTAAAAGCACCTTAAATGTTTTTTTGAATAAAAGTGATATCTAGCTCTTATTGAGTGTTTCTTCTAAGTCAGATGTTTTTCTAAATGCTTTTCCATATTTTCATTTATTGAATCCTTTCAACAACCTTATGGTAAAAGCAATATTATCATCAGTGTTTTCAAATGTTAAGTAACACACGCAAGTTGACAAAACCACTCAGTGGCAAGGCCAGGCTGGAAACCCAAGCTGTGTTTCACTTGAGTTTGACTCATAATCTTTACATTTTCTCTACGTCACAGTAAAAAGGAACATATTCACATTATCAAGTTTAATTAAAAATGCAAATAGTGTCAGTTTGTAGCCATTGGAGAAAATATTGCCTGCTCATTGATGAAAAATTATGTAGAAAAGTAGGGAAATCTAAAAGAAAACTGCAGAAATAAGGATTTGCATCTTTCCTAGGTTCGTTACTGAAGAAAACTGGGTCCACACATCTGTTGATCTAGTTCCATCATCGTCTTGTTCTATGTAAATATCAGTTTTTAAATCAGTAAACTTGTCCTATAGCAATCCTCACTTTTAGAGAATTTTTATGTTAGCTTAACCCCTTCTTGTTGGAGTTAAAGACCCTTTTATCATGCTCGGATCCTTTGAGATGGAGGGAAGCTCACACTGACAGGCCTACGATGAATAAAGTGCTGTACTCACCAATTACCCCATTAAATTTTCTCAGAAAAAGCACTTAAAATGTGAAAATGAATTAGTATTGCTTTATGTGCTTTAGGGCCATTAGAAACCATCTAATCCTTCTCTTCTGAATAAACTGCGTGTTCTTCTGCTTGCCACTTAGATTCTCCCTTATTCCCAGCCCTTTAATCATGTTTGCCATCTTCCTCTGAGCCCTCTTGAAGTTCATCCCGCTCCTTTCCCGTCTAGGACAGTACATACTACTGTGTATTATGTCTCATCATACTGAGTTTAATGAAAAGATAGCTTTTAAGTGCCTGCCTTTTATGTATCCTACCCCATCAGTATGGCTGTTAAAAATAATTATGACTGTCATTCAAGTCATAAAACCACCATGATCCTTGATATAATGTCTATGTTTCAATCTATATTCAGTCATTTATATCATCTTATAATTGCAAAACCTGTAATAACTCCTTCCAGACTGAACCTCCGTCTGATAGCTTCCCATCACTTACTTCCCCAAGAATATATCAAATTTCAAGACACACAATCTCTCTTTTACTCACTCTCCTTTCCTGGCTTAGTGCAACCGGAAAGCTTTAATGATGAGTATTTCTATTTACTATACAACATGGCTTGCAAATAAAAACGTCAGAAGTTCTAGATGCAGAGTGAAGTCTACATCAAGAAACCGGAAGATTAAATGCATACATTTCCAAAATTTGACTAAAACAACCGGGAAGAGATTTTTTTTAAAGACATAAGCCCACAGGTCAAAGATAATAGGAAAGATAACAGCAAGAAAATTGATAAGTGAACTGACTTAATGTATCTGAGAAGCCTAAATCCTAACCAGCAGTGGAAAAAGCTAAGAAGCAATGCAAATGCCACGGTAGGACCTTCCAGTGGTCCTTAAGAACAGAAAAGCTTAAGAACAGATGCCCCTGAAAGTGACAATGATGAACACTGAACTAAATGCAGAAAGATCATTAGATAATTTGAAAGTATTTTTAAGAAGCAGCTGGATCCAGATTTCCTCCCTTCTTGTGTGCAACCAGACGACTGCCCTCCTAGAAGCGAGTGTCAGTGGGATCAGCATATGTGTGAGAAAGAGAGCAAGCGGAACTGAGCAGAAGACTTTAGGTCCTTGATCATCACAAAGAGACCTTTCAGCTGGGATGATCTGTGAACCATCGTGAGTCGGGCGAAGGGCATGGACACTCACATCAACCAGTCCCTGTAGGCGAGCTTCTCTCCACAAACAGCATGTGGTCATGTGCAAGGTGACCCTTCTCAACCAAGGCGCTGCCAACAGTGGGGGAGACGTCTGCCTTTTTCGTGAAGGGGCGTTTGGAGGGCATAGCGCACTCCGCACACCGACCACTGGGCCCCAGGCTCCGAAGCTTGCACACCACGGCAGAGAGCAGTCCACGCACCCAGTGAAGGGTCCCGCGTGCCATGGCTAAGGCTCAACGCAGCCAGTAAACGGATGAGAGATTTTCGACAAAGATCTAGTAAAATAGAAAAAAAATATGATCAGTACTTTAAAGGGCCATCTAGGACTGAACTGTCCTAGGACTTTCTGTGATGATGGAAATATTGTATATTTTCATTGTGTAATATGGTATCCACTAACTGTAGGTGGCTATTGAATACTTGAAATGTGGCTGGTGGGACTGAGGCATTCAATTTTTAAAATCTTTTTAATTTCAATTAATTTAAATGCAGATGTGAGAAATCACATGTGTCTGATTGCTGTCTTATTGAACAGCACAGATTGAGGAGATTAAACAACTAGATTCACAAGAGTACCCCCCCCCAAAAAAAAGAGAGAGAAAAAAAAAAAGAAACTCATTGGAAGGGGAAGAATCCATCAATCAACTAACACAAATTCCTAAAACATGGATTTCCAGACTGTGAAATCTTTTTGTTTGTTTGTTTCTTTGTTTCCAGAAAGGAAAAAAAAAGTAATATACAAGGGATCAGAAATCAGAATGACTTTAGACTTCTCAAGAGGAACAGTGGAAGCTAGAAAACCGTAGAGCCTTATAAACTGGACCCTTGCTTACTGCTGGTGGGATGAGAAATGGTGAAAACTATGGAAGCAGTGCAGAGGTTCCTCAAAAAACTAATGATAGAACTGCCATGATCCAGCATTTCCCACTTCTGGATATTTATCCAAAAGAAATAAGCATCTTCAAGAGATATTAGCACAACTGTGTTCACTACTGTGCTATTAGTAATGATCAAGATGTAGAAATAGATTAAATGTCAATGATGAATGAATTAAAAAATGTGGCGTACACATAGGGTCTCCTGCATTGCAGGCAGACCCTTTACCATCTGAGTCACCAGGGGAGCCCAATGGAATATTATTAAGCCTTAAAAAAAGATGGAAATCCTGCAATATATGACATGATGAAACTTGAATCGTTGTGCTAAGTGGAGTAAGGCAGTCACAGAAGGACAAACACGGCGTGACTCCACTGATCTGCGGCACCTGACATAGTCAAGCCCTGGAAGCAGCAGGTGGAACCGCGGTTGTAGGCGATGAGGCAGTGGGGGGAGGGAAGAGCTGCACGTATAGAACTTCATTTATGCAAGATGAGTCAGAGATCTGCCACACAACGTTGAACCTGTGGGTAACAATGCTGGCTTGTATATTTTAAATTCTGTGAGGAAAGAAAATCTCATATTTAGTGCTCTTATCACAATAAAAATTTTAAAAAAAACTCTGGGTGAGTGTAACTTCAAACCATACCCGGGCAATTGCTGACAAAGTGAAGGGTAAATATATACATTATATACATTATTTTTTCAGACATGAAGCATCTCTAAAGGTTTACTTCCCTCCAATGTACCTTTTCTCAAGAATCTACTTGAGACTGTGGTGTGCAAAATTGAGGCAGGAAGCCAAGAAAAAGGAAGACATGAAGTTGGGGAAATTAAGATGTAATTCAGTAGAGTATATGGTATTTTCAGGATGACAGTCAAGTTCAGGAAGCCGTCTTGCCCAGATGAGAGGAGGCAGAGGGCTCTGGGAAGGGTTCTCAACATGAGCTGGGATTCCAGTTGAGACAACAAAACCTGCTGAGGAATAATGTGCATAATTGGTGTGTGAATGTAGGAAAAAATCCTCAGGTAATTATTAACTCCAAAAGAAAATGAAAACTTGTGTAGTATATTTAAAGATATTTATTGCACACCAAAGGGCTCAGCTCTCATCATATTGTGAACACTGATTTAACCAAAGGAACAATATAACTATGGGATGTGGGTTTCTTGGGGGTGTGATATAATAGTGAATGAAATTCTCATCTATTAACAGTGAGAAAGTTAATGCCAAAGAATGCTCAAACTACTGCACAATTGCACTCATATCACACGCTAGTAAAGTAATGCTCGAAATTCTCCAAGCCAGGCTTCAACAGTATGTGAACCGTGAACTTCCAGATGTTCAAACTGGTTTTAGAAAAGGCAGAGGAACCAGAGATCAAATTGCCAACATCCGCTGGATCATCGAAAAAGCAAGAGAGTTCCAGAAAAACATCTCTTTCTGCTTTACTGACTATGCCAAAGCCTTTGACTGTATGGGTCACAACAAACTGTGGAAAATTCTGAAAAAGATGGGAATACCAGACCATCTGACCTGTCTCTTGAGAAACCTGTATGCAAGTCAGGAGGCAACAGTTAGAACTGGACATGGAACAACAGATTAGTTCCAAATAGGAAAAGGAGTACGTCAAGGCTCTATATTGTCACCCTGCTTATTTAATTTATATGCAGAGTACATCATGAGAAACGCTGGGCTGGAAGAAACACAAGCTAGAATCAAGATTGCTGGGAGAAATATCAATAACCTCAGATATGCAGATGACACCATCCTTATGGCAGAAAGCAAAGAAGAACTAAAGAGCCTCTTGATGAAAGAGAAAGAGGAGAGTGAAAAAGTTGGCTTAAAGTTCAGCATTCAGAAAACTAAGACCATGGCATCCAGTCCTGTCACTTCATGGCAAATAGATGGGGAAACAGTGGAAACAGTGAGAGACTTTATTTTGGGGGGCTCCAAAATCACTGCAGATGGTGACTGCAGCCATGAAATTAAAAGATGCTTACTCCTTGGCAGGAAAGTTATGACCAACCTAGACAGCATATTTAGAAGCAGAGACATTACTTTGCCAGCAAAGTCCATCTAGTCAAGGCTATGGTTTTTCCAGTGGTCATGTATGGATGTGAGAGTTGGACTATAATGAAAGCTGAGTGCAGAAGAACTGATGCTTTTGAACTGTGGTGTTGGAGAAGACTCTTGAGAGTCTTGTACTGCAAGGAGATCCAACCAGTCCATCCTAAAGGAGATCAGTCCTGAGTGTTCATTGGAAGGACTGATGTTGAAGCTGAAACTCCAATACTTTGGCCACCTGATATGAAGAGCTGACTCATTGGAAAAGACCCTGATGCTGGGAAGGATTGAAGGCAGGAGGAGAAGGGGACCACAGAGGATGAGATGGCTGGATGGCATCACCAACTCAATGGACATGAGCTTGAGCAAGCTCATGGCCAATCAGAGCTGTATACTCCTCTGATGCAGAAATTGGTCCCCAGTTAGACGCATGACCTCACCATAGCCGAGGAGACGTCATGAGATGCGAGCATGTGTACTTTCTGGCTGGATTTGAAACTGAGATGATACAAATTCTTAGAATCTTTTAACTCAAAGGCTGGACCAAAATTCATTTTCTCTCTTCTTTGGCCAGTTTGGGTGGGATTTTTCTGGCAACTTCTGCAAAAACATCCTAATTATGTAAGGTTGACATAGTTCTAAATTATATGGTGAATTTTTAGAAGTAAAGACAGTTTTTTAAGCTCTTCTGCAGCGTTTTGCACTTAGATGCTATATAATGTTAATGAGCTCAGTTTGGAAATCACCTGAATCTATGCTAAACCAAAATTCATGCTAAATGTACTGCAAAGTACACACAGGCTCAGGTTAATTTTTCTGTGAATTAAACTTCTTATTTCTTTATTTGAAATCATACATTCCAAAAATCCAAGTGCCTGTAGACGAATCTAGGATGTAAAAAGAGATAAAGTACTTCTGTCTCTATTCCCTGTACTTTTCCTTAATATTCCTTTCCTCTTTTCAGAGCATGAGTGCTATGTGACTGCTTCGCTATAGCAAATTCCATACTATGAAATAACATATTTTAGTGGAAGGAACACTGACTTGAAAATGGAAAACTTAGCAAATTCCAGAAGCTCAGGTAGAATTTTAATACTCTCTCAAGCTTGGCCCTGAGTTTTCTCACACATACTCTGAATACACCAGATTTTTATCACTTTAAATTCACCTTATGAAAAACAATGGGAACTGTGATGATCTGACATATTTCTGTCCCATTAGTCACTTCATAGAAATCCTTCTGATTTCATCGACAGCTAATCAAAACTTCTAGCTATGTGAGATTAGTAAATATTATTCTTGATAAGGTCTAGGTTAGGAGAATATGCTAGAAATGTGGCTTTTGTGAATATTATTAATATGATGAGTAACCATGATTTCTCCTTGGTTTCATGCACTATTAAAATTAGCTCAGGGTGTTTGCGCCTTCCCTGTGCATAGATTTGAAACCATGGAGGAACTGGCTAAGATGTTCCACAAGCCCTTCCAGCCCCAGCTTCCTGGGAAAAGATGCCAGGCCCTCGCCTGGAACAAGCCCTGGGCGCTCGGTCAAGATGGGCATCTCCTCTTATTCTAGATGCTTGCTCTTTGGGGACTGGGTGAGTTCTCGGCCCCAAGTTTTCCTGAAGACCGTTTTCTTTAGACCTGCCGTTGGATACTTGGGCCTCCTGAGGACGTGCTGGCCTGTGAGCTGTTCTGAAACATTTCTGTTCTGGGAATGTGGGTGTCTGACTTTCGCACACCTTCGGCCGTAGGTCACGCTGAGGAGCTTGGGTTTCATGTTTCCCTCATTGGTGGGTGTGCCCTCTCAAGACGTACAGTCAGAAGGGAGTTTGGGACTACATGTGGTTATCTGAGGCTAGCTTTTCTCTATTTCACAGTTTTATCTGTGCCAGGCCAACCTGCTAACTCTGTGAGGCAGTCAAAAGATCCCAGGAGTTACAGGTTCGAGTCCCATCTGTGCCTCTAGTTAGCACTGTCAACATAGGCCAGGCATTTTTTCCTTGCCTGATTGCTGTTTCTTTAGCTACAGTATAACATGATTAGTCTAGGCAATTCTTTACACCTTCTTTTATTACAAGGGTACGTAATTCCACACTTACACTCCTTGACAGGAAGGCTTGTAGTGTGCTGGGTCACGGAGCATCTTTACAGACTTTAACCTGATGATCCTATTTTCTACATCTTCATTGTGAACTCATCAGAGAAGGGAACACTCAGTGCGTTTGCCACCTGCAGTTTCACCAGCAAAAGGAAAAAAAAAAGTTGCTGTTCTGGCCTAAGTCCTTGAAATTGAACTGTACACTTTCTGATGCTTCCACAAATTCAGTTGGAAAAATCTAGTAAATAGCTCTGTGCCTAAGTAATGAAGCACTTACTGATGAGTGTCATACATGAGATTGTAGACGGTCCTTGGAAGCTTGCTAGGGTCCCTGGTTAACTTATGGTCCTATTTAGGGAGGAGAAAGACAAAAATAGAAAAAAAAAAATACAAAAATATCCATGCTGAGTTTAGTGGGCATTTGCATTTCAATGCCAATCCTTAAATGGTTTGATTCTCATAAACACTACATTCATAGAGTGTTTGATATTATGTAGTGGTGAAATGAATAGAATTGGGAAATATTTGAGCTTTAGTTGTACTTGCTGGTATGATTTTTTCCCCTTAAAACCCCCTAAACCTAGGATCAATTAGTAAAGTTTAATTTTTAAAAGTTTTGATAAAACTGGGTCTTTATACTTTCTCCTTCTCTAGCACGTTAGTTCTCAGATAGGAATATATTTGGGGAAATGTGTTGTTCAGATTTGCTTCAGTGTTTATTCATTCTCATTTGATCCAGATCAGGGATCAGCAAACTTTTTCTGTAAAAATCCGATATTAAAGGCTTTCTGGACCATGTAGTCTCTATCAAAACTGCTTTATTCTTTCACTATTAAAAAAAACCAGCTATGGGCAATATGTAAATAAATGGGTGTAGCTGTGTCCCAATAAAACTTTATTTGCAAGAACTGATGACTGGTTGGTGGGGCAAAATTTACAGATTCCTGATCTCGATAATAAATGCTTCCTCCCTCACTAGATTCTCTTATACTGAAACTAGCATTGGAGTGGAGGATCTCTATACCTGGCTCCCAGTTACGACTATTCTGATTACTAATGTGATATTCTGGAAAGTCTTGTTGATAGGAGTTTTATTTCAGTCGATATATTCTGTACTTAACATGTTAGCCAAGGGGATAAGATTGCTGTTGTTGTGCTTTATATCTTGTGAACTACTTTAACTATCACAGGCAATTTTGTAGAGTACAGATGGTCAAAAGCACATGAAAAGACCCTCAAAAGTCCTAATTATTAGGGGAATGCAAATTGAAGCTGTGTGAGGGGCCACTCACACAGCTCAGAGTGGCCATCATCACAGTCTGTAAACAATAAATGCGGGAGGGCGTGTGGAGGAAATGCAGCCTCCCACACTGAGGGTGGGAGTGTAAACCGGGGCAGCCGCTGCGGAGAAGAGCAGGGAGGGTCCTCGGAAAACGAAAGTGGTGCGGGGTATGACCCTGCAGTCCCACCCCTGGGCGCACATCTGGAGAAAACTGTGGTTTAAAAGATGCGTGCACCCTCCAATGTTCCCAGCAGCACTGTTTACAACAGCCGAGACACAGACACAGCCTCAGCGTCCGCTGAGAGGTGAGTGCATGAAGAAGGTAGACACACATATACACGGATACACACACATAATGCAATACCACTCAGCACAAACAGAGAATGAAATGACGACATTTTCAGCAACACAGATGGGCCTAGAGATGATCATACTTGGTGAAGTGAGTCAGAAAGAGAAACACAGAACCATAGGATGTCACTTACAGGTGGAATCTAAAATATGGCAAATAAGCTGACCTATGAAACAAACACAGGCTCCCAGCCACAGAGAACAGACTGTGGCTGCCCAGGGGGAGTAAGGGCAGGGGGTGGATGGGTTGGGAGTCTGGGCTTAGCAGCTTTGAGAACCCAAACTGTCTCCAGACATTGTTGAAAACTCCCTTGGTTGAGAGGTGTTGGTAGACGGCCACTAAGTCATCATTCTAGAATAGCATGAAGAAATAGTAGAGGGAGCATATTACAATGAAACTGTCTTTTAATAATTGAGTTTTGTGTTGAAGTAAATTATTAGGTATATTTCTGGTTGGTGCATTGTTATGCCAGCTTTTCTAAAGAAGCTTGCATTAAGATCTAACACAAATTTCCAGGAAGGACTCTTTTCTCTGTTTCTCCAGTTCTTAGGTATCATGCATGCTATGGCTGCAATGAAGGGATTGCATTAGTGACTCTTCTCTTCAACCAGCGATTGTGTGCAGAGCAGTAGTGATGAAGTTACATCTCAAAAGGGAAAGTGAATTGGTCTTTATCTTGAGTCGTTCATGAATTAGCCCGATCACCTTCAAATCTCCAGTACAACTTTTGTCTAGATAAATCAGATTGCTTGCTCTTCCTTAAGGTCAAGAAATTTGAATTATGTATTTTGTCTACATAACTCAATAAACAGATGCTTTAAAATTGGATGAATAGGTTGAATCTACTTGTTGATCTTGTAGATAAGGAGTTGGCATATGTTTTCATTGTCTCCTTGCTTTTTCCTCCTTTACCCCTGCACTTTGATTCCTGGACATTTCTTGCTGGCCTGAATTCCTCACAGGTATCCTGTTCTATTCCTTCACTGATGCAAAGAATGGCTAAGGCTTTGTTACTTTACCTTCTATGAACCTGAGAAGAGCCCCAAACGAAAGGCACTAAGGAATTTTAATGTAAGACATTGAGGACAGTGAGAAGAATACTGGATTATTTCACCATCCACCATCATTGTGATAAAATTGTTACTGCCACAAATTATTAAAGGCAAACCTTTCAAAATTATTTGTTCACTTTTAATGGATTTCTACACTAGAATTCCTATAAACTTGTTTCTCATTTTAAGTAATTTTTGATATAATCTATAACTCTAAAATAAGAATTAACTTCCTATAGAGCTTAGGTTTTTTTTTTTAAATCAGTTCAGTTCAGTTCAGTCACTCAGTCGTCTCCGACTCTTTGCGACCCCATGAATCGCAGCACGCCAGGCCTCCCTGTCCATCACCAACTCCCGGAGTTTACCCAAACTCATGTCCATCAAGTTGGTGATGCCATCCAGCCATCTCATCCTCTGTTGTCCCCTTCTCCTCCCTCCCCCAATCCTTCCCAGCATTAGGGTCTTTCCCAATGAGTTAGCTCTCCCCATCAGATGGCCAAAGTATTGGAGTTTCAGCTTCAGCATCAGTCCTTCCAATGAACACCCAGGACTGATCTCCTTTAGGATGGACTGGTTGGATCTCCTTGCAGTCCAAGGGACTCTCAAGAGTCTTCTCCAACACCACAGTTCAAAAGCATCCATTCTGCGGCGCTCAGCTTTCTTCACACTCCAACTCTCACATCCATACATGACCACTGGAAAAACCATAGCCTTGACTAGATGGACCTTTGTTGGCAAAGTAATGTCTCTGCTTTTAAATATGCTGTCTAGGTTGGTCATAACCTTCCTTCCAAGGAGTAAACGTATTTTAATTTCATGGCTGCAATCACCATCAGCAGTGATTTTGGAGCCTGAAAAAATAAAGTCTGACACTGTTTCCACTGTTTCCCCATCTATTTCCCATGAAGTGATGGAACCAGATGCCATGATCTTAGTTTTCTGGACTTTGAGCTTTAAGCCAACTTTTTCACTCTTCTCTTTCACTTTCATCAAGAGGCTCTTTAGTTCTTCTTCACTTTCTGCCACCAATTGTTTAAAAAATTTTTTGAGACTGACAGTCCTCAAGAATGAAGTACCGATAAATTATGAGAAACTCAAAGATAAAGGGAAAGTGCAAAGGCTTTGGAATTGGGCAGAACAAATTGGTACTCATTTGGAAAAGGTAACGGCAACTCACTCCAGTATTCTAGCCTGGAGAATCCCATGGACAGAGGAGCCTGGCGTGCTGCAGTCCATGGGGTCGCAGGCAGTCAGACGTGGCTGAGTGACTGAAAAACAACAGGTGCTCATTGCCACGCTGCCTCTTGTAAGCTACATGGATTTGGAAAAGTCGTTTAAACTTACTGAGCTTTAGTTTTACTATCTTTAAAATGTGCCAATGTCTACCTTAGAATGTCACTGTGAGAACTAGAGAAAAAACAAATTAGATGTTTATGGACTGTAGCCTACCAGGCTCATCTGTCCATGGGATTTTCCAGGCAAGAATACTGGAGTGGGGTGCCATTTCCTTCTCCAGGGGATCTTCCCAACCCAGGGATCGAACCCAGGCCTCCCGCATCACAGGCAGACGCTTTACCATCTGAGCCACCAGGGAAGCCCTAATTAGATGCTATCTAGGGTAATATTTGCCTAAAATAGGTGGTTGTGAATCAGTCATGATCAGGATACATGGTTGTGGTTGGAGGTGATTGTGGAGGTGACGGTCGTGATATTGACTAGAGGGGGCAGGGCCAAGGCGCTGCGGAACTGAATTCTCTGGTGCTTTTCTTACTCCTCTTTCTGCGTCAGGCTTAAATGCAGCCTTTTCCTCCATCGTGTGTCAGATATTGGTGCTCTGTTGGCTGTTGTCAACTAATCCTTGCTAAGAAGTCAAGTCACTCTTTCAGGAAGTATTTTTATCTAAGGAGAGGCATTCTTTAATGTCAGATATGGGAGCAGGAATATGAATACAGTAAGTCTCACCCCTATGATCCTTCAAGTTGAGAGCTCTCTCTCTTTTTTTTTTAATTTTTTAATACTTTAATAATTTCCCCATCCTGAACCTCCCTCCCACCTCCCTCCCAAAGATGTGAACCTGCTTTCCAACCGCCTCAGGGATGAGCGACCCTGCAGCGCGCCCTGCGTCTCCTGTTGCTGACGGTCCTTCAGCTCTACCGTCTCCCGCCTCCTCCCCCTCCAGCCAGTTCCTCCTCTTGCCTGTCCACTCGCCAGCCCCTCTCTGCCGGCTGTTGTACTGTATTACTATACTTTTCAAGGCACTGTTTTCTGCTGTTTAGTCAGTCAGTCATGTCTGACTCTCTGCGACCCCATAGACTGTAGCCGCCAGACTCCTCTGTCCATGGTATTTCCCAGGCAAGAATACTGGAGTGGGTTGCCATTTCCTTTTCTAGGGAAGCCTTCAAGGTACTGTACCATAAGATTTAAAAATGTTTTCTTTATTGTTTGTGTTTGTTTGTTGTGTATTCTTTGTATGAAAAGCATTATAAATCTACTGTAGTAAAGCACTATACAGTCGATTGTGTTAGTTGGGTACCCAGGCTTAGTTTGACTTACAAAAAAATTGGACTTAGGAACATCATCTCAGAATAGAACTTGTTTGTACATAGGGGACTTATTATACAGATGGAGACTAAGGTAACACTATGCTTTTGCTTGTCTTTCATCTTTTCCTGCTGATTTGTTTTCTCCACTCCAGCATCCCAAATCTAGGTGCATCAGTTAGCCTTTGCTACATAACAAATGTCCCCTAAACTTGAAATCAACAACTGTGTATTACTTCTTGTGATTCTTTGGGTAGGCTTTGTGGTTCTTCTGTTCCAAGTCGTACTGGCTGGAGTCACTCATGTAGCTATTAACTTGGATCTCAGATGGGGCTGGAAAATTCTAAAGGACTTCACACCGTTGGTGCCCTAATGGAGGAGGATGGATGACTGGAAGTTGTCTAGCTTTCCCGCCCTCTCTCTCTCTCTGTCTGTCTCCCTGTAGCTCCATCTTTATCTATCACTCTCTGTCATTCAGAAGTTGAGCCCTCGCTTATTTGCGTAGAGGCTGCATCCAAAGAGGGAAAATAGAAAAGCTTCATAAGTCACAGGACAAATTAAAAGGAGAGGAAGCTGACCTTGTGTTTTGATAGGAAGGGGGCATGTGTGGGTAAGAACGTGAGGCTGGTTTGGTGGCTGTTCCGTATAATCCAGCACTCTCCAGGAAACCGTTCCATCTCACCCCATCTTCCACCTCTCCTTTTTCTGACTCCCTTTTCATGTTTTCCTGTCAGGATCAGTAAAATCAATGGATTTTCAGTGTATAAATTGTAAGTGGTGGTCATCATTCTCTTTAATGCCGTGTGTTTAGTGGAAAACACATGGGTTTTAGAGACATGCAGACCTGCAAGTGATGCCGCAGTTGTTCCTGGTTGTGTGATGCAGAGCCAGGTATACCAGCAATCCTACCTCATCTAAGAGTAAAGAGGATAAAGCCTGCCTGATTGGGTTAACACAAGGTTTATATTAATAGAGTTTATCCACAGTGAATAGCTGAAATGCAATAGATGCTAATTCCTCTATTTTTTCCCTGTTTATGCCACTCTCTCCCAGTTTTTCTATTTGTTACCTTTATCTGGAAGAGAAAATTTTTTTAAAACTTTTTAGACACTGCTTATAATAATCTAAGGCATCCATCCTAAGCCCTCTGACAGTTTCCCCCAAAAATGCTCCAAGCTTTATAGAGCATTTTGAAGATTACTATTTTCTTATGCTGATTACCTTTTCTTTCCTGAATATATCACGCTACTGCTACCTCGAAGCCCCAACTCATGTTTTCCTCTTGCCTCGTAATTCATCTTCACTGCCTGTTTCTAGATCCACATGAAACCCTTTATCTTCCAAAAGATTGTGTTTCTGGTGCCTAATATTTTACAGCCTTGTGTTTTAATCTAGGTTTATCAACTCTTTTCCCACCGATTTTACTCTCCATAATGATTTTGGGGTTATTTTAAGCCATCTTGCTCCCAACTACTCATTCCAAATTACACGCACTATAATTACAACTAAACCATTGGCACTTTTCAAAACAAACATGTTGACATCAGTTCTTCTACAACATGCAAAACTTTAAAAACCTGTTTTAAGGGCCACATCATCTGTGAGAGATTCCAGGTATTGCATTACTCAATGGCTTGATAAATCCTCTGCAGGGGCAGTGGGGGGTGCAGTGCAGGGGAAGAACAAATAGAAGCTAATAGCACTGATTATGGACAATTGACTGATTGCAATTTTTGAGAGGACAGAGTTGAAGACAGCACATTATCTTGCTTGATTCATGCATTATTTTGTACAATTAGAATTTTCAGAAAAGAAACTCCTAACCAATGTGTGACTAAGCATTAAAAGTAAATAAATGTGAATAAGAGAATTCTGCTTCTATCATAATATTTGATATATTTAGAATAGTTAAGGACTTTTTCTTTAGTGTGGTTGCTAGATTTATTTATTTATTTATTTTTATTTGTTTTGCCATACACTGACATGGATCCACCATGGATGTACATGTTTTCCCCTTCCAGAACCCCCCTTCCACCTCCCTCCCCATCCCATCCCTCCGGGTCATCCTGGTACACCAGCCCCAAGCACCCTGTATCATGCATCAAACCTGGACTGGCGATTCGTTTCACATATGATAATTTACATGCTTCCATGCCATTCTCCCATATCATCCCACCCCAGCCCTCTCCCACAGAGTCCATAATACTGTTCTATTTATCTGTGTCTCTTTTGATGTCTCACATACAGGGTTATCTTTACCGATTGACTAAATACCATATATATGTTTTAGTATACTGTATTGGTGTTTTTCTTTCTGGCTTACTTCACTCTGTATAATAGACTCCAGTTTCATCCACCTCATTAGAACTGATTTGAATGTATTCTTTTTAATGGCTGAGTAATATTCCAAATAGGAAAAGGAGTACGTCAAGGCTGTATATTGTCACCCTGCTTATTTAACTTATATGCAGAGTACATCATGAGAAAAGCTGGGCTGGAAGAAACACAAGCTGGAATCAAGATTGCCGGGAGAAATATCAATAACCTCAGATATGCGGATGACACCACCCTTATGGCAGAAAGTGAAGAAGAACTAAAGAGCCTCTTGATGAAGGTGAAGGAGGAGAGCGAAAAAGTTGGCTTAAAGCTCAACGTTCAGAAAACTAAGATCATGGCATCTGGTCCCATCACTTCATGGGAAATAGATGGGGAAACAGTGGAAACAATGTCAGACTTTATTTTTTTGGGGCTCCAGAAGCACTGCTGATGGTGACTGCAGCCATGAAATTAAAAGACGCTTACTCCTTGGAAGGAAGGTTATGGCCAACCTAGATAGCAAAATTTTGCCTTTAAATTAAAGGCAAAGACATTACTTTGCCAACAGAAGTCCGTCTGGTCAAGGCTATGGTTTTTCCAGTGGTCATGTATGGTTGTGAGAGTTGGACGGTGAAGAAAGCTGAGCACCGCAGAATTGATGCTTTTGAACTGTGGTGTTGGAGAAGACTCTTGAGAGTCCCTTGGACTGCAAGGAGATCCAATCAATCCATCCTAAAGGAGATCAATCCTGGGTGTTCATTGGAAGGTCTGGTGTTGAAGCTGAGACTCCAATACTTTGGCTACCTCATGCGAGGGGTTGACTCATTGGAAAAGACCCTAATGCTGGGTGGGATTGGGGGCGGGAGGAGAAGGGGACGACGGAGGATGGGATGGTTGAATGGCATCACCGACTCGATGGACATGGGTTTGGGTGGACTCCGGGAGTTGGTGATGGACAGGGAGGCCTGGCGTGCTGCGATTCATGGGGTTACAAAGAGTCGGACACGACTGAGCGACTGAACTGAACTGAATATTCCATTGTGTATATGTACCACAGCTTCCTTATCCATTCATCTGCTGATGGACATCTAGGTTGCTTCCATGTCCTGGCTATTATAAACAGTGCTGCGATGAACATTGGGGTACACGTGTCTCTCAATTCTGGTTTCCTCAGTGTGTATGCCCAGCAGTGGGATTGCTGGGTCATATGGCAGTTCTATTTCCAGTTTTTTGAGGAATCTCCACACTGTTCTCCATAGTAGCTGTACTAGTTTGCATTCCCACCAACAGTGTAAGAGGGTTCCCTTTTCTCCACACCCTCTCCAGCATTTATTGCTTGTAGACTTTTGGACAGCAGCCATTCTGACGGGCGTGAAATGATACCTCATTGTGGTTTTGATTTGCATTTCTCTGATAATGAGTGATGTTGAGCATCTTTTCATGTGTTTGTTAGCCATCTGTATGTCTTCTTTGGAGAAGTGTCTGTTTAGTTCTTTGGCCCACTTTTTGATTGAGTCATTTATTTTTCTGGAATTGAGCTGCAGGAGCTGCTTGTATATTTTTGAGATTAACTGTTTGTCCGTTGCTTCGTTTGCTGTTATTTTCTCCCATTCCGAAGGCTGTCTTTTCACCTTGCTTATAGTTTCCTTTGTTGTGCAAAAGCTTTTAAGTTTAATTAGGTCCCATTTGTTTATTTTTGCTTTTATTTCCAATATTCTAGGAGGTGGGTCATAGAGGATCCTGCTGTGGTTTATGTCAGAGAGTGTTTTGCCTATGTTTTCCTCTAGGGGTTTTATAGTTTCTGGTCTTACATTTAGATGTTTAATCCATTTTGAGTTTTTATTTATGTCCTGGATAAATATTGTCAGAACTATGTCCTAAAAGAGTAAATAATTAGAGGTCAGTTCTTACCAATCCCAAAACTCTTACCATTAGAGATTTTATGGCTAAACACCATTTGTTTGACCTTTCTGCCTTTAAAATGCTGTAACTACAAAAGCAAAAGTGAGTTCATATATTCTGCTTCTAAATCACTCTAATATTTTTTAAGAGTTAAAATTAAGCTTTATAACATGATCCCAATAAACTGAGACTAAAGTTTTCTTCCAGTCTGTTTTCTCTTAACACTCAGCTTAACTGAAAGAAATGAAGAAATGCAGGGTCCTGTGGCAAACTGCTATGTTATTTCTGATTTGTATACATACAACTCTCTCATTAAAAGATAATTACCCCAGCCTTGGTCCAGTTATTTGAATTAATTTCTGAAAGACAATTTCACGAATTTAAAGAATCACTCATCAAAGCATTTTGTTTCTGTGATATTTTCTGAAAATGTGTTTCTACCAGTATTGTTAAGAAACATAGTTTTTTTAAAAATGCAAATATTTTCTCTTCATTTGCCTCTCTTCCTCCTGTATTATCTTCTTGGTGAATTTTTTTTTCTAATTTTAAGATTCACATATTTTAATTTTCAAATATAGGCAGTGGTCACTTTTAAGATTCAAAATGGCTAGTGGTTTGGTACTTACTTAGATTATGACCACAAACTTTGATGTCTTTTTAGTATGCTTTAAAAATATTTTGTTATGAAAAAAGTAGAAAGCATATTACAATAAAATCCCATGCATTTGTTATCCAGCTGCAACAATTTTCAACATTTAAAAGTAGATAAATATAAATTTGCTGTAACAAATATCAAAATGAATAACTCAACTCACTTCGTAGTTTGATTTATTTTTTTATGCTTTGCAAGAAATTTTATTTCTTTTTATGGCAACTTAAGATAACCTTGGTCTTCATACCTAGACTCTATTATAATTATTAATACTTAAAAAATTCTTAGTATTAGTTTATTTCAGTATCTTTACTTTATTTCCTGCTGTTTTACTACTTGGACTTCTCAGACTTTTATTTTAGATATTTCTGCTTCTCACTCCCAGGAGAAAACTACCTGATCTTGTATTAATCCTCTGGCATTATTCTACCTTCCTCAGACTCAATAAGGAGTCTATTCAAAGAAAATTGAAGTCCTGCCATTGAATTCTGAAACAATTCTCCTTTTGTCTCTTTATTCAATTCTTGGATAAAGACTCCTCCCAGACGTTCCTCAGTTACTTAAATTCTGTACACAGAATAACTGAAGTGAATATAACAGCTACATGAATAAAGACATCCAGCTACAGTTAGTAACTGACCTACCCCTCTCTCTGTACTAAATTTGAGTAACAAGATTTTTAAACACTTAATAGTGTGTCTTCTAGAACAAAAGATTATCCAGCATACTTCTCTACTAAGTACAATTTTTCCTAGTTTGAAAAAAAAGTAGAATTAATTCTACTTTTTAAAAAGTTAACCTTTTCTTTTAAGTTGAAGTATAACTGATTCGCAATGTTGTGTTATTTTCAGGTATATAGCAAAGTAACTCAGCTTTATATACACACGTACATAAATGTATTCTTTCCCAGATCCTTTCCATTAGAGGCATCTAAACGATACTGAGTACGGTTCCCCGTGCTACCCAGCAGGTCCCTGTGTATTTTATACATAGTAGGGTGTATCGAATGTGGTTCCCCGTGCTACCCAGCAGGTCCCTGTGTATTTTATACATAGCACTGTGTATCGAATGTGGCAGGTCCCTGTGTATTTTATATGTAACAGTGTGTATGTCTTGATCCCAAACTCCTAATTTAGCTCTCCCCTGTTGCCCTCTGCTGTCCCCTTTCACATACTACTTTTTCATTTTGACTCATTTACTTATCTAGTAATTTACATTTTCTTTAAATGGCAAGAGTTCGCTCATTTAATAAAATATCCTTCAGAAGTCCATTTCATAAAATAGACACATAGAAATGGGACTTAGCCTTGTATGTTACCTGGTGATATTTTCCTGTTTCACACTCAGGGCATCTACCTCCCTTAAACACCTTCCCTAACCCCTGGGAATCTAAGGATCCCAATTAAAAAGCAAAGGGAACTATAGTTGGTATCTTGTAATAACCTATAATGGAAAATAATCTGAAAAATGACTCGTGTGTCTGTATAACTGAATCACCTGCTGTGCACCCGAAGAACTGTAAGTCAGCTGTACCTCAATAAAATGTGTTTATTAAAAAAAAAATCTAAAAAGTTACTCCTAAAAGAGTTACTCAGTGACCAGATATTTAGTAATATTGAAATATTATGGTTATATATTTATATGATAGATATTGTTACTCTGTTTGAACAACTTTTAGTCATGTGTATGACTACATGTATGTAGATAGACAGGAAGATATGATGCCTTGAATTTGCCCCCCTAAAATCTGAATGAGTAAAGTGGATGGAACTAAATAAGACAATACATGTATTCGTACTTGAAGCTGGGTGATGGGAGTATGTCAGAGGCAGAATTCTACAGAGAAACAGAACCACTGGGTAATCTTTCTATATATATATATATATATATCCTCTATACAGGAGAAGGCAACGGCACCCCACTCCGGTACTCTTGCCTGGAAAATCCCATGGACGGAGGAGCCTGGTAGGCTGTAGTCCATGGAGTTGCTAAGACTCAGACATGACTGAGCAACTTCACTTTCACTCTTCGCTTTCATGCATTGGAGAAGGAAAGGCAACCCACTCCAGTGTTCTTGCCTGGAGAATCCCAGGGATGGGGGAGCCTGGTGGGCTGCCATTTATGGGGTCACACAGAGTTGGACACGACTGAAGCGACTTGGCAGCAGCAGCAGCATCCTCTCTCTATATATAATCTTTATATATTTACTCTTTCTATATATAATCTTTCCATATATATAGTCTTTCTATATATATAAAATATTTTTTCTGATTTAGATATTTAAGATCAGTACCAACCAGAAAACAAGCGGCACATGTCTGATTTGTTTTGGTTTTTGGTGTATATGTTATATTAATTAACTGTTTGCTTCATAATATAAATAAACTAAAAATAATTACATCACAAGTAGTGTAAAATATATATGACTGTAAAATACAGTCTCTAGTCTGTAAAGATTTCTCTGAAAAATAGACTAAAAATGCCAAGAGGTGAAATTGATGATGGTGACAGTGACTATTTGATAATAACATCCAGATTCCCATTAATCAATAGATATTCAAATAAATAATCTATACAAAATGTATAATAGGGAAGTATTTTCTTATCTTATTCATTAAAAATATTAACTGCTTAGTATATGCTAAGCTCTATTTTAAATATTAGTAATATAATAATAAACCATCTATGTCTCATGAAATATATGAGTGACAGATATATAAACATACACATTTGCTTTGTAGGTGTGTTAAATTTTATATTTTATAATAAATTTTCTGGCACATGGTAGTCAAGTGTATTATTCTGGCAAGATCAGTTCAGTGTAACAAATTTGTGATAAATGTGATGCCAATCAGGGTTCTTGGCCTTTGCAATGAACAGAAACTGAAGAAAGCCCAGACAGGAAATTCAGACGAGGCTTTCTTGGGGTCCCTGTGGCAGGATGGGGAGCAAGGACAAGCAGGAGGTCCCCCGCTCGCTCCCCAAGATGGGGGAGGAAGCAGGGATGAGCCTTGGAGGGGAGGGGAGGGGTGGCTTTGGCGGTCTGCCCACCCCTTTGGTAGAGTGCCTGGTGCATGCACAGTATACTCATTTTTCTCCGGACACCTTGTTTTTACTCCCTGCTCTTCAGAAGTAGCAATCGGGTTTTTTGGTCTTTTTGTGTCTCGTTGTCTATAATTTGCCCTACCTGCACAAGCACTCAGTTATTTTTAGTCCTTTATAGTTTCTTTGTATTTCGTTGTTCTCAGAGGAGGAGAGGTTTGTCTACGTGCAACCATTGGCAGAAAAGGTCCCAGGTCCCAGCCTGTCTCAGATGGAAGTAATATGTTTTTTTTGTTTTTTTTTTTAAATAAATTTATTTATTTTAGTTGGGGGCTAATTACTTTACAATATTGTAGTGGTTTTTGCCATACATTGACATGAATCAGCCATGGGTTTACATGTGTTCCCCTTCCTGGACCCCCCACCCACCTCCCTCCCCATCCCATCCCTCTGGGTCATCCCACTGCCCCGGCCCTGAGCATTTGTCTCATGCATCGAACATGGAATGGTGTTCTGTTTCACATATGATAATATACATGTTTCAATGCTATTCTCCCAGAACGTCCCACCCTCACCTTCTCCCTGAGAATCCATAAGACTGTTCTATGTATCTGTGTCTCTTATTCTGTCTCGCATATAGGTTATCGTTACCATCTTTCAAATTCCATATATATGCATTAGTATACTGTATTGGTGTTTTTCTTTCTGGCTTACTTCGCTCTGTATAATGGGCTCCAGTTTCATCCATCTCAATAGAACCAATTCAAATGTATTTTTTTAATGGCTGAGTAATATTCCATTGTGTATATGTACCACAGCTTCCTTATCCATTCGTCTGCTGATGGACATCTAGGTTGCTTCCATGTCCTGGCTATTGTAAACAGTGCTGCGATGAACATTGGGGTACACCAGAATTGAAAGGGAAGTAATATGTTTTTGAAGAAAGATTCTTTTCTCAAACTGATACAGGCTCTTGGGCCACCAGCATTGCTGAGCATGAAAAACCAGCCCCCAGGTTTCCATGCTTCTTAGATTCTCACATGTTGAAAGCAATTAAAAGATCTCCATACTTATTAAAAATCAGTAAAAATAAACCAATATCTAGATGCAACCTGAAAATCTCTTTGACTTCCCTTTCTGAAATAGGTGTAGAGTGATGGGAATTTTCAGTGACAGTAGAGAGAGAAAAAGGTCCCAATTGTTTCCAATGGTTACATCTTACATAATTAGAGTATAATACCCACACTAGGAAATTGGCATTGGGACATTATGTGAGTATAGTTCTGTGCTGTTTCATCACATGCGTGTATTTGTGTGACCACTGCGGTAATCAAGACACATAACTATTTCATCCCTGCATATGTCTTCCTCTTGCTACCCCTATGGAGTCATAGGAGTCCCTACCCTCTGATTATGGCTAGTCTGTTCCCCAACATTTAGAAAATGTTATGTAAATGGAATAATGTAGTATGTAACTTTTTGAGGTTAACATTTTTTGCTGAATATAAGGTCCTGTAGATCTATTCAAGTTATGCATATAATGATAGTTGTTCCTTTTTATTCCTGAATAGTATTCCATGGTACGGATATACCACAATTTATTTAACCATTCACTGATTGAAGGACGTTTGAGGTTTTTGCTGTTCTTGGTTATTACAGATAAAGCTGCTGTGAGCAACTGTGCACAGGTTTCTGTGTGTACATAAGTTTTCATTTCTCTGGGATAATCGCCCGGGAATATAACTGCTGGTGTGTATGAATAAGTATATAGTAAGTTGTTGTTTTTCAAGAAACTGCCGAGCTATTTTCCAGAGTGCGATCATCACTTTACATTCCCATCAGCAGTATGTGAAACACTCAGTTTCCCCACTTCTGCACCAAACTTTGGTATTGTCAGTTTTTCATTTTAGCTCTCCTGATTGGCGTACAGTGACATCTAGTTATAGTCTCAGTTTACATTGCCTTAATGACGAGTGATGGTGGAAAGCTTTCCATGTGAGTATCTGCCATTCTCCATCATCTTAAGTGAAATACCTTTTCATGTGTTTGTTAATTTTCTAATTGAATTGTTAAGTTTTCTTATTGTTGAGTTTTGGGAGTTCTTTTTGTATCCTGGAGATGAGTTTCTTGTTAGATAAGAGATTTGGAAATATATTCTCTCCAGCCTGTAATTGTGCTATAAATGTGCTAATTTTGAAACTTACATGTATTATTAAAATTGAGCAATAACCCCAGCAATTGTTTTGAATCAAGATTATTAAAAGATTTGAGATTGAGGAGGACTGTTTTGTCAGTGAAATTATTTTAAATTGCCAGCACACAGCAGTAATAAAAAGCTGACCAAATGTAGTTGCATTGTGTATTTTTTAAACATTTTCTATAGACAACACTTCTCCCTATTGCCTGCATCTGGTTTGGATGCTTCCACTACCCTGTCTTGGAACACCAACCATCTGATAGATCCAGAGATTGGCAGTTTGTGTGACATTCTTAGAGGAGCAAAGTCACAATAGACTATTGCAGAGTTCAGTATATGGAAAACCATAAAATACATACACCCAAAATCTCCTAACAAACAACTTAAACATGTGTTCCAGCCAATAGATTCAAAATTGTAATCTAAGAATGTAGAAGTTAAAATTTGTGTCTTTTGGCAGATATTTTGCCCTTTGACCCTCTTCATATCTATAAATTAGTGATTATTCTGTGTTAATTATATTTAATATTTGTTACGTGAAATGAGGTCAGTGATGTGAAGAAATAAAAAGAAAGCCTAGTACAAAATCAAAAAAGAAATACACCAAAAATGTTAAATTATTGCCGGAAGATGCTATTATGAAAGAGATTCATTTCCTGCTTTATATTGTTTACATTTCTAAATTTTGTAAAATATACATGTGCCATTTTTTAATATTCAAGGAATAATTGTGTATACGTTATCTGATTACAATTGAGTTAGTATAAAATACAGAAAAAGTTTGGAAGGAAATGCATGAAATCATTGGGATTGAAAACAACCAGGCATCCTTTTTTTTTTTTTTTTTTAAATTTTTCTGTATTTTCAACATTTTCCATAATGGGTTTACATTGACTTCATTTTCCATTTCGGAGGGGAAATTCTGTCTTCCTTCCTCTCTAAAATAAAAATAAATTGCAAAAACTGTGAAACTTCTAATGTCGCTTCATTAAATGAGTTTTCCCTTGATTAATGATAGATATTTTCTATCAAGCTAAAGATTCGTTTCTTCTATTGCTTGCTTATTACAATTTCTTTTAAAAACGGAAGCATATTCACGCCTCTACAAATGAGTCACTTTTGTTCCTTTTATGATCTAGTAATGCTCCACTGTAAATATGCACCATATCTTCTTTCCATTCATCTGTTGATGAACAGCTTTGTTGGTTACATGCCCTGGCTATTGTAAACAGTGCTGCAATGAACACTGAGGTGACTGTATCTTCTTGAACTATGGTTTTCTCAGAGTGTGTGCCCAGGACTGGGATTGCTGGATCATTTGGTAGTTCTAGTTTTAATTTTTTCTTTTTTTTTTTTTACATAAATCGGGTTATTTTAATTTATTTTTCAATTGGACGAAAATTACTTTACAGTGTCATATTGGTTTCTGCTGTGTGTGCTAAGTCGCTTCGGTCGCGTCTGACTCTTCGCCGCCGCATGTAGCCCGCCAGGCTCCTTTGTCCGTGGGGAATCTCCAGGCAAGAACACTGGAGTGGGTCGCCATGTCCTCCTCCAGGGGGTCTTCCCGACCCAGGGATCGAACCCACGTCCCTTCAGTCTCCTTCATTGGCAGGAGGGTTCTTTACCACTAGCACCACCTGGGAAGCCCAATTTCTGCTGTATGACAATGCAAATCAGCCATAATTACACATATACCACCTCCTAGTTTTAGTGTTTTTAAGGAACCTCTATATTTCTCTCCATAGTAGCTGTATCAATTTACATTCCCACCAACAGGGCAAGAGGATTCCTTTTCTCCACACCCTCTCCAGCATTTATTGTTTGCAGATTTTTTTTGATATATTGACTTATGTTTAAAAAAACATTTACTGAGATATTAACGTGGATTTTCTTCTTTATAAATCTACTAAGTATATAATGATTTCCTAAAATGAAACCATCTTTGGCATGAATCCCAAATAAGTATGGTATGCTTTCTCTTAATACACTTCTATATTCAATTTACCAATGTGCTGTTTAGGATTTTGCATGTATATTCAACGTGGTATATGGTTATCTTTTTGTATTCTACTCCCCTAGGTTTGGTATCACAGTTTTCTGGGCTTGTAGGTTGAATTCAGGAATTTTCAGAGTTCTTTGTTCTCTGAAGGCTTAAAAGAATTTTTTATTCCTTCTGGGCTTGATAACGTTGACCTTTAAAGCCCCCTGGTAGCTGGGGTGACAAGCTGTGTGGAGGAGAAGGCCATTTTATCTACTTGTTCCAAAGTTGTTGGTCCACTCAAGGTTTTTACCACTTTGGGGACATGTTTTGGTAATTGACTACCCACCCCAAAGTAGTCATTTTATCTAGGAAACTGTTTGATAGATTTTTGCACAAAGGAATCTCATCATTTAAAAGTCTTCTAAATTTATGGTCCTTTTGAAACTCTTAACACTGTTGGTGTTGTCTCTATTTTTCCCTGGAACACAACTGCCAAAAGGGTTTAATTCTTTTATCTTCCTTTGGTTTTATTGATCATACATTTTATGAACTCGTGTGTGTGTGTGTGTGAGATCTTAATTCCCCAGCTGGGGGCTGAACCTGGGCCCACAGCAGTGGAAGCGCCAAGTCCTAGCCACTGGACTGTCAGGGATTTCCCTGCCTTTGCCTTCTGTTTCTGTAATTCTTTCCTTTGTATGTCCTTCTAGTTCACTCTTCCTTGGGTTTTGCTTACGGAGAGTCATAGCCATGGAAGTGAGCACGCAGGTTCATTTTGTGTCTGAGGGGCTCTTGCGTGTGCAGCTGTGGATCTCGGGGCGCCTGGCTGCCTGACTGGAGACGCATGCCCCGGTTCTGCCTGTAGCTCAGTGTGCCTAACACGGTGTGAGGAAAGCGCAGTGTGCTTCTGCCCGCCTTCCAGCTTCTTTTCTTTCCCTCCTTTCCTTCCCGTTATCTGTGTCTCAACCCTCCAGGGCGTCTTTGAGTTATTCCCAGTCACTGAGCTCCTTTCTGACCAAGACTCTCATCCGTTTTACTTGCTCTCAGGGCTGTTCTGCCCTCTGTTCCCCCATCTTATTAACATCTTATTCCTCCTTTGGATTTTAACCCTGAGCCATTATCTTCAGCAACTGATGCCTCACCCCCAACCCCACCCCTACTCCAAAGAATCTGCTCAGATCTCACTGTTAAAGGGTCCAGCACCACTTTAGTCTTTTGTTGTGAGATATCTTTACATTCAAAATGTATACATTATATGATTTGAAAATATTATTTTAAAAAACCCCATACAATCCCAATCCAGTTTACAAATAGGATTTTACTAACTCCATTCAGTAAGCCACAAGGTGGCCCAGCTAAAGATTTTGTTTCCCAATCTCCTTGCAGTTTGCTCTATTTGTGTGATTGTGGGTAGATTTGTAGTATACGTATTTTTTTCCCTAGATGATATGTTACTTACTCTTAGATATGTCTGCTCAGTCACTCAATCGTGTTTGGCTTGTTGGGGCCCCATGGACTGTAGCCCTCCAGGCTCCTCTGCATGTGGAATTTTCTAGGATTTCCAGAATTTTCCAAAGAAAGTTTGACTATGCAGGACGTAAAGTCTAGACACCAAAATTAGTATATTGATAAGCCTGACAACATAAAATTGTGAAATTTTTATGCTGCATAAATAAAATCCAAGGTGAAGTAACAAAATGGGAGCGATGTCAGCAGCATATGTGACAAGAAAATGGTGACTCAGATACAAAGGCTCTTAAAAATAGAAAAGTACCAAGTTAATTTCAAAATTGGCACAGATAATGTGAAGAAACCTCATAAAAATCAATGCAAATGGACAATAAATATATACCTGAAGCTTATTCACATTCATCATTTTAAAAATGCAGCTCCAAACAACTTTACACATTTTTTGACTGTTTCCAAGAATACTCCAGTGATGTGCCATCTCCTACTCCAGGGGATCTTCCCGACCCTGTGATTGAACCTGGGTCTCATGCGTCTCCTATATTGGCAGGCAGATTCTTTACCACTAGCTCCACCTGGGAAGCAGTTTTGCATGTTTGTAAATATTATAAAAATGTTGCCATGATGTCAGTGCTCACCTGGTTACTGCTTTTGTACCTGACATTATAATTTTGAGATATGTCTATACTAACGGGTAGGCACTATTTCCTTCATTTTCTATTTATCCTAAGTCTAGTTTAATGGAATTTTAACATCCTATGTCATGACTGTATCAACATTTATGCATTTTTCTGTTTATGGACATTTGGCTTATTTCTAGCTATACACACAAACACGTGTATATTTCATATGCATATTTTATGTGTTTCTATGTGTATGAAAATTACGAACATTGCTGTCATGACTGTTTTGTGTGTATGAAGTGAAACTGAAAGTGTTAGTCATTCAGTCGTGTCCTGCTCTTTGAGATCCCGTGGACTGTAGCCCGCCAGGCTCCTCTATCCATGGAATTCACCAGGCAAGAATACTGGAGTGGGTAGCTATGCCCTTCTCCAGGGGACCTTCCTAACCCAGGGATTGAACCCGGGTCTCCTGCATGAGCTTCCCAGAAGCTCAGATGGTAAAGAATCTGTTTGCAATGAAGGAGACCTGGGTTCAATCCTTGGGTTAGGAAGGTCCCCTGGAGAAGGGAATAGCTACCCACTCCAGTATTCTTGCCTGGAGAATCCCATGGAGAGGCTACAGTCCATAGGGTCGCAAAGAGTTGGACACAACCGAAGCGATTTCACACACACACACACACACACACATATATATTTTAATGAGTTGTTTCCTACTCTATTTATGATGTTGTTTTCATTCAGGAGCTACCAACCCAGAACCATTTTAAGTTCAATCCTTTGCTTGGGAGATTTTAGATCGCCTAAGTGGAATGATTTTTCAATCCCAGTCTTGAATGAAACTTAAATTGTGAACAAAACTTTTCAAGGAGACCTTTTTTCTTCCTTCTACTTAGAGCCAATACCAGGACATATTTCTTTGACATTTCCCTTTGAGGGATTCTTTTTTAGGAGGATAAAATTGCTTTTGTTTGATTTGGAAAATCTCACCAATAATTAAATGTCTCCACGGAGATGGGATTTGGCTTGTTGACTGTCACAGATCTCTAATCTGGTCCACTCTGTAGTTAGCATTGTAATTGCACTGGCATCATGATGCCAACTGATACTGCATAAGCAGACCACTGCGTTTCCAACCACATTCCTATAGATATTATTGTAAAACTCAAGCACGTGTCCAGCTTAAGTATATTTAAAGTTACACCCTGATGAATTAATAATTACATTTTCAGATGCAATTTATGAGAGTTCTACGCAGATAAAAAAAAGTGAACACATGAAGGCACAATCTTAACTTTTAGTAGTACAATGAAATGTGCTTTGTTCACTGGCGTTTTGAAAAGAAAGGGAGCCCTTTTGATCTTGTACATCATGTTTTGTTAATCTGTTTTTATTGATTCATGTCTATAGTAATACATCATTTCACTTTAATATTCCCTCAAAGTTTGAAGCAAAAGATGAGCAATGAAAAAACATGTAGCATCAGATTAGACTTTTGCAATGAATAAAACATCTTATTTTCCAGTCACTGAAAGCATCCTGGTGCGGCCTGAGCAGGGGAGGTCATTGAAGGCCTTGACACGCCTGGAGATCAGAGTCGGACAGGCTGTGACTGTGACACACACTCATCTGTGGGCCACTTCACACCACGCAGCATGTGAATATTGACTTAGTTCACTAACAGACCGGGGCTCTGTGTGGAAGCAGAGAGTTTAGGCCAGTCTGGCCTCACAGACCGGCTCTTTCCCTGAGTAGCCACGTGGTCATTACCAACCTCTCAGTGTTCTCCTCTATGAATGGGGGATAATAATGCTTATCTCACTGAGCATGAGAATCAATTGAAATTTATTTATACTGAGGATCTAGAACAAGCCCTGGTATGCGGAATAATGTTAGATGACTTCCTCAGTGTAGCAACGAAACCAAGTCATTTTTTTTCCCAAATAGGCTTTATGAAGAGGAATCAGACAGCCTTCCAAGTACGACAGAGATTTGATGATGAAGCTTAGAAAAATAAGTTTTCAATTTTTGCATTTTGCAATTATTGTCAGCTCAGTTCAGTCGCTCAGTTGTGTCCAACTCTTTGTGACCCCATGGACTGCAGCACGCCAGGCCTCCCTGTCCATCACCAACTCCCGGAGTTTACTCAAACTCATGTCCATTGAGTCGGTGATGCCATCCAACCATCTCATCCTCTGTCGTCCCCTTCTCCTTCAGCCCCCAACCCTTCCCAGCTTCAGGGTCTTTTCCAATGAGTCAGTTCTTCACATCAGGTGGCCAAAGTATTGGAGTTTCAGCTTCAGCATCAGTCCTTCCAATGAATATTCAGGACTGATTTCCTTTAGGATGGACTGGTTGGACCTCCTTGCAGTCCAAGGGACTCTCAAGAGTCTTCTCCAACACCACAGTTCAAAAGCATCAATTCTTCGGCGCTCAGCTTTCCTTATGGTTCAACTCTCATATCCATACATGACCACTGGAAAAAACATAGCTATGACAATCATTGTCATATATATACAATTTATATAGCATGAAACTGAATGTTCACCAACTGACCAAATAAAGACTAAATGTTTCTTTAAGTAGCACAATCAACTTTTTATTTCTCTTGAGCAGTAGACCTTTGGAAAGAAAATAAAATAGCTGGATACTTACCTAATTTTACTAAAATAGACTCCAATTGAATTAAAGATTTAAATGTTAAAAATTAAAACAAAGACACAAACATGTTGGAAGAATGCAGGCATAGATTTTTAAAAATAATTTTTGTTTCCTTTTTTAATTTTTGAGTGAAGACAGCTTGACTATGCAGGACATAAAGCCTAGACACCACAAATTCATATATTGATAAGCCTGACAACATAAAAATGTGAAATTTTTATACTGCATAAATAAAATCCAAGGTCAAGTAACAGAATGGGAGCATTGTCAGCAGCATATGTGACAAGAAAATGGTGACTAAGATACAAAAGCTCTTAAAAATAAATAGAAAAGTACCAAGTTAATTTCAAAATTAGCACAAATAATGTGAAGAGACTTCGTAAAAATAAATGCAAATGGACAATAAATATTCACCTGAAACATATTCACATTTGCCATTTAAAAAATGTAAGTCCAAATAATTGCATGGCATTTTTCAGCTATCAAAATATTAGGCAACACTTATTTTATATATATCATAATTTTGATGTCTGCAGTGAAGCAGACACATCTACTCACCACTGCTGGGAGTATAAGTTGCTGGAATTAAATTTGGAATATGTATGCCAAAATTTAAAATCTGCAGAACCACTGTTAGTAATTTATTTACTGAATACCTTGGCACATCAATGCACAGTGCTGTGCATATAAGAATTTTCTTTGCAGGGTTATCTACACAGATTTTTTTTTAAAATACTGGATAAATCTATATGTTCATGATAGGGAAATAGTGAAAAAATGAAACTATATCTTTAACATGGCACACTTTTAGCTCGAGAAAAGAATGACAAAGAACTCTAATGTGCCCATTACAAATGATTTACATTATTTTGATGTGGAAAATTAATATGTAAATAGTTTTATTGTAAACTTCCATTTATGCAAAGAATAAGTATGAAAGTGGATATAGCTCACGTATTAGATATTTTTCTGGAAAAAAAAATGAGGAAAAAAGGTTGAAAGTCAAATTAGGGATATCAATGTGAAACAGCAGGAAGGAAGGAGTAAGGCTTTTTATTTAACGCTTTCCTGAATTATTTGAAAGTTTCTCTGTGCTCTGTGTGTTTTACTTTTGTTGAAAAAATGATGACGTTGACATGAAGATAAAAACATACAAATTGTAAAGAGCTAAAATCAAGGGTCATTAGGAGTCAGCAGGTAGTCTGGGGCGTTGACAAACGTGTGCTGTGTGCCCTTGAGCAGGGGCTGCCACAGTGACATTCTTGGGGTCAGAGGACAGTTCATCGGTGCTTAATGAGTTTTATTCCCTCCAGACAAAGCCAAAGGAAGATCGAGAGCAGGGACCCACTTTGACTCAGCGCGGAGACGAAGCAGAGCGGTCCTTTACCACATCTCTGGCCACCTGCAGAGAAGAGAGAAGAACAAGCTGAAGATAAACAACGTAGGTAGTGCGTGTGCACACCGCGAGTGCTAGACTTTCCCGTGGTGGCGATGTTTGATTCGCTGAAGAAAGGCCCCAATTACTCATTTACCGACTTTCCTAGACTGTTTTCCACTTTGACTTGCACTTTCCTATAAAGAACAAACTGGGAAAGGTCAGCAGCCAGAAGGCATTTCCATAATAAATGTGACTAATCGTAGTGTTATCACAGCCTAGAATATTATTTCAGCCAGTACAGTATGGTACTAGGGACACTGCAAATGAGACTGGTTACATTTTATGAACAAGTTATATTACACATTCATCGTTTGTTAGTTAAAATGTCTCAAATTTAATTTTCATTCCATCTGTTTTGCACTTTATCTAATTTCACTGAATGCTTTCATCCAAGGGAACCATGAACAAATCAGTCATTGCTCCATTTAGAAATTTACATTTTATGCAACACAGAATTGGGGATTTCACACCTAACAACACTGGATTTGAAATGACATGCCATATACCTTATAATTGTGTTTTTTTTTTTTAAGTTACCTTTTAGTAAATCAGAGTAGGGCTACTTTCTGAAACCTAGTGGTCATCTGGCCAAAGCCACAGCAGATAACTGTGGTTATAAAAGGTGACTCCGCAGAGTTTTAAGTGGCCCACGTCCCCCAGGATTTGCCAGTTAATTTCATCATAGGTTCCTAGGACGAAGAGACTTCACTCAGAAATCCAGAACTATACCTGCTTGATTGTAGATACTCAAAGGTGATTTTTCAAATCATGGTAATGTCATTAATCTGCATAGTGAAATCTCCAGAACATACAACTTTGGGGATATGTCTGACTATGGGGGTCAGACATCAAGACTCAGCGCCTGACTTACCAGTGACTTCAGAAAAATCATGTGAAAAAACCGGAGCTGGTCTGGAATTGACCTCAAGTGCTTAGGTTCTAGGAGTTAGGGACACAGGAGGTTCTTTGGCCTCTCATTTTACATGGAAGACTCGAAACTATCTAATCTGACATGCAAACGGTTTGCTAAAACAGTCTTGCATCGACGCACAAAGAACCCATTTGTCTGAGTTTCGTGAACAGAGAGTCAGGGGTGGAGTGCCACCTGACATGCTAGGTCTGCAGACCCGGCTCTGCCTCAGCGGGATTCTCTCTGGAAGCCAAACCGTTTCCACCCATTGGTGCTCCAGGACCATCACCCACGCTGGTGTTGATCTGTGTGCACCGCTGTTAAGAGTCACGTTCTGTTGAGTTTGTCTTGGCTGAATATAAAGATTCTGTAGGGATGCCTGTGTGTCACACTGATTCCCTGAGAATCCAGGGATAGACCTGAGCGTGGCTCAGCACTAGATCTGTGAATCCTCCCCCTGGTTCCTTGTTATACCTGCTTTCATTTACCAAGTCAGCCTCAGTGACAATGTAAGTTCTAGGAAGAAACAAATGTAACCACACCTGGCCTTTATTCTATGCAAACCAGCCAGCAAAGCACCTAAACAAATATTAGCCTGAGATTCTGTAATGCTGAAAGAAGACACTCTTCTAGCCTTGAGTCCAGAGTCACTTAAATGTACCAAGTCTTAGTGAGCTTAAAAATGCATTCACAGAACATGCTGTTTTTTCCCTTCTGATTCAACAAAGTACAGAACAGCACTTAAAAATCTTATTTAAAAAATCATAACTCCCACTCCTTGGTTAATTTACTAAATTGCATTTATTTAAGAATTTCACACATCAGGATGAAGCATTAAAATGCTACATGGTAACGAAGGACGTCTAATCAACATGGAGCCTCTGACAGGACAAGTAGCACAGTATTCCTGAAAGAGGAACGTGGAGTGAGGACCAGCCCTGCTCACCGTCTCATTCCAAGGAGGACAGAGCCCGATGCTGGGAGAGCAGAGAGGCTGGAGAAGAGGGAACAACGACCCAGTTTATTGGCTAAACAATCAGCCTTCGGGAAATTCGGAATATATTCGCATTCAAGTGACCAAAAAAAAGATCTCTTAATATTTTTGTAGGTCTTTGCTATCTACAAATCCCTTTTGCTGTTATCATATTATTTGATTCTTACAGCAAGCCAGTACTAGATATGATTTTTATTAGTTCCATTTTAATGATGGAAAAGAACAATTTATTTGAAATATCAGAAGCAGAACCAGCAGATGTGGGACCCAAGCATGAGTCCCCTGACTCAGCCACAGCGCTTCTGCTCCTACCCTGCTTCTTCTCTGATACAGTTCTCGGCAATAAGAATATGGGATTCAACTCGGAACAAATGAGCTCACCCGGCTGTTAGCAAGCTCTGAGAATCACAGTATAACTAATGCCCGTCAGTCCTGGCTCTAACTTTGGAAACAGTTTTTAATTTCTGGTTTCCTTGACTGGTTATTCTATTCAGTGACATTGGGATGATGCAAGTGCCTTCAACTCAAAAGATCTCATGGCAGGCTTGAGAGCTTGAAAGGACGGTGCTTTAGATGCCGAAATAGGACGGACAGGGTTCTGGGCTGGTCGTCATGGAAGGCATATGCTGCCCTGCAATCACTCAGCATGATCACGGTAGACACATTTTCCCATCGCTTTGTTCATTCACAAGTTGATTTCAAAGACATGTTGCAGAAATAGTTGAGGGAATAGTTAGCCTTGATTAGGTTTTGGTCTTAACAACTGTGATTTAATAATACATACTCAAAGAGTCGGAAACGACTGGGCATGCACGCACTCCTTGTGGCCTGTGGGTCTTAGTTCCCCGAGCAGGGATCAAACCCTGGGCCCCCTGCAGTGGAAGCTCGAGAAGTAACCACTGGATCGGCAGGGAGTCCTGCTGGCCCAGTTTTTGCCTGTGGGTAGCACAGACGACTGAGACGGACCTGCTCTCTTCCTCTGCGGCGACCCCAGCTCGGCCACTTCGGCAGCAACACAGCACCCAGCTGTTCTCTTAATCGACGAGCTGTCAGTCGTGGGACAGGTGGTGGCGCCCACAACCGATGTGTGTCAGTGGAGGCAGAGCGTCCTGGCAGCTGGTGGAGAATCCGCCTGCAGAGCGGGAGACCCCGGTTCGATCCCTGGGTCTGGAAGATCCGCTGGCAAAGGGACAGGAGAACCACTCCAGTGTTCTTGGGCTTCCCTGGTGGCTCAGCTGGTAAAGAATCCACCTGCAATGCAGGATCCCTGGGTGGGGAAGACTCCCTGGAGTCTTCCCACTGCAACCCACTCCCGTATTCTTGCCTGGAGAATCTCATGGACAGAGGGGCCTCGCGGGCTGTAGTCCATGGGGTTGCAGAGACTCAGACGTGACTGAGCGCCTGAGCATGGTAGAGGTTACACAACTCAAACACCATTTCTACTAAAGAATATGATTCTAAATTAATAAATGATAGATAACTAAAATTGAGAATAGTTGGTTCTATTATTCTGTAGACAAACTTCATATATTTCAGGGTTATAAATATGCCTTTTTCTCCAAACTTGCTAAAAGCACACTTTCCAATTGTAAGAAATTTCTTCCATTCAAAAGGTTTTTGATAAAACTTTATAAATAGAGTAGTGGGAGGAGAAGGGTGTCTCTTTTTGCACTCTTTTTTCAATGCTGATTGTGTCAAGATGCATGCAGAATTTGAATGAGAAACCTTTTAAAGTTTAAGTCTAAGCTGAGATGCATCAGATTCTCAGTATCCTTTAAAATACTTTAATGTATTTTGAGTAGCCTGTAAAAATGAAGTGGTGTGATTTATTTTCTGATTTTGGGAGATAACCATTACATTGCTGACCTTTGCAACAGCACCACTAATGCCTCATATAATGCACATACTTCAAATGAAAAAATATTTTGCTTCTTGAGTTTTCACAGCCTTCACTCCTAGAGCTGGCTTCTCTCTGAAACAAAGTCAGAATTTCATTTCTATAACATGATAGAAAAAGACTTATTTGGAAAAATTGAAATATTCCTCCATGGCTTTTGGTAATGTGTTATTATAGTAAATATTTGGGAAAAAATCATATTGGGCTTTGTCCCTTTCTATCATAAATACAAGTGCTTATCAACCTTGAGACGCTAAGTCTCTTATAGCCCGTAAGTCTCTCTTTTCTGCACCCGCATCAGCTCTGATGAGAAGCCCAACAGGTGTTACTTCCTTCTTCCTCTCTGAATTTTATGGCATAATCTACCTTTGGAACTTGTTCCAAAAGCCAAACAATGAAGCGAAGGAGGCAGGTCAAGTCAGGGGGTTGAGTGGAGCATAGACACAGTGGCAGATGGGCAGGAAAGAACTGTCAGGAAGGAGGGAAGCAATCCCCCCTCAGATCCCAGCTTTCTGAAGTGCCCGAGTGGGCTGAGTGAGAATATTAACCAGAAGTAGAAGCATGTGTTGTAAACGCCTGCCAAGGAGAGACGCAAGACAGAAGCAGCATTCATATTAAGGGAGCAGAAGTACTTGGCCTCTAGAGAGTCCCCACGAAAGAGCGCATGCTCCTGACTGCTCTGAACCTTTCTTGAATCCCCAGGTACTTTAGGGATCCCTGAACATATCATATTAATTTGCTCATCCCTCAATGCCCGAAAGAAAAAAACACGCTGCAACCTGCGAGCACCATACACTCCAGAGCTTCAAACTGTTCTGTTCATTCAATGTAACTTTCAATTTTAAGTTTCCATTACCTAGCTTGTAATTCTCATTAATTGAGGTCAAAGCAAGGTGCGCAAATACCTGGTCATAGGCTGTCAAATTTCCCCACACCCTATTGTTGGGCCTCCTTTTGTCTCATTGCAATAAAAGGAATTGTTCATCAATTTGGACTGCTTTCAAAGTGGAGTGCTTTTGCAGTTATAATAACTCCAGCTATTCTTCTGCATTTAATCAGCTGCACAGTGAACATTGCTTTTCTCCTCCCATGACTTGAATAATAACTGTTAAGTAACTGTTTCTCACTTTGCCATTTTAACAAGGGCGAGCCAGTGTCAGAATAAACCCATGCATCGAGGTTGTGAGATTTGGGTTCCCAACTGGAAGCTTCACCAACAACCGTAATGAAAGTAGTCAGTACAATCTGGTTGTATTTTGAAAGATGTGTTAACAGCTATTTACAATCAAATTTGATCATATAGCTCTATCCTTTCTGAAAAAAAAAAAAAGGCACCTTTGCTGTTATTAGAAGAATTTCAGGTATTCTTTACATAATGACTGTCTTCTCAAAACTATAAGTATATGGAATGTCCCCACGACAGTGGGAACCTAGCTGTATCTGGTCTTTATAACGTATGTAGGATCATACTCGCAAATTTGGATGTTTCTAGGTGACATTTTAGGTGATGATCTTTTTACTCTTCATGAACAAAAGTCTAGATTACTCACATATTAACATGGATGACTACACTCTGCATTTTCCTGTTACTTATAACAAAGATCCCTGCCCAGTTTTAATTTATACATCTCTATTTTTTTTTGCATTACCAGCTTCTAAATGTTTATTGTAAGATCTAGTACCATGATATGTGTTTCTAAATAATTCTCCCTGTTCCTTATTTCTAATGTTGTATTTCTCCCTTCTCTCCTTTTTGTCTTTATCCACAGAATGTTTTTGTAGACAAACCAGCATTTCCGGAGTATAAAGTTTCTGATGCAAAAAAGTCCAAATTCATACTTTTGCATTTTAGCACTTTCAAAGCCGGCTGGGACTGGCTTATTCTATTGGCGACGTTTTATGTCGCCGTGACGGTACCTTACAACGTCTGCTTCATTGGCAATGATGACCTGTCGACAACGCGGAGCACAACAGTCAGTGACATCGCAGTGGAGATTCTTTTTATTATAGGTAAGAACCAATGGCTGTTTTCCTGGGAGATTTGCATAGGGGAAGACAGATGTGTTCCAGATTTTTGTAACATGAATTTGAGCTAAGATCCATTTGCATGGGCATAACTCAGCCTCTGATGCAAATCTTGGAGAAGCACATATTTGGATTTCTGAGAATTACCTCTTCCAGCTTTCTCACGGTTCCTCTGTGCAGAGATCTACACTGATGTTTTTTGTTTCTATCCTTAATGGCTGTTCTGTTTTGTGCTCTCAGCATCCGTGACGGTCTTACCTGCACAGGGTCAGAGATGAGGCTTGGCAAGAACACATCAGTGGCATCCTGGCAATGGCCCATCCTGGGCATGCTCCTTCAAGCCATCTATGCCTCTCGGGAACCTGATGGGGTTGCCTCAGGTGGCCTAGTTGCAGAAGCAACGGGTCACATGAACTTCCTAGTCAGTCATCAGAAGCACTGAGTATCTGACTTTACCTAAAGGAGAGGCCCTGAGGGATGTTTGCTAAGAATATTTATCTCTAGAACATTGGGAATCTCAGTTGAAGCTGCATCTGCTTCATGCTTCTAAGACTTCTCCTAGTTTTCTGTCCGTTTAAGTTCCATCTTGTGTAGACCACAGTCAAGCTCTTGCTTGATTATTCTAGATCATTCTTATCAGAGGCTCAGATTGATCCATTGTGGAGTTTCTGAGCACCATTGGCAACCCGACTCCTGCATCTTTACCTGGTCATGGTGATATAGGGTAACATCCTTTCTGTAAAGATGAGAGAACTGACAATGTTTTCAAGCAGTAGGTGAACAAGGGACTGAAAAAAAATGGACTCTAAAAGTTCAAAGAAAAGGAAATAAATAAATGAAGCAAGTCAAAAGCTTGTTTCAATGGTAACGGTACATTTTTCTCTGTGGAACTGGTGTGGTTTGGGGTTCTCCAATGGAATGTCAGCACATGTTTGCTCTGCAAGAGTTTTATGCCCTTGGTGTGATTTTGGCATCACAATTAACATGCACTTCCTAGGCACACCCCTCAGACCCCAGCTCCCACCCCAAAGGTGATGGCCGTAGTATGTTTGGACCACTAGGTGGCAATGTTGTCTAGTTAGGTATCTTGGTAAGGCTAACAACTCAAAGAAATTTATCTTTATTTAACTTAAACTATTCTTTATTGGAGAAGTAAAACCCTAGAGGAATATTAAATCACTGTTAAATGGAAAAAAACATTCTAGTTTGAAGTAGAATTGTGCAACATGTGTTTCAAGATGGCCGTGTAGGAAAGGCTGAACTCACCTGATGCCATGGAAACAGCAAATCCACAGCTGCATACGGAACAATTTCCTCGAAAACAGAGCAGAAAACTAGTTGAACAGCTCCTTCATAAAAAAGGATAAAAGTCTCACATCAAGAAGGTATGTGAGGCAGAGATACGGTCTGTCCAAAAACCACACTGCTGGTGTGGCAACACACACCGGGAAGCCCACAGCAAGCGTTTGGAGCTTCTTCCCAAAGAGTGAAGGGTTCATGCTCAGCATCAGGACCCCGGTTCTTGAGACCTCACCTGAGAGGCAAGCCTCTCAAACATCTGACTTTGAAAGTCAAAGGGGCTTGCATCCGGAAGACTCAAATGGCTGCAGGGAACAGAAATGCCACTCTTAAAGGGCTCCACTGCAGACGTAGACACCCTGGGACTAGGTGTTCAGGCAGCAGTTTGAAAAGCGCCTAGAACGTATGTGCAGGAAATCTGTTAGCTAATCTTAGAGTGTCTGCTGAAGGGACAGAAGCCGGGGTGGAATGGAGGGGTCTCTCCAGGGCCTGAGTGGCCTGTGGGTACCATTTTTGAGCTCCTATTTGCTGTGCCGACGGGCATACCTCACTCCTACAGTTGTCCACTGCCCTATTAAAGGCACTAGTGCATGCTCCATGAGTGTCTGGGTCTGATGGCCAGGGGAACTTGTGTTTCTGGGCCCCATGGGACTAAAACAACCCGAGAGCCAGTTCTTGGCAGGCCCCGACCCCTAAGGCATGGCACAGCACAGGCTGAAACACACTCCAGATCTTCCTATGAAAAATATCCAGTTACTTGTCTAGAGCTTCAACCTGAAGGGCAGGCTTCAGGTTTACTACACATCTATGGACTAAAGAGGGATTCCTTCCTCGTGTTCTTCCTTGGCTGTGCTAGAGCTTATTAGTACTTCCCAGGGAAGAGCTTATAGATCACTTAAAGCCCTGATTTTTGCATCTGTCACCAGAGGGACACATCTAACCTGCCTGGTCTAGAGGTCAGCAGAGTTTACAACTGAAGTCTCAGAGGATGATATATATTTTCATACTTTTAAAGCTTCTGCCTTAGGACCTGCCTTCCAATCAGCCTGAGACTAGGTGCTGAGATCCTCCCTTAGGAACACTGCCAGTTGGCACACTTAACAAATGAGATCCATCAAGCGGAAATCAAGACCCAGGACAAGGCTGAGCAGTAAGTGTCACCCTACACAAGGTCTCTCTGTCAGAACTGGAAGAGGTAGCTGCTTTGACTAATGCAGAGAAACAAATAGAATCAGGCAGAATGAAGAAACAGGAATATGTTCCAAATAAAAGAATATGAAAAACACCGGGGGGGGACCCTTAACGAAGTAAAAATAATAATTGATGAGGTGAAGAGTTCAAAGGAGTGTCATAAAGATGCTCACCAGACTCAGAAAAGAATGGATGAACACAGTGAGAATTTCAACAAAGAGGTGAAACTATAAGCCGTCACATAGCCGAAGAATACAATAAGTGAACTGGAAAATACACTAGAGGAATTCAACAGTGAAGCAGGAGAAAGAATCAGCGATCTGGAGACAGGGCAGTGGAACTCTCTCAAAGAGAGCAGCAGAAAGAAAAAAGCATGCCAAAAAGTGAAGATAGCTTCCTATGGGATGACATCATGCGAAATAACATTTGCATTACAGAGTCCAGAAGGAAAAGAAAAAGAAAAAGGGGCAGAAAACTTATTTGAAGGAATAATGGCTCAAAGCTTTATTAAGCTGGGGAAGGAAATAGACATCCAGATTCAGATCCAGAGAATTTCAAAAAGATGAACCCTGAAAGATCCACGCCAAAAAAGTATCAGAACTAGTAGCAAATTTGGAAAAATTGTGGGGATACAAAATCAATTTACAAAAATCTGTTGTATTTTTATGCACTAACAATGAGCTATCAAAAAAAAGAAATTAAGAAAACAATTCCTCTTAAAATTACAAAAAAATAGAATAAAGTATCAAGGAATAAACTTAACCAAGAGATAAAGGACCTATAGAATGAAATCTTTGGGACATTGATGAAAGCATTGAAGAAGACACAAATAGATCAAAAGACATTCTACACTCAAGGGTCAGAAGAGTCAATATTGTTTTAAAGATTTATATTATCTAACCAGTCTACAGATTCAGTGCAACCTCTACCAAAATCTCAAGGGCCTTTTTCACAGAAATGAACATATATTAATCATATGGGCATAAAAAACAGACACATAGATTAATGGAACAAAACTGAGAGCCCAGAAATAAACTCACATATATATGATCAATTGATTATCAATAAAGAGGGCAAGAATATTCAATGGAGAAATGACAATATCTTCAATAAATGGAGTGAGGAAAATGGGACAGCTACATGCAAAAGAATAAAAATAGGCTACTATCGTATACCATGCACAAAAATTAACTCAAGTTGACTAAAGAATGTACGACCTGAAACCATACAACTCCTAGGAAAAGAACATGGACAATAAACTCCTTGACATCAGTCTTGGTGAGGATTTTTTGGATCAGGCACCAAAAGCAAGGGCAACAAAAGCAAGAGTCAATGACTAGGACTACATCAAACCAAAAAATTTCTGCACAGTGAAGGAAACTATTAAAAAATAAAAATAAAAAGGCAATCTAATGAATGGGAGAAGACATTTGCAAATCATATTTTCAAGGAGGTTAATATTCCAAAATGTAGGGAATCCATTACAACTCAATAATAGAAAAATAATCTAATTAAAAATAGAGTACAGGATATGAACAGACATTTTTTTCAAAGACATACAGATGAGCAACATCACTAATCACTGGGGAAAGGCAAGTCAAAACCACGCTTGTTAAAATGGCTGTTATCAAAAAGACAAGAATAGCAAGTGTTGGTGAGGATGTGGAGAAAAGGGAACCTCATACGCTGTTGGTGGGAATATAAATTAGAGCAGCCACTGTGGAAAACAGTATGGAGATGCTTCAAAAAATTGAATTAAAATAGAGCTGCTGTAAGACACAGCAAACCCACCTCCTGACACCTGTGTGCATGCACGCTGAGTCGCTCAGTCTTGTGTGACTCTGTATGACCCCATGGACTGCAGCCCGCCGGACTCCTCTGTCCATGGAATTGTCCAGGCAAGACTGTTGGAGTGGGTTGCCATGTCCTCCTCCAGGGGATTTTCCCCACCCAGGCATTGAAACCACATCTCCTGAGTCTCCTCCATTGGCAGGCAGATTCTTTACCACTGAGCCACTGGGAAAGCATCCTGATACGTATCTGAAGAAATAGAAGAGACTAATGCAGAAAGGTATATGTGCCTCTGGGTTCATTGCAGCATCATTTACACTATCCAAGATACAGAAGGAACCTAAGCTTCCGTGGATGGATGAATGGATATAAAAAGGTGTTGCTTCTATATCTATAGGTTCCACATCTGCAATTTCAACCAACTGTGGATGAAAATCATTCGACAAAAAAAATTTTTTTAGAAATTTCCATAAAGCAGAATTTGAATTTGTCATACACCAGCAACCATTTACGTCACATTTACATTGTATTTACAATGATTAGTCTTTATATGGCATTTACATTGTATTAGGTATAGTACTTAATCTAGAGATGATTTAAAGTCTATGGGAGCATATGTGTAGGTTATACACAAATACTATGCCATTTTTATGAAACATGAGAATCTACAGATTTTAGTATCCTGGAGGTCCTGAAATCAATCTTACAGATACAGAGTGAAGTGAAAGTCGCTCAGTCGTGTCCAACTCTTTGTGACCCCATGAACTATACAGTCCATGGAGTTCTCTAGGCCAGAATACTGGAGTAGGTAGCCTTTCCCTTCTCCAGGGGATCTTCCCAACCCAGGGATCGAACCCAGGTCTCCCGCATTGCAGGCGGATTCTTTACCAGCTGAGACACAAGGGAAGCCCAAGAATACTGGAGTGGGTAGCCTAGCCCTTCTCCAGGGATACCAAGGAGAAACCATATATACTGTAGAATACTATTCACCCGTTAAAAAGGATGAAATATTGCCATTTGCAAAAGCATGGATGGACCTTGAGGGTACTGCACCATGGAAAACCAAACCAATGGAGACAGGTTGGTGGCTCCCATGGACCCGCGGCCCCAGCCTTTTTGGTACCTGGGACCAGCTCCGGGCAGGAAAACTTCCCAAGGGTGGGCGGGGGTGGTGCGGGCGGCGATGTGAGCCGCGTGGGGCAGCAGATGCAGCTTCGCCACTCAGCCGGTGCTCACCTCCTGCTGCGCGGTCTGGCTCCTAACCTGCTGCAGACGGGGAACGGTCCACGGGCTCAGGGCTGCGGACCCCTGCTTGAGAACAGAGGTGTTGGGAGGTAGGCAAAATACGCGCACAGGGCCGAAAGGTGCACACTTTCACTTATAAAATTAAAAAGTCAACGGGATATAATGCATAGCGGGGTGGCTACAGTCAATAATACTATATTGTGTATTTGAAAGGTGCTGAGAGAGTAAATCTTAAAATGTCTCATCACAAGGCAAAAAAAATACGGGACTTTGTACCAAGGACTGATGGTAATTAGACCTGTTGTGATCATTTCACAGTATATACAGATATCAAACCATTATGCAGTGGTCCTGAGACTAGTACAATGTTACATGTCAATTACACCTCAACTGAAAAGCAAACGAAGAAAATGAAAATTGTAGCCGAATGGGGTGTGTCCGTGTGCCAGTCCGTTCATTTTAAATCCTCTCACTTTGCTAATCTTTGATGCTTTCTGCCACCCACCCAGGAAAAATGTAAATCAGGACTCTAAAAAGTCTCACGATCACGGCAAAGTGCCCATGAACTTGGGCAATCGTTCAACATATCTAAGCCTGAGTATCTGCTTAATGAATATTTATTACCATTATTGTTCAACTCTGTATAGAGACAAGGCTGTACCTTGAACTTTATTTCCCTCTCCTCCTGGTTCTTAGATATTGGGCATCTCTAGGCTTGGAAGCCATTTCTGCTCCTACATGCTCATTGATAGATGGTGTCTTGTTTGTGCTCAGGAAAATCGACACTTGTGGGAAAGATATGTTATTTTTTCCTCTTTTTCCAAGGCTGCTTTCCTCTACTAAACTCATGGAGTCCGCCTTTCCCCTCTGATAGCTGTCCTAAACCTTCTGCTCTTCTTTCTTACTTTCAATTCTACTGTGTTCCAGACAGCAAGAGTTTTTTCTAGGTAAACAATACCTGTCTCATACTAGTTGCATGACAAAAGAGTGGAAACCCACTCCTGTTTTTATGCAGTTTAGCTTCCACAAAGATGACTTTATAATTTGGTATATGTGCTGCTGAAGCGAGCACAGACTTTATAATTTGGGACTCACCAACAGTTTTAGTGTGACTTCTTCCTGGAATCCCTAGTTGACTGACTTATTTTTATAAGCACTAAAAACATCTCTGCTCTTTCCCTACTGTTATACTACTGCTCTTTCTTCTTTTAAATGAGCTTAAAGTCATCTATGTTTTGTAATAAAATATCTGGGAAAATAGTTTAACATTTCTTAAAGTAAATATTTCACCAAGGTGGCCTAAAAATGATCATTGAGAAGTAAGTCAAAATACAAGGAATAAAAAGTGTATTGCCTCTAATAATATATTTTTATAATACGCTTCTGCTGCTGCTAAGTCGCTTCAGTTGTGTCCGACTCTGTGCGACCCCATAGACAGCAGCCCACCAGGCTCCCCCGTCCCTGGGATTCTCCAGGCAAGAACACTGGAGTGGGTTGCCATTTCCTTCTCCAGTGCATGAAAGGGAAAGGTGAAAGTGAAGCCGCTCAGTCATCCGACTCTTTGCGACTCGGTGGACTGCAGCCTGCCAGGCTCCTCCGTCCATGGGAGTTTCCAGGCAAGAGTACTGGAGTGGGGTGCCATTGCCTTCTCTTATAATATGAAGGCAGTGTTTATATTGTTTAATACTAAATAAAGTGGTATGTGAGCTTCCCTGGTGGCTCAGCAATGAAGAATCTGCCTGCAATGCAGGAGATCTGGATTCCATCCCTGGGTTAGGAAGAGCCCCTGGAGGAGGACATGGCAACCCACTCCAGTATTCTGGCCGGGAGAATTCCATGGACCGAGGTGCCTGGCGGGCTACAGTCCATGGGGTCACAAAGAGTCGGACACAACTGAAGTGACTGAGCACGCACTCACACAAAGAGGTGTGTGCAATAAATCCCACAGGTATATTTCACATAATGTCTATATTCTATTTATAAATCAGTGTATTAAATTGGCATCTTATAATCAATGGTTCAGAACTGTTAAAAAGTAGTTCAACAAGAGATTTGGGAAGGAAAGATTTTCATACAGCAAAGAAAAATGATGTTTTTAAAAATATTTTGTTATTTGTACCACTATATACACATGAGATTATTTGCTAAATGGGGAAAAATTAAATGCTCCATAAAAAATAAATATCAATGTATAATCAAAATGAAAGTTGGGAGGCAATATATCTCTTTTGGAGATTCACAGTGTACTTTAGCATTATAAATTCTCTGAGAAATTCAGTGTAAAGAGGTCTGTTTAACTGTGATTAATCCAGCATCTCCTAAAATTATTTTTACCTCTCAGCTAATTCTTCTTTGACCACTCAGTAACCCTCTTTTGGGAAATCTGACTTAAAAACATTCTTCCCTGATAGAGTCACCATAAACAAAGTATCAGAGTGTGATTATGCTTGTCAGAATATAAATGTCAATGATGAGCTTGAATCTCTCCTATCTACTCTCTTCCTCTTCAAATAAATTGTTTGTAAGACACCCTTATGGCAGAAAGCGAAGAAGAACTAAAGAACCTTTTGATGAAAGTGAGAGAAGAGAGTGAAAAAGTTGGCTTAAAGCTCAACATTCAGAAAACCAAGATCATGGCATCCGGTCCCATCACTTCATGGTAAATAGATGGGAAAACAGTGGAAACAGTGGCAGACTTTATTTTTCGGGGCTCCAAAATCACTGCAGATGGTGACTGCAGCCATGAAATTAAAAGACTCTTGCTCCTTGGAAGGAAGTTATGACCAACCTAGATAGCATATTAAAAAGCAGAGACATTACTTTGTCAACAAAGGTCCGTCTAGTCAAGGCTATGGTTTTTCTAGTGGTCGTGTATGGATGTGAGAGCTGTACTATAAAGAAAGCTGAGTGCCGCAGAATTGATGCTTTTGAACTGTGGTGTTAGAGAAGACTCTTGAGAGTCCCTTGGACTGCAAGGAGATCCAACCAGTCCATCCTAAAGGAAGTCAGTCCTGAATATTCATTGGAAGGACTGATGTTGAAGCTGAAACTCCAATACTTTGGCCACCTGATGTGAAGAGCTGACTCATTGGAAAAGACCCTGATGCTGGGAAAGATTGAGGGCAGGAGGAGAAGGGGACGACAGGATGAGATGGCTGGATGGCATCACCGACTCAATGGACATGAGTTTCGGTGGACTCCGGCAGTTGGTGATGGACAGGGAGGCCTGGATGCTGCGGTTCATGGGGTCGCAAAGAGTCGGACACGACTGAGCGACTGAACTGAACTGAACTGAACTGAAGACACACTGATTCCTTAGAATCAACAGGGCACAAGGTTTGGGGGTCAGTCACAAAGTGGCTACAAAATTACTTTTAGTTTGAAAACTCTCATGTATAGCTTAGTTGTTGATATAAAGCCTTACAGAAACTTAGAATGAGCAGGGACCTACTTTTAATAAATCTAACTCCATCTTTCTCACTTTACTGATGAGAACCTGAGCCCTAGCGCCCAGGGTCCCCGAACTAACTGACGGCAGTCTCAGGCCTCCTGGTTGTTTAGGTCAGGTTTCTTAGGAATTTATAATCTCGGCTCCATTTTCTGAAAAATTCCAGCCACTGTTTTCCTTTATTAATAACAACGAGGCAGAAAATGAGAGAAAGAATGCCAACTTCTTTCTCTTCTTTCCATGAATGCAGAAATTAATAGTTTGAATCTGTGAGATCTTGGTTGTAGAAACTGCAGTATACCCAGAGGCCCAACAGTCACTTCCCACTTTCCTAACAACCTAAAGAACCCAGTTTTGTGCAGGCAGCAATATGCCCAGGCCCAGGGGATTAATGACAAGCATTCTAAGCGGGGCAATTCCTTTTCCTGTAACCGTTTCAGGAGTAGGGGTGAGTATGTGGTCAGTTCTGTCCTGTAGGATAGAAAGAGGTCATTTCTGCGGGCTTCTTAGAAATCATGTTTCCCCTGAAGAAAAGAAGAGAGGCGTGTGAGGGGAAAACGCACATCCTTTCCCTTGGGGATGTGTGGGTGGAAGGATTTGTATGGGACGACTGCAGTTGACCTTGATTATCAGGAGAGACATAGGAAAGAAGGTGATGACAGCAGAACAGGAAGTTGAAATTCTGCACCTCTAGACTCTTTGCTAGGTCATCTAATACAGTTAAGTCCCCTACGTATAAATGATTTTCCTTCTGAGAGCACTTTCGTAAGTCCAATTTTTTCATAAATTCAACCAAGTTAGCCTAGATACTCAACTGACACAATTGGGTATATAGTACTGCATTGTAATAGGTTTATAATACTTTTCACACAAATAATACATTAAAAAAACAAATACAAAAAATAAAACAGTTTAACCTTACAGTACAGTAGGACAGTGCAGCAGGCGGCACACAGGGGCTGGAATCGGGTGAACAGGCAGGAAGAGTTACTGCCTGGAGGAGGAAGAGGGGGTGGGAGACGGTAGAGCTGAGAGACCCCGGCTCATCCCTGCTGCCTTTGCACTGCTTCCAGACGTCTGCGCCTGAGATAAAGACACGGAGGTGCTGTGTACTGTACAGCAGCATACGGTAAACTACACAACGGCACAGCCACGTGTAGAGGGTGCCCGCCCGTGACAGGGTGCGCCAGACTGCGAACTGACCGACGCGATTCGACGTGGGAACGCACATTTGCATCTTTGAAAGTGAGCAACTTGGAGGTTCGAATGTAGGGAATTGACTGTAATGCTCCTATTATTGGAACCACTATTAACTGGACATTCCATTACTGATAGATCTATCACTCTAAAAATAAAAAATAAATTACTATGCTATTTACCACGACTCCATGTATTGGGAAAGATCTGTTTCAAAAAAAATAGAATGCTCTTTCTTCTGACCTGTCATTTTGCCATGAGCCGATCTAGGAAGTGATTTGCACACACTTCTTACCCGAAGTTATACCCACAAAGGCTTAGAAGCATAGGCTGCACCATCAATCTATAACTCTGATCGAGTTGATCTCTCTAAGAAGTCCTCAGAAGGCTACAGGTCAAAGGAAACAGGATACGTAACTGTACTTTCTGTTCACTCTGCATTTAACTTTGTCATAAAAGGAAGCTGAGAGTCCTGTGAGATAACGAGCAGTCTCCTCTGGGTCTGAACATCCAGCATTTTTACCCACTACCCACCAGCAAGCCTCCCCAGTCATTATGACAATGCCGACACCCCATGCATATTAGAATGACATTTTTTTCTCAATGTTATATTTTTAAGGTTATACACTGTGTTGATTTAGGTAGTTCTAGTTCATTGGCTCTCAGAGAGGACAGTATCATACATAGGTACTATTTTACGGGTTTGACTTTAATACGTTAATCATCACTACCATCATTTGGTATTTGTTTAGTGCTTTTAGATCACAGTTTATATAACTTCAAATGATTTTACCCCAACCAAAAGAACAGAATTCCTGTAAATGCAGTATTTCCTATGAGTATACGCCTGTATTTTCATAGTTTCTGATTGTTTTATTTCTTTCTCCTTTAGTCTGCAGTACTTGTTAACCAACGCTCTGTTCATCAGATTTTGCTGTCTCAGACTCTATTTCTTCATATCACTTAATTTTAATTATTACCCTGTGACATAATGAAGGCAGGTCTGTTTATATATAAGAAGGAAAGGGGAGAAAGAGTAAGCATGTTATCCAAGATCTAGCTAATTACTGACCAAGCTAGGACTAAAACTCACTGGTAAATTGGAAAAAAACAGTAGCATCATTATGAGGATTTAGTTAGGTAATTGTATTAAAAAATAAAATCATTCACACTTTAGTCAGTAGTGATGAATATTACCAAGCCCGTACTTCCTTGGTTTATTTTAATATCCATTATTTTCAGAAAATCAGCACTCTTTAATACATACTGAAAATCCAGTTGATCATAAGAATAAAATAGACCAGAATAGTCCACATCCTTACCTTTCAGGAGCACAGGTGCCTGGGGAATCATTTACCACTTAAGGGTATGAGTCTTTACAGCTCCTCCTAGAGACTTGGCTCAGCATCCTTTAGAAGAACTAAGAGAAGCCCTCAAATACTCTCACCCTACATGTACCTAAATCAAGCATCTTTAGTCCGCAGTGCTGTGGCCTGGCATGAACTGAATGATTCCCAAACAACATTAGAGGTGATGACTCCCCTGTCTTTTCCCGATCTTCTATCAGCCCGTCTAGGAACAAGGAACTGAGATGATCCGCATTTCAGCTCCTCTTCCTTTCTTCTGCCCAGCTCTGAAGAGTCCTGAGAACGGAAGCTGGGCCTCCAGTAGTGCAGTCAGGAAGGAAGAATTTAGCTAAAGCCTTAATCACCAGCTTTAGAGTAACAAGCTTGTCTGTTCAACAACTTCAGAGTTTTATTGGATCCGTGTTCAGTTTCTAATAGTATTTTTAAATACATGTTTGCTTTGTAAACTTCTCCCCAATATCCTCTTCATTGTGTGCAATCCTTATAAATATGCCTTTTTCCATTTAATGTGGAACCAAGGAATAATGTTCTTATCCCGTCCAGCTCCAGTTCGCTCCTTTCCAGCAGAAGCTCAAGCCTCAACAGATTTAATCGTTTCAGGATTCTTGAGTGTCTTTTTGTGTTCAGTTCAGTTCAGTCGCTCAGTCGTGTCCGACTCTTTGTGACTCCATGGACTGCAGCACGCCAGGCCTCCCTGTCCATCACCAACTCCCGGAGTTTACCCAAACTCATGTCCATCAAGTCGGTGATGCCATCCACCCATCTCATCCTCTGTCGTCCCCTTCTCCTCCTGCCCTCAATCTTTCCCAGCATCAGGATCTTTTCCAATGAGTCAGTTCTTCGCATCAGGTGGCCAAAGTATTGGAGTCTTTTCTGTTAGGGCAAAATAAATAAATCTCAGTGGAGTCTGAAAGTGTATAGACATTTTATTGCCATTTCATTGTACAACTAACCCCAACTTATATTAGTTTTCCTGAAAAGTGCAAAGGTCATTTCCACCCTTAGTTAAATGACTTAAAATTGAAGATACAGACTTCAATAGTGGAGGGAAAGACTTTGAAGAGTAAATAAAGTTGAAATTTCATGGTGATGATGGAATTGCAATAAATTCTGCGACTGAATGACTTGGGCATCCTGGTATTCCCGGAGTGCACATTTAGAAGTGTTGGTTAGTTAGCATCTTTTTGTCTCTTAGTGTCTGAGTCCTTCCCGCCCATCCTCTCTCCCTCTATTGGTCCCATTCTTCCTGTCAATTTCTTTCTGCCTTGAAATATAGGGTGGCCACGAAAGTCCACACAGCCCTGCATCCTCAGACCTGCATAGCTACAGCCCACAACCCAAAGCCATAAGCATGCTGACTTATTCCATTTGGCCATTCACACTTATCTTGAATGGAGTCACAGGGTCTCTTACTAAGAGTAACTCAAGATGACATTCATAGCAGGGCTCAGATTTCACCCTTGTTTCATGAAGCCGTTTTAACTACCAGAGTACTCCTAGTGCCTACATTCACAGGTAACATATTTGGAATATTAGATAAATGAAATGTGTTGCACGAAAAATTAACCATTGACTGGAAATGAATCAGTGCCCATTTAGCTACTTACCAGCCATTTCCTGCTGAATAAGTCTAAGCCTGAGAACATAGCAATAATCGAACCAAAAAAAGAAAATTACCCTGTCCCTTCATATTCCCAGAGAAATGTACCATATCCAGTGTCTCATCTTAAAAGTAGAGAGATTTTATATGTCAGAAAGCCTTGGGCAGCGGGGGGGAAGACAGTGTATTGAAAAGTAATGTACTACTTTTTCAATTTCATCATTGTTATTAGGAGTTCCAAAATAAGTTGGCTTAAAAGTACCTAATTAAGCACTGAAAAACTAACATTGCATTTGTTTTGCAACTAAACTATATTTTGATTATTGCTTCTTTTTACACTTTGCATGTGCCATGGGAAGACAGAGTGCTATGATAAATCAGCTATTGATAGGTGACCTCTGTGTTTTTCTTAACCATGTGAAACTACAAAGCAAAATGTTTCCTCATTTGATTCATTCAAAAAAAGCAATTCTTATTTTCCTTAGGCTAGAATAATAGGTTTATGTTCAATTATTAAAAGTACTTTATTCACCATCATTTCCTATTAGCTAGGTTTTTTGGAAATATTTTCACTGTTCTTTGCTATGAACAAAATCACCCTCAATGACAGTGTTCTCACAAACCAAAACATTGCACTTTCAAGACATTTTCTTTTGATTAGTTTAGTTTCTCCTCTTCGGATATATTATGCTAATTATATAAACTTTAAAATAGGAATGGTGGAGAAAGACAAATGGCCTTCAGACATACCCATTCCAATATAGCCATTCCAACATTAGATATTTCTGGTGGCTGCTTTCTCTACTTCTTTTCACGTGGTTATAATCATAGTCTACACAAATTTTGGTGCCTCCTTTTTAAGTAACATTTTAAGATACATATTTCTCTGTGTTTTTATGAGTATAAACATTGAATAGTTGCGTGATATTCCATCATGTAAACGAACTAGCCTATATTCATAACCATGTCCTATTTGTTACACACTTAGGAAAATTTTTTTTTTTTGCCCCTCAAATAAAATACTGCAATGAACATCTCTATGAAAAATATACTTAGTCACTAACTACATAAATCTATATTGAATGCTTACTGTTTGCCGTGTACTGTTTTAGAAGCTGACAGAGCAGTGAAACAAATGGAGATCCTATATATTCTAATAGGAGACCAGAAAGAAAGCAAGCACAATAATAGCATGTCAGAAGTGGTGAATCGCACGAAGAAAATTAAATCACAGAGTGGGGGAGGAATAGCTTGCATTTCTGAGTGAAGTGGTCAGGAAAATGACTTGAGAAATGACAGTTAGGGAAAGACAGAAGAGAAGCAAGGAACAAATGTATGTGTTGGTGAACCTTCCAAGCAAAAGGGCATCAAATGCAGACCCTACTCTGGTGGTTAGAAACATTTTAAGGGATAGAATGGTTGGACCAACAAATATTAATATATGCAGTTTACAACACATTTTTAAAGTTTCACTTTTAAATTACATTATCCTTATAGCAAATATTGGTAGTAAAACTCCACTTAGAATGTGATTTTTCATGCTCATATTTTTTAGAATAACAGCCATTGTGAGAAGGCTCTAAGTGTGTATGGCTTTCTGAGTTTTTTAAATACTATACAGTCGTTAAATAGAGTAATTCAGACATATAATGTTATCAATACTGTATTATTGTTCTTTATTCCTTTCTTTAAAGACATTAGATATATATGAAAAATAGAGTTCTATTTGCCAGACACATACAAAACTTATTTCACAATGTACCTGACTTATTTTAAAATCTGAAACATTTGTGAGATGGCACATTTTTAGGAAACTTATCTTGGCACACATCTGAGAAGGATGCTGCCTGAGACTCCCAGATTACTGTAAATAGACGTGAGAAGGGACACGTGCTCATAAAATATGAAACAGTAGTGCTTGTTTTGAACAAGGCAAGAAAATTAAGAATGGAATATTACTAAAATTAGAAACCCAGAAGAAAATGGTGAGTTCTTGATTTAGAAACTTATTGCAAAATAATAAGGTTTTTTTTTTCCATTTGTCTCTTACCCAAATGATAACTCTACTGTGTCATTCTCAGCCCACTTTGCAAGTATATTTTCTTGCAGTATAAAAAAAAGTGATGTTCTCTAAGTAAAAATGGCATTATTTATGTGGCTTGTAGTTTGCATTTCAATTCATGCATTTAGCATATGCCGTTGGAATGATTTTTACTCCCATTACCCCCATTGTTTTTTTTTAATTTATTTTTAATTGGAGGATAATTGCTTTACAATGTTATGTTGGTTTCTGCCATACAACAGCATGAATCATCCATAAATATGCATACGTCCCCTCTCTGGAACCTCTCTCCCACCCCCCACATCCCACCCCTCTGTCGTCACACAGCTCCCTGTGTTATACAGCAACTTCCCACTAGCTATGTATTTCACATACGGCAATGGGTATGTTTTGACGCTACTGTCCCAATTCATCCCATCTTCTCCTTCCCCAGCTGTGCCCATAAGTCTGTTTTCTTTATCTGCCTCTCTATTCCTGCCCTGCAAATAGGTTCATCAGCACCATTTTTCTAGATTCCACATATGTGTTAATATATATTTGTTTTTCTCTTTATGACTTAGTTTACTCTGTATAACAGGCTCTAGGATCATCCATCTCAGTTCAACTGACTCAAATTTGTTCCCTTTTTATGGCTGACTAATATTCCATTGTATTTATGTGGCACAGCTTCTTTATCCATTCATCTGTCGATGAACATTTAAGTTGCTTCCATGTCTTGGCTATTGTAAATAGCACTGCAATGAAATTGGGATATGTGCGTCTTTTTTAATTGTGGTTTTCTCAAGGTTTATGCCCAATAATGAGATTGCTGGGTCAGATAGTAGTTTTATTTCTCTTTTGTTAATGAGTCTCCGTACTGTTCTCCGTAATGACTGGATCAATTTACAATTGCACCAACAGCAGAGGAGGGTTCCGTTTTCTCAATATCCTTTCCAGCATTTATTGCTTGTAGATTTTTTGATGATGGCCATTCTGACTGGTGTGAGGTGGTACCTCATTGTAGTTTTGATCTGCATTTCTCTAATAATAAGCAGTGTTGAGCATCTTTTTATTGGCCATCTGTATGTCTTCTTTGGAGAAATGTCTGTTGAGGTCTTCTGCCTGTCTTTTGATTGGGTTGCTTGTTTTTCTGATATTGAACTGCATGTACTGCTTGCATATTCTGGAGATTAATCCTTTGTCAGTTGCTTTGTTTGCAATTATTTTTTCTCATTCTGAGGGTTGTCTTTTCATCCTGTTTATGGTTTCCTTTGTTGTGCAAAAGCTTTTAAGTTTAATTGGGTCCCATTTGCTTATTTTTGTTTTTACTTTCATTACTCTATGAGGACCCCCATCATTTTAATATAAATATATAAATAATTTAGAAAACCAAATACATACTGAATATTTTGTGAAATTGTTTAAAGATTTTAAGTCACTGAAAACATTGTGGTCACTCATCTGATTCATTGAAGACCAGTATAATGCCACCCATGTGATTACACATGGCAGTTCCTCAGCAGAGCAGAGAAAGCCCTTCACGGTTTGGACTTCACACCCCTGACCTTTGACCTGTCACCACACGCTGCACCTTTCTGTGACTCCAGCCGCACCGGACCACGTGCGGTCCCTCAGCTGTTTAATTCTTCACATCCTTTGTATTTTCACATTCTATGTATTTTCTACTCTTGGCAGAAAAGAAGGCAGAATATATACTTAGGTCCTCTTTGCCCAAGCAAATCCTTATTCTTGAAGGATCATCTGTGGCCTCTTCTACAAAGCCTTCCACTCGTCTTGCACCTGCCGCAGTGAGTCTGGGTTGGATTTTCCTCCCTCCATTTCAGTGGTTTCCTTTGCCCTTTCTTCAACTCTATATCCTACTTGTCTCTTTCTGTCCCCCTATGTCCATAGTATAAATAAACTATGAACTCCTGGAGGATATGAAGTAGCTGGTATATTCATTTCTCTAGTTCTTCCATTACCTGACCCATAGTAGGCAGTAAAACTACTGTTTGCATACTTCCAAAGTTCAGAAAAACAAAATATGAAATGTAGCTGATTGAGTTGAACACCCTTTTTTCCAAAGGCAGGCCTGTATGACTTTCTTTGAATGGCCCCACAGGTGACTGTTTTTATTTTTAAACAGTATGAACCGCTTTGGAGTTACTGATCCTTAGCAAGTTGGCACCATTAACAAAGAACAGGTAAGCTTTGGTGCTGTGCCCAGCCCCTTGCAAATACACCAAGAGCTTGTCAAGATCTTTCAAATGGTGCACTTGACTAAGCATGGGATGAGGCCAGTAATTCTAAAAGTTAGTTGTTGGGATTTTAGCTTCAGTATTAAAGTTTCTGATGCTGAAGCTCCAATACTTTGGCCACCTTATAGGAAGAGCCAACTCATTGGAAAAGACCCCGATGCTGGGAAAGATTGAAGGCAAGAGGAGAAGAGAGCAGCAGATGAGATGGTGAGATGGCATCGCTGACTCAGCGGACATGAAGTTGAGCAAACTCTGGGAGAGAGTGGAGAACAGGGGAGCCTGGCATGCTCCATGGGGTCGCAAACAGTCAGACATAACTGAGCAACTAAACATCAAGGACACCTAGGTGTTAGGATGCCATCTCTCTCTGAATGACATCCTAGGAGGAAAATCTATGGACAAGCAGAGACACAAGGAGATGAAGTAACCTTGGCTCAGCTGGACGTACTGACTCCAGAAAATGTAAGATCTTTCCTGTCAATCAACTAATAAGAACTATTTAGAAGCAGTTATGACCAACCTAGACAGCATATTAAAAAGCAGAGACATTACTTTGTCAACAAGTTCCGTCTAGTCAAGGCTATGGTTTTTCCAGTGGTCATGTATGGATGTGAGAGTTGGATGGTGAAGAAAGCTGAGCACTGAAGAACTGATGCTTTTGAACTGTGGTGTTGGAGAAGACTCTTGAGAGTCCCTTGGACTGCAAGGAGATCCAACCAGTCCATCCTAAAGGAGATCAGTCCTGGGTGTTCACTGGAAGGACTGATGTTGAAGCTGAAACTCCAATACTTTGGCCACCTGATGCAAAGAGCTGACTCATTGGAAAAGACCCTGATGCTGGGAAGGATTGGGGGCAGGAGGAGAAGGGGACAACAGAGGATGAGATGGTTGGATGGCATCACTGACTCAATGGACATGGGTTTGGATGGACTCCGGGAGTTGGTGATGGACAGGGAGGACTGGCGTGCTGCAGTTCACAGGGTCACAAAGAGTCAGACACGACTGAGTGACTGAACTGAACTGAACTGAACTGATAAAACCTGATACCATTATTTGGCTGATGAGAAGGGCCCTGAAGAAACTGAAGGGCTTCTCCCTGTGTTTGAGAAGCTTATACGGTAGCAGGGGAAACTTGTCGAAGTGTGCAAACCTGAGCAGACAGTAAAAGAGCAGTGGGAGCTGTGCTCCTATCTGTGTAGTGTGACTCCAGGACAGCGGAAGAGACATCTGTGGCGTGTTCTGAAATCGATGGAGAAACGGTTCGTATTAGCTATGGATCATACAGGTGTGATCAGAGAAGACACATTGGTAGGAAAGCGGGAGAGACCATGAAGACTGAAAATCTGGAATGATGAGGAACTTAGCAAGAGGGCAACATTGCATAAGCTCTGCTGTGGTTATTCACTGGAGGGAAGCAAAACTGGCCATCCCTAAATGTGTCTCACTGGCACGTGGAAGAAGCAGAAGACTCAGGAAGTTATTTTTGTCACCTCTCCCTTAGCTTCCTAAAAGGATTTAGATAGAGGGCCTATTCCAGGAAAAAGAAATATCACCAGAGAGACATATAGTACTTACGAACTAGGTATATGAGATTGGGAGGAACCTAGCAAAATCTGCTTGCTAAAATTTCTGTGTCCCACCCACAGTTTCTACCTGGCCCAGGAAACGTGTTTACCAACATTTGCTCTTTTTTCATCTTCCTGTGAATTGCATCCCTTCTCTTTGAAGTCCCAGACCCCTGACCTCTTTTCTTTAGTCCATAATGAAACATATATCTTATTCTGCCTGTCTTTGGACTTTCCCATGTTTGTACAGATTCCCTGTATATAGGTGTGTAATTAAATTTTATTTTCTCCTATCAATCTCTTGTGTCAGTTTAACTACTCAATCAGTTAAAGGAACCAAGGAGGTAAAAGGAGGATTTTAGCCTTCCTGCTGTCACCGATTCGTAAGTCTAAGTCTACATTTCCGAGCAAAATGAGATTTATTGATAGAGTGCAATGTTTGAAGAAAGCCTAACATGAATAGGGTGGAGATCATACTTGTAGATGCAGAATTCAGCATAAAGACTCTTGATTCCTGGTATCTGGTTTGTTCTATAAATTTATGTTGAATATTGGAAAGTGAGTATGACTGGAAATTGACTACAGTAGGAAAGAAATAATGTAAGGAAAGACTATGATCTACTTATGTTGAATTAGATATTGGCCTGGATGAAACAGATGGTCTCACAAGGACAAATGAAAGATATTAAATCTGGTTTCTTAAATGATTGTTACTTCGTTACTATAGAAAATATTTGACTATTTAAAGCATATTTATTGGCATTAGCTCATTTAAAACTTAGATACACCTTTAAGAAGATGGAAGCTGCAAAAAGCTACCTCCTGTTTGTCTTGTCTCACAATATTTTAAGGTCGACTCTATGTTTGTGCATGCCTGCATGCTAAGTTGCTTCAGTCATTTCCAACTCTTTACGACTCTGTGGACCACGGCCCACCAAGTTCTTCTGTCCCTGGGATTCTCCAGGCAAGAATACTGGAGTGGATTGCCATGTCCTCCTCCGGGGGATCTTCCTGACTCAGGGATTGAAGCCGAGTCTCCTAAGTCTCCTGCATTGGCGGGTGGGTTCTTTACCACTCGCGCCACCTGGGAAGACTGTATATGTATATAGTATAATGAAGAATGAAATTTGATAATAATATTTATTCTAGTTTATAGATAAGGAAATGGAAGCCCAACAAGGTTAAGTCACTTTAAAAGGAAAGAAATATGAAAGGAAATGAGAAGTAAACATTTTGAACAGTAGGTTTAAGAAAAGCATTTTTATGTTTATTGTTTCATTTAATGTTTGTAACAAGCCCTCAGAAGAGCTTGCCAATCACCTGTAGCCTCTTGTACGTCAAATGGTGCTGGTTGGTCTTTTTCTGACTAGATCTCTTTCTAGTCTCTCCGGATGTCTCCTGAGAACTTAATCATCTGAGGATGGTTGTAGTAGTAAAAGAACTTTCCATGTTTATGGGGCACATTTATGCTAAAGAAGTATTTATTTTTTATCTGAAATTCAAAGTTAACTGGCTGTCCCACATTTAATTTGCCAAACTTGGTAAATGGACACAAGGGTGACCTCAGTGGATCGTATTAATGCCCCGGACTTAGCAAGCCCCCCAGGAGGCTGAATGCTCAGGCACAGCTGCAGGAAGGGTTTGTGTGAAAATGACGCTGACCAGTTCTTGATTAGAGATTGAGAAGGAAATACTGCTGCTTAGGAGTACTGCCATCCTTAGGAGAGGCTGGAGAACTGGGTGAGCCTTTGCCTGTAATTATAAACGTCACATTGTGATTTGATTGTTAAGAACAGCCACCAGGGCTTTGCTTCTTGAGGCTGGGAAACGTTAAATTGCTAAGTTAATGGAAGGAGAGAATTGTGGGCTTTGCTCTGTGTATTAGTTAAATTTAACAGGATGTTATAGTGAGAGCTGCGACAACATTGCGGTGGCTTGTGAGCTGTAGAAATTCACTCTCTAACCTGACGTTCTGCTGAGAATATTGAAGACAGGAGTTGGGACTAGTGGTTCTCTCACGTAGTCATTTAAGGGCTGAGACTAACAGTGTCTCTGCCATCTTTAGTAGATGGCTTCTAGGGTCACTTCTGTCCTTATTCCAGCCAGAAGAACAGAAAAGCAAAGAGCCTGAGCAAGTTAACATGCACAATTTTATGCACAAAGCGTAAAATCGACGCACAACGCTCCTGTTTGCAAGAGGTTAGCTCTGTGACCACCTAGTTGCAAAGGAGCCTGGGAATGTAATCCAACTATGGTTCTATTAATATTACTGTGGAAAAGGGGGAATATGAAATTAGGTGAGCCGATGTAATTTACATGATATCCTTGAGTTGCTTTACAGGGCTTTCAGACTGAGGGAAAGAGACAGGAGAAAAGCAAGGTACTATTTTAAATACTAGAGGTAATAACAGACTTTAAGGGTGTCTCATGTTCCTTTGGGTATAATTCTGACTCTCTGTGAGTGATCTTTACTCACTGAGTTCAAATCCTAATATCAACATAACATACAAATTTTCTACTTGAAAAATTAATAAATATGCTATTTCTCCAGTCATTTATAAAAAACTTTGCAGGCACATGTTTTGAATGCATTTCAAATCTTGTGTATTACAGGACACCAGGCCAGTTCTTCCCACGTGGTGAGGTCTGTTGATAAGCAAAGATAATACTCATTAGATAATAGTTGCTCATTAAAGTACCACATAAAAGAAAAGTAGGAGGAAGAGTTTTGAACATTTATGGAGGGTGACATTTGATCAGATCAACCCTTATCTTGGACATCTTTATTAAGATGATACAAATGAATTTTTATCATCAAGAGATGTATTTTCATGACAGGTTGAAAATCTGAACTTTCCAAAAGCATGAAAAGTCTGATAACAATTGAAATATACAGAATGTATAACCAATACCAATCCGGAACCAAGTTGAAGGTCAGTTCTGTTTGAATCTCCCAACAGCAAAAGATGCATTCCTGCTTCCATTTAAACTTATGTTCAGAATAGCATGAGTGCTGATGGACATTCAAATGCTAAATAAGCACAAAGCATTAGCTTGGGTGATGGAAATCATCAAAACCACTCAAAACCTACTAACACACTATTGACATCCAGATACTGCATTTGCATTACTCAGTTGTTTGATGCCTCAAAAAAACAATATATTTTTTTTTACAGTTTGTGGCAGTGTTCAGTCATGAGTAACCTGAATTTTGTAGCACCTTCTTACTCTAGCCCCAATAAAGACATGGTTTTGTTGATATTGCTAGAAAAATAACAATAAACCTATCTCAGTATAATAAAAGGATAATTTGAGGACAAGACCTTTCCTGAATATATGAATAGATTATTTTTAAAAAATAGATGTGTTTTGTAGAATTGTATTTATTTTTGCACCAACAAACACTGCCGTATAAGTAGAAAACAAGTAGAAATAAGTAATTTAAGTAGAAAATATAGTAAGTAGAAAAACCTAGAGTTCATGAGTTTTGAGAGTTGTTTTATTCTCTGTGGAATATCACTGAAAAACTTTACAGACTATGTTTTCATTATATAAACAGATATAGGAGCAATTTCTTCCCTTACCTCGAGAAATACCATATAATAAGTTTAAAGGATAGACTTTGTAGGAACATAAAACAAGCTTTTGAAGTGTGAAAAGTGTGAAATACAAACAAATAAAATAACTGGGGAATTCATTTCTTTTAAGGCTCCAGCTCTAATGGATAACCTCTTTGACACTGTGTATTTCCAAATCATAGTGAAGCCCCTGGGGAACATCTTCTAGCCTGACTCTGAGTGGAGCCTGTGTGCACCCGGAATGAACTGCCTCTGGAGGCCCTCCTGCCCCACTCCAGTACTGCTCCATCTCGTTGAGCTCCAGTGTGATTATTTAGAGTTTTAGTTCTGCTTGCCTTGTGATTTCCTGTCTTGCCTTTGGTGATCCAGCTGCCATGATGAATTCTTGGCTCCTAAAAGGCCTGGTGACCTGATGTGAAGATGTGACTCATTGGAAAAGACCCTGATGCTGGGAAAGATTGAAGGCAGGAGGAGAAGGGGACGACAGAGGATGAGGTGGTTGGATGGCATCACCAACTCAATGGACATGAGTTTGAGCAAGCTCCGGGAGTTAGTGATGGACAGGGAGGCCTGGAATGCGGCAGTCCATGGGGTCACAAAGAGTCGGACGCGACTGAGTAACTGAACTGAACTGAACTGAAAGGCCTGGTGATAGTGAGTTGATTTATTAGGTTAAAAGCCAATAATTAGAGAGGCAAGTGTCAGTAGAAAGGAAAAGTGCTTTAATCAAAATAGCCATGAACGACCATAGGTCCAGTAATTGAATCTGTCTTGCAATGCAGGGGACACCAGTTCGGTCCCTGGTCCAGGAAGACGCCACATGCCTTGGAGCATCTAAGCCCATGTGCCACAACTCCTGAGCCCGTGCCTGCAACTGCTGAGGCCCATGCGCCCTAGTGCCTGCACTCTGCAGCAAGAAGCCTCTGCGCTGCAGCTAGATAATAGGCCCCGGTCGCTGCAACTAGAGAGAGTCTTGCATTTCAACAAAGACCCAGTGTAGCCAAAAATAGCCAAATAAATACAACTATTTAAAAAAAAAAAGAATAGTCAGCAATCTGAGGAGAAGGTGGACTTATGTCTTGAGACCAACCCTGAAGATTCTGCTCCACCGAGACAAGTTTTAGATGGAAAAGGGGGAAGAATCTCACTGGATTATCGAGGCAGGAAGTTGGGCTCTGCATCCTTCTCCGCTGCACGTCGAGTGGATGTCTCTCTCTTCAGATGTTGTCTTGCCTTCATGATCTGCCCGCAGGCAGGATCGCTAAGGGGGCTGTTGGGGGTAGAGAGCTAATTATTCTGTAACTACTTCATTCTTCACTCTTCTTTTTATCTAGGGAAAGAATCAGCAGGCTAGGCAAGGCATGGGGTACGCCCAGCAGGGCGTAAGTCAGGAGTTAGGTTAAGTTGCCTGGTGACCTTATTCCTGTAATTAGGTCCTTTTAAAGTTAGAGGGGAAGAGAAAAGGGCCAACGGGAAAGGCAGGGCTTTCAACAGCCCTGAGGGAGATTTAGTAAAACAGACACTATTTTTCTTTCCAACTTTCCCGTTAATTCCAGCTACCTGGAATATAACACAACCAGAGCACAGAATGACTCTGTTCCCGGCTTCGGCACTTTTTCCTGGGCCTACTCACACGTTACTGAAATCAGATGGGTGTGGCTTGACAGTATTGATCTTTTTGTGATTTTACTCTTCACGGTGACTAAAAATAGACTGAATTACAGCAACCACAAGTGGAAAAGCAATTCTAGCATAGCCGCAAATGTAACTTCTACTAATGGCATTCCTAAAAATAACTATGAAATCATAATGTGCTTAAGTGAGGGTCTGTATTTCTCATCATCATTCATGGTTCCATTATTTCAAACACTTCAAATTCAGGATCTGAAATTCAAATATTTCAAATAAGAATCTATCTAGCTTTTTCAAATGTAACTTCAGATTAGTTAGTGACTAATCAACTTATACTTTAAAAGTCAAATATATTACTCATATTTTGAATGCTATTGAGAGTCCTAAAATATAGCTTGAACATATCTATTTCTGACTCTGCTGATTCTAACAGATAGGCGGTTCATTGGAACAAAATATAGAGGCAAGAAACAGATTTGCACATATATGATCTGATTTATGACAAAAATGTCATTGAAATGCTTTGGAGAAATAATAACATTTTCTAAAATGGTGCTGGGTCAGTTGGTTATCCACTGGGAAAATGTAAATCTTGACTCCTGCATCACACCATACACAAAGTCAATTGCAAATGGATCATTAATGAAATGTGCAAGTTAAAAAATAAAACTTCTAGAAGACATCATTGTAGAATATCTTAATTACCTTTGCATAGGCATAAATTACTTAAACAGACACAATGCATAATCAGAATATATGATAACAATTCCTATAAATCAGTAAAAAGAATGAAGCAAACTTCAATATACAAAAGTCCTATACCGAAATTTCATGAAGGAGAATACCCAGATATGTAATAAATTGTGCTCAATATCATTAGGAAAATGAAAATAATTTCATCACCACTAGAATGCTTTAAATAAAAGACAAATTACCAAGGTTGCAGTAAGATGTGGAGCAACTTAAAATTTCATACACCATTTGTAGAAATGTAAGTTAGTACAGTCTCTTTGTTAAACTCTTTGCCAGCATAAACTAAACTATTTAATTACTTTATGACTCAGCAATTTGATTCATAAACTCAACAGACACACTTATTCCTGTACAAGGAAAGGTATAAATACTGTGCGTGTACATATATATATATAACATACATACATACGTATTTATTTATGTATTTATAAGAGCATTAACTACAATAGCCCAAATTAGAAACAACCCAAATCAAATTTTCAGCACCAGCAAAACTAAGAAACAAATGTCTGTATAATTATACAATGAAATTCTATTTAGCAAAGAAGAAGTGAACAGGGTACCATGGTACCAAATTGATGAAAATCACATAAGCGATGTCTAGTGAAAGAATTTATACACAAGAGTACATACCACCTGATTCCTATTATACAGAGTTCCCAACTAATTAAGCAAAACTAATCTATGATAATTGGGGCAATAGTGACTTTGGGTGGTTAATGACTGGATGGGATCATGAACGCTTCTGGGTTTCTGGTACTGGTTATATCTCTATTCACACTGAGGACAGGATGGTCGACTTTAGGGAAATTCATAAAGTCATCCATTTAAGACCAGTGTACTTTACAGTATATATGTAATTCTCAAAATAAGACACTTTAAAAATATGTTGAACAATTTTACATATGGCAACCTAGTCAAAATGCTATATCTTTTTATGTCTCTAAAAATTACCTAAGTTTCAAAAATTAGTTTTTGAATATCACCAGAAGACTGCCCTCCCTAGACTAGAAAGAGAGGAAGAATTCTCATAAAAAGTGTTTTGAGGGTAGCATAAAGATAGGCTCTAAGCAAACATTCCAGTTCTATCATTTTCTAGCTGAGTAACCTTGGGCAAGTTAATTCTGAGTCTGTAACCTATCACTGGCCTTCCCAGGTGGCGCTAGTGATGAAGAACCCGCCTGCCAATGCAGGAGGCAAAAGAGATGCGGGTTCAATCCCTGGATCAGGAAGATCCCCTGGAGAAGAGCCTGGCAACCCACTCTAGTATTCTTGCCTGGAGAATCCCATGGACAGAGGAGCCAGGAGATAATGGACAGGGAAGACTGGCCTGCTGCAGTTCATGGGGTCTCAAAGAGTCATACACAACTTAAGGACTGAGTAACAACAATGAGCAACCTATCACTAAACATAGAATCCACTTCATAGTGACCATCTGCAGAATTGATGCTTTTGAACTGTGGTGTTGGAGAAGACTCTTGAGAGTCCCTTGGACTGCAAGGAGATCCAATCAATCCATCTTAAAAGAGATCAATCCTGGGTATTCATTGGAAGGTCTGATGTTGAAGCTGAAACTCCAATACTTTGGCCACCTCATGCGAAGGGTTGACTCATTGGAAAAGACTCTAATGCTGGGTAGGATTGGGGGCGGGAGGAGAAGGGGACGACAGAGGATGAGATGGTTGGATGGCATCACCGACTCGATGAACATGGATTTGGGTAGACTCCGGGAGTTGGTGATGGACGGAGAGGCCTGGCGTGCTGCAATTCATGGGGTCGCAGAGAGTAGGACACGACTGAGCGACTGAACTGAACTGAACTGGAGGAATAAAACAGTTAATGCATGTATAGCGCTCAAGCCTTTTTACATAGCAAGAATTCAATAAATTACCTGTGACCTATTATTATTTTGTTATTATTTTATTGTCGTTTTAATGCCATTGTATTATGTGTATCAGATCTAGAAAGTAACAATAAAAATAACAGTAGGAACATGTTAGGCAACCTTAGATAAGTCACTCATGGTCCTTATTCCTCAGTTTTGAAGCTTACAGAATGGCAGTATCACTGCAAGTAGTGATAGCAGCAAACACAGCTGGTACCTGCACAGTGACCTACAACTTGGGACCCTGATTCCAAATTCTTACTGTGAGCCACTCCTCTATATTTAGCCTTTCAGGAACGTCTGTCAGAATGGGCCAGGGTTTGCTGTGGTAACAGGCAACAGCAGACTCTCCGTGGGATGTGGCACAAAGACTTGTGAGCCCTGCGGCCGCTCTGAATCCCAGGCTTATAGAGGCTCCATCTTATCACACGATCATCAAGGCAGGGAGAAGACACCGTGAGGACTTGCCCGCTGGCTCTCAAAGGTTTGCCTGGAAGTGTTTCAGGCTATTCCTGCCCTCCCAGTTTTAGCCGCAGTGCGTCACAGAGACATGCTTATTCCCTTCAGGTGGTGGCAACTGGAATCATTCCAGGAGGTCGAGAGCCAGGAAGAGTTGGTGAATAGCACTAAAGACTATCACAAATACGGAGGGTGTTCTTTTCCTCAAATATGAAAATGAACGTGGAAGTCCTGAGTAAAATGTAAAATGTTGCCTAACTGTGGAAACTCTTACTATTTAATCCAAAATTTTTCTCTCTAATGAGGAGATACATGTTGGATTTCACACTGGGGCAAGCATTAATTGTATTAACACATTTTTTTGTTATCTATGTTAGTCTTCATTAACTCTAAATTTTGTTACTTGGATAACCAATATTTACTTCTTATGAAATTAGTATATTTTAAGTATTTTTTAAATTTCATGACTGGATATTATAGATGTTTATAGTCCTTATGTTTTCTATTGGATTTAAACTTGGAAATTTTGCCAGTTGAAAGCTATAACTATAAACAGGATAAGTGTGCCAAAAGACTTTCTATAACTAAGTAGTTTAAGTGTGAATCATGGTTTTTCAGCAGGTTCATGTTTAAATCGTTACGCTATTTTTACTAAAAATGACCCAGTAATTCCAAAGTTCAATATCTAATTTAGAGTTACATGGCATATGAAGAAGTGAATAACTTACAGGGAGCCAAAATTGGTAGTTTTTACACATACTAATGTGCATGTTATGTGAAAGTGTTTTGAGATAGTAACCTTATACAATAAAATGAAAGCAATGTACAAATTCAGTGTAATAAAATAATTCGTTATAGATAATAAGTGGCAGTTTTCATAGAGGTCTGCAGAGAACATGCTCTGTGTCCTTTGACCTGCCTGCCAGCATGTTCACAGATGGGGCTTTCTTGTGGATTGACATCACATAATAAAAACAAGAGTCCAAGCTCCTCATCACAGGCTTCTTTTTGGATGCCTTCTCCATTTGAGTGCCACGAACGCTGCACAAGGCAAAGAACACAACAGGTCTTCAGTCTCAACATTCTCATCGTACTTAAAGGTGTTGCAAAACTGAATGGTATAGCTATGCTTTCGATCTTCTAATAATGTTATTGTTGTTTAGTCTCTAAGTCATGTCTAGCTCTTTGTGACCCCATGGACTGTAGCCAGCCAGGGTCTTCTGTCCATGGGCTTTCCCATGCAGGAACCCTGGAGTGGGTTGTCATTTCTTTCTCAAGGGGATCTTTCTGACTCAGGGGTCAAACCTGCCTCTCTTGCATTGGCAGGCAGATTCTTTACCACTGAGCCACCCCAGAAGCCCCCAGTAAAGAAGAGAAATAGTCAATTTGGAGCAATCTGTACAAAAACCCTTTGGGGTTTTTAGTGGGCAAAAGTTTGCCCCAGCCAATAGTAATATAAGAGGTTTTTTGTTTTTTAAAGATTCTCCAACAGTTTACTAAAAGAAAAAATTCTAAATGCATTACCACCCAATAGACAAGATTTTTTAAATGTGAAGGCATGAAGTGTCAATGAGACTGTGAAGTAATGAGAACTCTGCAAACACTACTGGTGGGAGTGTTTGCTGCTCTCTTCCCATGGGACAGGCTACATCTGGGGATTAACTTCGGACTTTCCTGGTTGAGAAGGGAGCAGGAATACTACTGAAAATTTATGTCCTACTTTTAAGCAAATAGGAGGAGGGCAGGGATCTTTTTGGCTTCTGCTTCTTCTCAATTGCCTTCAGCTCAAAATAATTGTTATGCTCAAGTGGCATAGTTGAGGATGGCATATTCTGCTACACTTTCAAAACCTTACTTCAAAAATGACAGTAGTCAGCTGCATGAGTGTTTGTTTTTCTTTTCTTCATTGTGTTAAAGACTTTGAAGTTTATTTTAAAAATAAAAATCAAAGGGGCAGCTCACTATGTAAAATGAATACAATTTCAGTCTGGAAAGAGGAAAGAGAAAGAAAGGAAGGAAGGTAACAGCTCAAACTGGGTCTCCATGAGACTTTGCTGTGAAAACAAAAAAACTAGAGAAAAATATAGGACTGGGAAGAGGAAACTGTATCAATAAGAGACAGTTGACAAGGAAACCAAAACTGAAAAAGACACAGGTATCCCATTGTTCACTGCAGCGCTATTTATAGCAGCTGGAACATGGGAGCGACGCAGATGTCCATCGACAGATGAATGGATAAAGAAGTTGCAGGACATATACACAATGGAATATTACTCAGCTATATAAAGGAGCGCATTTAAGTCAGTCCTAATGAGGTGGATGAACCTAGAACCTATTATACAGAGTGAAATAAGTCAGAAAGAGAAAGATAAATATCATATTCTAACACATATATACGGAATCTAGAAAAATGGTACTGAAGCATTTATTTACAGGGCAGCAAAGGAGAAACAGACATAGAGAATAGACTTCTGGACATGGGGAGAGGGGAGGAGAGGGTGAGATGTATGGAGGGAGTAACATGGAAACTCACATTAGCATATGTAAAATAGACAGCCAACAGGAATTTGCTGTCTGGCTCAGGAAACTCAAACAGGGGCTCGGTACCAACCTGGAGGGGTGGGATGGGGAGGGAAATGGGAGGGGGTTCAAGAGGGAGGGGACATATGGATACCTATGGCTGATTCATGTTGAGGTTTGACAGAAAACAGCCAAATTCTGTAAAGCCATTATTCTTGAATAAAAAAATTTAATAGATTTTAAAAAAAGAGAGACAATTGAAAGAACAGGAGCAGCCTGGGGCACAGAAAGAACCTGATGACTGATGTTGAATATTTATAAGAGGGGCTTGGAGAAGACAACATATTCTGTGCCTCATGAAGGATGCATCAAGCTAAGACAGCTCTCTCAAAAGGCAGAGGGTTCAACATTGCTGGAAGCGTGCATGCCTGTTTGATTGCATCTTTACGAAGCATGTTGTGGATAGGGTTATTCCATTCAAACAGAGATTGGGTTAGAAGGTCTTCCCTTCTGGGTGAGTCCATCTGATATGGATGTTGAGAGTCAAAAATGATGTAAATGTCCACCGTGACCCTGGTACAAAACAGAAGCCAGTGACAGCATCAACTACTCCTGACCCACCTGGTTGTTTTCTTTCAGCCCTACCTGTTCTTCTGCAAGTAACTGTTCTTAAATGTTGCTTCTCACTGCGTCTGCTGCCCTTTCTTTCCCCACACTCCGCGTTTAAGGTAAGCAAGAGGGACAAAGGCTAACAAGATGAGCAAGGATCAAGTTGTATGAGAATCTCACCCACTAATCCTGGTGGTCAATTGCAGCTATTTCTGGAATTACCAGTCCCTCAAGCCTCCTCACTGATCGGCTTGCAGTTGCTCATGTTCCCACACCTTCTGGCCCAAATGCGCTGTGACACCCGACCGTGTTCAAAGGAGTGTCTCGCAAGCAGTGAAAGAAAGACAAGGCGTGTAGAACATCAGCCGCAGCTGGCTTAGTGACAGCTCGCCCCGCCCACACTGTACTGCTTCATGAATTTGTAAAGAAATGGCTAAATGAAGATATTAATTATTTGTATTTGGCGCATATGCCTTCATGAACACCATTATATTTTAATTCACTTTTTAACGAGTCAGCCGATATTATGTTTTAATTATTTCCCATCTGGCATGCATGCTAATAAAGAAAAGAAATCTACTAATTTGTGCCATATCAAATTTAACCTTTTTCTGGGTACTTTCTAATCACATAGTTCTGGAGGAAATCAAACTGGAAAAGCCGGGTTTGATCTTCTTGCCTTTTAGTTCTCATACACAACCATTTAGTGAGAGAGAGAAATGGAACACTCGTTTTGGGAGTGTTAACAATATGAGGACAGTTATCTCTCCATTATTTGTCTTTATTTTCAATCAGGCTTATGTAAAACCTGAATACAGCAAGGTAAACTGGTTATCCTGAAAAATAATTCAGGGCCATCCAAATCCTCAGAGAATTCAATTATATTCTGTCTCATTTTGATGGGATGGATTATGATCAATTTTTTTGAAATTCTGTAAATCACATGTATGTATGGTAATTCCCTATTTACTTATTTACTTCACATGATACCAGCATGTGGGTCCCAAGAGATTATACATATACACAAGCATGAGGCGTTAACACTTCCAGGTGCTAAATCTGTATGAGTCAATTTGTTTCAATTTTAGGAATAATTTTCTTGATTCAAATTGTGCGTATTATGTGTAGCTATGGACAGTTGTGCATGTTGTTAATAAATGAAATTAGCAAGAAAAATTAAATATAAAGATTTGGATATTAATGAATTTTCACATATTTTTCAACATACAGTTGAAAGTTTTCAACAAAAATTATATTTCAATATAATGAAAAACCTTATACATAGGCTTTCTTAGATGTCTCAGAATGAAAACCATACTGTTGCCATTTAGGTGGGTGTGGATTGTCTGCAGGAGACCACAGTCTTAGTGCAGCATTTCAACGAGTCACTGATCTAATTCACTGAAGCTGTGAAACTTCTGGGAGGTGAGACACTTCAGAGGACAGCACAGTGGTCAGTCTCCGCTTCCCACCCACGGTTCTCGGTCCTTATCCGAGGGACACCAGTGCTGGAAGGCTTGTTTCTCCCTCATCATGATTTAACCTTATTCTGTGTTTCCCTCTTTCTTAAGCAACTTGTACTCCCCATCTCGCTCTTCCATTTAAGGGAATATTTACATTGCCGCCACATCCCTAACAGTGGGGAGGGTACAGAGTGTTTTCTCCATTCTCCCTGGACAAGTGCTTAATCCCTGTATTTCTAGAATCAAAGACCGTTCATTCCCCTGCATTCAGTTCTGTGACCTGGTTTAATATCCTTTTACCTGGGTGCTGCCAATGCTGAATTGAACCTAAGGGCTACAATTGGAAACACATTTCCTTACACCGAACTATTGTTATTGCGTCCAAAATTTATTTGAAAATGTTGTTGTTGGTCAGTCACTCAGTTGTGTCTGACTCTCTGCGACTCCATGGACTGCAGCACGCCAGGCTTCCGTGTCCTTCACCATCACCTGGACCTTGCTCAAACTCATGTCTATCAAGTCGGTGATGCCATCCAACCATCTCATCCTCTGTCATCCCCTTCTCCTCCCGCCTTCAATCTTTTCCAGCATCAGAGTCTTTTCCAGTGAGTTAGCTCTTGACATCAGGTGGCCGAAGTATTGGAGTTTCAGCCTCAGCATTTGAAAGTGTAGTGAATCTTTAAGATAATGGAAAGAAAATGGAATTGCCTGTCAAATGATGTCCTGTTTCTCTCTTGCTTACTATCCTCATGACTTGAAACAATTTTCTTAAGTCTCCCAAGTCATTGGTAAAATGTCAGTGATAGTACAGCTGAGAGACTTAGGCCAACTCTCAACTCGACGACACAGACTAACAAATGCCCCTGAGCAAGGGTGGGTCCTGTGAGGACAACGGGACATCAGACGCGATCACACTGCATTACGGGCTAGAGGCCTATAGGCTAGACTGAGACTATGTCTTGCAAATCACAGCACAACAGGACTATGTCTATTCTTATGTGTACAACAAAAGTAGGTTTAAAAAGTAATCAGCTATCTAGAAATAATTCTGTAATAAACTAAATGGGAAAATAATTTAAAAAAAAGAATAGATACATGTATATGTATAATTGACTCACTTTTCTATACACCTGAAACTAACACAATGTTGTAAATCAACTATACTCCAATATAAAATAAATTTTTTAAAAATAATACATTGTGAATCAACTGTACTTCAATAAAATTTTTAAAAAGAGTTTAAAAATTAAGAATAAATAAAAGTAATACTCATCACTCACTCAAGAAGCCTGCAGTCTTTGTATAATACCATTGTCCTAGAAAGAATGTAATATATATCTAGGTTTTCCCCTAAAAATAAACCTAGTAGTATTCAAGTACTTCAAATATATATTTGCATCCTTTTGCTGTTAGCACTCTTTGTATATAAAAGTCTTATCATTATTTCTTTTTAAACTTAAAATAAGAATATCTTCTTTTCATCCAATTAAATTGAACTGAGTAGCAGATTATTTTTTTTAAAGATTTCTAAATGGATATTCTGTAATGACTCATCCAAGAAAATACCTTTTCTATTTAGAAGTCTGCACTTCGATATTATTCTTTAGTCAACCACGTAATTAACCATATAGCTTTAAAAATGTTTGCTGTATCAACCAACCAAAGGCCATCAGTCATTTCTTCATCCCTCCATTTAGGGGAGTGCCCCAGGCATGTGGCTGGTGGCAGTGGGTTTTCTATAAAATTTGTGATAGAACCTGCTGTTCGGTTAGTAAACACACAAGACAGTTTTTTCCTCAGTTTGATAATGAACTTATTGACTCAGCTTAGCCTGTGTTTTGGAAACCAAAGCTCACTGAAGGGCTTGGTAAAGAGCTCTTTGGGTTTCTCCCTCATAAGATGGCAGTCTAAATGCCTAGCCTGAGCTCCCTTATAAAAACCATGAAGCTGAAATCTCTGCTTTATTTCAACAGCTGGTGGCCTAGGCTGTTAAATGGCTCTGCTAATGCACAAATCCAGGAGTTTAGAAAGTTAGAAAGAAAGCATGAGACGTTCACCTGCTGCCCCGCAGCTCGCACATCCCCCTGAACTCCCAGCCCCAGCCCGGCGGCCGTGTCTCGCGCTGCCTGGGTGCTTCGTGGAACGCGCTCTCGCTCTGTGGGAAACCACCCTGGGACTGTGCTCCTCCTTCGTGAGAGGCTCATCCACTAGCTTCATCCGCTCATTCTCTAACGTAATTCTCAGGGTTGACAGGGGGAGTGTTTTTAATAGTTCTATTCCTTGACAAAAATACGACTTCTTCGTAAGTTAGATCATTCACAATAGTCTAGAACAGTTAATGCTTTCTTTTTGAATCACCTAGAACTTCCTTCCAGAGCTGAGATATGACCGGTCTCTGTTAAGACATCAAAACTCAAAGCACACAATTAGAACTCAAGAGACTTGGACTGGGACTTGCTGTTTCCCTAACTAGCTGTAAGGCTTAATTTCTGCTTCAGTTTCTTTGTCTGTGTGATCCTGGAGAGATCACTTGACTTCTTTTCTGCCTCGGCTTTCTCATCTGTGAAAGGGGTTAACAGAAGCAGTTATCTGTTAGCATTGTTATAAGTCAGTGATGCGATGGTTCTGAAGGTCCTGGAGCAGCACTGGGCTCATGTTAAGAACATACGTGTTATCTATAACTGGAGAAGGAAATGGCAGCCCACTATAATAATGTAGTACTGATCTGCTTTGTCATAACTCCTGTATTATCTCATCTCACAGACTACAATGTAAACCAGATGCCTTAGTAAATTTTGTACTGGTTTGTATTGCTACATAGTCAATTACCACAAACATATCATCTTAACACAATGCCCACTCGTTATGTCATAGTTTCTATGGGCCAGAAGCCCATTCTAGCTTACTGAAGCCTCCGCTCAGGGCCGCACAGGCCCACATCGAGGCATCCCCTCCTGTTCTTCCTGGATCGCAGGATTCTCTTCCAGCCCCGCGTGGCTGTTGAACACGTGTCATTTCTTCATGGTTGTGGAGCAAAGCTCTCCCTTCCTTGGTGGATTCCTAGGAGGGGCCTCTCCCCGCCGCTGGTCGCTGCCCACCACTCCGAGCCATGTAGTCCGTCCCATAGCGTGACAGTTGCTCTCTTCCAGGCCAGGAAGAGCGTGCCTCCCTGCCTTCCAATCCCTTAACACTCGATGAAGAAAGCTCTGCTTTAAACGGCTCGCCTCATTGGGTTGGGCCACACACATCACCTCCCTCTAGCCTATAAAGCAGCGTGATCACAGCCTGATGTCTCGTCACGCTCACAGGATCCACCCTCACTCCGGGAAGAGATGGGAGCTGGTGGTAGGTGGGGGGGAGAGGAGACAAGGGGAGGGAGACTTAGATTTCTGCCTTCAAATGTGGCAAGAAGTGAAAAGTAAAAATGATATGCCAATATGAAATGCTCATTATTGTAATTTCATTATTGTTATCATTATGATCACGATAGCAACAAGTTTTTAACCTCATACCATACTATTCCACTTATTTTCAATGGCTTAAATTAGCTATAAAGAGTACGCTAATTCATTTTGAAATTATGTGGTTCCTAACTCCTTAAATTCCTATTCTTTTTAGGGTGTTTACTGCCCACATTCTACCCTTTGATCTTTGTCCCTAAATCATGACACTCCCTATGAACAAAGTCCCTCAGAGAAATGCACTTCTGTTGGAGTCACCAGTTCATAAAGTGCTCAGCCCTCGTCACATTTGCAGGGACACACCAATCCTGAAATCCCCCGTAGTTCAGGTGTACTTAACCAGCAACCTAAATGTGCATCGACAGATGAAAGGATAAAGAAGGCATGGTACATAGATACAGTGGACTACTACTCAGCCATAAAAAGGAATGAAATAATGCCATCTGCAGCAACATGGATGGACCTAGAGAGTGCCATACTGAGCGAACGAACTCAGACAGAGAATACAAGTAATCATATGTTATCACTTAAATGTGAATCTAAAATCTGATACAAATGAACGTACTTACAAAACAAACAGGCTCACAGACTTGAAAAAAAAAACCTACGGTCACCAAAGGGGAAAGTGGTGGGAGATAAAGCAGGAGTTTGGGACTGACATATACACACGACTATATGTAAGATGGGCTTCTCAGGTGGTGCTGGTGGTAAATAAGCCACCTGCATGCAGGAGACGTAAGGGATGTGGGTTTGGTCCCTGGGTCGGGAAGATCCCCTGGAGGAGGGCACGGCAACCCACTCCAGTATCCTTGCCTGGAGAATCCCATGGACAGAGGAGCCTGATGGGCTACTGTCCATAGGGTCCCAAAGAGCTGGACATGACTGGAGCAACTTTGCACGCGTGACATATATAAAATAGACAACCAATGCGTCTGTTCTCTGCGTCTGCCTCTCACTGATGCTCTGCAAATAGGTCCATCAGTAGCATCTTTCTAGATTCCATACGTATGTGTTAATGTACACTGTTTTTCTCTGACTTACTTCACTCTGTATAATAGGCTCTAGGTTCATCCGCCTTATTAAAACTGACATACTTGTGGACGCACTGCAGGAAGGGGAGGAAGGATGAATTGAAAGAGCAACATGGAAACACACACATCACCGTATGTAAAACGAGAGCCAGTGGAAAGTGCTGTATGACGCAGGGAGCTAAGCCCAGTGCTCTGGGGCAAGCAGGGGTGGGAGGGGTGGGAACGGGTGGGAGGTGGGAAGGAGGTTCAGAAGGGAGGGGACGTAGGTGTGCCTGTGGCCAATTCATGTCGACACACGGCAGAAATTAACACAATATTGTAAAGCAGTTATCCTCCACTTAAAAATAAGTCCATTTAAATTAAAAAAAAAAAGATAATCAACAAGGACTTACTGTATAGACAGGAAACTCTACTCATTTTTTGTAATAACCTCTGGGAAAATAATGTGAAAAAGAATGGATATGTATATATGTATAACTGATTGAGTTTGCTGTACACCTGAAATTAACACAACATTTTAAATTAACTATACAAATGTAAAGTAAAAATTAAATTGAGACATAAAGCAAATTAAGGAAAAAAATGAACTTTTCCAATGCTTTAATGATATTTGATCCAGGAACTATGTGACAGACTCAGAGAAGTTTATTCACAGGCAGCCTGATTGAGCTCTAGATGACGCACATGGCTATGGATTTGTCCTTTGACCAACACTCACAAGGATATCATACATTATAAAAAGTTTGATAAATAGTAAAATATAAGTATAAAATAAATACAAATATAAAATAAACATAAAAATTCAACATATTAAAAGGGTGATATAAAGAAAGATTGAAAAATGATTGCATCTTCCCTTTAAATGGAATAGGGAATTTAACCTAGAAATCCAAACAAGAAATTTCAGATATTTTGTGAATACAAACACCTTCAGGGAAGGGATGAACTTCATATCCATACAGAGATTACTAAAACTTTTTATGCACAATAGTGTACTAGTGGAAAAAAATTTTGAAAGAATACAGACTACAAGTACACCTGTGTTCAAAACTGTCTCTGCCGCTATTGCCAAGATGATCACGGATGAGTTACTTTTCCCACTGGGACGTGGTTTCTGCCTCTTTAATACTGTCTACCATGTACTGTCTACCGTGTTAATACTGTCTGTGGAAGGTGCTCTAGGGAGGATGGGACACAACCTATACCAAGTTCATAGGACAGTGTCTATACGCAGTGAGAATTTATTTTGTGTGCGTTGCCTATTGTTCTTCTTCTTATTTATTTGTTTTGAATTTTAACATGTGGCCCAAAGTCTGGAGTGCATGAAGTGCTCAAAAAATGCTTTCTTCACCCTTCTCCAATACTTGTTTTTTGAGTTGAACTGGATCTGTCAAAAAGAGTATTTGGATACTGTCGATCTGAAATAAGAGGTGGCCGCTCGTCTAATTTAACACACTCGTCTTCCTCCCTCCCTTCTTCCCGCCCACCTGGCTGTCTTCCTTCCGTCTTCTCTTTTTTCCTGTCTTTCCTTCTCCTCCCTCTCTTTCTCCTGACTTCTCTTTCTCTGTTCTTTTTTTCTAAACCAGATATTATTTTAAATTTTCGAACAACCTATGTCAGCAAGTCTGGCCAAGTCATCTTTGAAGCAAGATCAATCTGCATCCACTACGTCACCACCTGGTTCATCATCGATTTAATCGCTGCCCTGCCGTTTGACCTCCTGTATGCGTTCAACGTCACAGTGGTGAGTCCTTGTAAAAATGCTGGATTGAGCAAAGCTCTAAATGATAAAATGACCAGAGAAATCAAGCATTCTCTTGAATTTTTATTGATATCTGTTAACTTCTCTTTATTCATCTAAAGCATTTATTTTTATGATTTCTTACAGGAAAGTATGCCCACTTGTAATCATAGCTGTTTTTACTATTTAATAATTGACACTCTTAAAAGCATTAAGTGCTCCCTTATAAATAAACTTTCAAGAAGGTATAATAGCATTTTTGGACCAGTCATGCAATTTGCTGCTTGAGTAACCAATTTTAGCAGGCAAAAGTTTACCAAGCATTTGTTCAAATTAAACATTGACAAACCTTCCCAAAAGAAATTATATTCTCTATCAAGAATTTAAAAACATAGTTTTCAATATTAAACGAAGTGATCAATGTTTCAAATACAGTCATTACTTACTTCAGAAGGAAGACTGAACTGTACTCCTGACTATCTAGTACAAATCTGTGCATTTGTTAATTGCCTGCATAATAGTATTTTTCTTCTCTTTTTCTTTCCATATATTTTTTTTTAAGTTGGGAAGTTGAGAGTGTCAACATTGCTAAGAGGTTTATAACTCAACTGAAAGGAAAGCTCTGGGGAAAATCTAGTATATAATATCAATCAATGTTAAACTGAATTGCTATCCGAACTTTTTAAAATGCTTTTCAAGACTGAATTTGACTAGATAAGTATACTGTAATGAAAGTATAAAACAATGCTTCTGCAAGACTGCCAAAAAATATCCCAAAGAGATACATAATGCATAAAATGATAAGAAACTTTTTCCAAATTATCCTGGAGAATTGTTAAATAAATGGTGTCTCATAGACTCTGCTGTAAATCAACTTGCTGCTCTGCTTCTAAATACTAATAATTATGTTTATATTCCATTTTTGGGGAGCACTGAACAAATAGCATAACCTTAAAAATACACATTATATAACACAAAGCACTGACTGCATCGTATGAAAGACATTAGACGCTTCGATATGATTCCAAGTGTCATTGCCTGAAATTAGCATATGGGTAAAGAACTTTTTAAGAAGCCTAATTCTCCTAATTTGATGAACTGTGAATGCTTGTACTTTTTCGCTGTGCCTTTGCTCTCTTTCCTCGTTTTCACTTGTGAAATAGAAAGCGTGACTTCTTTATAAAGGAGAAGTTATAGATCAAATATATGTCCGAAAGCAAGAGAAAGAAGGGAGGAAGGAATCTCTCTCATCGGGGATATTTTTTTCTGCTCTTTGTAGGGGTGAGCATATAATCATTTAACAAATTGGCTTATAAGTTTGTTATTCCTCCCAATAAATTAGTCAGTATCAAATATTCTATTTGAATAGAAAAGCTTGCTTAAAATATTATATTTATTTCCCAGGAGAGCATAAGTTATGAGGAAAAGTCTATTGGTTACATTATTGTTACACTACACAGACTTAACAAAAAGAAAAGCAGGAACAAACAAATAAATGAACCAAAGCGCTGATTTTCCAGACCTAAAATGGATCTGGTTACTGCATCTCCATAGGTGGCATTCAAAAATGCATGATAACCATCAAAAATGTGTGACATATTTTAGTTTTGGTTGTGTCCACAATTGCTGATGGCAAATGTTTTATGCACAGCTTACATATTTATTTATTAAAACTCACTATGTGTAAGTCACTATGAAAGGTATGACAGATAAAATTATGAATGAGTCATAGAAAGTATGATAGAGTGAAGAAGGCAAATTTGTGAATTCAAATTTTGTCACTTACCATCTAAGTGACTTCCTGGGGGAGTTAATATCAAAATAGGCCCCAAACCATAAAAATTCCTGCAGGGTTTCTGAGCAGCATAAAAAGGGCAATCTTTCGGTAAAATACCTTGCCGGTGTCTCATACCTAGAAAGACTTCAGCTCACGTGAACTTTTTGCTTTCTCTTTTTTTTATTCCCTAGTTGATAGCCAGGCGATGGTTAGGTCCACCTGGTAATGAGGGAAACTGCCAATTCATAGGAGTTTTTAACGAAGGAGTTCCCTCATTGTCTTGTAGCTGTCTACAAGGTGCTTGTCATTCTCATCAGTGACAAATTCAGAGCAGTGTCCCAAGAATAAGAAGAATCCTTCCTCGTTTTCAGATGATATATTTCCATCTAAATCAAATCTGCCTCTTTCTTGCACCACTCATCAAGAGCCCAAATTGATGTTTTACAGCAGGAAGTTGTTGACTCCAATAGGAATACATATAATCTTTTTACACTGCCAGCAAAATCACCAGGGCTGCCTCCTCCTGGGCTCCCACGCTCATATCTCTTTTCATGTCATTTTGCAAAAGGCTGTTGTTCTTGTGGAAGGGCAGCTCCACATTCGTCCCTCAAACATCCCTTTTTGAGAGAAAACGGGAGCTTGGCTGCATCCATACTCTATGTTCAGGATGGTGTGTTAGTCTGCTCAGGCAGCTGTAGCAAAATATCATAAACTGCCCGGCTTCAACAATGGGAATTTATTTCTTGCAGCCCTGAGAGCTGGGAAGCCTCAGATCAAGGTGTTGGCCAGTTTGGTTCTTGGTGAGAGCTCCTTCAGGCCTGTAGATGGCTGCCTTCTTCCTGTGTCCTCACGTGGCCCCCAGACAGGGAGCGGGGGAAGGAGAGACTGGAGTGGGTGGAGAGCGAGAGAGAGGGGGCTCTGGTCCCTTCCTACAGAGACGTTAACCCTATCTTGAGGACCCCACCTTTGTGACCTCGTGTAAACCAAATGAACCTCATGTAAACCTCCCAAAGACCCCATCTCTAAACACGGTCACACTGAGGCTTACAGTTTCAAGATATGAAATTTGCAGGGACACAGTTCAGTCCACAGCAGATGGTGTCCCCCATCTGAGACTTCTGCTCAAGGTTTCACTTTACATACAAAACTGTCATCTGTCTATCAAATCCATGTACCTATAAAGTGACTTCATGCCTAGCAACTCCTCTAAGCTGCAAAGCAGAGACTACATCTGGCTTATAATGGGCTGGAGAAGAGACAGATGAGAACTTGGTGGTGAAGGAGAAGAAAGTAAAACTCAACCTAGAAAACTGACAAAATGGAATAAAAGACCACAGCTAGCTGGCAAGTTCCTCAATTAGATGACCTTATGATTTTTTTTCTTTTAGCTGTGCCTTAGTGCTTGTGGGATCTTCAGTTTTCTGCCCAGTGATGGAACGCGGGCCCCCTACAGTGGAAGAGGGGAATCTTAACCACTGGATCTCCGGGGAATTCCCATCCTTCCGATGTTTTTTTTCAATATAGAATAATTTACAAGGTTACAACTGAAAACACTTTTATTGCATACCTATTATAGTGAGCCTGGGGTGTTTTGTGTTTGCACATAACCATTTATCCATTCACTCATTTAACAGAAATTTATTGAGCACTTACTATGTGTCAGGTACTTTTCTAAGTACAGTTTTTCTTGGAGATAAGGGAAGATGGCTGGAAGAGGGATAAATTGGAAGTCAATCAACTCCAAATAATTGTAAAGACAAACTCTCCAAAGATGCTGGCCTTGTTTATGATTCTGCCTATAAAGGAAAATTATTCTCAGGTGTAATCATACAAACCACCTCCTTGCCCTTTATGGTTCACCTGTCAAATTAGAATAGATAAAGGAATTTGTTAAACTCTGTTTGCATGTAAGTTAATATATTATCTGACTTCTCCTTTCTCTCAGAAGGTGTGAGAAGAGTGTAGATTCGTAATAGCGTTGAGTCGATAGGCATCAGCCTTCCTGGTGGACTCCATGGTGGGCATTTTTCAGCTGAGCCCTAAAATCAGGAAAATAACCCCTTAAGTATAAGTCTATTTTTTTTAGTTCATACAAAGGCAGAATCTAGGAGATTTTTCCAAAATTTTGTTCCATTTCTTTTGGTTCCCTAAGCATGTTTGTTTAGCAGAGAGCTCAGAACGTCTGTGCTTCAGGCAGATGTTTTCTGTTAGCAACGCTGTAAAATGAGCAAAGGACGTGAGGCAGGTAGGGCTGCTGCTATTTGTGAGAGGATCTCACTCAAGTTTTTAGGTCTCATTATTTAAAAACAGGAAACCTAAAGTTATCGCGTTACCACTCCAGTGACTGACTTCAGTCTATACGTAGTTTTCTGGTGAAGCGGCTCCCTTCCATGCAAGAGGGGAAGTGGAAGGCAAGACACTGAAAGACGGTGGACACATCTCCTCTTCAGTCTAACCCCATCCTGTGTTTCAGCTCCGTACCAGGATTCTAGTTATGTTCAGCCCCATAAGTAGGGAAAAAGGTAAGGCTTAAGCAAGATAAGCACTCAGAGCAATCAAATGGTCCTACCGTCTTTATCTTACAACCTCGGGTAACATGTGTCGGGAAAAGACAGAGAACCGGTGCCAGAGGTGCCCCTAGCCCGGGCGTGCCGGCCACACCAGTACCTGCGCCCAGGCGCCCCCCGCGCGGCCGGGGCTGAGGGACCCTCGAGGCCGGGGCTGAGGGCCCGCGAGCCGAGCTGAGGGCCCGCGCGGCCGGGGCTGAGGGCCCGCGAGGCCGGAGCTGAGGGCCCCTCGAGGCCGGGGCTGAGGGCCCGCGAGCCGAGCTGAGGGAGGGCCCGCGAGGCCGGGGCTGAGGGCCCGCGCGGCCGGGGCTGAGGGCCCCTCGAGGCCGGGGCTGAGGGCCTGCGAGCCGAGCTGAGGGCCCGCGCGGCCGGGGCTGAGGGCCCGCGAGGCCGGGGCTGAGGGCCCCTCGAGGCCGGGGCTGAGGGCCCGCGAGCCGCGCTGAGCACTGTCCCCCCGCAGGTGTCCCTGGTGCATCTCCTGAAGACCGTGCGGCTGCTGCGCCTGCTGCGGCTCCTGCAGAAGCTGGACCGGTACTCCCAGCACAGCACCATCGTCCTGACTCTGCTCATGTCCATGTTTGCCCTCCTGGCCCACTGGATGGCGTGCATCTGGTACGTCATTGGAAAAATGGAGAGGGAAGACAACAGCCTTCTGAAGTGGGAAGTTGGTAAGGGCTGGCTTTTGCCACATTTTCCATTTTTAAGTGAAAAGGAAGCCTGTCTAGAATTTGGGGAAGGTGAAAGATGAGGCTATAAGTATTGATATATGTATTCTGACTGTCGATTTGTCTCATTTTGGGGAGATGCTTGGAGAGGGACCATGATACAAGTGATCGCTTTTGAGTGAGTTTTCGGAACAACCTTGCATTTTTTTCAAAGGACAGTGGGTTAAGGTCTCAATGGTGAACTTTTAAAACTGACCAGCATGTGTACAGAAATGTTTAGATAAGTCATATGTGATCTTATCTTGAAAAATCCGGGGGAGGGCTAGTAACAGTAAATGCTGGGGACCTGGCCAATCACTACAATATTTTTAAATCATAAGAAAATGATCATTTGTATCTGAGGTGGCAAGTTAGTAATAGAAAAATTCTACTATTTTCTCCTTTAAAAAAAAAGAGAAAGAACACTATCATACTGTCTTTCCATATTTAGTATATTTTGAGAACTTGTAATGATAGAGAAGATGGATATTTACAAATATAATTTGTAAAGTTTTATGTCCCCGTAATCCATGGGAATTTAAGGGAGCTGTTCCAAGTGTTACATAATTCTGCATAAATGAATCTGAAATGTTCTGCACATATGCATATTTTTAAACTTATATCAACCACAAGGACTTTATAGAAAATGAAAATTCTGAAGGCTATAACCCTCTATTCTAAAATATCTGTGTCCTTCTCACAGTCTTTCTTTTTAGAGAATTGTCACAGTACCTTATGTAGGCTATTTTTTCTTCCTAATCTGACATTTAATCAGAGAATCTGTTCCTTGGCTAGCTAGAAAATGCTTCACTTATCTTCTCCAAAATTCAATCTTGGACTTTTGAAAGAAGCTCAGATCTTTGCACAGGGATAAAAACCTGCAAGAGACTCCCACGGGGGAAAAAAAATGCTCTAAGTTCTTACACGCACACCTAGTGGCAGAGCGCGTCTAGCACATCCTGGGTGGATTCTTGTCAGTGCCAGTCTCATCGTAGGCATATGCAAAGCCTTCAAAGGGCATCTGGAGAATGAGCTGGAGAACTTAAGAAAGCAAGTGCAAGGGAGTGAAGCTCCTGTCTAGGTTCTTAAATATGTTCCTACACATCTTGTCCGGGAGCTACACAAAGAAACTGATGCATCTGATAATTTTCATCTCAGAATGATTTTCTTATCTTCCTTATCACAACATTTTTCTATACTTTGCTGTAGGCATCCATTCTCAGAAACGAAATTAAGAAGAGAAATAAAGATAACAATGGAAGCAAAAAATCCAACATAAAGAGAATATGAGATGAAAGAGAGAGAGGGAGAAAGAGAGAGGGACAGAGAGATGGGGAAAGATTTGACTAAAAGGAGAATAAAAGTCTGGATTGTACTTGGATTAAAACATTTTCTGTCCTTCGGTATTGTTTCCCTCTTTATAAGTTTGTCCAGAATGCTTCTTCATCACAGACTCTAGCAAGGTCCCAATGTTGTCCAGTGAATTACAGCACTAAATCTCTGCCTTTGTTGTGCACCCATGTTAATTCTGATTTGTGATCAGTTACCTGATTGCCTTTTGGACCTGACCTAATTCCCCTCACTGGTACACTCACATTAATTTGTAAGGTTGGTCTAGTCTGAGAGACCCCAGACAGGGAACTCAGCCTGTGCACGCCCCCAAATCCAGCTACAGGAGGAAGCCTTGTGTTTCATCGCCAACATGCCAGTCCTGCTGCAGACTGACTAACCAGCTAATGCTTTTCTTCCAACAAATATGCAGAAGTATTTATTTTCCCAGAAAAAAGAGCCACCCCCTTGAACGGCTTCTGCACTGTCCCCTACCACAGCTACTCTTGCCTGGGTATCACGACAGTGTCATGAGTGGGGCCTTGTAAGCGGGAAGTCAGTTCATAAAGAGAGTGTTGGGAAAACGCAACGCTGGGCCAACACTGGGCTGAGGGCAGCGGGTCTCTCCTTCCATCACGACTCCAACTTCATCAACCGTGAGGCCTGTCGTGCCTGTTCGCCTGCCTGAGCTCAGTTCCCTCATCTGTAACATAAGAAGACATGCTGTGTAACTGGAAAGGCTCTTTCAGGTTCCACGATTTATGACTTTAATGGAAGAACAAATCCCGTTTTGTGTACTTACTATATCTATTTTCTCTTATAGTTCAGTGCCCACATTAACCGGAAGAAGCAACCATGCAACGTCAACAAATTTGAGGGACGTGTCAGGAGGGGCATCTTATGATGGCAACATGTCAAGGAAATGATATGTTTCACTAAGTTATGATTTAAAAAAACAGCAGAGCACTTATCTTTAGAGAATTAGATTTCCTGTCCAAACACCTCTTGAGATATGATCAGGAAGGTAGTATGTTAATTATGTCTGTCAATATTGGGTTTTATAAGCTTGGCTACAAGGACTTTCCCATCTCCTAAAATTACTTGGATCGTTTGTTCATTTGGAACATTTTCCAGCTGAGATTTGGGCACAAATTAAATAATTATGACCTCTTCTACCTAATTTTATAATGAAGCAGCTGAGAGTCTAGGCTAATTTAGTTTTTACTATGTAATTTGTCCACTAATAATATGCTTTACCTTTTCTGGTCCAATTACCATGAATCAGAAAATTCAACACACACATAAAACTTGATTAGAGAACACACTGTTCTTTATGTTTTGACTAATATCAAATGTACAGAACAGATTCATCTTCCCAAGGAATACAATGGAACTTCTTTTCTCATCACTGTTAATTTCCTTGAAACAACTTTTTCCCTTTTGTCCTTGACAGGCATGCTTCCTGAGTTCCAACATTTTGCATCAGACCAAACCAAAGTTAACCTTTATAAAACATTTTATAATGTCCCTTCTTTATAGTATATCTATTTTTGTAAGGAAGAATTAATACTCCTAAGATCAATTCTATCAGAGGCAAGCTATAAGCTGATTTGCCAAGTGTTCTGTTTTACTTCATATTTTTATGTGTTGCTGTACCATATTTTAAGGAATTTGAGATTTGGCTTATTGTTTAGTGAAATTTCAGGCTGGGAAGGACCTTAGTCCAACTCTCCGACTTTACGGTGAGAAATCCAGCTCCAGGTTTACAACTCTTTTGTGGAAGGGGCTTTTGTCAATTGTGTCCACCACTGCTTCCTTACTGTGGTGTGCGATTCCTGGTGTATGGAAATGAGTAAAAAAAGTTTTTGAACGAACCAATATTCAAGGTCATTTCATTGCTAAATGACAATCAAGAGACAAGAGCCTGGATCCCTCACTCCTTGTGTTGTTTAGTCACCAAGTCGTGTCCAACTCTTTGAGACCCATAGGGACTGTAGCCAGGCTCCTCTGTCCAAGGGATTCTGGAATACTGAATATTCCAGGCAACTATACTGGAGTGGGTGGCCATTCCCTCCTCAAGGGTATCTGCCTGACCCAGGGGTAGAACCCGTGTCTCTTATGTCTCCTGCATTGACAGGTGGGTTCTTTACCACTGGTGCCACCTGGGAAGCCCATATAACTGATTCACTTTGCTGTGCAGCAGAAACTAATACGACACTATAAATCAGCTCAGTTCAGTCGCTCAGTCGTGTCTGACTCTTTGCGACCCCATGAATCGCAGCACACCAGGCCTCTCTGTCCATCACCAACTCCCAAAGTCTACCCAAACCCATGTCCATGGAGTCAGTGATGCCATCCAACCATCTCATCCTCTGTCGTCCCCTTCTCCTCCTGCCCCCAATCCTACCCAGCATTAGGGTCTTTTCCAATGAGTCAGCTCTTCGCATCAGGTGGCCAAAGTATTGGAGTTTCAGCTTCAACATCAGTCCTTCCAATGAACACCCAGGATTGATCTCCTTTAGGATGGATTGATTGGATCTCCTTGCAGTCCAAGGGACTCTCAAGAGTCTTCTCCAACACCACAGTTCAAAAGCATCAGTTCTGCGGCGCTCAGCTTTCTTCACCGTCCAACTCTCACATCCATACATGACCATTGGAAAAACCATAGCCTTGACTAGACGGACTTTTGTTGGCAAAGTAATGTCTCTGCTTTTAAATATTCTGTCTAGGTTGGCCATAACCTTCCTTCCAAGGAGTAAGCATCTTTTAATTTCATGGCTGCAGTCACCATCAGCAGTGATTTTGGAGCCCAAAAAAATAAAGTCTGACACTGTTTCCACTGTTTCCCCATCTATTTCCCATGAGGTGATGGGACCAGATGCCATGATCTTAGTTTTCTGAATGTTGAGCTTTAAGCCAACTTTTTCACTCTCCTCTTTCACTTTCCTCAAGAGGCTCTTTAGTTCTTCACTTTCTGCCATAAGGGTGGTGTCATCCGCATATCTGAGGTTATTGATATTTCTCCCGGCAATCTTGATTCCAGCTTGTGTTTCTTCCAGCCCAGCGTTTCTCATGATGTACTCTGCATAGAAGTTAAATAAGCAGGGTGACAATATACAGCCTTGATGTACTCCTTTTCCTATTTGGAACCAGTCCGTTGTTCCATGTCCAGTTCTAACTGTTGCTTCCTGACCTGCATACAGATTTCTCAAGAGACATGTCAGGTGGTCTGGTATTCCCATCTCTTTCAGAATTTCCCACAGTTTATTGTGATCCACACAGTCAAAGGCTTTGGCATAGTCAATAAAACAGAAATAGATGTTTTTCTGGAACTCTCTTGCTTTTTGGATGATCCAGCGGATATTGGCAATTTGATCTCTGGTTCCTCTGCCTTTTCTAAAACCAGCTTGAACATTTGGAAGTTCACGGTTCACGTATTGCTGAAGCCTGGCTTGGAGAACCTTGAGCATTACTTTGCTAGCATGTGAGATGAGTGCAATTATAAATCAACAACACTCCAATAAAAAATTAATTTAAAAAAATGAGTCCAGTGAAGACGTGACAATTCTGTATTAGTGATAATTCTTGATTGCAAGCAGAGATAGAAAAGGGATTCATTAGTACGACATGCAGACTCAGAAATAGAAGGATGGAAAATAAGACTTGGGTAAAGAATATGAGCCAAGGCAGCCCCAGATACCCCAGTGCAAGAGGCTCAGTTGCTGATATTTTGCAAAGATGGCCCGGATGTGTGTCTGCCTTTGTAGATGCCATGAGCAAGAGTCCTAACCTTCTGTTCATCTCGGATTCACAGTCCCTGAAAGGAGAATCTGATTGGCCGAGCTTCTATCAAATGCTCAGACACGGACTGCTGGGCAAGGAGGGACCCCCACCACTGACCTTACACTTTCATGGTTAGAAGTGGGGCCCTCTGCCTCTCTATTACTATACACAATGGAGAGGACACCCTTCTCATAGGATTTTAGACAGCCCCCACTCAAAAAAAAAAAAGATGTCTTATACAATAACATCTTTACCTAATGCTTAAAAACGCACAGTAACATTTATAAAAGCATTTTTTAAAATGCGTCTGTAAATGATCATACCCCTCTCAGACATCATGTCAGATGGAATTAGCTGAAAGGTGGGGGTGTGACAGCTCTCGATGCACCCCCTCCCTGTGTCAGCCTGTGCTGCTGTGTCCTCCTAGTGGTTCTCACCAGGCTTTGCTTCCTCAGCGAGGCTGCACCACGGTCTGTAGCCAAAATGCTACCTTGCATTGTTTCAAAGTCATCTCTGTTTCTAAGGCTATGACACACTGAACTTTAAATGATCTGCTTCAGTGTTAGAGATGAGAGTATATTGTAATAGAGGGAAGCTTTTTTTGTTTTTTTAATCTTGTTAATCTTTTAATCCTTTGGCAGGAGTACTCTCATCCATTGGAGATGTCTAAACGTGTATCTGTATCACTGAAAAATAAAAGCCCAAAATCTAGAATGGGAAGAAGAGGATTAAGTAAGATACCATTTTCAAATTTTCATTGACAATTTTAATCCTAAATCTCCTGATCCTCATTGGATAAAACATCATAAAAAGCTGACTGATTTGAAAGACTCTGTAGTTATTAATGGCTTAGCCTTTAGAAGCCTCATATAATGGGGGAAGATGACCAGGCTTATGATATTGTGAGCTGATTATTTCAATCACGGTATCAAATTTCCCTCAAGAAGGTAGAGTTGACTAGCACTCTACATTTTCAGGTTCTGTGTAAAGGATTACAAAAACATTTTTAGATAACCTTGATCTGTAGATTCTCGGGAATATATGAAATTAAGAAAGGGGAGAAAAACCCTAAAATGAAGTTTACTAACCATTAAAATGGACCATAGTGACAGATCCCTGGAGTTAATTTTTTTTTTAAGTACAGTCTCGAACATTAATGTATATTGAAATCATGTGAGGATTGTTTTAAGAAACAGATTCTAATTCTAGAAATTTTGAGGTGGAACCCAAGATCCAGCATTTTTAACCACCTCCCCAGTGAGTGGGACCCCACATTGCACTTTGAGTAGCAAAGTTTTAAAAAGCCTTCTGACACTTTGTGCATTTCATACTCCCAGTTATAAAGCCCTAAACCAACACCAATTGAGTTCTTCTGATTTTTCATTTCTCTATGCTTTTCCAGCCCCCATCACATCTGCGAACTAGTTCATACATGAACAAGAAATAAATTTAATGAGTAGAAAAATGACTTCGAAATTTATTTTTTCTTTACCTTTTTTGGAAACGATTTATATTAGATTAATATTTAACTTATATTTATTAAGTATCACCTACTACATACATTGTGCGGTGCCTAATTGTGCCCATTGTCTCACCTGATCTTTATTAACATCCCAAGTGGCAGATATTTTCAACTCCATTTTACAAAAAAAAACAGAAACAAAGCCCTAAAGCTTGAAAATTTTGAAATTTCCTGGAAATTTTGAAACTTCCTGGAAATTTATTTTTTAAACTATGAAATATTTTTAACACAAAAAGTTTAGAATAAATATAATGGTCCCCTTCTAAAACTTATATCTTTTTTACCAGTTTGCTGTAACATATTTATTTTATTTCTCTTTTTAAAATCAATACAGTATTACAAATAAAACCAGAGGCCTGGGACTTCCCTAGTGGTCCAGTGGCTAAGACTCTGCACTCCCCAGGTTGGGTCCCTGGTCAGAGAATTAGATCCCACGTGCTGCAACTAAGACCGAGTGTAGCCAAATAAATAAATATTAAAAAGAAAGCCAGAGCCCTACAACCCTTCAGTTCCGCCCTGCTCCTTCTCTCTTTCCTCCTTACTATTCAAGTTGGTGCATAAGGTTTTCTTAGATGCTGTTGTTACAATGCGCATATCTTAGTAAAGGAGTATGTGATATTATTTTCCCTCATTATTGTTGTTCAGCACTAAGTCTTGTCCAACTCCTGCGGCCCCACGTAGCCCACCAGGCCCCTCTGTCCGTGGGATCCCCAGGCCCGTGTCCTGGCCTGGGCTGCCATTTTCTTCTCCAGTTCTCCCTCATTATCTTCCATATAAATCATCACACATACAAGAAGTAGTAGTAATAATAATGATCATGATGATAGCAACAGCAACCATTCACGAGGCTCTCTCAGTGGTAGGCATTCAGGCATTTTGTAGGCATTAATTCACTGAATCTTGCTATAATTTTATGATACCAATACTTTTATCATCTTTATTTACAGACGAGAAAGCCAAGGCACATAGATTGTATGACTCGCCCTAGATACACAGATAACACATACAGGAGCTGGGATTTCTCTCTTCTTTGTATCTTTTTACGTTCTCATTGAACTCATTTTTTCTCAAGTTCAGTCCATCACAGTTATACATCTTACATGTTTATTTTTAACTGTTTAATAGAATTCTGTTGTATAATAAACCAGTTTTCTCATCCTTTTGATCAATACTTTCTCACCCTTTCTTATCCACTCCCCTAGTGAGTTGAGTTGCACCTCTCACTGTGACGAATAGTGGGCAATGAGCAATCATATCATATACAAGTTTCTCTGTGTTCATATGCAAGAATTCCTCTGGGTCAAAGGCATGTGCATCTATAGAATTAGCACAAATCGTCAAATTCTTTTTTGAAGCAGTTGTATTAATTTATTATTCAGTTGGTCGTATTGTATGTGTTTTTTTCTGCCGAGCTTCATCAACAGTTGTTACCAATGTTTTGAAACTTGTGAAAATCTTGGAGGGTGTTGGGGAGTAGAGGGTATAAAAAATGTCTAATTCTTATTTAAGTCTTCATTCCCTGAGTAAGTAAAGTAGAACAAGGCAGAACATATATTTATTTTTTTTTGCTGGAGAGGGTCATTCTAATTTCATTCTAATTTCCTCTTTGGTAAATTAGACCCTCAATTTCATTAATTTGAAACTTCTCTTCTTTCCTAAATAATGTATTTAACACTATACACTTCTAAGCGTTGAAGTCTCAAAAGTTGTTACTCAAATTATATGAAATTTCTGAAGTTAAAACTTTGTTACTGATTTCTAATTACATTTATTGGTTATCACAGAGTTTGGTTTCTGTGATACTGATTCTTCAGTGTCTTTTGAAGCTTAATTGAATATGTTCTTTATGTGTCAGGATAATATCATGGACATACAATTTTTTGAATATAATTTTTAGTTCAAGATTTTATATATGTCCATTATATCAAGCTTCTTAATTTAATTATACATATGGTACAGATCCTTATTAACTATTTTCTGACCAACTACATATAGAAATTTTATTTGGTGCTTTTTCAGATCTCTGTTGATTTTCCATAATTTCTTGGTTCTTTTTTTATAATTCCAGTTTCTTATTTTTGTCCATTAGGTCAAGCTTCTGAATTGAATTCGAATATTATAAAAGGCATACTATCTTATTATTGTATTGCCTCTGTTTTACTTTATTAATTGAAGTTCGTCATATTCTAATTTTCTGTTTATCTAACTCTTGCAAAAGGTGAACTCAGGGATTTTGTGTTTTTAAATAAAAATTTATTGTGAATTCATCTTTAATAGAGCTTCTTCCTTGTAGGATCCTGTGCAGATTGACGTCAGTCGCTCAGTCGTGTCCACTAGTTGTGACCCCGTGCAGGATGAGTGTTGATCACTTGGTCGTGTCTGACTCTGTGTGACCCCATAGATTGTAGCCCACCAGGCTCCTCTGCCCATGGAATTCTCCAGGCAAGAATACAGAAGTGGTTTGCCATTTTCTTCTCCAGGGGATCCTCCTGACCAGGAGGTTCAACCTGGGCCTCCGGCATTGTAGGCAGATGCTTTACCGTCTGAGCCACCAGGGAAGCCCTGTGCAGATTGAGCTATGAGAATATTCAGAATTTTGGTTGCTGTTTGTATGCTTGCTTCTGCCAAGAGCAGTACGATTTACCCTTGCCCTAGGATCAAATGTTTAAAAATTTCTTAGCTTCAAGGTTTCAGTGCTTCATGGAGAGTAAGCATTTAGATACTAATGCAGGCAAGGCACAAGTCTCAATTTTTTAAATTCTCTCAAGACACTACTTTTTTCCCAAACTCTGGTTTCCTATCGCCTCCGTAAGCTGCTGGATGAACTGTTTCTACCCTTCACCTTGTGTGTGTCAGACTTCGAATATCCCAGTTGTGTACGAGGTGTCGGTTCCAGTGTTTGTAGGACTTCAGTGTTCTTCACTGTGCGCTGTGAAAGAACCATCTTTCAGCCATGAAACCAGAGATCAGACACTTACTTCTGACAAGCTGTGATCCCTGTCTCCCCAACACCATCCCCGCTACAGCGTCAGCCAACAGACTTGCTATTCCTCATTTTTGCATATGTACATTTAACTTCCTCTTGTGAAAGAATATGTATTTTTCCAGGTGTTTCTATCAGAAAGGCTTGCACATAAGGTAAGTTCGTAATCTTGCCAGAACCACAGTCTTCATTTCTGCCCAAAATAACATAACCTAAATTCCAGTGTGATATTTTTGTATGTTACCTTTGAAATATAAAAATGGTGTAATCTAACCCATAAAAAGCCAATTGAATAAGGGTTAATTACTTAAGACCTTATTTCCACTTGGAATGCCTTTATAGGGAAAAATCATTTAAACTTAAGACTTCAAATCTGAAATTCTTCAGGCAGAATTGTTCAGTTACCAGGAAAATAAATTATGTAGCTGTCTTAAGAAGACATCATCAAATGTGTTTAAGATACAATTCTTTCTTTCCAGCTAGTATATTAATCATAGTAATTCTTTTGGAATAAGTGACAATTTAATGTTCTGCATATTATTTTCCTACAAGACTAAAGATATAGAAAAAATAAAGCAGAAAAAGACCTCTTTGAGATTGTTACATTTAAACTCTACAAAGTTCTCAGTATTTACTATAAAAGAAATACTCAGACAGTAAAGAATCTGCCTGTAATGCAGGAGACTTGGGTTCGATCCCTGGGTCAGGAAGATCCTCTGAAGAAGGAAATGGCAACCCACTCTAGTATCCTTGCCTGGGAAATCCCATACACACACAGCACGTAGTTGGTTAACAATGTTGTTTTAGTTTCAGATGTACAGCAAAATGATCCAGTTATACATAGACATGTATGTACTCTTTTTCAAATTCTTTTCCCTTTTAGGTTATTACAGAATATTGAGCAGAGCTCTCTGTGCTATATAGTAGGTCCTTGTTGGTTATCTGTTTTAAATATAGCAATTTGAAATATCCATCTGAAACTCCAAATCTATCCCTCCCCACTTGGTATGTATTAATATGAATATTTTAATAAAGGCAAATAAATTTATAAAGAATTTCCACTGGGACAATTTCCCCAATTTAGATTTTAACAAGCATGAACATAACTCACGGATGCGTGACAAGAAACCAAAGATGATTAAACATTTATCTAAACTAATTAAACATCTGGCACAAAAATTTTAATTCCTCTTTTCTCCCCTTTCTTGTGTGTGTGGATGCAATCTTTCGCTTTGGATTTAGAGTTTCCCCAGCGAGCCACAAACAGAAGAAATAAGTACGATGTTTCATAGTCTACAGTCCTGTGGCGACTGCTGCCAAAATGTCCTTGCTAACATGTCCTTTACGTTCCCCTGGTGGCTCAGTGGTAAAGAAGCCTCCTGCCAGCGCAGGAGGTTGGGTTCGAGCCCTGCGCCCAGAAGATCCCCTGGAGAAGGACATGGCAACCCCTCCAGTGTTCTTGCCTGGGACATCCCATGGACAGAGGAGCCTGGCGGGCTACAGTCCATGGGGCTGCAAGAGTCAGACACGACTTACCAACTAAACAACCACATGGACTTTACTTAGGCATAACGTCTTGATTTTGATTTGTTTTTGTTTTTTCCATTCTGATTCATCAGGCAAGACAGAGACAAAACCCAACTTTAGTTTCTCAGAAACTAAAATCCAAAAACCCCATTGTAGGTAGAAATGATTTAGGAAGACCTTTTTAAAAATGATGGATTTGCATCCTGGTGTATTTTTCCATACCACCAGTCTCTACAACAAAATTAGACTGACAGACACTGGATATTGAAAGACTCAGTCAATTGAAATATTCAAAGACAGAAATAAAAGCTAATGTCCATGTCAGATTAGGTAGCTTCTGGAATCTGTATCCATGTTTTCTTCTGAAGATGTTGAAAACTGACCTTTGGCTTCAGAGTCCCCTGTGAACTTCTCTTGATATCACACGGTCAGATGCTAGGTGATGGTTTTTAAGACGGTGAGTTCTAGACTCGTTTCAAAGCCTGGCTCTCCCATTTATTCCCTGCGTCAGTTCTGCTTGTGTTACTTACCTGTCTTACCCGTCTAAGGCACAGGCTTCTTTTCTATAACATAGAGATAGGATTAGCTACTTCATGAGGTGTTTAAGGATTAAATAAATGCTTAGTGCTTAGTCGCTCAGTCATGTCCAACTCTTTGTGACCTTTCCGACTATCACTCACCAGGCTTCTCTGTCCATGGGATTTTTCAAGCAAGAACACTGGAGTGGGTTTTCATTTCTTCCTCCAGGAGAGCTTCCCAACCCAGGGATCAAACCCACCTCTCCTGTGTCTCTTGCATTGCAGGTGGATTCTTTACCCGCTGAGCTGTCAGAGAAGCGTTACTAAATCTTCAGTACATGTTAATTTTACTGCTGCCACTGACCAGTTGCTGTTAATGTGGCTGTCATCACTGCTATTGCCATTATGTGGCACTTTATTGAAATCATAACTACAGTAGCTGATTCTGTTCCCAAGAAATTATATTTACAGTAAATTTGCTGTAATTTTATTTACAGTATCGAAGTCAGTGTCCAAATTGCCAGAAGTCTACCAAAAACCTGCTGCTGATGGTCAGCAGCAATGGGTTTATTTTTAGCAATCTTTCTAGCCTGAAATGGAATTTTGTCAAGGTTGAGTTTTTTGAATATGACCCGCAGAAGAAGGGCAGTATTTCTAGTTTTATCATTTGCCCATAAAATCATGTGTTAGTGCTAGCTAATTCCATTAATTTTTTAAATATCTTGGTTTATGTTTACAGGTTGCAAAGCTATTCTGTGGCTAAATGGTTTATTTGGGGATATGTAAGGACTCTCTCTGAGCCCCTTGGGAATTACCAAAAAACCAATTCCAAAGAGTCAGTTAGCACCTCAGTTGTATTAAGAGCCTGTCATAAGTGAATATACCTGATTCTGGACTTCAAATACAGTGTTTTATAAGTTTCATGCAAAAACATTTATTCATAGCAATGCAAATGTATCTACAGAAATCCAAAAAATAATACTGTGGTGTAATAGGACTCTGAAGAGTTACATATTTTTTAATGAATAATCCAGTATTTTTTGTTGACAGCTGAGGGTATGTGACTCTCAGTGATTTCTCTGTTGAGCACATGCTTGGTAAACAGTGTAAGCAAGTCCCGTCTGGTGGGCATTCTTTCCCTGTGTCATGGGCTTGCTGACTGTGCATGAGAGACTGAGGGGTACGGGGAGAAGGAGAGTGACAGAATAGCTATTTGTTGCCACTGCCAAGTTTAAAAATAGATTTGACATCATTTAAACTAGTGAGTCAAATACTTTTCATCCTTTAGAAGGGAAGGATTCCATCTTTGTGTGGCAAACTTAATGGAATTCATTTAATAAAACTCTCTGTTTTCTATGAGTCAACAGTTACATTCAAAGATATCAATCAGACAATTTAAAATTCTTTATTCAACCAAACATGGAAGTGATTTTGATTAATGCAAAATGTTTTGATCCTACCATTTTGAACATCCTATATTAATCCTATGAATATTCCGTGCTGGCTTTCTTGACCCCTAAGGACGTTTCCACTGTCTAATGAATACAGGCATCCTCATTAGAATGATAGCAACATTTCTGACTTCTCATCTAGAGGGCTACACAAACTTGCTAAAACTTCTTCATACAAATTTAATTTTTTAATCAAACACATTTGCAGCAGGGTTAAATAATTTTCTTCCATTTCCTTTTTCTATTGTATTGGAATTATTTTTATTACATTCTTTTTTTTACATTCAAGATTTAATTCATCAATGAAGTTTTTAAAGTTCTATATCAGATAGGATGAATTTTCTTTAGTGACATTTCCATCAAGTTCAATCTTCTCAATTTAAGTTAAATTGGGAACTACTTTTTAAAGAATATTTTATTCTTCAATCATTTTTTGACAAATAACAAATTTTACTCTATACAATTTTCAGTTCAGCTCAGTTGCTCAGTTGTGTCCAACTCTTTGCGACCCCATGAACCACAGCATGCCAGGCCTCCCTGTCCATCACTAACTGCCGGAGTCTACCCAAACCCATGTCCATTGAGTCGGAGATACCATCCAACCATCTCATCCTCTGTTGTCCCCTTCTCCTGCTCCCAATCCTTCCCAACATCAAGGTCTTTTCCAGTGAGTCAGCTCTTCACATCAGGTGGCCAAAGTATTGGAGTTTCAGCTTCAACATCAGTCCTTCCAATGAATACCCAGGACTGATCTCCTTTAGGATGGACTGGTTGGATCTCCTTGCAGTCCATGGGACTCTCAAGAGTCCTCTCCAACACCACAGTTCAAAAGCATCAGTTCTTCAGCGCTCAGCTTTCTTTATATTCCAACTCTCACATCCTTACATAACCACTGGAAAAACCATAGCCTTGACTAGACAGACATTTGTTGACAAAGTAATGTCTCTGTTTTTTAATATGCTGTCTAGGTTGGTCATAACTTTCCTTCCAAGGAATAAGAGTCTTTTAATTACATGGCTGCCATCACCATCTGCAGTGATTTTAGAGCCCCAAAAAATAAGGTCAGCCACTGTTTCCACTGTATCCCCATCTATTTGCCATGAAGTGATGGGACCAGATGCCATGATCTTAGTTTTCTGAATGTTGAGCTTTAAGCCAACTTTTTCACTCTCCTCTTTAACTTTCCTCAAGAGGCTCTTTAGTTCTTCTTCACTTTCTGCCGGAAGGGTGGTGTCATCATCTGCATATCTAAGGTTATTGATAGTTCTCCCGGCAATCTTGATTCCAGCTTGTGTTTCTTCCAGCCCAGCGTTTCTCATGATGTACTCTGCATAGAAGTTAAATAAGCAGGGTGACAATATACAGCCTTGACGTAGTCCTTTTCCCATTAGGAACCAGTCTGTTGTTCCATGTCCAGTTCTAACTGTTGCTTCCTGACCTGCATACAGGTTTCTCAAGAGACAGATCAGGTGGTCTGGTATTCCCATCTCCTTCAGAATTTTCCAAGGTTATTGTGATCCACATAGTCAAAGGCTTTGGCATAGTCGATAAAACAGAAATAGATGTTTTTCTGGAACTCTCTTGCTTTTTCGATGATCCAGCAGATGTTGGCAATTTGATCTCTGGTTCCTCTCCCTTTTCTAAAACCAGCTTGAACATCTGGAAGTTCACAGTTCATGTATTGCTGAAGCCTGGCTTGGAGAATTCTGAGCATTACTTTATTAGCATGTGAGATGAGTGCAATTGTGCAGTAGCAATTTTAGCTCTTGCAAATTTTATTTTTTATTTATTATTTCTACTATGTCTAGTTTTCCCCCAGTCTGAGTTTGCTGTATCCAACATTCCTAAGGAATTTTTTTTTTCAATCAGGTTATTTTGTTTTGTTTTGGAAACTAACAAATTTTAAGTTACTCTGTTGTCAACATTGTCAACTGTATCTCACTTCTACTAAACATGCTTATTGATTGGATAAAATAATTAAACTTTGCCTTTATTTTTTTGAACATGGAGCAAACAGCTTGAGATAAACCAAATGATGGTATCTAGATGGAGATGAGGGTCAGAGGTCATTGCAATCGGAACACTAGGTCAAAATGTCCTTCAAACTTGTAGGCACCTCAGTGGAATCAATCAGAAAACAAATGGTTATGCTAACTGATAATGAAGCCTTTGAGATATTCAATATATTTCATTCTCTGTCTAATTTATGGATCATTTTATTTGGACATCCCAATTTCCCCATGGGCATATGTCCATGATATATAGTGAAAATTGTCAACTCATCTTCCAGTTTAGAAAGTTAATATATTTTTGAGTACTATATTTATGAAAAAAGTGATAGACTACAGAAGTAAAAAGGAACCTACATTTTAAGCAGGTAACCATACTCCAGGCACCATCCCCAGATGCTTTGCAAAGTTATCTTCTTTGATTCTCACAACAAGCAAGAAGACAGTTTTATTTCTATTTTTAACTGAAGAAGCTGGAACTTAGAGGGCTAGATTGTTGTTATTGTTTTCAGTTGACTAAGTCATGTCCAACTCTTTGCAGCCTCACAGACTGCAGCACGCCAGGCGCCTCTGTCCTCCACTGTCTCCTGGAGTTTACTCAAATCATGTCCATTGAGTCGGTGATGCCATCCAACCATCTCATCCTCTGTCGTCCCCTTCTCCTGCCCTCAATCTTTCCCAGCATCAGGGTCTTTTCCAATGAGTCGGCTCTTCTCATCAGGTAGCCAAAGTATTGGAGCTTCAGCTTTAGCAACAGTCCTTCCAATGACTATTCAGGGTTGATTTCCTTTAGGATAGACTGGTTTGATCTCCTTGCTGTCCCAGGGACTCTCAAGGGTCTTCTCCAGCACCACAATTTGAAAGCATCAATTCTTCAGAAAGGGCTGGGTTACCTGAAGTCAAATAATCAAGTAGTGATGGGCTGCAGCCCAAGCCATTCTGAAAACCCAAAGCGTGTTTTAAATACATGGCAAGAGTATCCACTCTGTGGTCTCTAGGATTTAGAAGGATGTGCTTTATCACTTAAAAAATATGTAGTGAGTACATATTAGGTGCCACACCTTGAATCACAAGTCAGGCTTAGGAATCAGGTGTGTAAGAGAGCCCCTAATCCCTACTCTGACAAAAACACTAATCTAGTAGGAGCTACAGCAGATAACCAGTGTGATGAGAGTGCAGCAAGCCCCCAGCGGATGATAAAGGAGCAGACGTCCAAGGGATTGATCCCTTTCAGCAATGGAAATGAAAACCTGATTACTTAGATTACCAAAAAGTGAGAGGGGATAAAAATACCCCTAAATGAAATCACTGCAGGTGAGACAATTTGTAGTATCCTGAAAGATCCTTTAAGATATTTATAAATTGCATCGTTGTGATGATGATTCATAACGATTACAAATAATTATCTAGATACCAGCATAAGAGATGAATATGACCAACTGGAAATCTTCAGCATTAGCCTCTTAGAAGACTGAAAAATGTCTTTCATGTTTCTGCATTAAATGGACTTTGTAGCCAGACTAAATGACCCTCAGATGAATCTTAAGAGGTTTCTCCAGCAATTTCTTAAAGCCTCGGTACTTTTTGCTTTATCATTTCTTTAAAAATTATTTCTAGAATTAAAAATGGGCATTATCTTTGTGTAGACTTCCCAGGTGGCACTAGTGGTAAAAAAAAAACCATCTGCCAATGCATGAAACATAAGAGACATGGGTTCAATCCTTGGGCTGATAAGTTCCCCCGAGGAGGGCATGGCAATCCCATCCAGTATTCTTGCCTGGAGAATCCCATGGACAAAGGAGCCTGGTGGGATACAGTCCATGTGGGTGCAAAAAGTCAGATACAACTGAAGCGATTTAACACGCTCACACGCACACATTATCTTTTGGTGTTATGATGTTCTCAAAACAAAGTTGAACAAACTCCCTCTGAATCTATGAAGAATTAAGTTAAATCCACCTCAATATTATTTGTGATGTCTCTGTTACACACACACACACACACACACACACACACACACACACACACACACACACACACACATAGAGGGAGAATGATTTGACAAGCATTCCTATGAATTTATTCAAAGTCTTAACATTCTTGCTAGGAGTCACACATTTTATGAAATATGAGTCTGTAATACAGCAGCTTAAGCTATATTTAAATCCCACTTGTTGCTGACTTTTGATTCTTTGAAAGAAAATCCAACTTTTCTTGTTGGTTTTTGATTCTTTGAAAGAAAAAGAAAATGTTTATGTTTGAAAATGTGTAGGTAAGACATACTTTACATGACTTTCCATCCCACGTGTGCCAGCATACGTGCTAAATTGCATCAGTTTCTCCGACTCTTTGCAACCCTGTCGACTGTAGCCCTCCAGGCTCCTCTGCCCATCAGATTCTCCCAGCAAGAATACTGGAGTGGATTGCCGTGCCCTCCTCCAGGGGATCTTCCCGACCCAGGGATCGAACACGCATCTCATATGTCTTCCACATTGACAGGCATGTTCTTTACCACAGCACCTCCTGGGAAGCCCTGACTTTACATTGCATACCCTTTATTTAATCCAGATTGCATGATTTCCTTTTCCCCACACTGCCCACTTTATATGATCCTGCCCTAGTGCCTTTACTGATGGGCATTCAGGTTTCTTCTGTCTTTGTTATGCGAAACCCTGCTCATTCCTATGGTGCAGCTTGAACACTCCTCCCGTCCTTTAAACCCTGATCGCTATAGAAAGGAGCGCTTGGTTTGTCAACCTTACCCATGTATTAATTTCCCCAACAGACTGCCAGGCAATGAAGACCTAGCTCCCCTATCTTTACATATCACACAGCATCTCAAGAGTTACACATGGCCACTAACTGACTGCTAATTGAGTGCATTTGTTAATTAACTCATTAGAAGCTATTTAGAGACTGTTGGGTAGGTAGAAGCAATGAAAGTAATATTTTAGTCTCCTGGTTCAAGCAAAATCTCTCTTTAAGAGTGGTGGAGGTTAAAGCAAAGGAAATTGATCTGAACATTTACCTGGTGGTTGGTAACTAGATATGAGAACTGCATTCAGAGATCAGGAAGTATTGTTATGCTGATCCCTCCAAAACTGACTCTGTTTAAATATGAGATGAAACATCAAAGATAGGCTTTGACCATCTGCAGAATATTCAGAAAACGGAACCATGCACAGCCAGTGGTGTCATATGACCTTGAAAACAGTGACCCCATAGAGTGAGTGGGGTTGGATCTGAGCTATTGACAACTATATTTCTGAACATTTCTTGCATATTATGGAAGAAGAGAGTAGAAAGAGGGTGGAAGGGTAGAGAACCAGGGGAGGCAGATTGGTCTCAACACCAGACTTAGAGCCAGGCTGTGGCTTCAGGGTAAATCATGCATTCCTTGGATCCCCAGCTCTTGCTGGAACTTGGAGCCAATCCTGGTATCCACCAAGACCTGGGTTCACTGGGGTGCTGAGTACCCAGTTCCTCCTAAAGTGCCCCGCGACCCCTCCCTCTGCCCCGCCAGGTTAAGCTGATGCTGCTTCCAGCCACCTTCCCCCAAGATATTCTTGGACTCCCTGTGCCCATCAGGGTTGTGCTTCTTGTCACCTCTGCTGTAGAACCAAAGTTGGAAAGCTTTCTCCCTGCATAACACCTACAAAACCTGCCCCATAGAATTTGAAATGTGTTTACCAGAAATTAGACTGAAGGGTTTTCAGAGGGTACCATCCAATGATTTTTTTCTTCCAAATTGTTAGGGCAAGACAGGCAAGTGGACAAATAAACTGTATGCGGTATTTTGGTTGCAATGTGAGTTGTGTGTTGGGCTGGAGACTGAACCATCTTTTGCCCTTGTTTCCATTGCTTCTAAGCTCTTAAAAAGTCGCCACGGTTGTCAGATGATACACCTGTAAACTGAGAGTTGGTTTAAGTAAAAGTGGTGTAGGTGAAAGTAAACGTCGGGCTCCAGTGAGTAGAACGGTTAAAAGATGATTCAAGATGCTTAGTTTATCCAATATTTTCAGTCAAGTCCAAGAAATTACATAAGAAAGTGTGTTCTCATAAGAAAAACAAAAGTTATGTGGTCTTTCATTTCTCCACAGTGTAGGTCTGACCTACATAAAGTCTCTGGCAAAGTCCACAAGAAGGTAACCAAAGAGTTCTGTTCCTGGACAATGAAGCATTGGGAAGTGGTTCAGAGTTCAGTCTGTGGTTCCAAAAATCTCTTTTATTACCCAAGCCTTTGTATACACAGACCATTAACTCATCAATTCCTGCCAACAACATTTGGAATAATAGCTAGGGCTTCTGGGGGTGGGAGGTTGTGAAGAACATTACAAAAGTTTCCAAGCCCCAAGTAAAAATAATGCCAGTTCTCCAAGACTGTGTGTCCTAGATGAAGGTGACCTTAAGCAGAAGACAATATGGAAAATTTCCATTTGCAGGTGGAGGGGAAGAGCAATGCAGAGAAAAATCTACTGGGGTAGCCATTTCCATGAAAGAGATAAAGTCAATCAGGATTGCATGAATACCAAAACCTGATAAGAAGGATTAGGAGGGAGTGAGTGTGGCATGTTAAAACCAGTTAAGACTTTCAATTCAGGCGGACTTCAACTCCAGACCTAGTCCTTCTCCCTAACAGATGTCTGCTTTGGGTTGTGTTTTGCTTTAACCTTTTTTGGTACCAATATTTTAATATTAACTTTCATATAATAATACTTAGCTGTTAGGGCTGTAAGAAGTTAAGTCGCACAGTATAGGGTTAATTGAAGACTGTATAAAGGACGTCCCTGGTGGTTCCGGGGCTCAGACTCTGCCTCCAGTGCGGGGGATGCAGGTGTAGTCCTGCTGAGAAGCTGAGACCCCGCAGGCCTCAGGCCAGTAAAAGCAAAGCATAAAACAGAAGCAATATTGTAACAGGTTCAATAAAGACAAATCCAGGTCTCCAGCATTGCAGGCAGATTCTTCACCGTCTGAGCCACCAGGGAAGCCCTTAAAAAAGGGTCCACGTAAAAGAAAATCTTAAAAAAAGAATATATAAATACTTGTATATTCTTAATATCGATGTATTTTCAATATTGATATGCTGCTGCTAAGTCGCTTCAGTCGTGTCTGACTCTGCGCGACCCCACAGACGGCAGCCCACCAGGCTCCGCTGTCCCTGGGATTCTCCAGGCAAGAACACTGGAGTGGGTTGCCATTTCCTTCTCCAATGCATGAAAGTGAAAAGTGAAAGTGAAGTCGCTCAGTCGTGTCTGACTCTTCACAACCCCATGGACTGCAGCCTACCAGGCTCCTCCATCCATGGGATTGTCCAGGCAAGAGTACTGGAGTGGGGTGCCATTGCCTTCTCCATAATATTGATATATTCGTTAATATATATTCAGCACATTGAATATATTCAGGACATTGGGTGATCAATATGTAGTCTCCAACCACAAGGGCACAAATAAAAATATTATAACTTATTACTATTTTTAGGATAATCAGTCAGGTAACAACAAACCAAGTGGAAACCAGAAAATATTCTGGAATACGAGTTCTGCCCATTTCATGTCTTCAGTACGAACGAATATCTCTGTCATGTAAAGTAGCATTTGTAATTATGAACGATGCAAGATCCTTGATTTCCAAGAATGATGTGATCGTGTCCTTTATTTCTACCATTGGGTTCATTATTTTCTACTTATGGAAACAGAATTCTGGATGTATATTTTGTACATGTTTTCAATAATGAAGGATTTAAAAAGTCTCCATCATTTTCCATAAGACAAAAACCCTTCGCTCCTTTAAACAATAGCAGCAACGATCATAACAGCTTTTTTCTTTAATTTTTAAAACTTGATTTGTTGTGCATTCATCTTTCGCTCTGCTGAGTCTTCGTTGCCGAGCGTGGCTTTCTCTAGTCGCGGCGGGTGGGGCGCCCCTCCAGCTGCAGCGCGGTCTCACGGGGCGCCTTCTCCGGTGCAGCGCGGCTCCAGGGCGCACAGGCTCAGTAGCTGTGGCACGGGGGTCCCCGGCCGCTCCGCGACACGTGGGGTCTTTCCACACCCGGGATCAGATCCACATCCCCTGCAATGTAGACAGATTCTCAACCGCCGCACCGCCAGGGAGTCTGTAATAGCTTTTTATCCAAGCTTGCTCTGGGTCACACCGCTGTCCGCTAGGCACTTGATGGGAATGGCGATGCTAACCTCACAGCAGCTTGTGAGGCGAGTTACTGCCACGTTCTCCACTTAGAAAGGAAGAAATGGAGACCCAAAGAGGAGAAGACTCTTACCCAGCGTTACCCAGTGATTAAGTGTCAGAGCTAAGGCACGACGAGGTCAGGCAGCGCGATTCCAAGACAAACCTTCCTAGAATGGGCATTTCCTAGAAGCTGGAAGAACATGCCTCTAAATAAATGGTTTCAATACCAAGTAAAGATAAATAAAATCCAGAAGACTCTAAAATGGGGCATTTGATTAAAACATTCCAGCATATCATGTGGTCTAATTTATTTTAGCATTACTTTGATAATTGAGATGTTAGAAAATGTATCTCCCTCTACTATATTTGGAAGAAACATAATTAGAATTTTAATCTAAAGTTCCACAAGCCAGAGAAATTTGAGATTACTCCCCAGTAGATGCCAAAGTCCTATCTTCTACTTTAAATGACTGTCAGGCAACTACCAAAAACAGCTGAGAAATGGTCCATGGACATGGGATGTAGCGATTCGTTCTTCTTTCCTAGGTTTGCTCCAACTCTGAACCTTTCAGACAAAAGACAGGACAAGAAAGAAATTGGGGGCAGATAATAAAAGTAATCCCTGATGGCTCAGAAGATAAAGAATCTGCCTGCAATGCAGGAGACCCAGGTTTAGATCCCCTGCAAAAGAGAGTGGCTACCCACTCCAGTGTTCTTGTCTGAAGAATCCCATGGACAGAGGAGCTGGAGGTCTACAGTCCATGGGGTCACAAAGAGTTGGACAAGACTGAGCAACTAACAGTAAAAGTAAACTAGCATACTAAAAGATGATTTGGCTGGATTCAGTTACTTTTAACCTACATTATCTTCCTGAAACAGGGTTTTGTCCTGATGTAGATGCAAGTGATGAGTGCTTTGGATTACAATTTTCTTACTGGGTGACATGTTGTACTTGGTTACACTGAGCTCAGGCATGAATGTATGTCCCACAGACTCAATAATCCATGAGAAACACCAGGGAAATTACTCAGAGAAATAAGCCACATGGAGACATAGTTCTAAAAGCCCTGTGAGTTGTATGAGAATTTTATGTAGGAAGGTTAAGTGCAAATAGTTCGTCGTTTATGTTCTGCTAATTTAGCCATGAACCCAATCTACATTAGAATTTCCTCTATTTTTAGCTCAAATTTGAGAGGCATTTAGAAGTGCCCCAGTTGGCTGGAAACAGATGGCCTATTTTGCCACTTCTTAGGATTGATCGAAAAACTCTACAGTAGCTGCTCAACTGTGGTTTTGGATTGTCTCACATGTTTCATTCTTGCTAAGGTGTTTTTGTTTGATTGGTTTTGGTTTTTTTGATGCACCTGATGACAGCCTGTTTTGGAAGTTTGCAATACTGTTTAATATTTTCATTAATCATTGCTTAAACAAAATGCTGTATCTTAGTCAACAATATTCAGGAAGTTTCTATTATACAGATTTCAACTGTAAGACTTCAGAGAATTGGACAACTCTGGGCTGGTTTTAGCACAAACGGTAGATTTTTTTTTCTTAACATTACTAATAGCATATAACATTGCCTGCTCTGAAAAATGGTTCAGCAGTGGAAATAGAGCAGAAATGATATATGCAGCAAAACATGAAAAGCTCCCATCCTTATGCCATCAATATTTGCTGATGGGTCATCATTCAAATAATTAAAAACAGATAAAAGAGAAATTCACAAATCATGGGTTATTACACAAGCATTTTGCTCTAAAAAATTCACCCATTTTTGAAGAAGCATTATGGATCTTATTTCATAAAATCTCAGACCTGAAAAAGAGCTCAGAGATTACTCAGTCCAGTCACTTGGCATGTGTGCTCATTTGCTCAGTCGTGTCCAGCTCTTTGTGACCCCACGGGCTGCAGCCCACCAAGCTCCTCTATCCATGGGATTTTCTCTGCAAGAATACTGGAGTGGGTTGCCGCTTCCTCCTCCAGGGCATCTGCCAGACCCAGGGATCAAACCTGTGTCTCCTACACTGTAGATGGATTCTTTACTGCTGAGTCACATGGGAAGCCCTATCACTTGGTACACAAGTTGAAAAATAGAAGACCAGATAGGCTAACTGGTGCATAAAGGATCATACATGTACTTAATTAGAGGCAAGAACGAGATTAGTGCTCCTGTTTCCTGACTCACACTTCAGTCTCTACTACTTTATCATTAATTCTTTATTTCAGACATTTGTCCCAAAGGTAGGTTGTACAATTTCAGAAATGTAAGTCTCCTTTTAGTTTGTGAGAATCAAAGTGTGAGATTCATGGGGCCTCCAAGAGATGAAGTTCCTGTTTAAGTGGGGACCTCAGATTTACTAATGCCCTTTCTTCTGTGGAATCAGTGGATCAGTATCATACACCGCTACAGCCTGGGCCCTTCAAGTCTTACCCCGGGTCACACCCTCTAAAACGGGAACAAGGTAGAAGGTTGGGAGCAAGGTTTGGAATCTAAGACTCTGTTTCTTCAATCGAAATGTAAACAGTCCATGGTCTCAGTTCAGCTCAGTTCAGTCGCTCAGTCGTGTCCGACTCTTTGCGACCCCATGAACTGCAGCCCACCGTGGTCGAGTCAGCAGTAACGTACCATGTTAGCTTCATAATCTTGACGAGTTGCATACAATGCTTATGATAGCTTACGGTGAATGATGTCAGATTCTCAGTCTCTGAAGAGGAAGATTTAGTTTCCGGACCAGGGACCAGGCTTGATCACTCAAGAGCTTTTGTGTAGCAGGGTTTTATTAAAGTGTAAAAAGCGACAGAGAAAGCTTCTGACACAGACATCAGAAAGCGGGCGGAGTGTGCCCCCCTGCTAGTCTGAGCAAGGGAGTTATATGCTTTTTTAGTTAGTTATTGACTAATTGACTCATTGGAAAAGACCCTAATGCTGGGAAGGATTGGGGGCAGGAGGAGAAGGGGACGACAGAGGATGAGATGGCTGGATGGCATCACTGACTTGATGGACACGGGTTTGGGTAGGCTCCGGGAGTTGGTGATGGACAGGGAGGCCTAGTGTGCTGCGGTTCATGGGGTCACAAAGAGTCAGACACAACTGAGTGACTGAACTGAACTGAATTAGTAATTACAGTAAATCAAAAGAATGTCTCAAGGTTGTAAAGATCTTACTAGACCCACTCCCATAATTTACATTTTAAGATAACAGGATTAGCCAAAAGGTTTCCAGGAAGGAGAAGCTGTCCTCAGGCAGTATACACTGTTGTTACATAATCCTTAGTGCAGAGTTTAAACTGAGGTGTTTGTTGTGTAATCATCAGTTCTGGGTTTAAAGAAAAAAATGCTTATGTGGTTAAGACTAAGGAATGTAGAGAGGAAAAAAAAGACATTTGCCGGTTCCTCCTCCTTGAGAATTCCAGAGCCCTATTTCCTCTTCTAGAGCCCCAGACCCCTCGCTCCTCCTTGGGGATACCGGACGTCTTACCAACCTACCTAGGAACTGACTCTCAGTTATGTAGCGTGTTAGCAATAGGAGAAACTGGATGTGGAATCTACAGAGATTCTCCATATTCTTTGCAACTTTTCTTCCTGTGCAATTTTTTTTTACTTTTTTTAATTTTTAATTTTTTTTTAGTTGAAGGATAATTAATTGCTTTACAGAATTGTGTTGATTTCTGTCAAACATCAACATAAATCAGCCATTGTGTTAAGCTAAAGTTATCTCAAAATAAAAAGGGTTCTTTAAAACAAACAAAAAATTACGATGGCAGGCACGGGTTGAAACTTAAGGAATGGAGAAAGTATGTTTCTTATCAGTGATGTTATCAGTGCTCTGGGTGTAGATATTTTGAGAAAATAGAGATGAAATCTCAAGCATTTCTTTGATAATTTGTTTGGGGTTAACGACTCTTTTTGAGTATCTTTAACAGCAAATACAATATTGCACAAATGCTTTGGGTCTCAGTTGCCACACAGTCCTCATACACACACAAAAACACAGGCACACACTCAGACTTCTGACGTCTCTCCTGATATTTCTCATCAATCACCCACGCAACTGAGCAGTCCACAGTTCAGCCCCTTGCCAAGAAGGCTGAGGAGATCAGAGACGTTTCCACGTTGTGTGTCATATAGCAAATCACTGGCTCCCTCTGCCTTGCCCCTCCCAGCCAGCCAGTCACCCACAGGCATCACAGTGGCTTTCCCCCTCGCCTTCATGATGGTAAGAAGATTCAGTAGGTCTTCAGAGATCTGGGGGGAAAACAAATGCTAACTGTGCTGTTCGGTTGACCGCAAACTTCATTTGGGTTTTTCTTGAATGAACGTTTTGGCCAACGCAATATTTTCCATGTTTGGAATTTACTTTAGAAACTTCTTGATCACTTTTAAAGTGACAGTGGTGTGTGTGTGAGTCACTTCAGTTGTGTCTGACTCTGCGACCCCATCGACTGTAGCCCACTAGGCTTCTCTGTTCATGGCATTCTCTAGGCAAGAATACTGGAACGGATTGCCATTTCCTCCTCCAGGAATCCTCCCGAGCCAGGGGTCAAACTCGTGTCTCTTATGTTTCCTGCATTGGCAGGTGGGTTCTTTACCACTAGTGCCACCTGGGAAGCCTAAAGTAATACTCAGGTTCTATTAAATACGATGTTATCCCATGTCTACACTGTGAATTACGTTTGGATAAACCTGTTTTCTCTGAGTTGATTTATTTTTTATTTACTTTATTTTGAGACACATTTCCCCACTCTAAGCAGAAATGGGCACTGGAAATGCAAACTTATTTCATAATGGTTTCAATAAGACAGCTAAATGATACTTCTAAATAATTACATCTTGATAAGCAAAGTCACATAGCAGGAAGATCATGGATGTTTAAGTTAGAGAGTGATGGATTTGTTTCTCAGTTCTAACAATTCCTAAAAAAAGAGAGAGAAAATTGTTCAAATTATCTGTTGGGACTACATAAATTTAATTTAAAAAAAAAGAAAAGAGGCAGATGCGTTGTGAGAGTTGGCTGAAGACGATGTTATATGAAAAAGCCTAGCGAAATACGTGGCTTTGAGTACATGTTGCCTGTGGTTTCAAAAGGTGCTGTACGGCACCGCATGCCCTAAAATGCCCGAGTCTCACCTTCAGGGTCTGGTCGATTTGCTGGGGCGCTGTCCCGAGCTGTGGAAGCCCGCTCTGCTAGTGGGCACGGCCGAGGAACGCGCCCCGCGGAGCGGTGTCCGTCAGGCGGCTGCGAGCCGGCGCCCACCCCGCTCCGGGAGGGCTGGGGCTCTGCGCGGGCCGGCGGCTTCCGACCGTCAGGCCGCCTGTGGCGGTAGCTCTCCGGGGAGGCGCGCCCCATCGGCTCCCGCCCGGCTCTGGGTCCCGGCCTCGGCAGCGCCCGGAGCACCTGCAGTATTTACAGCACTGGGCCCAGCGCTTAAATGCATTACTCATGTTTAGTTTTGATTGATTTTACTGGAGCGTAGTTGCTTTACAGCGTTGTGTTGGTTTCCACCGGTACAGCAAAACGACCTCAGCTCCGCGCTCCCTCTGCTGTGGATTTCCTCCCCGTTTAGACCGTCACGGAGAGCTGACCGGAGTCCCCCGCGCTGCACAGCAGGTTCTCGTTAGTGGGGGCTTTCCCGGTGGCGCTCCTGGTCAAGAGCCCAGCTGCCATGCAGGAGACGTGAGACAGCGGTTTGCTCCCTGAGTCGGGAGGGTCTCCTGGAGGAGGCCGCGGCAGCCCGCTCCAGTGCTCTCGCCTGGAGAATCCCGTGGACAGGGGAGCCTGGTGGGCTACGGTCCATGGGGTCACAGAGAGTCAGACATGACTCAAGGAACTTGGCAAGCATGTACACTCATGAATATCTGTTTTATACATAGAATCAATAGTGTGTATATGCCATTCCAATCTCCCAATCCATAATTAAAGGCTTCTGTGCTTCTGGGGAACTTTAACTAACACAGTTTCCTTCTCCACCATGTATGTATAACGTGGCCACTTGTACGATGGCAACTTGCCAGTAAAGGCATTCAGCCAAGTCACAGCACCAGTGCCCTGGCTCTGTGCATTAGCGTGGGGAGCGCTGCAGGGTAACAGACGTAGAAGCAGGCTCAGAGGCACACCTAGATTCAAAATCCTGACTCTGCCATCTTGACCAAGTTGTTTAATCTCTCTGAGCCTTAATTTTCTCATCTTTAAAAATGAGGATAATAATTTCTACATTGTTGTAATGAATAATGAAATAATGAATCAAACTGTGAATAATTGTGCCTATTTTATAGGGTTGGTGCATACAAATGAGATGGAAACTATCAATAAATTGTTAACCATTTGTCAGCTTAATAACAGAAACCCCCTAACATGAGCTCTATTCCTGTTTCTAGCTGAACCCCATTGCAATACGGTTCATTTGTAACAAATTAAGTAAAATATTGGAGAAGGCAATCTTGCCTGGAAAATCCCATGGACGGAGGAGCCTGGTAGGCTGCAGTCCACGGGGTCGCTAAGAGTCGGACATGACTGAGTGACTTCACTTTCACTTTTCCCTTTCATGCACTGGAGAAGGAAATGGCAACCCACTCCAGTATTCTTGCCTGGAGAATCCCATGGACAGAGGAGCCTGGTGGGCTACGGTCCATGGGGCCTCACTGAGTCAGACACGACTGAAGCGATTTCGCACACACACACTCACCCATATAAATCTGATTTCACAAGCTCTTGTTTTACTGGACGGTTTTTGATACTACTGCAGTGTTTTCTCATGCCAAAGAGATTCACCATAGGCTCTTCTTTTTTCCTTCGGTTTTGCTGAGATGTAATTGACATACAGCACTGTGTCAGTTTAGGGTGTATAGCACAATGATTTGACTTACATCATGAAATGATTATCACAGTAACGTTAGTGAATGAGCATTCATCATCCCAAATGGATATGAAATCAAAGAAGTAGAAAAAATTTTCCTTGTGATGAGAACACTAGAATTTATTATCTTAACAAGTTTCATATATAACACACAGCAATGTCAACTATACTTATCCTGCTGTACATTACAACTTTAGTATTATACGTTTATTTATATATCTTATAACTGGAAGTGTGCACCTTTTGACTGCCTTTATCCAATTTCACCCCCACCTCCAGTAGCCACTAAACTGTTTTTGAGGTTAAATTCATTTATACATTATGTGAGCTCCTGTTATACGACATTGTTACTCAATATTTCTACACAAGAATTACCTCTACAGTAAGTCTAGTTACGGTATGTCATCATACGAAGGCATTGCACAGTTACTGACTATAGTCCCCACACTGTGTAGTTCATACCTGTGCCTCATTTATTTTGCAATGAGAAATTTGCACCTTTTAGTCTCCCTCACACGTTTCTCCCTCCACCCACCCCCTTCCCTCTGGAAACCATCAGTTCTCTCCATATATTACTCTGTTTCCGTTTTGTTATGTTTGTTAATTTGCTTTGATGTTTAGATTCCACATATGAGTGAAATCACATGGTATTTGTCTTTCTCTGACTGACTTCATCAGCATAATACACTCTAAATCCATCCATGTTGTCACATATGGCAAGTTTTCACTTTTATTGCTAAGTAATACAACAGACTGGTTCCAAATAGGAAAAGGAGTACGCGAAACTCTGGGCTGGAGGAAGCACAAGCTGAAATCAAGATTGCTGGGAGAAATATCAATAACCTCAGATATGCAGATGACACCACCCTTATGGCAGAAAGCGAAGAGGAACGAAAGAGCCTCTTGATGAAAGTGAAAGAGGAGAGTGAAAAAGTTGGCTTAAAGCTCAACATTCAGAAGACTAAGATCATGGCATCTGATCCCGTCACTTCATGACAAATAGATGGGCAAACAGTGGAAACAGTGAGAGACTTTATTTTGGGGGGCTCCAAAATCATTGCAGATGGTGATTGCAGCCATGAAATTAAAAGATGCTTACTCCTTGGAAGGAAGGTTATGACCAACCTAGACAGCATATTAAAAACCAGAGACATTACTTTGCCGACAAAGGTCTGTCTAGTCAAGGCTATGGTTTTTCCTGTGGTCATGTATGGATGTGAGAGTTGGACGGTGAAGAGAGCTGAGCACTGAAGAATTGATGCTTTTGAACTGTGGTGTTGGAGAAGACTCTTGAGAGTCCCTTGGACTGCAAGGAGATCCAATCAATCCATCCTAAAAGAGATCAATCCTGGGTGTTCATTGGAAGGACTGATGTTGAAGCTGAATCTCCAGTACTTTGGCCACCTGATGTGAAGAGCTGACTCGCTGGAAAAGACCCTGATGCTGGGAAGGACTGGGGGCAGGAGGAGAAGGGGACGACACAGGATGAGATGCTTGGATGGCGTCACTGACTCGATGGACATGAGTTTGCGTGGGCTCCGGGAGTTGGTGATGGACAAGGAGCCCTGGTGTGCTGCAGTTCATGGGGTCGCAGAGAGCTGGACACGACTGAGCGACTGGACTGGACTGGACTGAACTGAATATATATCACATGTTCTTTATCCCCTCACCTACTAATGAGCACTTAGTTTGCTTCCACATCTTGGCTGTGTAAATAATGCTGCAATAAATGTAGAAGTATATATAGATTCAGTGTTTTTGTTTTCTCTGGATGAATACCCAGGAGTGGAATTTACGGGACATCTAGTAGTTCTGTTTTTAATTTTTTGAGGAAGCCTCATATTGTTTTCCACAGGGTCTACACCAGTTTATGTTCCTGCCAACAGTGCACAAAGGTTCTCCTTTATCCACATCCTTGCCAACATTTCTTGTCTCTTTTCTTTTTGATGATGGCCCTTATGACAGGTGTGAGATGATGTCTCATTGTAGTTTTGATTTGCACTTTCCTGATGATTAGTGATGTTGAGCATCTTTTGTGAGGTTGTTGGCCATCTGTCTGTCTTCTTTGGAGAAATGGCTATTCATATCCTCTGCCCATTTTAAACTCTGGTTGTCTTTTTCAATGTTGAGTTGTATGAGTTCTTTGTTTATTTTGAATACTATCCCCTTATTGAATATGTCATTTGCAGGTATCTTCTCCCATCAGTGGATGGCCTTTTCATTTTGTTTATTATTTCCTACATTGTGCAAAGATTTTTCATTTGAGGTACCTATTTGTTTATTTATTTATTTATTTTTTGCTTTTGTTTCCCTTGCCTAAGGAGATATAATAAATATATATATATATTACTAAGACCAACATCAAAGAGGTTAATGCCTTTATTTTCTTCTAGGAGATTTCTGGGTTCAGGTCTTACATTTAATCCATTTTGAATTTATTTTTCTGCATGACGTAAGAGAGTAATGCAGTTTGATTATTTCTAAGGTATCCATTTAGTTTTTCCAACACTATTTAATTGAAGAGGCTCTCTCTTCCCCATTCTATTTTGCCCCCTTTGGAGTAGATTAAATGTCCACATATGCATGGTTTCCTTTCTGGGCTCTTTATTCTGCTCTGTTGATCTATATGTCTATTTGTGTACTAGAACCATACTGTTTTGGTTGCTGTAGCTTTGACATAATTTGAACTCAGGAAACACAATATCACCAGCTTTGTTCTTTTTTCCAAGGTGTTGTGACTATTTGGGTCTTCTGTGTACCCATATAAATTTTAGAAGTGTGATAGGAATTGCATTCAATCGGTAGATTGTCTGAAGTAATATTGTCATTTGAACAATGTCAATTCTTCCAATCCATGAACATGGTATATCTTTCCATCTGTTTCCATCATCTTTAATTTCTTTAATCAGAGTTTTATAGTTTTCCAAACACAGATATTTTACCTGCTTAGTTAGATTTATGCCTAGGTATTTTATTCTTTCAGATTAAGTTGTAAATGGGACTGTTTTGTTCATTTCTCTTTCTGATAGCTTGTCATTAGTATTTAGAAATACAACAGATTTCTGAATATTAATTTTATATCTTTCAACTTTACTGAATCCATTTATTCTAATAGCTTTTTGATGATGTATTTAGGAATCTCTTTATACTGTATTATGTCATCTGAAAACAGTGAGTTTTACTTCCTTTTTAATTTGAATTTCTTTTATTTCTTTTTCTTGTTTGATTCCTGTAACTAAGACTTCCAATAATGTGTTTAATAAAAGTGGCAAGAGTGGGACTCTTGTACTGTTATTGATCATAGAAAAAATGATTTCAACTTTTCACCATTGAATATGATGTTAGCTGTAGGCTTGTCATTCAGTTCAGTTCAGTCGCTCAGTCGTGTCCGACTCTCTGCGACCCCGTGAATTGCAGCACGCCAGGACTCTCTGTCCATCACCAACTCCCGGAGTCTACCCAAACCCACGTCTATCGAGTCGGTGATGCCATCCAACCATCTCATCCTCTGTCGTCCCCTTCTCCTCCCGCCCCCGATCCTACCAAGCATTAGGGTCTTTTCCGATGAGTCAACCCTTCACATGAGGTGCCCAAAGTATTGGAGTTTCAGCTTCAACATCAGACCTTCCACTGAACACCCAGGATTGATCTCTTTTAAGATGGATTGATTGGATCTCCTTGCAGTCCAAGGGACTCTCAAGAGTCTTCTCCAACACCACAGTTCAAAAGCATCAATTCTGCGGCGCTCAGCTTTCTTCACCGTCCAACTCTCACATCCATACATGACCACTGGAAACACCATAGCCTTGACTAGACGTACTTTTGTTGGCAAAGTAATGTCTCTGCTTTTAAATATGCTATCTAGGTTGGCCATAACCTTCCTTCCAAGGAGTAAGCATCTTTTAATTTCATGGCTGCAATCACCATCAGCAGTGATTTTGGAGCCTGAAAAAATAAAGTCTGACACTGTTTCCACTGTTTCCCCATCTATTTCCCATGAAGTGATGGGACCAGATGCCATGATCTTAGTTTTCTGAACGTTGAGCTTTAAGCCAACTTTTTCACTCTGCTCTTTCACCTTCATCAAGAGGCTCTTTAGTTCTTCACTTTTTGCCATAAGGGTGGTGTCATCTGCATATCTGAGGTCATTGATATTTCTCCCGGCAATCTTGATTCCAGCTTGTGTTTCTTCCAGCCCAGCGTTTCTCATGATGTACTCTGCATAGAAGTTAAATAAGCAGGGTGATAATATACAGCCTTGGCATACTCCTTTTCCTATTTGGAACCAGTCTGTTGTTCCATGTCCAGTTCTAACTGTTGCTTCCTGACCTGCATACAGGTTTCTCAAGAGGCAGGTCAGGTGGTCTGGTATGCCCATCTCTTTCAGAATTTTCCACAGTTTATTGTGATCCACACAGTCAAAGGCTTTGGCATAGTCAATGAAGCCGAAATAGATGTTTTTCTGGATCTCTGTTGCTTTTTCAATGATCCAGCGGATATTGGCAATTTGATCTCTGGTTCCTCTGCCTTTTCTAAAACCAGCTTGAACACCTGGAAGTTCACGGTTCACGTATTGCTGAAGCCTGGCTTGGAGAATTTTGAGCATTACTTTACTAGCATGTGAGATGAGTGCAATTGTGCGGTAGTTTGAGCATTCTTTGGCATTGCCTTTCTTTGGGATTGGAATGAAGACTGACCGCTTCCAGTCCTGTGGCCACGGCTGAGTTTTCCAAATTTGCTGGCATATCGAGTGCAGCACTTTCACAGCATCACCTTTGAGGATTTGAAATAGCTCAACTGGAATTCCATCACCTCCACTAGCTTTGTTCGTAGTGATGCTTTCTAAGGCCCACTTGACGTCACATTCCAGGATGTCTGGCTCTAGGTGAGTGATCACACCATCGTGATAATCTGGATCGTGAAGATCTTTTTTGTACAGTTCTTCTGTGTATTCTTGCCATCTCTTCTTAATATCTTCTGCTTCTGTTAGGTCCATACCATTTCTGTCCTTTATCGAGCCCATCTTCGCATGAAATGTTCCTTTGGTATCTCTAATTTTCTTGAAGAGATCTCTAGTCTTTCCCAATCTGTTGTTTTCCTCTATTTCTTTGCACTGATCGCTGAGGAGGGCTTTCTTATCTCTCCTTGCTATTCTCTGGAACTCTGCATTCAGATGGGAATATCTTTACTTTTCTCCTTTGCTTTTCGCTTCTCTTCTCTTCCAAGCTATCTGTAAGGCCTCCTCAGACAGCCATTTTGCTTTTTTGCATTTCTTTTCCATGGGGATTTTCTTGATCCCTGTCTCCTGTACAATGTCACGAACCTCTGTCCATAGTTCATCAGGCACTCTATCAGGTCTAGACCCTTAAATCTATTTGTCACTTCCAGTGTATACTCATAAGGGATTTGATCTAGGTCATACCTGAATGGTCTAGTGGTTTTCCCTACTTTCTTCAATTTAAGTCTGAATTTGGCAATAAGCAGTTCATGATCCGAGCCACAGTCTGCTCCCGGTCTTGTTTTTGCTGACTGTATAGAGCTTCTCCATATATGGCTTGTCATATATGGCCTTAATTATGTAGAGGTACTTTCCCTCTATACCCATTTTGTTGAGAGTTTTTATCATAGATTTATGCTGAATTCTGTCAAAAGCTTTTCTGCATCACTGAGATGATCATATGATTTTCATTCTTCGTTTTTAATGTGATGTATCACATTGGTTGATTTGCAGTTGTTGAACCATCCTTGCCCCTCCCTGGGATAAAGCACAATTGATCATGGTATATGATTCTCCAGTGCATTGGTGAATTCTGTTTGCTTATATTATGTTGAGGAATTTTGCATTTGTGTTCATCAGTGATACTGGCTTTTCTTTTTATTTTTTGTGATATCCTGTCTGAATTCCCTCCCCCATCCCCACCTTCAGGGTTATGCTGGCCTTATAGAATGAATTCAGAAGTGTTTCTTTTTCTGAAGTTTTTGAATAGTTTGAGAAGGATGGTTGTAAACTTTTCTCTAAGTGTTTGGTAGAATTCACCTCTAAAGATATATGGTCCTAGAATTTCATTTGTTGAGAGTTTTTAAATTACTGATTCAATTTCATTACTGGTAGTTTGCTCATATTTTTTAAAATTTCTTCCTTGTTCAGTCTTAAGAGATTGTACATTTCTAGAAACGTGTCCATTTCTCCTCTGTTGTCCATTTTATTGATATTAATTGTTAGTAGTAATCTGTTATGATCTTTTATATTGCTGTGATGTCAGTTGTAATTTCTCCTTTTTCACCTCTGATTTTATTTATTTGGCCCTCTTTCTTTTTTTCTTGATAAGTCTGGCTAAATGTTTGTCAATTTTGTCTGTCTTTTCAAAGACCAGCTCTTATTTCCATTGATCTTTTCTATTATTTCTCTATTTCATTTATTTCTGCTCTAAACTTTAGGATTTGTTTCCTTCTATTAGCTTTGTTTTTTTGTTGTTGTTGTTTGGTTGGTTTTTTCTAGTTCCTTTAGTTGTAAGGCTGGTGTTATCTGAGTTTTCCTTCTCTGAGGTAAGCTTGTGTCACTACAGTCTTCCTCTCAGAACTACTTTTGCTGCATCCCACAAATTTTGGATCTTTCTGTCTTTATTTTCACTTGTCTCCAGGTGATTATTAAATTTCTTTTTTGATCTGCAGTGGTCCACTGATTTCATAATAACATGTTTAGCATACATGTGTTTATGCCTTTTGCATCTTTTTTCTTATAGTTGATTTTTAATCTCATAACATTTTGGTCAGAGAAGATGCTTGATGTGGTTTCAGTTTTCTTAAATTTACCGAGACGTGTTTTGTGACCTAGCATGTAATCTATCCTGGAGAATGGTCCATGTGTACTTGAAAAGAATGTGTATTCTTCTACTTTAGGATGTGATGTCCTGTATATACATGTTAATTGCATCCGGTCTAATATGTCATTTCAGGGCAATGTTTTCATATTGATTTTCTTTCTGGGTGATCTGTCCTTTGAGGTAAGCTGGGTGCTAAAGTCCTGTGTGTGTGTGCTCCGCTGCTCAGTCTTGTCTGACTCTTTGCAGCCCCATGAACTGTATTCCACCAGGCTCCTCTGTCCGTGGGACTTTCCAGGCAAGAATACCAGAGTGGGTTGACATTTCCTACTCCAGAGGATCTTCCAAACCCAGGGAGTGAACCCAAGCCTCCTGCATCTCCAGAATTGGCAGACAAATTCTTTACTACTGAGCCACCTCAGAAGCCTTTAAAATCTCCTATTATTAGTATATTATTAATACTTTCAATTTCTCCTTTTATGTCTGTTATTATTTACTTTATGTATTTAGGTGCTCCTATGTCGGATGTATATATACATATGTGTATATATATATATACATGTTTTAAAGTCTATTGTGTCTGATATAAATATTGTTGTTCTGGCTTTCTTTTCATTTCCATTTGCACAGAATACATTTTTCCATCCTCTCACTTTGACTTTTTGTGGGTCTTTATATCTGAAATAAGTTTCTTGCAGACAGCATGTACATGGGTATTGTTTCTGCTTCCATTTGGTTACTCTGTCTTTTGATTGGAAAATATAGTCCACTTCCATTTAAAGTAATTATGGATATTTATGTTCTTATTGTCCTTTCGTTGATTGTTTGGGATTGCTTTTAGCTCTTTTTTGTTCCTTTCTTCTTCTTTTTCTCTGTTTCCTTGTGATTTGGTGACTGTATTTTGCATTATGTTTGAATTACTTTCTCTTTTTTGTGAATATATCTGTTATAGTTTGTTTTTTGATTTGCGATTACCATAAGGTTTTTTAAAAAAAATTTCTTTATTTTTGGCTGCATCAAGTCTCTGTTGCACATGCAGGCTTCTCTCTAGTTGTGGCACTTGGGCTCTAGAGCACATGAGCTCTGTAGTTTGCAGCATGCAGGCTCTGTAGTTGAGGTGCAAGGGCTCAGTGGTTGTGGCATCAAAGCTTAGTTGCCCTGTCGCATGTGGGATCTTAGTTCCCCAACCAGGGATCAAACCCATGTCCTCTATATTGGAAGGCAGATTCTTGACCCCTGGACCACCAACGAACTCCCTACATGAGGTTTATACAGAGCAATCTGTATATAGACATGATTATTTTAATAATAATCTCAAGTCTAAAAGCATTTTAACAATCTTGCATTTTTACTCCCTACCTCCACATGTATAGTTTTTAACATCTTATTTTGTATCTTTTTGCTTTGTTGATCCTTTGCTGTTTATTTTGGTTATAGATGATTTTAGTACCTTTTGTTTTTTAAACTTTCTAGTAACTTCATTCATGGTTGATTTTTTGTCTTTATATTTGCCTTTACTAATAAGATTTTTTTCACATAATATTCATACTTCTAGTTGTGACCTTTTATTTTTAGCTTAGAGAAGTCCCTTTAACATTTCCTGTAAAGTGGGTTTAGTGATGCTGAACTCATTTAGATTTTGTTTGTAAAACTCTTTATTTCTCCATCAAATCTGAATGGAAGCCTTCCTTGGTAGAATATTTTTGGTTGTAGATTTTTTCTTTTCATCACTTTAAATATTTCATGCCACACCTTTCTAACTTGCAGTTTTGGCCAAAAAATTTGCTAATTACCTTATAGAAGTTCCCTTGTGTGTAAATGTTGCTTTTTAATTGCTGCTTTTAACCTTCTCTTAATTTTGCCATTGCAGTTTTTAATTGCAATGTATCTTAGTGTGGTCTTCTTTGGATTGGTCTCATTTAGGACTCTCTATTTTTCCTGGAACTGAATTTCTATTTTCATTCCCTGGTTAGGGGAGTTTTCAGCTACTACAACTTCAAGTATGTTTTCTGCCTTTTAATCTTTCTCGTCTCCTTCTATGACCATTATAATGCAACTGTTAGTGTGCTTGATATTGTCCCAGATGTTTTAAAATGTCCTCATTTCTTTTCATTCTCTTTTTCTTTTTTCTGTTCTGCTTCAATAATTTCCATTACTCTGTCTTCCAGCTTGCTGATCCATTCCTCTGTATCATTTAATCTACTATTAATTCCTTCTAGTGTATTTTTTATTTCAACTATAATATTCTTCACCTGTTTGGTTCTTCTTTGTATTTTTAACTCTTTCTTATAGATTTCTAACTTCTTACTCCATTCATCCATCCTTCTCCTGAGTTCTTTACAATTATTTCCTTGAACACCTCGTGAGGTAAGATGCTTATCTCCACTAAATTCTTCTGGTGTTTTGTTTTGTTCTTTCATTTGGGCATATTCCTCTTTTGCCTCATTTTGCCTGCTTTGCTGTTTTAACTTCCATATATTTTGAAGGGTGATTACTTTTCCTGGCCTTGGAGAGGTGGCCTTCTGTGGGAAATATCCTCTGCATCCCAGCAGCATTTTCCCCTCTGGCTACCAGCAATATATGCCCTTGGGGTGCCCCTGTGTGGGCTGAGTCCTTCTCTTCTGGCAGGCGGTACTGGGGGTAGTCTACTAGGCATGGCTGGCCCTCCGGCTGGCTAATTGCTGTGTGTGGAGGCTGCTAGCTACTCCTGGGTATGACCGGGTCCCAGCGCAGCTGTGAACTCAGGATGTCTTGAGACAGTCAACCCGCTGTGGGTGAAACTGTGTCCCCACCAGGCTAGTTGCTCTGCATGAGGTGTCCCAGCACTGGTGCTGACAGGCTGGTGGTTGGGCTGTGTCCCACATTGATGAGCCGGAAGGAGGATTCCAAGCTAGCACCTGCCAGCACCCATGTCCATGCGGTAAGACAAGTTTGCCAGAATGGCTGCTGCCTGTGACTGTGTCTCCAGGATGAACTCTGGTTAGCCCTTGCCTCTCTGGGAGACCCTCCAAAATCAGACGACGGGTCTAATCTAGGCTCCTCTCAATTTTCTGCTTCTGCCCTGGGTCCTGCACTGTGTGAGATTTTGTATGTCCTTTAAGAGAGGAGTCTCTATTTCCCACAGCCCGTGGGCTCTCCTGAAAGTAAGCCCTGTTGGTTTTCAAAGCCAGATGATTTAGATGCTTATCATCCCAGTGCAGGACCCTGGACTGGGGAGCCTGGAGTGGGGCTCTGACCTGTCACTTCTTGAGTAGAACTGCTGAAATTGTCATTATCCCCCACCTGTGGATGTAGGTCTTGACTATACACCGTTTCCAGCCCTCCTACCCATCTCAGTAGGGTTCCTTCTTTATATTTTTAGTTGTAAAATATCTTTTTCTGCTATCTTCTGGTCTTTCTCACCAAAGTTTCTCTTTAAGTATTTATACTCTTTTTGTGCCCATGTAAGGAAGTGACCTTAGGGACTTCCTACTCTTCCATCTTGGCCCCACCCTCTCATAGGCTTTCCCTAAATAACCTGCTTCCATTCCTTTCATTAAAGCTAAACTATCTGTTAATTTACCAAATACAGATATAAACTAACCTTTTCAGGAACACATCTATTCTATAAAGCAGGTCATACCTGTATAAACTGTGAATGCACATATATGTATGATAAAAGTAAGTATATGATTGTAGGAAACCTATAGTAAAATAATAAGAAACTGCCTTTTAGAGTTATAAGTATATAATTAAGCAAAATACTGGGCCATGGTAAGTATGCAATGAAAAATACATGGATTGAATTATCATGTTTAATTATAGGCTCTTCTGAGCATGCTCTTTAAGAGGCATTCTGTCTTTGAAATTTAAATTTATTTCATAAATCTACTTTATTCATCTAAACTGTCTTGGTAATGACAGAATTATTTTATGATATCTTTTGTTTTTAATCAGATGGCAATGTGTTTAGTATATTTAGATTCTACTTTATTTTGTGTATGCTTTTTCTTTGAAAATGTTCTTTAGGGAAAAAATTGAGCAGAAGCAGACAGACTGTTCTAGGACATCCCTTCTTTTAGAGATAAATTTCTCCAGATTAAAAAAAGATTGGCTTCCAAATTGGTGAAACTGCTTCTTCTGTACAGTACCATGACGTGTTGTCTTGTTACAGTGGAACATGTGCTCTCATTTCGGACAAGCTGTTCTGCGAAAAAGTTTTATTTAGCCGACAGAGCCCATCCCTGGATTTGTGGGTGTTACCTCCTTTCCCGGTGTTACCAGGTTTTTTCATCACTATTATTGCTTCTGTTTCATCAGCTGTAACACAATTTAGTAGCAATCCTTCTTGAGGAAAAAACAAGATGCCTCTGAAACTAGAACAGTTGGCTCGACAGAAGAGAGTTGTCAACAAAAGTAGGACTGTTGTTTGTCTGTGTTTTGCTCCCTGAATTGCTTCTGAGCCAGTTTCACACACATGTAAATGAACAGGAGTAGAGGGAGCGTATAATCTAATGTAATCTGTATGGCCTATCACAAAATTTTATCCTATTTTATTAAGGAAATGAAATTCTATGAAAACTGATTTGGTTTGGAGAATTCTTAAGTGTTTTATTTTTAACGAGAAAACTTGGGGTTCTGTAAGCAAATGGATACGTTAATTCAAGATGAGTAGACGGTGGTGGTGGTGGTGGTGTTTCATTCTGCTCATCAATTAAAACAACAATTGATCATATGCAATATTTACTCTCTAGGAAAAATGACATTTTTTTAGCTGCTAAGAATTCCCCATGTTAGTGGTGATGACCAACATGAAACCAAGGGACAATCACTTTGTTGACTATTCCCTCTAGTCACTTTTTTGAGCAGAAACATGACATCCCTTTCAGAACACTATTTGAAAGCCACATGAGAAGCGCTAAGCCACCAGCCACTCAGTCTTGTGGTTGGCTGGATTTGACAGACCCCATGGACTAATCCATGGAATTCTCCAGGCCAGAATGCTGGAGTGCGTAGCCGTTCCCTTCTCCAGGGGATCATCCCAACTGAAGGATGGAACCCAGGTCTCCCACATGGCAGGCTGATTCTTTACCAGCTGAGCCAGCAGGGAAGCTCAAGAATAGTGGAGTGGGTGGTCTGTCCCTTCAGTGGGTCTTCCCGACCCAGGAATCAAACCGGGGTCTCCTGCATTGCAGGTGGGTTCGTTACCAGCTGAACTACCAGGGAATCCCGTACTTGACAGCGCTTGGGTCAAATGCCTATAAGAGCCCTGCTCTGCGGAAATCAGCATCCTGAGTACAATATGTGTCCAAATATCACCTCTGCTTCCTGATCTTACTTGTCTTGACTCTCCCCCTACAGTGCATATAAATGTACATGTGTTTTGATTTGTAATCTCTTTAATTAATCTTGGATAAGTTGTCTTTATATCTAAGTCTTTTTCTATACAAGATTAAACCAGATTTTACCAAATCATGCTTTACCACTTCCTACTTTCCTTCATTTGAAATTCTTTTTATTTTCACTTATTTATTTTTTAATTGAAGGATAAGAATACTGGAGTGGGTTGCCATTCCCTCCAGGGGATCCTCCCAACCCAGGGATCAAACTCAGGTCTCCTGAGTTGCAGGCAGGTTCCTTATCTTCTGAGCCACAGGGAAGCTCCACTTGAAATTCTAGAGCAGAATTTGTAATCTGGGCCCTCGGACCAGGCCTGTGCAGAGAGGCCATGAACCACCTGAAAATGTTCATGACATCGTTTCCATGTCTCCACACGGGCTTTGTCCTGGGAAAAGGAGCCCATGTTTTTTCAGATTCACAAATGGATGTATAAGTCCCACCATTTTAAGAATTACTGTCCCCTAGGTTTTCTCCTCTCGTTTCTGTTAGTTAACAGATGCTCAGTTCTATCAGATGCCACACATGGATTCTCCAAATATACTTAGTCGCCACCTTCCTTTTCCTTTAGAATTCACTCCTGATCTCATATTTCCTCTTACTTTCTGTTCCAATTTAAGTACCATGAGAAAGAGAGAGAAACAAGATACAATACACTAAACCTCTGCCACTAAAGGGGTTGACATTTCTTCATGTGGCATCTGATTTAATCCCATTGCAACTGTACAAGTTGCAAATGAGAAACGTGAAACAGAAAGGAGTTAGCCATTCCCACAGACTATAATGGAAGAGTCCAAATTTAAATCTGTGTTTAGATGTCAAGTTTATTCCTCTTTTCCAGATGGAATAAATGATCATAGCTTATGAATGGCATCAGCTTTCATGATCTTTAACTTTCCTTTTATTATTCTCTATCATCAAAAAAAAAACAACCCCTTCATTACACTTTGTTATAAATCTAGCACAAGTTTACAAATGCTACATTGCATCAATGTTGTACAACCTCATACCATCAGAGGGCAAGAATCATTTATGTGTGTGTGTTATGTGTGTGTTAGTCACTCATTTGTGTCTGACTCTCTGTGACCCCATGGACTGCAGCCCGCTAGGCTCCTCTGTCCATGGAATTCTCCAAGCAAGACTATTGGAGTGGGTTGCCATTTCCTTCTCCAGGAGATCTTACCGACCCAGGAATCAAACTCGGGTTTCCTGCATTGCAGGCACACTCTACTGGCCGAGCCACAAGCGAAGCCCACAGAATCATTTATATGTTCATTAATTCATTCACTTTTAAAAATAACGCTTATAATATAAATAATATAAATAATAATAATAATAATAATAATAATATATATAATAATATAAATAATATATATAATATATATAATATATATATATAATAAATAATAAAATAAATATAAATAATATAAATATAAATATATATAATATAAATAATAACTTCACTTTTAAAAATAACGCTTATAATATAAATAATAACTTCTCTGAGGGAGAAGGTGAGGGTGGGACGTTCTGGGAGAATGGCATTGAGACATGTGTATTGTCATATGTGAAACAGAGCACCATTCCATGTTCGATGCATGTGAGAAGGGCTCAGGGCCGGGGCAATGGGATGATCCAGAAGGATGGGATGGGGAGGGAGGTGGGTGGGGGGTCCGGGAAGGGGAACACATGTAAACCCATGGCTGATTCATGTCAATGTATGGCAAAAACTATTACAATATTGTAAAGTAATTAGCCCCCAACTAAAATAATAAATTTATAAAAAAAAATAATAATAAAAAAAAAAATAAAAAGCAAAAAAAAAAATAAATAAATAACGCTTAGTAAACTCTACTATTGCTAGAGGCTTTGCTCAGTTCTGGAGTAGTAGTTCTAAATTCTGTCTTCACATCAGATTCTACTGGGGAACTTTAAAAATCCCAGTACCTGATCTCAGAACCACAAGTTTTGATTCCATATATGGAGGTGACCCTTGGTGTGTGTGTGTGTGTGTGTGTAAGTTTTCCTGCTGCGACCAGCATTGAGGATGACTTTGCAAAGCATGGTTCCCTAGATCTGCAGCATCAGCGTCACACGGGAACCCAGTGCAAAGGCAAATTCTCAGCCCTTCTCCAGAGCCTTCCCATGCACCTTACCAGAAACTCCAGGGACAGGATCTGCTTGCCTCTATTTAAGAAGCCCTCTAGATATTTCTGAGCCAAGCTGATAGTTGATAAACACCTCTCTAGAGACAGGATAAGCAAAACAGAGTACTTGCCACTAAGCATCTCTCCTTGGTCTCAAGGAGCCCTGTTGTTTCAAATTTGCATTTTAATTACCTGGCACAGTTCCACACTCTGTAACCTTAGTTGGTAATGACAGCATTATTACTACTTAAATAATGTAATGACTTTCCATCTCTTCTTGAGCAACCACTAAATGAAGTGTTAATAAGAAAATAGTGGTCAGTGAATAACATCCCTTACAAAAGTCTTAGGGATGTTGTGGGTTGAAGGGAGTTGTCATAGTGCTTTGTAGCACGCACACACACACACACACACACACATAGAATTTTTAAACAAAATTTTAAAGGGCAAATATTTCTAATAAAGGATTTTATTTTTAAGTGGTCTCTGTGTTGTGTTTCTAATGTACTATTATTAATATTATTCTTGCTATTTCCCTTTATTAACATAGCTTTATTATAGCTTGATGATAGTATAATTGATATATAATAAAATGCACTTATTTGAGACATTTAATTAGATAAGTTTTGATACATAGATACCCCAGTATTGTGGAACAGTTGTATGGTAGCTTCCAGTTCTTTTATAGGGACCTCTTGGTCTCCCCCAAAAAGCAGAATGAGGTTGCAAAGAAGACTTCTTGAGAAAAACATGAACTAAGACCTGTAAGGTAGGAAATGGCAACTCACTCCAGTATTTTGCCTGGAGAATCCCTGTGGACAGAGGAGTCTGGTGGGCTGCAGTCCATGGGGTCACAAACAGTCAGACAGGATGAAGCGATTTAGCATGCAACATGTCAAGGGAATAAAGTAGGGAAAGTTAGTATAGGATAGAAATACATCTTGCCTGTCTGAAGTCTAGATTTTTGTGTTGGTTGCTATTTACTATCATGTAGGATTGAAAAATACCAACTCAACTCCTTTGTTTCTTAAAGTTCCAATTGGGAAATAAGCTTAATGGCTAGTGAAATATACAACATTGTTACTGAGCTTAGAAATATCCACATCTGTCACTGACAGTAGTTCTTGCATTAGGATAGCTGTTCAGCTTTGACCACCAATCCACTCTTAAATGCATATTTCTCTACTGTGTGTGTTATAAAAAAAAGTTGTATGAAAGTGATGCTCTTGCTTCTAGAGCCACGGAATCTAATTCCTTGCCTCTAACTTCCTTTTAACGTTCTTTCTCCCGAGCAACTTGGTGCATCCTAAAATGTTCATTCATCATTACGCTAACACTGGGACTTTATTTGGAGGGCTTACGGGCTCGTCTTTTTCCTCCTTTGCAGGCTGGCTCCATGAGCTGGGGAAGAGACTGGAGTCTCCCTACTATGGGAACAATACCTTGGGCGGGCCGTCAATCCGAAGTGCCTACATCGCCGCTCTGTACTTCACGCTCAGCAGCCTCACCAGTGTTGGGTTTGGGAATGTCTCTGCTAACACAGATGCAGAAAAGATCTTCTCCATCTGCACCATGCTGATTGGTGGTAAGGAATATTCTTCCTTTAGGCCAGGATAAGGAACAAGAGCTGCCAAGCCGCTGCTGTTCTGATTTCTCTGTCCTAAGACCAAGCACGTGTGGATTGGTCTCCACTGGAAGAGCCTAAAGGCATTAATGAAATCACTGACCAACAGTTTAGTATACATGCAGAGTAGCAGTGAGAGTCTGTGATCTCAAGAATTCCATGCTCGGGCAGATGAAGAAATAACCATTTACCTGATGGTTGATTTTTTAAATGTGTGTATATATATATATATATTTAATTGAAGTATAGTTGATTTACAATTTTGTATTTGTTTCAGGCGTACAGCACAGCACTTCAGTTATACATGCATATATATATATATACTGTTTTTAGATTTTTCCCTTACACTTTATTATAGAATATTAAGTATAGTTCCCTCAAAAGTGTGTTATATCACATTCTCTTTTTTAATTTAATTTCATTTAATATTGGAGTACAGTTGACTTGACTTCCCAGTTGGTGCTAATGGTAAAGAACCCACCTGCCAACACAGGAGACATAAGAGATGTGGGTTCGATCCCTGGGTTGGGAAGATCCTCTGGTGAAGGGCATAGCTACCCACTCCCGTATTCTTGCCTGGAGAATCCCATGGACAGAGGTGTCCTGTTGAGTGACAGTCCATAGGATCACAGAGTCCTGCACGACTGAAGCAACTTAGAACTCACACACATAAGTGACTTACAGTGTTGTGTTACTTTCAGGTGTATAGCCAAGTGATGTATATACATATATCCATTCTTTTTCAGAGTATTTTCCCATATAGGTTATTATAGAATATGGAGTAGAGTTGCCTGTGTGATAAAGTAGGTCTTTGTTGATTATTTTATATGCAGTAGTATGTGGATATTAACTGGGATTATCATATCCTCTGATATGAGGCTGAATCTTATTACAGAGCATGGTTTCTACCAACTTCCTTGCATAGATGTGAGATGAACGCTGAGACTTCACACAGTGAGTCATCCAACCTACCCTGAAACCAGGGCAGCATAAAGGCGAACCTTCCCTCAAGGTGTTTGGGGTCAGTTTGAAAGGGATCAGCTGAAATGTGTGGAAAGAGTTTAAACAATGCCAGGCAGGATATGCTGAGTGCCAAATCAGCTAGGAAGTTCAGAAGCAGCGAGAAACAGGGCCAAGGATCAGAAAATTTCTTGGAAAGGCAGAGTAGCTGAAGTAGCAGGCTGGGACTGCAGCGCTTGGAACAGGCTTTCGGCCAAGGTGGAGCAGTAACAGCCTAGGGAGCAGAGAACAGGAATTCTCATTTTCTGAAGAGCTGTAATGTGCCAGATCCCATGGTGGCGATTTTATACCCGGTATTATGGCTTATATAATTGCCGCTCTCTTTGATGGCCCATCTTTCAGCCCAGCAGAATGACAAGCACTTTGCAAACAAACACAGTCTCTACTGATTTAATATTTGCCCATGTTTTTTCTACTCCTAATGGAAATGTTTTGGAAATGCTCAAATGCTCAAGGTTTAACCTACAAATTTGACATTAGAAGAATATGTTAGATAATGAAGCTTATTTCCTATTGATTCACGGACTCTAGTGTAAGCGGTCCTGAATTAGAAATTGCTGAGGATATTCTAGTTCCCTGCTATGCCCTGTAAGTAGAAGCTAAGCCAGTCACAAAGCCCAAAGATGTGGGAAATACTCAGATAATGCCACTCCGTCACTTGGTAAATGTTTATTGAGCAAATTACCCAGGTGCAAAACCAGTACTCATTTGTAAATGGCATTAAAGCATTTGGGTAACTTAGCAGAACTTAGGAAGCCATTGGTTTTGAATGGCAAATGACATCTAGGTAACTTGAATTTATTAAATAAAGCTTTGCAAATTTATGTCTGTGGGAAATAGCTGTATTATTGTGACAATTACCCTAGGCTAAGAGAAATGATGCCTTCATTTTAATATTTCCTGTTTAACTAATTGCTGGCACAGTTTTGAGAACTAATCCTAAGAGCTCACAATATTGAATACTTTGTTCATTTAATTCTTGTAACGCTATGAAATAGAGGTTATTAGCACCCTAATTTAGATATAAGACAGCAGAGGTTTATTGAATTTAAATGCCAGGATTCACTAAAACCTAGCAAACTTTTGGTAAGATATCCATTTCATTATATACTGCAAATTTATTTTATTCATTGAATTTCTAAAAATATGTACAAATAATTTATTTTTTAATTTAAAGTATGCATTACCATGGAGTCAACACTGAGATATCTTAATAGGGACCCCCACACAGACTTATGAGATTGCTAATGACAGGGACACAATATTTACTACAAAAGCAGGCAGGAGCGGTATTAAATGCTGCAGGTGGGTGTCAAAACCGCAGATAATTATCTGGGGCAGAGGCTCTCAGAAACTGAGTGAGGAGAAGAGAGAAAATACTCTACATGGCATCTGTAATTAAAGAGTGTGCATATCACCGATTTATGCGAAGAATATTTTAAGCTGTTGAAGAGAAGCAAAAATAATGGAAAAAAGATCCGTACCGAGACAAGTCTATGTAAATTTTGAGAGCACCCAAAACAAAGGAGGAACCCTAAAAGTTTCAACAACTCTTAGAATTAATAAGTAAATTTAGGAAGGCTGATGAATATAAAGTCAATATGCAAAAGAATCAATTGTATTCTATATTAGTAATAAACAAGTGGACAATGAAATATAGAAAAGAATTATGAAACATCAAATACACAGGAACAGATGTTTAAAATATGCAATATTATTACACAGAAAACTACAAAATATTGAAAAATTTACCAATGGTTTAAAGTAGTGGAAGGATATGCCTGCGTTTTGGCTTACCTGTAGCTCAGCTGATAAAGAATTCGCCTGCAATGCAGGAGACCCGGTTTCAATTCCTGGGTTGGGAAGAGCCCCTAGAGAAGGGATAGGCTATCCATTCCAGTATTCTGGGGCTTCCCTGGTGGCTCAGATGGTAAAGAATCCACCTGCAATGCGGGAGACCTGGGTTCGATCCCTGGGTTGGGAAGATCCCCTGGAGAAGGGAAAGGCTACCCACTCCAGTATTCTGGCCTGGGGAATTTCATGGACTGTACAGTCCATGGGAGTCTCAGAGAGTCAGACACGACTGAGCACTAACACTTTCATTTTCGTGGTAAACATACTAGTTTTATTCAAATCAACCTTAAGAGTCAATGCAATCTCAATTTAAAAAAACCCAGTAAATGTGTGTTTGCCTGTATGTATGAGCCTGTTTGAAAACTGACAAGCTGTTTCTAAAAAATCAAGGGAAATGCAAAATTAAAAAGAATGCAAGCAGTAAAGAAGCATATTGTATTGCAAAGTTTCATAAACAAGAACAAAATTGGAAGATTTATGCTGCAAATACCATGCTGTGGGACAAAGTCACAGTAGTTAAAGTATGGTGTTGCCTCAGGGATAGATAACTAAGCTAATGGAAAAGAAGAGTGTGCAAGAACCTGCCCATAAACGTATGGCCACTTTATGACACTGGCGACACTGTAGTACCAGGGAGAAATGATGACACTTTTTAAAATTAATTTGCATTGGCGCATAGCTGCATTGCACTGTTGTGTTAATTTCTGCTGTACAGCAAAGTGAACCAGCTCTCTGTAAACATATCCCCTCATTTTTTAATTTCCCTCCCATTTAGATCACCAAAGAGCGTTGGGTAGAGTCCCCTGAGTAGGTTCTCATTAGTTACCTATTTCACACATAGCACCAATAGTGTGTATATATATCAATCCCCATCTCCCAGTCCCTCCCGCCTTCTTCCCCCTTCCTTAGTGTTCACGTGTTTGTTGTCCACACGTGTGCCTCTATTTCTGCTTTGCAAATAAGTTCATCTGTACCATTTTTCTATATTGCACATGTATGTGTTGGTATACAATATTTGTTTTCCTCTTTCTGACTCACTTCACTCTGTGTGACAGTCTCTAGGTTTATCCACCTCTCTGCAAATGGCACAATTTCATTCCTTTTTATGGCTGAGTAATATTCCACTATATATATGTACCACATCTTCTTTATCCATTCCTCTGTTGATGGACGTTTAGGTTGTTTCCTTGTCCTGGGTGTTGTAAATAGTTGCACAATGAACAGCAGAGTACCTGTATCTTTTGAAATTATAATTTCCTCCAGGGGTATGCCCAGGAGTGCAGGGATTGCTAGGTCAATGGTAGCTCTATTTTTAGTTCCTTAAAAAACTTCCATTCTGTTCTTCAGAGTGGCTGCATCAATTTACATGCCCACCAACAATGCAAAAGGGTTCTGTGTTCTCCATACCCTCTCCAGCATTCATTGTCTGTAGATTTTTTGATGACAGCAATTCTGACCAGTGCAAGGTGATACCTCATTGTGGTTTTAATATGCATTTCTCTAATAATCAGTGATGTTGAGCATCTTTTCACATGTTTGTTGGCCTTCTGTATGTCTTCTTATTTCTGCATGTTGAAAAACAAACTTGACCACTCTTAAAACTAAGTTGAAATTAATTCCAGATGGATTTTGATCCAATTAAAGCTTCTAAAAGATAACATAGGAGAGCATTTTCACGACCCTGGGTTTGGCAAAGATTTCTTAAGCATGACACAAAAAGCCATATCTACAAAAGTAAGTGTAATAAATTGAATTTCAGAGCTTCTATTTATCAAGTGAAAGTCTCTCAGTCATGTCCTACTCTTTGTGATGCTATGGACTATACAGTCCATGGAATTCTCCAGGCCAGAATACCAGAGTGGGTAGCCTTTCCCTTCTCTGGGGGAATCTTCCCAACCCAGGGATCGAACCCAGGTCTCCCACATTGCAGGTGGATTCTTTACTGGCTGAGCCACAAGGGAAGCCTTTTCTAATTATCAAAAGATATTATTAAGAATGTGAAAAGGCAAGCCACAGGACAGAAGTTATTTGCAAAAACAAACATCTATTATATATTAAGAACCCTTACAAATCAATAAGATCAGACAACTAAAAAAATGTGTTAAAGATTTTTAAGCACTTGAAACATAGATTTCCCTACCAGAATAAACAATAATCATATAAAAGAGTTGCTCAGCTTCATTCATCTAGGATATACAAATTAAGATCAAAATTAGGTAGTATTTTCATTCACCAGAATGGTACACTTAAACACACTGACCACCCTAAGAGTTTGAGAGGATGTGGGACGTCTGGACTTCCCCTCTAACGTGTGTCAATTGGTACAAGAGTCATCAGCATTTACCAAGTCTGAACATACCTATTTTCTGTGACTCAACAATTCCATTTTGAAGGTATATCCAACAAAAAATCATACATAGACACATCAAAAGACATACATGTAGAAGCACTGCTGAAAAAATTGAAAAGTGGAAATGCTCATTAATAGGAGAATAAGTAAGTAAATTGTGAAATGACTGTTCAGTAGAGCACCATACAGTAACGAGAATGGGTGGACTGTTGTGTCACGTGACCACAAGGATAAATCTTACGAACGCAATGCTGAACAGAGGAAACAGACACAAATAAGTACCTGTTGTAGGATTTTGTTTAAGGAAAGTTAAAAAGTAGGCAAAACTTACTGATTGCAATATAATCTATAATGTGGTTACCTTTGGTGAGGGTGCTAGTTAGTGATTATGAGATGAACCCAGGGAGTCTGGAATGCTGATAATATACCATCTGTTCATCTGAGGGGATCCCATAGGTCTGTTCACGCTGAGAAATCCCAGTGAGTTCTACATTTAGTATTTGTGTAGTTTCCTCAGTGTGGGTCTTTGGTGTTAATTTCATCTTGTAAAAGTATAATCAGTTCAGTTCAGTTCAGTTCAGTCACTCAGTCGTGTCCAACTCTTTGTGACCCCATGAATTGCAGCACGCCAGGCCTCCCTGTTCATCACCAACTCCCGGAGTCCACCCAAACCCATGTCCATCGAGTTGGTGATGCCATCCAACCATCTTATCCTCTGTCATCCCCTTCTCCTCCTGCCCCCAATCCTACCCAGCATTAGGGTCTTTTCCAATGAGTCAATTCTTCGCATGAGGTGGCCAAAGTATTGGAGTTTCAGCTTCAACATCAGTCCTTCCAATGAACACCCAGGATTGATCTATTTTAGGATGGATTGATTGGATCTCCTTGCAGTCCAAGGGACTCTCATGAGTCTTCTCTAACACCACAGTTCAAAAGCATCAATTCTGCGGCGCTCAGCTTTCTTCACCGTAGATGACCTAAAAATGATAATGTAACTGGTATGGGATGAGAAAGGGGATAGCAGTGAGCTGAGTTCTCACCTTTCATGTCTAGTTGCTTTTTAGGTTTTGTCTTAATATGATAAGTCAATCAATGGAGGTGAAATGGCATGATCTACAATATTCATGATAATTATAAGAAGACCTAAAAGAAACGATTTTGAAAGACTGCCTTTGGGGATGGGGATCAGGATGTTGGGACAGGCTTGGGACCAAACTATTCATAAATTTTCTAAGCTACTTTCTTGTGATTATAAAACTTTTTAAAGAAAGTATCAAACTGCCAGAGGTTCATTTCAGTTCCATAAATATTTATGACACAATAAAATTATTTTAGGCCCTGTGCTAGATACTAGGGAAACAAAGATGACTAAGATAGGATGCTTTCCTTCGGGGAGTTCACAGTGGAGTAATGGAAATAGGTACTTAGGTAGATGATGTTCTTTATTTTTCCATTTTAACTTCATAATGCACATTTCAAAAGAACCGGAAAAATCCACATAAAAAGTAAAATTACATATAATGCCATCTCCAAAAAGATATTCCTTTCAGTCTTTTTATACATTTGCATCCCTATATTCTGAAAGATTTATATCAATTTCACCTATCATTTTTGTCACCAAACAAAATATCTTGAGAACATTTTGCCATGTCTTTTAAAGTTCTTCTGTTTATTAGTGGCTACTTAATAGTACCCTAGTGAGTGAACCACAAGTGCTGGGACCATTAACTCAGCCTTGGAGGTTAGACAAAGCTTCCTAATGAAGACAACTCCTCACCGAGAACATGTCTAGTTCAAATATGGCATCGTTGTCATGGAAAATGTGGAGTTAAACTCAACAGCCAAGGCGTTCTTGGGTCCTCTTATCCCATATTTACTACCCTGATGTGGTTTTATTAGACCCAGAAGTTTGCTGTTTTTAAGGTACCTTTACACTGCCATTTCAGTTCATCATTTAGGAAGTTGATCTCACTTTCTGATTTCTCTGCCAACTGCCGCCCACAAGCCGTGTACTTATAGCAAGGACTGGAAAATTCCAGGGCAATAAGTAGGCAAGAGGGAGGAGTGGGGCAGCTGAAGTACCCCAGAGCCCGAGCTCCAGGCTGCCTTCAGACCAGGAGAGCACAGGCCCACTGTGGACTCACTGCAGAGTAGTTGACTAAAGCGATCGGAACTGGCGTTATATCTCAGGACAGCAAGGTTGCCCCAAATCCAGAAAGAGATGCGATGGAGAGAGAGGGAGAGAGAGGAGGGGGAGAGGAGGAGGGGAGAAAGGGGGAAGGGAGAGGAAGGATAAAACAGGAAAGAGGAAGCCGGGCAGCCTGTAAGACGCACTGTCACTCGAGGTCTGTTTATTGTCTTCTCGGATCCCGATTGTTGAATTTCCTCCAAAGACCTGATATTATGATGATATTTTACAAAATATGTTCTATACAAAACTCCTACACAATGCAAAAGAGCCTCCCACACACTCAGCAGCAGGCCTGGCATGCTACTTTAAGAATTATACACATCAAATTTGCTGGGAATGAAAGAGAAAGCAGAGGATAATTTCCAAACTGACCTGGATATAGAAGTTCTTCTGTCAAACTTTGATAGCAGATGGAATGATTTGGCCTGACAGTTACACACACGCTTCACCATGGTGAAAATGATCACCCATGGCAGAGAAGCAATAACTTTGGGAACTGAGAGACTATGAAAGCTAGGTTTTATTTTTTAACTACTTAAATTAGAAGCATTTTTCTCTGCTAAAATGAGGCTTTGAAATTATGATGACTCAGACATACACTGGGCTTCCCTTGTGGCTCAGCTGGTAAAGAATCCGCCTACCATGTGGGAGACCTGGGTTCGATCCCTGGGTTGAGAAGATCCCCTGGAGAAGGGAAAGGCTACCCACTCCAGTATTCTGGCCTGAAGAACTCTATGGACTGTATAATCCTTGGGGTCACAAAGAGTCATACACGACTGAGCAACTTTTACTCATATACTTCCTATGCTAAAATAAGACTTTGAAATTATGATGACTCAGACATACACTAGTTACTTTCCAACAACACTTGTGAATACTACAATTAATCCAGGGATTCATTTTATTGATAATGTACAATTAGGATGCTCAATGATCTGAACATATTACTTCTCTTACTTTAAGTGCTTTACACCCATTATAATTAAGCAAAGCAAAGTTAAAATCATACACATAATAAGGAAAGTAGTATTAAAATAAATGAAATAAAATTATCCTCCATACTCAGTTTAATTACCACGAATGACTATTACTACATACTTTTACAGATGGTGGAGCTTCCAAACACTGAGCCCATAAATGAATTAACACAGCCTGAAATTGATGTTTAACTCCTTGGACTTGGAGCAGAATCAGTTCTTTTCCTTGCTGAGTGTCTATCATAAATAGAGATCTCCTTGCAAGTAAAATATTTAAGCATCAGAATAGACCTCTCTTTATGACCTACAAATAACCATTCAACATTTAGTTGTTAACCAATATGTGTTTTGGGGGGGATAGTTTTAACCCTTTGAAAGACATTTCATTTTTGAACATTTAGAAAGAATATACACCTACGTGTGCTGGCATGTAGCAGGCATTTCTTAAATATTTCTTGAATTTCTTCCATCAAAAAGTTATTTACACAAACAACCATTCTCAATTATTTGACAAGTTGCTGGAAAACCTTAAATCTGGGTTTCTCCCCCCAATTGTATACCACTGAGCAACCTGAAAATGCACAGCACTTTTCACTTTGATGGAAAAATTAACATAAATTGAGCGCCCACTGTTTTTCACAGACACCAGGCACTTTTTAAAAAACATATATTAACTCTTTAAATCCTTATTGATAGGAATAATCCTATCAACAAGGTACAATTATGCCCATTTTACATATAAAGAAACCATGCAAGGGAATTATGTATCTTGCCTGATTTACAGAATTAGGAGGTGGTATAACCAGGACTTAAATCCAGTGTGGTCTGTTTCCAAAGTCCATATTTCCTCTGCAACATTATATTGCCTCCCGTATATAGACCTTAAGTTTAACTCTACTCTAGTAACTTCTCCAAAATATTGAGACCTTTCTTGTTAATATGGGCTGACTTTATTAGCATAGTGACCATATTTTCCATAGAGAAATGGTAATGTTTAACCTGATACAGAGTTTTAACTCCAGTGTTAGATTAGGTGGAAGTTAGTATGACAGAGGTTAATTTCTGATAAATGTAAGGGCAAGAAAGAATTTGCATTGGGGCTATCTTGAAATGTTCAGGAGGATGGTTGCAATAACTGGTTGACAAGTTTGCACTAATTTATCGATTTTGATGTGAAGAAATTTTTAACATAACTCCTTAGACATTGGGATTTGGGCACAGAAATGTTTTGATAGGTCTTAACAGTGTCAGACTTTATTTTTTTGGGCTCCAAAATCACTGCTGATGGTGATTCCAGCCATGAAATTAAAAGACGCTTACTCCTTGGAAGGAAGGTTATGGCCAACCTAGATAGCATATTTAAAAGCAGAGACATTACTTTGCCAACAAAAGTCCGTCTAGTCAAGGCTATGGTTTTTCCAGTGGTCATGTATGGATGTGAGAGTTGGACGGTGAAGAAAGCTGAGCGCCGAAGAATTGATGCTTTTGAACTGTGGTGTTGGAGAAGACTCTTGAGAGTCCCTTGGACTGCAAGGAGATCCAGTCAATCCATTCTAAAGGAGATCAGTCCTGGGTGTTCATTGGAAGGACTGGTGTTGAAGCGGAAACTCCAATACTTTGGCTACCTCATGCGAAGAGTTGACTCATTGGAAAAGACCCTAATGCTGGGTAGGATTGGGGGCAGGAAGAGAAGGGGACAACAGAGGATAAGATGGTTGGATGGCATCACTGACTCGATGGACATGGGATTGGGTAGACTCTGAGGGTTGGTGATGGACAGGGAGGCCTGGCGTGCTGCGATTCATGGGGTAGCAAAGAATCGGACACGACTGAGCGACTGAACTGAACTGGACTGAATAGACAAAATAGACATTTTTAGTCATTTTTTGTTGTTGTTAACTAAAAACTGCTGAAGCCAGTGATTTCACCCAACCTCTGAGCTTCTTGTGTGTTTAATTGCTCAGTCATGTCTGACTCTTTGTAACCCCATGGACTGTAGCCCGCCAGGCTCCTCTGTCCACAGGATTCTCCAGGCAAGAATACTGGAGTGGGTAGCCATTCCCTTCCCTGAGTCTTACCTCCTGGCCGATCCCATAGGGATCGGGGCTGCAATCTGAACAGAGTTGATCTGCCTGTAAATGTGGGCACACCTCATTCTTTCTCCCAGTTCCACAAACCCAGGTGGGTCCAAGGCCTTCTCAGGCTCCCTACTGGCGCTGTCCACTAGGCCATTCCCGTTGTTAGACCACCAGCTACTGTTTCAGGCCAGATCCTCGCATCTTTTCTGACTTTGAGATTCCTGACCCCTCCCCGGAGCAGCTCCTGGGAAGTTGAGTCTGTCGGCTCACTCCACTTCTTCCGTAAGACAAACCTCATCCCCAGGCCCCATCCCCTCTGGAATTCTGGTCCACAAAGCCTGGCCTCTCATCGCTCTCTGGTGGTGCTTTAGGGAGGGAAAGCCTCAGCATACATGTGGACTCTAGAAACATCAGATCCTGACGAACCTACGTTTGCAAAACAGAAATGGAGACACACAGAGAACGAGTGTATGGACCCCGAGGGGGCGGGATGAGTTGAGAGGGTGAGATTGACGCATACGCACTGCTGTGCACAAAGCAGGTAACTCAGGAGAGAGGGTACAGCACAGGGAACTGTGCCCAGTGCTCCGTGCGACCTAGATGGGAAGGAGATCGAAAAAGAGGAGAGATGTGACACATATAGCGGATTCGCTTTGCTGTGCAGTGGAAACTAATGCAGCCCAGTAAAGCAAGTACACTCCAGTTTAAAAAATACTCTCTGACCAAGAAACCTCGTCAAAACAGGAGCCGCGTGTTCATGGACCATCTGGCTCTTCTCAGAAGGGCAGCGAGGGCTGGAAGCTCAGCTCCTGGTTTTCTCTGTCAATTCTTTGTTCCTTGAATGGTCTCAGAATTTCTAACATGTGTCGCCCTTAAAATTAAAGTGGCTAGAGAGCTGGGGTTCAGATTACCCAGGAAACCCTCAATTACATTTCTAACATCTTTTTTGGAGTCTTTATTAATATAAATGTGTCACATTTAATATCCTAAAACTAATATCAAATGATGGCTTTGGGGAAGAGACTAATGTTCTCATAAAGGTTAACCCAGTTTTTTATTATAGAGTTACTTTTGAAATGTAATTGTTATTGTAATAAAACTATAAGGCCCTAACTTGATAGCTTATTCTATGAAATTATTAAAACCATTTCATCTTACCTACACAACTACGGGCTTCCCAGGTACTGCTAGTGGTAACGAACTGGCCTGCCATTGCAGGAGACATGGGAGACGTGGGTTCAGTCCCTGGGTCTGGAAGATCCTCTGAAGGAGGGCACGGCAACCGACTCCGGTATTCTTGCCTGGAGGAGGCTGGTGGGCTGCAGTCTATAAGGTCGCACAGAGTCAGGCATGACGGAAGCAACTTAGCAGACACGCAACTCTACACAACTATACCCAACTGTTAAAATAACACAGATGTTAAATAGAGTACACAATAAAAGCTTTTGTCATAAACAGAATGGTAACCAACGGATTAAGTGTGGGTCGGGGGGGTCTATTTTTCATATTATGGAGTGTTTTTCAAAAGATATTTTTATTCTGATCAAGCCACATGGAATCGAAATGACTAAATCAGGATGCATCCTTGGCAAAATGGCTGCAGCAAAATGCCTGTATCAGAATAGCGGTGTCACAGTCTAGCTGAACATGCGTATACTTTCAGTGTGTGTTAGGCTCTCATCTCTCAGAGCTGTGTGTTCAGGGTCAGGCACGTTTATGGCTGAATGAAGGTGTGACAGTAGTCTTCTAATACAGGTAGAAACGTGATCGTTAGAGGGGGTTAATTAGTTTACCTGGCTAGTATTTACTGAGTAACTACTACAGTCCAGGTTTCTTTCAATAGTAACTTTTCCTGGGACTTCCTTGGAGTGGTGCAGTCTCTGTGCTTCCCCTGCAGGGGCACGGGTTCAGTCCCGGGTAGGGGCACTAAGACCCCACGTGCTGCGTGGTGAGGCCAAAAAGAAAAAAAAGTTATTTTTCTAATAGTTTCTATTATTATCAGCATCTAGGACTACTGACATCCTTTTAAAATAATTTATTCAATGTGAATCATGATTCATGAAGTTAATTAAGTAAATTACAAGATATTTAAGGAGGAGAAATCCCATATGTGCCAAGATAGCTGGTATTCCATTCAGTGTACTAATTGTAACCAGTAAACGGGTTAACTATCTCAGTTAATTTACTGTATAAGGGAAGTCATGATAGCTGCATGCTGCACTAAAATCCATTTTATAAACAAGTCTTTCCTCTTCACCATGTCTGAGTAGATAAAGCTTGAAATACCCTTTGCTCACAGATTAAAATGTTTTAAGTCATGGTTTCTTGTCTCTTCGAAAATTGGCTAGTCAAGGAATATGATATCAAGCATACAAAGGGTCAGTGCGCTGAAGAGCAAGCTCATTATAAAATATAGATTATCTATCTAGCCAAACCAGCTTCACCTTACAGCCTTTATCTCAATAAAATTCTATGATTTTCACGTAAAAAAATAGCTGTGCCACAGTGACCACGCAGGCATGCGCCACGGAGTCCAGGTCTGCAGCCGGCACGTTTGCAGGTAAGGAGGCAGCCCCGCCCCCCGCCCCTGTGATGCGTGGCGTTGTCTCCTCAGCCTTGATGCACGCCCTGGTCTTCGGAAACGTGACGGCCATCATCCAGAGGATGTACTCCAGGTGGTCCCTCTATCACACCAGAACCAAGGATCTGAAGGACTTCATTCGTGTCCATCACCTGCCCCAGCAGCTCAAGCAGAGGATGCTCGAGTATTTCCAGACCACCTGGTCAGTCAACAATGGGATAGATTCCAATGAGGTAATGTGATTTCTCGTGTTGACGTTTTCAGGCAGAAAGCACATATTCTGAGGTAAAAACAAGTGCTGTAACGCAGGTCTAAGAAGTGAAGCACACACCTACCAACTTCTTTATCTCTTTACATGTAGCCTCTCGTGACCCCCACGGGGGTTCCTCTGTCTGTTCTTGCTTATGTTTTCATGATGTCACTGTGGATTGGCCAGTGTCTTACAGTAGCTTGCTACTTTGGTCAGTCAGGTAGACATATTTTCATTCTCACTGACCCTCTTTGAAGGAACCGATTCTTATGACAGTTGAATGGTATAATCATGGACTATTAGATTAATCAAGCTAATATTTACCTTTGAAACCAACAAAGTAAAAAAATGCATTTTTCTGCAAACATGTTATGTCTGGACTTCCAGAAACACCCTGGGCCGCCACTGTAGGTATCCTATAAGTCCGGCAAGCACTCCATCAACCCGTCGACAAAGCCAGTCATCACTGTTTTTAAGTGCTTATTTGGTTTTTCCTCTCTTCAGAGGATCGGGACAGCTGAGGAATCTGTCCCAAGTTAAGTGTCTTTGTGAGAAGCAAGCCACAAGGAACAATATGGTTCATTCTAGAGTCTTTTATTAATTGATTGTCTTTCTCCAGGCTTATTAATAGCTGATTATTCAGGATCACACAGCCAGGGTCACAGCTCACAGGAATCCGGGATTATTCATACGTGTAGTTCCCTCTTCTGTCCTCTGATTGGTCAAACAGTGGGGAAAGGTCCCTGTGGTCATGCAGTCAGGCTACGCGGGACTGCCCCCCAGCTTGAGTCCTTCTTTCATCTTCTCTGGCAGCTTTTGAAAGACTTTCCAGACGAGCTTCGTTCTGACATCACCATGCACCTCAACAAGGAGATCTTGCAGCTGTCGCTGTTCGAGTGCGCCAGCCGGGGCTGCCTGCGGTCGCTGTCCCTGCACATCAAAACCTCCTTCTGCGCCCCCGGGGAGTACCTGCTGCGTCAGGGGGACGCTTTGCAGGCCATCTACTTCGTGTGCTCGGGCTCCATGGAGGTTCTTAAAGACAGCATGGTGCTGGCCATTCTCGGTAGGTCTTGGGGAAAAGCTCCAGGAAATCCTACTCTGAAGCATTAATTAAGGAGATGAAAAGGGAGGAAACTTGTGACTGAGAGAAGGAAAATGAGGGATGAGTGTGTTGATTCAGGACATGAGTTTAATCTGCCAAGTTATTATCATTGTTGTTATGCCATATATTGAGTTTATACCGTGCTGTTATATTCAGCACCTGTTTTGACTCTTACTAAAAAGCCATTTTTAATAAATATTGTCCGTATTTTACTAGTGAGTAAATAATAGTTAACTTAATTTCTCCCAAATAACATGGCAAGAGAATGAACACAGTTCTCTTTGATTCCTAAAGCCAGGTTATGAATGACGATGTACACTGCCTCTTGCTGAAATAGCTGCTGTTTTAAGAGTGTTTCTGCATTTTTGTGGAGAATGCATTCAGAGAAGAACATTGAAAAGTGTTTTATCTGTGCTAGAAATAGCACAGAAATGAATGCATATTGAGAATAAGCTCTTGTGGCGGTCATAAATGTGCCGCTGTCAAGGGGGATGATAAGCTAATTTTCCTCCCTCAAAGAAAACTCACAGGACAGTTTGGGAAGATTTTGTATCACAAAGTTGACTCCAGCTATTAAGACGGAGTCAGTGTCTGTTGAAATGCAAAGGTCAGCTAACGACAGATGACATGCAGGGTTAGTATAGGAAAGTTCCTGTCTATTGATACAGTTTTATGTGTACCTCTTTTAAAAATCATTTTCATTTGTTTATTTTTTCAACTCACAGTTCTTGAGGGCCTATGAATGAATCAGGTAAACAGGTAAACAATATATTTTGAACACCAGTGCAGAACACCAGTGTTTAGAATTTATGTTAATTAAAAGTGGCTAATGCAGCATTTTCATTTTTTAAAATATTCATATTCAAGGACCTAAATTTGTGGACAACTTAACCTTTACAAAATATTTCCACATATAGGACCTTCATTAAGTTTTCCTAACACAAAGAGACAGATGGGAGGTCTGTTTTTTCCCAAGGTCAAAGCTAACCTAGGTCTTCAGATTCTCTGTCCAGGGCACTTTCCCCCTCTAAACAATGCCTTTTTAAAAATTAATTTATTTTTTAATTGAAGGCTAACTGCTTTACAGAATTTTGCTGTTTTCTGTCAAACCTCAGCATGAATCAGCCACAGGTATACTTACGGCCCCTCCCTCTTGAACCCCCCTCCCATCTCCCTCCCCCTCCCACCTCTCTAGTTGATACAGAGCCCCTGGTTAAGTTTCCTGAGACTTACAGCAAATTCCCACTGGCTCTCTATTTCACACATGGTAACATAAGTTTCCATGTTACTCTCTGCACACATCTCACCCTCTCCCCTCTCCCCGTGTCCAGAAGTCTGTTCTCTCTGTCTTAAACAATGCCTTTTATTCTATAGGACCATTGTAAGTATGCAGTCAGTCAATTTTTGCTATAAGCTTCAGGATGGGTTCTATTTTGGAAGAGAACTAATATCGATTGTGTCCCTGATATGAGCTGAGTGTTGTATGTCCACTATCCAAGTCCAATCTTGTAGCCTTATTAGGTTGCTGTGATGATCCCTGTTTGCCTCGTCAATCCCTGATGATCACTGTTAGAGGTGCAGAGATGGAGGCAGCTAGGAGTGAAACACTCACGTGCTTTCCATGCTTCCTGATGACTTCCATTGACCACTTATCAGAGGAGAGGTGGGGCTTGCCTTCCAAAGTTTGGATTCAACTCTTGATTCACTCTCTTATATTTTTCTCTCCTTTTTTTTTTTTTTAATGTGGACCATTTAAAAAAGAATCTTTATTGAATTTGTTACAATATTGCTTCTCTTTCATGTTTTGCCTTTTGGCCACAAGGCATGCAGAATCTTCACTCCCTGACCAGGGCTTGAACTGGCGCCTGCTGTCCTGGAGGGTGGAGCCCTAACTGCTGGGCTGCTGGGGAAGTCTCGTGACTTTCTCCTTAACAGAAAGGCATGGACTAGCAACTAAATAAAACAGCAACAAGCTGCCCTCGGTGTGGCCAGCTTGTTATCAGTGTGAGGGTGAGAGTCTATATAGGTGTGTTTTTCAAAAGGAGAATTGAACACTCTTTCCTGCCCATTTATCAACTCTGTGAAGTTAAAAACCAGTCATTCCATCATTTTTTATTAAAAATTAAAAGTGAGAATCCTTTTAGAATTTGCTTCGAAAACCTTGCTCCAATCATAAAATATTTTTCTGTGGGTTTCCTTAGTACCCCTGTAAGTTTTGCAGCCTGCCTGTTGACACAGTCTACTTTTAAAAGGGCATTTCGTGTCATTTGCATCAGCATGGATGGACTCAGAGACTGTCATACTGAGTGAAATAAGTCAGACAAAGAAATAAATATCACAGGATATCATTTATATGTGGAATCTTAAAAAAACGGTACAAATGACCTTATTTACAGAACAGAGGCACCCACATGGAAAACAAGCTTACAGTTACGGGAGAAAAGGGAAGGAGGGGTGAGTCGGAGCCTGAGAGTGACATGTACGCACTGCCGTGTATGAAACAGACCCCTAATGGGGTCTGCTCTACAGCTCAGGGAGCTCTGTTCAATGCCCTGTAGTGACGGACGTGGGAAGGAAACCCCAAAAGAGTGGACACACGCACATGTGTCCCTGATTCATTCTGCTGTCCACCTGAAACTAGCACAACATCGTAAGACAAACATAATCCCACAAAACTCCATCAAAATTAATCAGAATAAAAAATAGAAGGGCGTTTAGTTATTTTTCTAGCAACTTGTGGTTTGATATGCATGTAAGTAAATTAATGGATCATTTTCAGCTGTATATATTATGGGTCTTTCCATAATTGCGATGAATGTTTAAATTTGGTAAGTAGCAGCAATTCCAGGAATGGAATATGAGGGATTATCCCTGACATTACATCACAGTAGGTACAAATTTGACAGCTTCTATGTAAATACTATTGTTTGTAATACATGATTCCATAGGATTTTCTTCTTTCAAAAAAACTTCTGAAAAAGTGAAAGTGAAGTCACTCAGTTGTGTCCGACTCTTTGTGACCCCATGGACTGTAACCTGCCAGGCTCCTCTGTCCATGGGATATTCTAGCCAAGAATACTGGAGTAGGTTGCCATTTCCTTCTCCAGGGGATCTTCTCCACCCAGGGATGGAATTAGGGTCTCCTGCATTGCAGGCCGGAGAAGGCAATGGCAGCCCACTCCAGTACTCTTGCCTGGAGAACCCCATGGACGGAGGGGCCTGGTAGGCTGCAGTCCATGGGGTCGCTAAGAGTCAGACATGACTGAGCAACTTCACTTTCACTTTCATGCACTGGAGAAGGAAATGGCAACCCACTCCAGTGTTCTTGTCTGGAGAATCCCAGGGACGGGAGAGCCTGGTGGGCTGCCGTCTATGGGGTCGCACAGAGTCGGACACGACTGAAGCGCCGCCGCAGCAGCAGCAGCAGCAGCATTGCAGGCAGACTCTCTACCATCTGAGCCAACAGGAAATCCTAGTGGTCTGTACTAACAACTAAAAGACTTAATCCATTGCCTGTGCCTCTGGCCCTGATTTCCTCCATAACTTGAGCTTCGCATATTTAACATTGCACATCTTTGCTGGTACCCTGTACCTCTCAAAAGTGATTTAAATGCATGTGGCCCTTCTAAACACGCCTATGTGGTATTGGGACCAAGCCCAAACAAATATAATAAGTTATTAATATTTTCTCTCTGTGGTTAACATTATCTCAATGGAGATCAACTATTTTACTTTCCCTATGGTAATATTGTCTTATCGGCCAATATAAATCAATATTGATTTTGATAAACTTTAGCCATTGCTTAAATATAGCTATTTAATACATGTTCACTCTGCCAACAAAATGAATTCATGCGGAATATCGTAAGGGAAACCTATCACCAAGCACCTGTCAAGCCAACATATAATCAAGCAATTCCACTGTCCAGTCAATTCTTGAGGGCATTTCTTAATCTGATGCAGTTGATTGAGAGGCAGGGATTTGTTACAGGGATAGAATGGGTTTGCCAGTACACCTTCAATTCACGTCCCAGTGATTGTGTTTTCCCACCAAGGTCTTCACTGTGATTTAAAAGAAGACAAGAAAGCTCCAGTAAATGTGCTGCTCACAGATGGCATTAGTCTGCCTAATCATAATAAACATAAGTTATAGCTCTAACCAGGAAGGTTTGCAGATGCCTCCCATCAACCTTTTTTCTTTTTTTGCCCAATGGAAGAATAACGGATCAGTAAGTATCAGAAGCAGAATTCTGAGTAATAGAGACGGTGCTGTTGTGCTGTGCTTAGCCGCTCAGTCGTATCTGATTCTTTGTGACCCCATGGACTGCAGCCCCCCAGGCTCCCCTGTCCATGAGGATTGTCCAGGCCAGAATACTGGAATGGGTTGCCATTATCCCCCTCAGGGGATCTTCCCAGCCCAGGGATTGAACACAGGTCTCCCGCATTGCAGGCAGATTGTTTACCACTTGAGCCACCAGGGAAGGCCAAGAATCCTGGAGTGCGTAGCCTGTCCCTTCTCCAGGGGATCTTCCCAACCCAGGAACCGAACCAGGGTCTCCTGCACTGCAGGTGGATTCTTGACCAGCTGAGCCACCAGGGAAGCCCCAACAGAGACTGTAAGGGACCACAAAACCTCTTCCTTTAGAAATAGGATACTGAAACCCAGAGTAATTAAGAAACTTACATCTAGGCTCTAAATCTACATCCAGAAAGTTGTGAAACTAGTGAGGGTGAAAATTAGGCTCCTCACAAGGCCCGGCACACATGTCAGTGATCTATAAATATCCACTGAATAAATAAAAATCTATAAATATCCACTGAATAAATAAAAATCTATAAATATCCACTGAATAAATAAAAAACTAGAATTCTAGGATGCCAAGTTGCAAGATGCTGGGGCCTCTGTGGCTGAAATCACCGTTCTGTGGCCACTCAAGGTACAAAAGTAGGATGACCCTAAAGTTTTTCCAAACACCAGTAGAAAATGTGAATTCTCATCATGGCAGCATGGTGTGTCAAGGTAAATTCTCCTCAGGGATACAAAACTTGGGGCTTCCCCGGTGGCTCAGCAGTAACGAATCTGCCTGCCATGCAGGAGACTTGGGTTTGATCCCTGGGTTGGGAAGATCCCCCGGAGGAGGGCATGGCAACCCACTCCAGTCTTCTTGCCTGGAGAATCCCATCGACAGAGGAGCCTGGCGGGCTACAGTCCATCAGGTCACACAGAGTTGGTCATGAACTGAAGTGACTAAGCAGCAGCGGCATACAAAACTTGAAAATTTGCTGTATTCAGTCCAACCTGGCTATACTTACATTTTACATCAGTACCCAGCTTTGAATTTTTGAGCAGCAATTCAGATTTCTAACAAAACATGCAAGAAAAAAAATTGCCAAGTTACTATTGGTGACAATAAATTCCTCAGCACCGTGTGGCTGCTTATTCTCTTAGTGTCTATAAATATAGATTTTAGTCTTTTTTCTTCTGCCAAATAGGCTCAATTTCAAGGTTTTAAAAAGATAATACCTAGAAATAATTCAATAATTTGAGCTTTTGGTCTGCCACAAATGCTTATGAATGTCTCAGATATTCATGGATAAGTTGGCTCATCTCCTTTTACTGTCAAGTTCAATAAAACAGACTTTTATTGAAGCCTGCTGCATGCCAGAAACCGCTTCCAGAAATTCTGAGCAAAATAAAAAAATAAACATTTAGAAGTTTAAAAATTAATTGAATGAAGAATGGATGGGACAGTTTGTTCTACAACATTCTGAAGATATTATTTACTTGGTGGGTTTTGGCTGGCAGATGGTTGGTTGTTGGTTCCCTACAAAATGGAACAAAGTGACCGTTTGGACAAAAATAAAGCGCAGGCATGATAGTGTTTGAGGACAAAGATAAAGCAGAAACTCCTGAGTTGCAGCCTTGAGTCCAATGCCAGTGTTCTTTGTGAACTTGGTCATATTACCTCAGCTTTTAACCTAAGTTTGTCTGAGAACTGAATGGATTTTCTTTCAGATTTCTCACATGGACGCTGAGTGCATTAATGGCTCTGTCTAAAATAAAACTGACGCTGTAATCAGCTCTTTGCCAGCACTTACAATTATACTCACCTTCCTGCTAGGTTAGACAGATTCAAATCAAGTTCAAGATTTTAAAGATTCAGAGAAATTGTCCAATATTATCTAATCAGCAAACTCAAGGAGGTAAGCTGGTTCCCAGTTTAAGACTGATGGGCAGAGGTGTTACAGACAAATATCGGAGGTGCTGGGGTGAGAGAGAATGTGAACAAAGTACTATCAGAGCCTTTCTCCCCGCAGTGGAAGGGCTCAGAGGTTTTTTTTTTTTATTCACTTTCTTTTTCTGCTGGAGAAAATGGGATTTTCACACTGTCAGTTCAGTTCAGTTCAGTCCCTCAGTCGTGTCCGACTCTTTGCAACCTCATGAATCGCAGCATGCCAGGCCTCCCTGTCCGTCACCAACTCCCAGAGTCTACCCAAACCCATGTCCATTGAGTTGGTGATGCCATCCTGCCATCTCATCCTCTGTCGTCCCCTTCTCCTCCTGCCCCCAATCCTTCCCAGCATCAGGGTCTTTTCAAATGAGTCAGCTCTTTGCATCAGGTAGCCAAAGTATTGGAGTCTCAGCTTCAACATCAGTCCTTCCAATGAACATCCAGGGCTGATCTCCTTTAGGATGGACTGGTTGGATCTCCTTGCAATGCAAGGGACTCTCAAGAGTCTTCTCCAACACCACAGTTCAAAAGCATCAATTCTTCGGCACTCAGCTTTCTTCACAGTCCAACTCACATCCATACATGACCACTGGAAAAACCACAGCCTTGACTAGACTGACCTTTGTTGGCAGAGTAATGTCTCTGCTTTTTAATATGCTGTCTAGGTTGGTCATAACTTTCACGGAGCATTAAAACTATGACCTGTGTTTTGCATTCTTATGTAGTAGATTTCACTGTCCACGATGCCCAGTAGTTGCCTTTGCCTCTCAACTCTCCTCTTCCACACTTGCCTCCTGTCTTGCAGACGTGTTCAGAGATAAATAAAACAACTTGAGTGTATTAGAAAGCAGATGGTGATGCTTATATTATTGTCCAAAGTACTAGAATCAACATGATTAATATACCTCTTTGTGGTCTTACTTCAAGATCCTGAAGCATTTTTACTCAGAAAAACTGAGCCATTATTATTTCCTTTGAATAGTTAAAGCAGCTGTGACCAAAAATGTCAACTGCTTTGTCTAAAGTCATGTATTGATCCTGCGGGGGATGGACGTGAGCCCATGTGTGGCCTGCAATTTCTAACTCCCGCTCTCCTAGGCTTTGTTCTCGAGATGAGTTTTCTCTTCTGGGTATAGTTTTGATTGCCAAGGGACGTTTGGCAATGTCTGCAGATATTTTGGGCTGTTATCTCTGGGGGTGGGTGATGTGAGATGCTGCTAAACATTCCACCCTGTACACAATGCTCCCCCCACCAGCACAGAATGATGGGGCGCCAAATCTCAACCCTGCCAAGGCTGAGAAACCCTGCCCCAGATAAAGGTTCGTCTTCCCTTTGAGTGTAATTTCAGAGAAATGAAGCCTGTAAATCAAATGAAGTCTTTCAAGCGACATGTCTCTTTTCTTGCTGTTTCAAGGGAAAGGGGATTTAATTGGAGCCAATCTATCAATTAAGGACCAAGTGATCAAGACTAACGCGGATGTGAAGGCGCTAACCTACTGTGATCTGCAGTGCATCATCCTCAAAGGACTCTTTGAAGTGCTGGACCTCTACCCAGAGTACGCTCACAAATTTGTGGAAGACATTCAGCATGACCTCACATACAACCTTCGAGAAGGTCATGAGAGTGATGTAAGTCTCCCTTCTAATTACTGCTGAGACCCAAACACACAGGGCCTGGAGATCATTTATAACAGCAAAGAACATGTTCTGACCTCACTTCACAAAGTCTCTGAGCAGATAAGATGGGACTGTTCAGTCACTAATTGAGCAATTAGATAATTAGCCAGAAGGCAAACTGGGAGCGTGTTATCAATATTTTAGAAAAGTATAATTTATGGAGGAGTTCTCTTAATTTTTTTCTTGTTTATTTTCATTTGCTTATAACCAGGAGGGGTGTCAGGGGCATATAATATTTAGCTAGACAGGTGTGATTTCTCTGAACTTTAAGATCTCCTGATAGGGTTACAGTTCAGAGTTTGCTACAAGCGTGTGTATTCCCTACTCCATTTTGCTTAAGAATATCTTTTTATTGGTTAACCATGACTCAAAACAGTCTATCTTAAAATGAGTAAATAAGTATGAAAGGATTCAAACCAAAGATTGTCACCCTGGAATCATGATGAACATTTGATGAAATTATATATTTGCTACATGTTTCAGTTTATACAAACAGCTTTCCTGTCAAAATATGTCCAAACTGTGTCCGGTGATTAAGCCGCTCGTGAACATGACTTCATTAAACGTGTCAGAGAGACAAATGACTTAATAGGAATGATTGCTGCAAGGCAGGCCAGAGCATGTATGCATATCGCTCTCTATCAGCAGACGCCTTCATCTGCTGCCTTGAGCTCTGCCCCAGATACTTGCTATACTCGATTTTTTTCCTAAGGGTTTAAAAAGCGAGGCTCTTGTTTTGACTAACCCATATTGTGGGGACATCGTCATCAGCATTCTCCAAATTTTGGGTAAAGAAGGAATCCAGATTGTATGACTGCCTCTTGGTTGAGGATATCAAATGACAGACAGAACGTGGTGGTATCCCTTTCTGAAGCTCAGGAGTACCGGTTTTGAATGTGTGCAACTCTCCATGGATGCTGGCAAACAGCAAAGGAGGTGTAAATGTTTATTTCAAAACTTTTTGCATTAAGGACTTTGTCGGTGTCAAACATTTTATTTAGTGCCAAAAGCCGCTGTTGAAGTGTCAGTCAGGTTTTACAGGGCAGAAAACAAATGTAGAATAGTTAAGTAACATGTGTGTGATCACACACACAAGACTCCTCTGTCCATGGGATTCTCCAGGCAAGAATACTGGAGTGGATTTGCCATTTCCTTCTACAGGGGATCTTCCTGACCTGGGGATCGAACCCAGGTATCCTGCATTGCAGGCAGACACTTTACCTTCTGAGCCACCAGGGAAGCCTAAATTTGGACCATACGTACCAATAAATTTATACTCTAGGGGAGAAGGCTTGTGATATTTTTTTTTACTGGGGTATAATTGCTTTACAATGTGGTATTAGTTTCTGCTGTGTGTATACATAATCCCCTCCATCTCTTTCCCATTGATGCATATATGTAGCTGCTGCTGCTGCTAAGTCGCTTCAGTCGTGTCCAACTCTGTGCGACCCCACAGACGGCAGCCCACCAGGCTCCGCCGTCCCTGGCATTCTCCAGGCAAGAACACTGGAGTGGGTTGCCATTTCCTTCTCCAGTGCATGAAAGGGAAAAGTGAAAGTGAGGTCGCTCAGTCGTGTCTGACTCTTAGCGACCCCATGGACTGCAGCCTACCAGGCTCCGCCGTCCCTGGGATTCTCCAGGCAAGAGTACTGGAGTGGGGTGCCATTGCCTTCTCCGGCATATATGTAGAAGCTCGTGCTATCTCTAAGGGTACTGTGACTTTGGCGGGTGTGGGAGTTCTGCTCTGACGATTACCTGTGATCATGGCTGCAACTGCTCTGGTGTCAGTCCAAGGTGGACCCAGCCCCTCTCCTTAATTTCCACACCCACACAAGCAAAAATACCCAATCACACAGAGTTTCCGGTGGGTTGAATCCTTTGTGAAAGTTTGGTCTATGGATTCTAGAAGGAGGAGCATTTGCATCATGGAAATGCAAACAGTGTAAATGTAACTTCACTCTGTATCTTTGTCCTTAAAGCTCCTACGGCCCCTCTGCCACGCTGTTCAGCTCCGTATTTCTGCTTTCCCCTCCACTCCTATCTTCCTCCTCTGCCTTCCTCCCCAGATTCCCCACTGGGTCTGATACGTTTTAACCCTCCCTTTGATTGGTTTGTGTCTTTCTGATTTTGCCTTCCGGATATACCTTCTCTCACAAGTGCTTATGAACTATCAGGTGACAGAGAGCATTACCAGAATATCTGGATAGAGTAGACTGATCATCAACCCATTTTGAAATAAAAACATAGAAAGCATTTTAAGAGATAGTCAAAAGGTATGCATGTCACAGTGAGCTATGAATCTAGAACTCTGATAAATCATGTAACTTTAGAGTGGCAGCTCATCCAATTAATTAAAATGTATAAAATATGTTCTGAGTTTGTGAAAAGGCAAGCTAGCACTCTCTGACCTCATGCTAATCACTCATTTTATGCACTCAGTGTATTTTATATGTTTGCCCTTATTTATATCTCCTGATGACCCCAATAATGACATAGATTAATTTATCTATTTCTGTCTATGGAGATTATGAGAAATTTGCTTCACAGTTTCTCATGGTAAACCCTATAAAACTGATTTTAGCACAGACTCATCTGTTGTTGGTTGTGAAATTTAGTTTGCCTTGACATTAGAATTTTGAGATAAATAATGACTGAAGAGTATCTAAAAACAAGTTTTCCAAAATTAACAGTGCTAACACATGGAAGATCAGATATTGATATGGGTGCATATAGATACCCCCTGGGTTTGCACATAATGGACTCTGACCTGCTGGCGTGGCTGTGGAGCAGCCCTTACCAGGGGTTACTCAATGGAACTCTTTTTTTTATTTTTTTGGCTGTGCCGCACGGCATTCGGGGATCTTAGTTCCCCAACCAGGGGTCAAAGCCATGATGCCTGCAGTGGGAGCATGGGTCCCTAACCACTGGATGCCAGCGAGGTCCTGAAACTTTTTGCCATTTTTTTAATTGAAGTATAGTTGACTTACAATGTTTCAGATGTACAACAATCACAATATAACTGTGATTCAGTTAAACATACGTATGTATTCTTTTTCGGATTCTTTTCCAGGATAGGTTATCATGCGATACTGAGCGTAGTTCCCTGTGTTCTGTGGTAGGTCCTTGTTGTTTATTTATTGTATATATAGCAGAGTGTGTTTGTTGATCCCAGACTCCCAATGTTCCCCTCCCCCACTTTCCCTCTGGTTGCCACAGTTTGTTTTCTGCCTCTGTGTCCGTTCCTGTTTTGTGAACATGTTCATTTTTTGAGATTGCACATATAAGTGATGTCATATGATAACCTCCAGCTTCATCCATGTTGCTGCAAATGGCATTACTTTATTCATTTTTATGGCTGAGTGGTATTCCATTGTTTATATGTACCACATCTTTTTTATTCATTCATCTGTTGATGGACACTTAGGTTGCTTCCAAATCTTGGCTATTGTAAATAGTGCTGCTGTGAACATAGAGGTGGATGTATCTCTTTGAATTAGAGTTTTCTTCTTTTCCAGATATATGCCGAGGAGTGGGGTTGCTGGACCTTATGGCGACTCTATTTTTAGATTCTAAGGAGCCTTCTTCCTGGTCTCTGTAGTGGCTGCACCAGTTCACAGCTGCAGCAGCAGTGTAGGAGGGCTCCCTTTTCTCCACACCCTCTCTATCATTTACTGATTGTAGTTTTTTCATGATGGTCATTCTGATTGTTGTGAGGTGATACATCATTGTAGGATTGATCTCCATTTCTCTAATAGTTAGTGATATTAAGCATCTTTTTGGGTGCCTATTGACCATTGGTATGTCTCCTTTGGAGGCATGTTTATTCAGATCTTCTGACCATTTTTTTGACAGGAAGCTTACTACATTTTAAGTGTGTTGGTTATTCCATTTTTTTCTCCCGGTTTTCCATTATTTCATGTAATCTGATCAGCATAAAAAATAAAGTCTCCTCCTTCGGTCCACCCTTCTCTTCAGTAACGGGAGTGGTAGTTCCCTAGGCTCCTGAGGGTCAGTGGCCTCTGGGTGAAGATCCTGGAAGTGCCACCTCCACGGCAGCACAAGAGGTTACGCCGAAGTTTAGAGAAGATTCCTGAACAGAAACAAGGGGGCCTTGAGGAGCACCCACTTTTAGCAGTTCTTTCCACTTTTGATGTCTTCGATGCTACGTGGGTAGTTTATGGTGGGTTGATTCATCACAATACTCCAAACCCCTGAGCAGTACACTCTCTACACACCAAGCACCAGACGTCCACAGTGTAGCTACAAAACTGCACACTCCGTAATCCTGACTCTTGAGTGAGACAAGCACACTTACAGACCCAATTAATGCAAAGCTTCCCAGAGTGGTCACATGCATTGAATAACACCGGCATGTTAAACATAATTAAATATAAAAGTTTCATACTAACGAAGAGTCAGCTTACTCTCACCCGCCTCTAGGCTGTGTATGGGAGGGGAGTTACATGCTGAGACGTTTCTCCCCGACCATGACCAAAGAAAAGTGAGGTAATGGTCCTTGCATCTATTCTTTTTCTTTAAATGGAGTTATAATTAACAAACAATGTTAAATTAAGATGTTCAACATAGTGATTCAATATTTTTAGATCTCGTAAAATGATCACTACAATAAACCATCCAGCACCACACAAAGTTGTTGCAATATTATTGACTGTATCCCCTATGTGTAATGTTATACCCCTGTGACTTATATAGTTTGTGGCCAGAAGTTTTTTGGTTTTTTTTCACGTAACCAGAAGTTTTCACCTCTTAACCCCTTTCACCTGTTTTGTTCCACACCAAACCCTCTCCCCTCTGGCAGCCGCCAGTTTGTTCCTGTTTTATTCTGTTTTGTTTGCTTGTTTGTTTTGTCTTTTCGATTCTACCTATAAGTGAAATCAAACGGCATGCGTTTTCCTGCCTGACTTATATCACACCGCAAAGTGCTCTCCAGGGTCATCCATGCTGCTGGAAGTGCTAGGACAGTATCGTTTTCATGGATGAGTAACAGTGCGCTGCACAGCACCCCACACCTCCTTCATCCACTCACACAGCGATGGGCACCCGGGTGGTTTCCCTGTCTTGGTTGTAGTAAGTAGTGCTGCGGTGATTATAGGGGTGCAGATGTCTTCATATTGGTGTTTTCATTTTCTTCAGATAAATACTCAGAATTGTTGGATCATACACAACTGAGCACACACGTGGTATTTCTATTTGAAGTTTTTTGAGGAACTCCCACACTGTTTGCCTTAGTGTCTATATTTGCATTTGCATTCCCACCAACAGCACCTAAGGGCTCCCTCTTCCCCACGGCCCTGCCCACACCTGTCCTTTCTTGCCTCCTTTTATGACAGGCATTCCTATAGCTGTGAGCCGGTACCTCATTTCCCCAGTGATAACTACTTGAGCATCTTTCCATGTGCCTGTTGGCCTTCTGCATGTCTTCTTTGGAAAACTGTCTATTTCACATCTTTTGCCCATTTTTTATTTGGGATGTTTGGGGTTTTTATAATGACTTATATGAACCCCTTCTATATCTTTGCATCAACCCCTCCTTGGGTATAATTTACAAACACCTTCTCCCATTCAATAGGTTGTCTTTTGGTTTTGATGATAGTCTCCTTCCCACATAAAAGCTTCTTAGTATGATGCAGTCCCATTTGTTTCAGTTCAGTTCAGTCGCGTCTCTTTGCAGCCCCACCAACCACAGCACACCAGGCCTCCCTGTCCATCACCAACTCCCAGAGTCCACCCAAACCCATGTCTATTCAGTCGGTGATGCCATCCAACCATCTCATCCTCTGTCGTCCCCTTCTCCTCCTGCCCTCAATCTTTCCCAGCATCAGGGTCTTTTCAAATGAGTCAGCTCTTCACATCAGGTGGCCAAAGTATTGGAGTTTCAGCTTCAGCATCAGCCCTTCCAATGAATAGTCAGGACTGATTTCCGTCAGGATGGACTGGTTGGATCTCTTTGCAGTCCAAGGGACTCTGAAGAGTCTTCTCCAACACCACAGTTCAAAAGCATCAATTCTTCGGCGCTCAGCTTTCTTTACAGCCCAACTCTCACATCCATACATGACCACTGGAGAAACCATAGCCTTGACTAGATGGACCTTTGTTGGCAAAGTAATGTCTCTGCTTTTCAATATGCTGTCTAGGTTGGTCATAACTTTCCTTCCAAGGAGTAAGCGTCTTTTAATTTCATGGCTGCAAGCACCACCTGCAGTGATTTTGGAGCCCAGAAAAATAAAGTCTGATACTGTTTCCCCATTTATTTGCCATTAAGTGATGGGACCGGATGCCATGATCTTAGTTTTCTGAATGTTGAGCTTTAAGCCAACTTTTTCACTCTCCTCTTTCACTTTCATCAAGAGGCTCTTTAGTTCTTCTTCACTTTCTGCCATAAGGATGGTGTCATCTGCATATCTGAGGTTATTGATATTTCTCCTGGCAATCTTGATTCCAGCTCGTGCTTCCTCCAGCCCAGGGTTTCTCATGATGTCCTCTGCATATAAGTTAAATAAGCAGGGTGACAGTATACAGCCTTGACGTACTCCTTTTCCTATTTGGAACCAGTCTGTTGTTCCATGTCCAGTTCTAACTGTTGCTTCCTGACCTGCATACAGGTTTCTCAAGAGGCAGGTCAGGTGGTCTGGTATTCCCATCTCTTTAAGAATTTTCAGTTTATTGTGATCCACACAGTCAAAGGCTTTGGCATAGTCAATAAAGCAGAAATAGATATGTTTCTGGAACTCTTGATTTTTCGATGATCCATCGGATGTTGGCAATTTGATCTCTGGTTCCTCTGCCTTTTCTAAAACCAGCTTGAACATCTGGAAGTTCACGGTTCACGTATTGCTGAAGCCTGGCTTGGAGAATTTTGAGCATTGCTTTACTAGCGTGTGAGATGAGTGCAATTGTGCGGTAGTTTGAGCATTCTTTGGCATTGCCTTTCTTTGGGATTGGAATGAAAACTGACCTTTTCCAGTCCTGTGGCCACTGCTGAGTTTTCCAGGTTTGCTGGCATATTGAGTGAAGCACTTTCACAGCATCATCTTTCAGGATTTGAAATAGCTCAACTGGAATTCCATCACCTCCACTAGCTTTGTTCGTAGTGATGCTTCCTGAGGCCCATTTGCTTCACATTCCAGGATGTCTGGCTCTAGGTGAGTGATCACACCATCGTGATTATCTGGGTCGTGAAGATCTTTTTTGTACAGTTCTTCTGTGTATTCTTGCCACCTCTTCTTAATATCTTCTGCTTCTGTTAGGTCCATACCATTTCTGTCCTTTATTGAGCCCATCTTTGCATGAAATGTCCCCTTGGTATCTCTAACTTTCTTGAAGAGATCTCTAGTCTTTCACATTCTATTGTTTTCCTCTATTTCTTTGCACTGATGGCTGAGGAAGGCTTTCTTATCTCTCCTTGCTATTCTTTGGAACTCTGCATTCAAATGGGTATATCTTTCCTTTTATCCTTTGCTTTTCGCTTCCTGTCTTTTCACAGCTATTTGTAAGGCCTTTTCTAACCCATTTGTTTACTCTTGCTTTTGTTTACTTTTCGTGAGGAGACATATCCAAAAAAAAACTACTGCTAAGATCAATGTCAAAGAAGTTCTGCCTGTTTTCTTCTAGGAGTTTTAGCTCTTATATTTAAATCTTTAGTTCATTTTGAGTTTATTTTTGTATAAGGTATAAAAAAGTGGTCCGATTTCATTCTTTTGATTGTAGCTGTCCAGTTTTCCCAGTACCATTTTTTGAAGAAACCTTCTTTTCCTTGTTGAATAATCCTTCCTCCTTTGCCATAGATTAATTTCAGGTCTAGGAGAATGATTATCTTCAGCTTTGTCCTTCTTTCTCAAAATTGCTTAGATTATTTGAGACTTTTTGTGGCTCCAAAAAAAATTTAGGATTTTTTATTCTCGTTTTGTGAAAAATGTCGTTGATGCTCTGATAGGGGTTGCATTGAATCTGCAGGTTGCTTTATGTAGTGTGAACATTGGCGTGATATTGATTCTCCCAGTCGATGTTGTTGCTGTTACTTAGTTGCTAAGTCGTGTCTGACTGTTTTGTGACCCCATGGACTGTAGCCCACCAGGCTCCTCTGTCATGAGATCTTCCAGGCAAGAGTACTGGAGTGGGTTGCCATTTCCTTCTCCAGGGGATCTTCCCAACCCAGGGATCAAACCTGTATCTCCTGCATTGGTAGGTGGATTCTTTACCACTGAGCTATCAGGGAAGCCCCAATCAATCCATCAGCGCAATATAATTTTCCACTTGTTTATGTCATCTTTCTTTCCTCAATGTCTTACAGTTTTCAGAACACAAGTCTTTTACCTCCTTGGTTAAATTTACCCCTAAGTATTTTACTCTCTTTGTTGCAAGTATAAATGGGATTGTTTTCTTTATTTCTCTTCTGATAGTTTGTTATTAGTGTATAGAAATGCAATAGATTTCTGTATATAAATTTTGTATCTTGCTACTTTATTTATTAGTTCTAACAGCTTTTGGGGGGGACAGTTCTATATATAGTATATGCTATCTTGAAATAGTGACAATTTTACTTCTTTAATTTGGATGACTTTTTTCTTTTTCTTGTATGATTGCCATAGCTAGGACTTCCAATACTATGTTGAATAAAAGAGATGAGAGTGGGCGTTCTTGTTCTTTAGTTTAGAAGGAAACCTTTCAGCTTTTCACAGAGTATGGTATAAGCTGTGAATTTGTCATATATGGACTTTGTGATGTTGAGGGTGCGTGCATGCTAAGTCGCTTCAGTTGTCTGACTCTGTGTGACCCCCTGGAGTGTAGCCCACCAGGCTCCTCTGTCCATGGGATTCTCCAGGCCAGACTGCTGGAGTGGGGTGCCTGCCCTCCTCCAGGGGTCTTCCCAGTCCATGGATGGAACTCACATTTCTTCATGACTAGTGCCACCTGGGAAGCCCACATTCCCTATGTATCTATTTTTCCTAGAGTTTTTATCCTAAACGCATAGAGAATGTTTTTCTGTACCTTGAAGAAGTGGCATTGTGGGAGGCGAGAGGGTCCCCGGGGAGACTCCTTGCCCTGGTCTTACCTCTACTCCTGAGCCCTTACCACCCTCTTTCCTCAAGTCCGTGGGAGAAACCCTTTCAAAGTATAAGTTGGGTCTTGTCGTCCAGTCGCTTGAAGTATTTCAGTGGCCCTCACAAACGGCTAGTGAAGTCCAGACTTCTTACCATAGCTTTCAAGATTCTCTGCATTCCAGCTCCTCCACTCTTTCAAACTGCCTCATGCACCTGATGGCCTCTTGGGCCCAGCGTTACATCTGGTACCTCTTACAGTTTTCGTTCATTGTTTACTTCTGGCGGTGCTGGGTCCCTTGGCGCGCGGGCTCCTCCGTAGCTGCGGCGGGCGGGGGCTGCTCTCTGGCTGCGGAGCACCTTCCCGTCCGGCGGCTTCTCTCGCCGCCCATCGCAGCCCGGCACAGGCTCGCCAGTTGCCGTGATACAGGCTCGCGGCTCCGCGGCGCGTGGGATCTTCCCGGATCAGGGACCAAACCCTGTCTCCTGCCTTGGCAGGTGGACTCCTTACCACGAGCCACAGGGAAGCCCTGCGTCCGACGTCGTCCAGTGTCTGGCCTCGCGCCCCAGCAAACTGGCTGCCTTCTTTCCCTTACGTGCGCCAGGTTGCCGCTTGCCTTTCATTGCCTCAGGGCCTTGGCATGACTGTTTTTCCTTCACGCACTGTCGCTCCTCTGCCCTTACCTGACCATCTGCGCTGGAGCCGGCCTCTCCCGGTTACCCTGTCACTTCCCCTTGTTTATCTCTTTCAGAGCCTTTAACAAGATCGCAGGTAGTTTGTATGCATGCTGTCTTGCTCATTGTCAGTTTCTCCTGCCGGAATGTCTGTGAAGGCTTTTTCTTGTTCTGTGTATTCGGTGCCTAAATCAGAGCCTAATGCAGAATCAACGTTTAATATATATTTAATACCTGAATGAATAAATGTCAGAAACTTAGTTTAGAACCTGGAACCTATGTGAAATGAATTGATAAAATGAATAAATTCCTGAAGACAGCAGCCTATATAGCCAGTGCTGCTGCTAAGTCGCTTCAGTCGTGTCCAACTCTGCGTGACCCCATAGACGGCAGCCCACCAGGCTCCCCCGTCCTGGGATTCTCCAGGCAAGAATACTGGAGTGGGTTGCCATTTCCTTTTCCAGTGCATGAAAGGGAAAAGTGAAAGTGAAGTCGCTCAGTCGTGTCCGACTCTTAGCGACCCCATGGACTGCAGCCCACCAGGCTCCTCCGTCCATGGGATTTTCCAGGCAAGAGTACTGGAGTGGGTTGCCGTTGCCTTCTCTGATATAGCCAGTAAATGAAGTCTAAAATGAAAAGATATGGAAATTTAGAATTATGTATCTTAGAAGTAACAAAACCAAAGACAGTGTCAGTAGAAGGATTTGAAAGAACTGCTAAATTGTAAAACAGATTTTTTTCACTTCCCCTAAGTTCAAGACAAGAGGTTTTCAAAAGGCATAGAAGAATAATAGGAAAAAAAAAATGATAGGGGAAAAAAAAAACCCCTCTTGCTGTAGGTAATGTGATTCCTCCAGGTGGCTTGGTATGCTAGGTTGTGCTAAGATAAAAAAAAAAAAGATCTACCTTCAAATCGAAGCTAACACACATATTTTCTGTAGAAACAGATTAACCATGATAACACTAATACCTTCAGAAAGTAAAGAATCAATACTGTTGCCATTTCCTTCTCCAGTGCATGAAAGGGAAAAGTGAAAGTGAAGTCGCTCAGTCATATCCGACTCTTAGCGACCCCATGGACTGTATAGCCTACCAGGCTCCTCCATCCATGGGATTTTCCAGGCAAGAGTACTGGAGTGGGATGCCATTGCCTTCTCCCGCCCAGAGTATGAGACCACTAATTTTTTGGTTAAGACAAACATGTGGAAAACTCCAGAGTCTAGTAGAGCATCTTATCTATGGTTATAAAATATTTGATCAGAATGTAATACATATCTGTTGCCCTTAGTGGTAAACTGAGGCATAAGGTCTGTAATATATACGATGGTCAAGCATTCCTGATATTTCTTCATCAGAATCAGCCTCAATGGCACCAGAACGTGAGTTTATGTTTCTCTTTGGGTATGGACCCCATGTCTTTAATAGGCAAAGGTGAATCTTTATTTTGAGTTTGATCTTTTCAGAAGGCAGCCCTATCTCAGAGGCACATATCCTTGGGAAAAGCCTCTAATTCCTGGGCACTGAGTTGTGTCCACATGGATCTCTTGGCACTAGGCAGTTTCCTCTATAATTAAGCTGTACTCTAGCCATGAGGTTCAACTCCTTACTTCTCCCCTTAGATAAAAGACAAGCCTGAATGGGTCTTTCGAGTGAAGTCTGTGATTTGCCAATATCACTTGCTTCTTATATTACAATTTATTTCTAGATTAAACTGAAAAGAGAGTTATTTCCAAAGGAGGGACTTGGCTTAAATTTAGTCCCCATTTCAGTCTGAAATAAGATGGGGCTGCTTGGAAGCAATTTTCCTGAAAATGATTTACTGACTAGTAATAATTTTAAAAATCATATCTGACAGCCCAGATACTTAGCTCTTCAAGAGTAGCCTGTGTGTAGGTGTGCACTGCTAACGCAGTCTCACGTAATAAGAGAACATAATTAATTCCGCACCTTTCTGAGATAATTGTTCTTAGAAAATTGCATATTGAAGGACTCACATGGCATTTTACCATGTCAGCTTTGCTTGTCATCCCAGGCTGAACAAGAATCTTGCCAGTTGTGTATTTTAAAAAAACCCTCCCTTAAGGGAGCAAAACCCCTCCTGGAAGTATCTTGCGGTGAACTGTGTACCTGCCCTACATTCTTATGATGCTTGCGACAGCGTCAGCTATGCTGATGAAAGCTCGGCTCATAATGGTCTGGAGGTTTTATGTTCGTCCTGTGTGTGTTTTACTTTCTGAAACAGACAAGCGTTTCCCGTGGATTCAGCAGGTGTGGCAAACTCGTTGTATTTAGTTGCATTGAGCACCATCAGCTGCAGGCAACAGATTCTGATAAATTCTCTTTTCATTTTTATTCTGTTAAAAGTATTTTCAAATTTTCCTTGCTATGGCTTCTTAGATATACAATCATCATTTAAAAGTAGAAATTTAATTTCCACATACATGGAGTGTGGGGCTTTTTAAGTGTCTTTGATATTAATTTCTCATTTAAATGCTTTCTTCTTTGCAATCACCAGCCATGTTTTCTCAGTCTTTTAACTTGACTGAGACTGTCAATGGCTAAGTCAATGATCTCTTTTGGTAAAGAGACTGCGCTTCAAAACATGTGGGTCATTTTAAAATTATCTTTTGATGTTGATTTCTAACATAATTCCACAGTGATAAGACAACAGACTCTGTATGATTTCAATACCTTTGGACCATGAAATTTTTGCACCTTGTTTTATGCCCCTGGATATGCTCCAGTACCTCCTGGTTTATAGTCCATGGGAACATGAATAGAATTTGAACCCTGCTATTGTGTGAAAACTGCATGAACCTTAGCTGTGTTGAATTGGCTCCTAGTGCTTTTCAGGTCTGCCATATCCTTCCACTTTTCTGTGTATTCATTCTATTAGTTTTTCACACTTTGATATCGAAACTCCAACTAAAAATCTTAATTTATCTACTTAAAAAATAACTGTAACATATAGTGGAACTATATGTAACTTTGTCTTATTTTCCAAGCCTCCTATAAATGTGTTATCATCCTTTCATAAGGTAAAAATAGAAAACGGAGGTGCGGCAAGCACAGCACCTTGAAGGAAGAGATGGTGTCTCAGTCAGTGTCCTCAGAGCCTGGCACTGCGTTCAGGCTCGTGGCGCAGAGTAAACGAAGCTCACTGCTGTATTTCTTACGTGTGCCGACCCACGCTGTTCGCTCTGGCTGCAGCAAAGGCACCCTAGAGTCCTCTCCTCTTCTCAGTGGCTGCTGTGCCTACAGCTTCATGGCCTCCACTATGGTCAATCTTGTACCTGTCGCATCTAACAGTTTTTGACCCAATCATTCACAGTATTTTGTTTTATACTGAAAATGCACAATAGAATACAAAGCTGATCTTAAGGAGGACAGGACCCCCTCCCCCAGGACCCTAGGTTTACACTCTGCTCTAGCCCTGAAGCTCTGTTTCTTCTGCTTGGGCTCTAGCTTGAGAGGGATGATGGCTTTATAACCTCCAAAATCTGTAAAGCAAAAGAAAGAGGTGAGCATCAGTTCAGTCAGTTCAGTTGCTTAGTTGTGTCTGATTCGTTGCAATGCCATGGACTGCAGCATGCCAGGCTTCCCTGTCCATCACCCACTCCTGGAGCTTACTCAAACTCTTGTCCATCAAGATGGTGATGCCATCCAACCATCTCATTCTCTGTCATCCCCTTCTCCACCCACCTTCAATCTTTCCCAGCATCAGGGTCTTTTCCAGTGAGTCAGTTCTTCCCATCAGGTGGCCAAAGTAGTGGAGCTTCAACTTCAACATCAGTCCTTCCAATGAATATTCAGGACTGATCTCCTTTAGGACAGACTGGTTCGATCTCCTTGCAGTCCAAGGACTTTCAAGAGTCTTCTCCAACACCACAGTTCAAAAGCATCAATTCTTCAGTGCTCAACTTTCTTAACAGTCCAACTCTCACATCCATACATGACTACTGGAAAAGCCACAGCTTTGACTAGACAGACCTTTGTCGGCAAAGTAATGTCTCTGCGTTTTGATATGCTGTCTAGGTTGGTCTTAGCTTTTCTTCCAAGGGGCAAGCATCTTTTAATTTCATGGCTGCAGTCACCATCTGCACTGATTTTAGAGCCCCCCTCCCCCCCCAAAAGTAAAGTCTGTCACTGTTTCCATTGTTTCCCCATCTATTTCCCATGAAGTAATGGGACCAGATGCCATGATGTTAGTTTTCTGAGTGTTGAATTTTAAGCCAACATTTTCACTCTCCTCTTTCACTTTCATCAAGAGGCTCTTTAGTTCTTCTTCACTTTCTGCCATAAGGATGGTGTCATCTGCATATCTGAGGTTATTGATATTTCTCCCGGCAATCTTGATTCCAGCTTGTGTTTCTTCCAGCCCAGCATTTCTCATGATGTACTCTGCATAGAAGTTAAATAAGCAGGGTGACAATATATAGCCTTGATGTACTCCTTTCCCGAATTGGAACCAGTCTGTTGTTCCATGTCCAGTTCTAACTATTGTTTCTGGACCTGCATACAGGTTTCTCAAGAGGCAGGTCAGGTGGTCTGGTATTCCCATCTCTTTCAGAATTTTCCACAGTTTATTGTGATCCACACAGTCAAAGGCTTTGGCATAGTCAATAAAGCAGAAATAGATGTTTTTCTGGAACTCTCTAGCTTTTTCAATGATGCAGCAGATGTTGGCAATTTGATCTCTGGTTCCTCTGCCTTTTCTAAAACCAGCTTGAACATCTGGAAGTTCATGGTTCATGTATTGTTGAAGCCTGACTAGGAGAATTTTGAGCATTACTTTGCTAGCCTGTGAGATGAGTGCAACTGTGCGGTAGTTTGAGCATTCTTTGGCATTGCCTTTCTTTGGGATTCGAATGAAAACTGGCCTTTTCCAGGCCTGTGGCCACTGCTGAGTTTTCTAAATTTGCTGGCATATTGAGTGCAGCACTTTCACAGCATCATCTTTTAGGATTTGAAATAGCTCAACTGGAATTTCATCACCTCCACTAACTTTGTTTGTAGTGATGCTCCCTAAGGCCCACTTGACTTCACATTCCAGGATGTCTGGCTCTATGTGAGTGATCACACCATCGTGGTTGTCTGGGTTGTGAAGATCTTTTTTGTACAGTTCTTCTGTGTATTCTTGCCACCTCTTCTTAATATCTTCTGCTTCTGTTAGGTCCATACTATTTCTGTCCTTTATTGAGCCCATCTTTGCATGAAATGTTCCCTTGGTATCTCTAATTTTCTTGAAGAGATCTCTAGTCTTTCCCATTCTATTATTTTCCTCTATTTCTTTGCACTGATGGCTGAGGAAGGCTTTCTTATCTCTCCTTGCTATTCTTTGGAACTCTGCATTCAAATGGGAATATCTTTCCTTTTCTCCTTTGCCTTTAGCTTCTCTTTCTTTCTCAGCTAATTGTAAGGCCTCCTCAGACAACCATCTTGCCTTTTTGCATTCCTTTTTCTTGGAGATGGTCTTGATCACTGTCTCCTGTACAATGTCATGAACCTCCATCCATAGGTCTTCAGGCACTCTGTCTATTTAAGAAGGTTAGCATCACACCTTCTTAAACTCAGTTCAGTTCAGTCAGTCAGTTCAGTCGCTCAGTCGTGTCTGACTCTTTGCGACCCCATGAATAGCAGCACTCCAGGCCTCCCTGTCCATCACCAACTCCCAGAGTCCACCCAAACTCATGTCCGTCGAGTCGGTGCTGCCATCCAGCCATCTCACCCTCTGTCGGCCCCTTCTCCTCCTGCCTTCAATCTTTCCCAGCATCAGGGTCTTTTGCAATGAGTCAGCTCTTCGCATCAGGTGGTCAAAGTATTGGAGTTTCAGTTTCAACATCAGTCCTTCTAATGAATATTCAGGACTGATCTCCTTACAGACTGGTTCGATCTGCTTGCAGTCCAAGGACTTTCAAGAGTCTTCTCCAACACCACAGTTCAAAAGCATCATTTCTTCGGCGCTCAGCTTTCTTCACCTTCCAACTCTCACATCCATACATGAATACTGGAAAAACCATAAACTACAGACTGGTTATTTTTAATTTTTTTTAATTGTAGGACAAAGTTAGTGTGGAGCATTGGCAAAACGGCAAGCCTGAGAAACTTGGTAAATTTAGGGGCAATTTAGAATGAGGACATCTACCGTTGGCAATAGAAATCCAACTCAGTCATAAACATCCATGTAACTTAGCCCCAGAACCAAGAAACAGAATATGTCCATTCCCCTAGAATATTCCATCAGCCTCCCCACCCCTACTATCTAATTTCCGTCAACATAGATGAGTTTTGCCAGTATTTTGGTGACATAAAAATGAAACCATTCAGTATGTACCCTTTTGAATGTGGCTTCTATTGCTTAACCTAATGTTTTTGAGATACTTCCATGTTGTTGAGTATACCAGTTCTTTTTCATTGCTAAATATTCCTTTACATCAGCATATGATTTGAAAATCTATTCTCCTGTTGATGGATTTGGGATTGGTCCCAGTTTGGGATTGTTATGAATAAGGCTCTTTAAACATTCTTATCTGTGACCTTTTGTGGACATATCCGTTCCTTTTTCTTGGGTTAATATCTAGGAGTGAAACTGCTGGATCCTAGGGAAGTAATTCATCAAGCTGTTCACTTAAGATGTGTGCATTTTGGTGTATGTTAATTATTTCTTTAAAACCTACTGCAAATGCAGCACTCAGAAATCCAGTTTTAAAAGCAAATTATATTAATATTGGTTTAGTAAACTTGTTTAAATAAGGCACTAAATGAGCAACAATTTGATTTTTCATTTCAATAAAACTTGTAAATGAGTGGCAAAAAAATAATAAAGTGACCTGAGTTTCTGAAAAGTGAAACCAGTGTGAAAAGCAACCTAAACTCTATGAAGCAAACAAACCAGCAAGACAACAATAGTCAAGTGCTTGGACTGAATGTGGGTCCCCCCAGAATTCCTATGTCGAAACCTAACCCTCAGTGTGATGGCATTAGGAGGTCTTGGGGTGACTGAATCGTGAGGATGGAGCCCTCATGAGTGGGATCCATGCCCCTGTGAGACAGACCCTGAGAACTGTCTCACTGCTCCTGCATGTGAGGGCCTGGTGAAGGGACACCCGTGTGTGAACCAGCAAGTGGACGCTGCCAGATACAGGGTCTTCCAGCCCAGCCTCCAGGGCTGTGAGAAATAAATCTCCATTGTTTTTGACTAAAAAAAGAAAAAAAAAGTCCAACTCAAGTAAAGCACTAAAGTCAGATTTATTGTAAAGATTATAGTTTTCTGAGAGAATCAAATAAAATCCACATATACATATAACATATACACACCTGGATGTCAGGATTCTTATAACCAGGCTCTCAAACTCCACGTGTTACTCTATTTTCTCTCCATTTCTTCCTTTTTCTCTCCATTCTTCTTTACTTCAGGGCATTTGCCATCTTTCTTTCCTCCTCCAAATGGCAGTAAGTGGTGACAATAGCAGCTTCTCAATTCGAGGGGGCAACAGATTCAGCGAGGCTCTCTTAGTTGATTCTAGATTCCTGCGGAAAGATGGAGTGACTCAGCCCACGTCAAGTGCCCACTCAGTGTGTGTGTGTGTGCGTGCATGTGTGTGTGTGCGTGTGTGTGGTAAGGGGATGGGGTGGTCAAGGATGCAGAGAGATTGCACCGTGGTAGAACCACAGTGGTTTCCATGACAACCCCATGGCTAAGGGCTGCAATAAGAGACAAGATCCAGAAAAGGGGAGGGGGGTGGTCAGAGGCAGTTGGACAAATGAAGCCAACTGTGGGTCATTGTGTCACTATGGGTTGTACAATCATGTCTCAGCAACAGTTTCTTAGAAACTGAATTCCATTTAAATATATATTAAAGAGAAGAGCACATAAAATAAAGAACACACGAAAAGCTTAAACCTCTCTGAATGGGCTCCTGCTTCATCTCCTCTGGATTCTCTCCTGTGTAGCCTTTTGTCAATCAAATAGCATGAGGCATACCCTGGAAAGAGCTCAGCCACATTTCAATGATATCTGGGGATTTCAGTTTGTGTTTGCAAGTTGAACAGCGAGCAGTTAGATTTTTAAGCTCCTTGTGGGGAGATGGGGGTTAGCTGAGTTGGGGAAGTCAGAGGATGAAAAGGCCACCTGCCATCCCATAAACGAGACCAAAAAAACCAGGTCTTTCATTCCCTACCTCCCTGGTTGCTTCCACCCCGCAGGGAACAGCAGATGTTCAGCCTGAAATAAAAGGAATCAGATCTGCAAGTGTACACATGCACGCCAGCACCAGCAGAACTCAACTTGCATGCGCTCCTTGAGAAAGGAGAACTATCGAGGCTCCATCCACCAGGAGTTCTCAGTCCTGCCCCACTAGGAGGGACTCAGGTCTCCATTCCACACTGCATTCTCGGTGCCTGTTTAAGTCTTCCGAGTCCAGAGCTTGCCTCCTTCAGTCTGCACATCCCCGATCTGTAGACTGGGGATAACAGAGCCCTGCCCTCCTGACAGAGGCTCTGTGAACTGAAGATTATGCTGATCCCGCTGATGGTATCGTGGCTCCGATGAACCAAATCGTATGCAAAGCACTTTACGGACATTAACACTTTTATCCCCACAGCAATCATGGAGATAGATTGTTAAGTTCGTATACTAGACAAGAAGACTAGTTAAGGATAAGATCATAGCTCAGATTGTAAAGAATACGCCTGCAATGCAGGAGACCCCGCTTCAATTCCTGGGTCAGGAAGATCCCCTGGAGAAGGGATAGACTACCCACTCCAGTATTTTTGGGCTTCTCTTGTAGCTCAGCTGATAAAGAATCCACCTTCAGTGCGGGAGACCTGGGTTCAATCCCTGGGTTGGGAAGAGCCCCTGGAGAAAGGAAAGGCTACCCACTCCAGTATTCTGGCCTGGAGAATTCCATGGACTGTACAGTCCATGGCGTCGCAAAGAGTCGATTATGACTAAGCGACTTTCACTTCACTTAGGTAAAAACCTGGTCCAGCATCCCTCAGCAAGTACGCAAGGGAAATCGAGAACTACATTTTCAGCCCCAAACCATCTGACTCCAAAATCCAATTGAAACTTAGTGTCAGTTTATCAACCAAAACAGTTAGAAATTCCTGCCCTATCCCTCAGTTCTCTGAGCCCTGAATGCCTGCTGTACTGTAGGCTAATGGAGCATTCACAGGAAATATGTTTCCATGGGAAATGAGCTTTGCATGCCAAAAATATAAGTAAAGACTGAATCACAGGACTTTCTGATAATTCACCAAGCAGTAATGCTTTTGATTTGTGCACTCTTTCCTGTAGGTTATACTTTAATGAGGGTTTTTGAAAAATGAATCTTAAGAATTCAACCAAGTTGTAAGTGGAGAGCTCAGTTGTATACATACAACTTCCTTGAGAGCAATAACTTCGTTTTATTCATCTTTGTGATCCTTTTCCTCGTGAAATTGCTGGCACCAAGTACGTGCTTGATGAATACTTATTGGAATTTGATTCATTCCTTTGTATGTAGACATGTTTCCATATCCACAAAATAATAGAATGTTAGAACTGGAAGAGACCTAGTGTACCAGCTGATGAAACTCAGTTTTTCTTTAGATTATAAGTGGCTTAAAGAGGAAGGGAGCAGAAAATTTACTCACAGAACTAAAATTCCTATCTTATAGACCAAAGTGTGTTCGAATATGCTCTTTGCACAAAGAAGTTCACTTTGGGGTAAATCTCCCATCAACCACATGAAAGCATGTGTTTCAAATATGCTTCAAAAGATCGCATGCAACGATCAAACTGTATGTGATCCGGTTTTACTTTCTCTTGACAACTGAATATTCAGCAGCACACCTGCTGACAGGAGGGCTTCCCTGGCGGCGCTAGTGGTCGAGAACCCGCCTGCCGATGCAGGGGTAAGAGGCCGGAGCTTGGCCCCTGGGTCGGGAGGATCCCCCGGAGGAGGCCGTGGCACCCCACTCCAGGATTCTTGCCTGGAGAATCCCATGGACGGAGGAGCCTGGAGGGCTACAGTCCATGGAGTCGCAGAGTCGGACATGACTGAAGCGACTTAGCACACACGCACGCTACTGACAAGAAGAGGACACTAATGTTTACTAAATGTGTATTCATGAGCGGGGTGATTTGTTTACAATATCTCACTTAATTTAATTTGCCCTCTTGGCATCACCCCTGAGAGTCTGGGTTTTGTTTCTGCTTTGCAGGTGAAGGAGCTGGATGTCCAGGTAGCATGCTGCCTGAGATTACAAAATCAATGAAAGAATCAAGCAGTGTCAAATTGAGTCAGACTCTGGTATTCGGAATCCCAGACTAGGACATTTGTCCACTAAAGCACTCTGCCACAAACCAGAACATAATTCTCCTAAAAGGAGCCGTTCTGCTTCTGGCATTCTGAAGCTATACTGAAGTTCCAGTATGTTACAGGAGAAGCTATACTCAAGTTCCAGAATAACTTTCACTTTAATCTTCTTAACCCTAATACTATTACTTGTCATGTCTCATCAAAAACTCAACGTATCTTAATATTTCAGGAAAGACACCTCATTAACAAGAACACAAGAAAGACAGCCGAACTACGACAGCCTGGCCGTTAGACTTGGGCTCTCCCCTGATGTTTGTGCTTTGAATTGCTCATAAATCCATCCATTTATTTAAAAATCCTGTGGTCGTAGACTAGCTCTGGGAGAATTTCTTCCCATTCAAGTATATGCGCTTCAGTCTGCTGTACACATTATTGTTCTTTATTCTTCACTTGCTCCATGTTTGAGAGTAAACTTGTAAAATCTCTATTCCATCATCAATTCAAATGTACAAAATACTACTCCAGTTTCTTTCCAGACTCATTTTCATCCTTGTAAGTTCAAAGCCTTTTTATTAACTGAAATAAAAAATCTCTTTGGTATGTAAATGTATCACATTTGTAAACAGATAACACAGTCTCAGTGTTTCCTGCATGTACACACATACATGCACACACCCATATAGTTTGGCAGAGGGACTGAGAGTGTAGGTTAAAGAAGCAATATCTTAAATTTTTGAATTTGTTTATGATTTTTTTTATTAATTTTTGTTGGAGTATAATTGCTTTACAATATTGTGCTAGTTTCTGCTGTATAGCAAAGTGAATCAGTTATATGTTTACATATATCCCCTCAAAGCAGCAATATTTTAAATTTAGAGTTTTGTTCACATTTCTCCATCAGTCTGCAAATACTTTTCCTGTGGCTATGTTAGGACTTCTTAAAAACTTAATTTTACTCTGGTTTTGTTGTTGTTCAAGAATTTGGTCTCGTAGGACTTGTTAGGATAACCCTGAATGTTTTATTATGGTAAATATTTCACTGTTTGGGCTATGCTGGTCTGTTCATGTTTCAAGTTCATCCTTGAGTGGGTGTGACATATCTCCACACTAATCCCATGAATGCATTCCTCTCATCCCAAACCTAGAGTCAACTGTTAGGGTTTGGAGTCAGTGGGTGGTCTGGTTAAACCTGTTGTAAATGAGCTAAGTTGGTGGAAATTAAATTAAAATTGAAAACAAATTACAGAATCCCAAGGTAAACATCTTTACAGTGCTTTTCCCCTGAAGTTCCCTAAAAGGATGGAGACAGCAGAGAGGAAAGCATATGGCAGGCACAGGCTGCTTCCACCGCGGCACAGAATGTGCTTGGCAGGAAGGGCTGGCGGACTCCAGTCTCATTAGATTCGAGGCTTCCACAGGCTCCCTGTTTAAACCCAGAAATCTGCAACACCAGAAGAGCAGCAGCTTTGACTAGTTAACCGTAGCCAAAGAGTCAGAAATAGGAAGCAAACAAGGAGCCAAGTTAGGGGAAAAAATGGAAAGATCTTGAAATTATGAATTGAACAGCCAGCAGACACCAATAACGACAACTCTAGGAGGGTGGAGGGGCCCAGGGGGAGGCATTTCTGTCAAATGAATTGGGACTTAAAGGATTTGGTTTTCATGTCATTGAGGAAAACGATTAAGGAAAATTCCAAGATGAACATCTGCAAGACGCTAAGCTTTCAGTGGTGTGCTAATCCCACTGACAGTTTCCACCCTGAAGATTAAGCAGAGCGTATGGTGACCGATCTGCGTCCCTGCACTCTGCCAGCGCTCAGAAACAGTCCCAAATCTGACTAGTGCTAACGGAGCATATTTATATTCTAGGTGATACAGTTTACATTTTTCCTTTGAGGTTATGAGTCACCCATTTTTTCTTTATGGTACAAAACATTAGCCTCATACATGGGAAAATACCCAGAATACCAAACAGGCTTCTGTCAAACAGGGCAGTGAATGGTAGATTAGAGTCAGCACACCTGCAAGTCATGCACCTTTGCGTCTCCGGCTCTTCACCTGGGTAACCTCAAGACACTGCATCAGTTCCGTCAGGCTAAATGCCGTAGCAAAAAGCTCCACGTCTCCATGACCTGATACAGTACACAAAATAAGACGTATGAGGCGTGTTTCATTCATATCACAAGGGACAGGTGGTGGGCAGATGGTGGCTTCGCGCAGGCTGACTCAGGGATCCAGGCTTCCTCTCTTTGGTGGCTCCACCATCCGTGAGGTCTCACCATCCTCTGGAGCTCACAGTCCTCCACTGGAGGCTTGGTACCTCACCAACCAATCAGTTGAGACCAAGTGAATGTAGAGGCTGTCTCTGCATCACTCAGGGGCCAGATCTAGAAATAGCCTAGATCTCTGCTCCCCTGCCACTGGCACAGCCAGTCAGGTGAGTGGACCTAAGTGCCAGCAGTCTAGGAATCCTCACCAAGCTGTGCGCCTGAGAGGACACAGCTGGTGAGCAACCCCCCCATCTGAGCCTCAGGACCTTCTACACTATTTTTCTGTTATGTTTTAATTCCAGTTTAAGAAAGCTTTCAAACACTGAGGGAGGTTTGCAGCCAAACTAAGTTGTTTGCTTCAGTTCTCTGTTTGCTTTATTTTACTACAGTGCTTTTATTGTGCCTTTAAATCAGAATTTGTTCTAGAAAAGACCGAATTGGCACACATGACATTGCTTAGTATCTTGAGGAAGATACGAGGAGTGGAAGGGGAAGGCGGCATGCTGGCGTGTGAGTGTGCCATCATTCTAAGGAGGCCTGGCCTGTAAGGACATGAATCTACCAAACCCACTGATAAATTGGAGGGTATTCATAACTGTTGACTGAAAAAAAAATGCACAATGTGAGAACTGTGAGTTAACTTCTATTTGGGGGCAAAATGAGGACTATAGCCTGGGAGACAGCATCTCAGAGAGCCCTGAGAAACTGCTCCAAAGGGGCAGGGAGGGAAGGTCGGTGTGCATGTGATTTTGGTGGAGGGGGAGTACATGCGATCAAGCACGTATTTTTTCAGAAGGTTTCTGCTGGTCTCGTGAAGCCTTTACTAGTCACGAGGAATGCTTGTCACCATGAAGGATTTCAGTGCTTTTCTAGATGCAAGGAGATGCAAGAATTGAGCTCATAAAATCTCCTTAAATTATCGAACCATCTGAAGTCTGTTCTGCCAGTTTTTCCAGAGCACAGAGTACCTCATTCCTAGTCTCCACCCTGAACACCTCTCAGGGGCTGTTGAAGGTCAGCAGCTGTAGCAGCGCATGATTTAGTCCTTGTAGCCGTAGATCTGTATGTGTGTGCTTAGTTTCTCAGTCGTGTCTGACTCTTTGTGACCCTGTGAACCGTAGCCCACCAGGCTCTTCTGTCCTTGGGATTCTCCAGGCAAGAATACTGAAGTGAGTTGCCCTTTCCTCCTCTAGGGCTTCTTCCTGACACAGGGACTGAACTCCTGTCTCCTGTGCCTCCTGCACTGCAGGCAGATTCCTTACCCATTGAGCCATCAGGGAAGTCCTGTAGCAGTAGATGGCAAGTGCCAGTTTGTAGGTGACATACCTTGAAATATTTTCTTAGTTTTTCCAAATAATTTACCACAGACTCACTTTAATGGGACCTCCCCAAGTAAAAGCAAATAGTCATTTAGGAATTGTGAGTGAATTAACAGAAAGGGAGGAGTAAGAGGAATCTCGACGGCGATTGTTTAGAACCGGTGCTGAGGAGAAGTTACACCTCCTGACGGTTGAGTGGAAACTTACAGGGAGAATGTGGCTTCCTCTGGGAGACTCCAAATGAATTATTTTGAAAGCATCTTTCTTCCCTAAATGTGGTGTGCCCTCACAGTCCAACCAAGGCCAGAATTGTTCCTTCAAATTACCCCGCATCTCTAATTTCTTTCAACTCCCAGAGAAACAACCTGACAACAACAGTTTGACACAGCAGATGGGAAGGAGGAAGGGCCTGAATTGGTTTGCACAGATTTGTGTAAATAGTTGTGAAAGCATCATCCTTCCCATTGGCTCACTTGTGCATATTATGCAATTATCGAAATAATTGTCTTAAAACCTGGAAAAAATGTGTTCTGAACAGCAGTCTATGCATTTCCTCTCCATAACTGAAAGAATGCTTTGTATGGATCTATAAGTAATGGAGTTAGATAGTTCTGTAAATTAAGAAAGACTCACTGTAAGAAGTTCTGCCCATTCTAAACAGATCTGCCTTAGTCACTGTTCATGTTTTTATGAAGAGTTTTCCTCAGTGGATATCTCTGTGGTTTCCCCAAAAATGGAAATGGCCACGTTCTGACTAGGTTGCCATGTGATAATGCTAAAAACATACAGGACTTCCCTGGTAGTTCAGCTGGTAAATAATCCACCTGCAATGCAGGAGACCCCGGTTCGATTCCTGGGTTGGGAAGATCCCCTAGAGAAGGGATAGGCTACCCAGTCCAGTATGCTTGGGCTTCCCTGATGGCTCAGCTGGTAAAGAATCCGCCTGCAATGCAGGAGACCTGGGTTCGATCCCTGGTTTGGGAAGATCCCTGGAGAAGGGAAAGGCTACCCACTCTAGTATTCTGGCCTGGAGAATTCCATGGACTATATAGGCCATGGTGTCACAAAGAGTCAGATATGACTGAGTGACTTTCACTAAAGGAAGCATGCTTTGGGTGAGAACATTATTAGAAAAGAGACCAAGAGAAGGAAATGGCATGTTTTAAAAATATGATCAGGTATATTTTATCAATGACAATTTTTGACCTCGAAACTTCTGGAGCACCACTTAGGGATCGAAACTGTGAACAAGATACATTTCTTTCTAAATTTCAGTGACTTGGAATTCCATTATGAACTCTCACAAAGACTTGCTTCTAGTCTATATGTAATCAGTCAATATACCTTCCTTATTTTGCTCCACACATCACCTTTGTAAAACAAAACCCTAACTTTATTTTTAAATTAATTTTATTAGAGTGACTTGATTCACATTTGTGTTCATTTCTGCTGCACGGCAAAGTGAATCAGTTATACATAGACATATATCCACTCTTTTTAGATTCTTTTCCCATATAGGTCATTACAGAATACTGAGCAGACTTCCCTATGTTATTCAGCAGGTTCTATTAGTTACCTATTTTGTCTATAGTAGTATGTATATGTCAATCGCAACCTTCCAGTTGATCTCTCTTACCTCAATCCTCTGGTTACCATAAGTTTATTTTCTGTGACTCTACTTCTGTTTTGTAAATGAGTTCATTTGTAGCATTTTTTAGATTCCACATATAAACTATGTCATATGATACTCATCTTCGTCTGACTTACTTCACTCAGCATTGCAATCTCTAGGTCCATCTGTGTTGTGCAAATGGCATCATTTCGTTCGTCTTAGTGGCTGAGCAATATTCCATTGAATACATGCGCTGCATTGAATCCATTCATCTGTTGATGGATGTTTGTGTTGCCTCCGTGTCTTAGCTATTGTGCGCAGAGCGGCAGAGAGCATTGGAGGGCATGTATCTTTTAGAATCGTGGTTTTCTCTGGATGTGCCTAGGAGTGGGATTACTGGATTATATGGTGACTCTATTGTTAGATTTTTAGGGAACCTCCATACTATTCTCCATAATGGCTGCACCAGTTTACATTCCCACAAACAGTGTAGGGAAAACCCTAACTTTAGAAGCTTGGCCTCATTTCTCCTACCTGTGAGACTCTTTCCTCACCTAGAAGTTATTGAAAGTGAAAGCGAAAGTCACTCACTCGTGTCTGACTCTTTGCAACCCCATGGACTGTACAGTCCATGGAATTCTCCAGGCCAGAACACTGGAGTGGGTAGCCTTTCCCTTATCCAGGGGATCTTCCCAACCCAGGGATCGAACCCAGGTCTCCCGCATTGCAGGCAGTTTCTTTACCAGCTGAGCCACAAGAGAAGCCCAAGAATACTGGAGTGGGTAGCCTATCCCTTCTCCAGGGGATCTTCCCGACCCAGGAATCTAACCAGAGTCTCCTGCATTGCAAGCAGATTCTCTACCAACTGAGCTATGAGGGAAGCCCTGTTATCGAGTATTTGCTAAAAGTATGAATGCTGTGATGAATGATATTCATCTTGCTTGGGTTTCAAAGATTTATTTCATTAAAAATGTGAATGCCAAACAAATGTGTGTATTTGGTCATGTAGAAGCTGCCTATGACCCCAGTACTGTGGTCCTTCCTATATGGTGGTGGTTTGATCTCTAAGTTGTATCCGACCCACGCAATCTCATGGACTGTAGCCTGCCTGGATCCTCTGTCCATGGGATTTTCCAGGCAAGAATACTGGAGTGGGTTGCCATTTCCTTCTCCAGGGGGGCTTCCCGACCCAGGGACTGAACCCTGTTTTCCTGTATTGCAGGTGGATGTTTTATTGACTGAGCTTCCATGATTTGCTAGATAGACAGACCCCTTCTTATTCTCTGTGGCCGAGTGAGACTATCTGAGGTGCCACAGTTCAGATTTACAAAGTGCCTCATTTCAGTTCGCTGGCTCAAACACTATCTTCAGCTTTTCAGTGTGTGACTGGCGGTGGGCTTCCTAGGTAGCAAATCAGGCATTTCCTACTCACTTTAAAAGTGCCACTGCAAGTTGTGATGCAAAAATTCCTCACTCCAAATTGAGCATCTTTGTTCACCGACCTGGTTTGGAACCGGAGTACTCAGCATGTATCCTGAAAATCTTATGAAACCAGCTATTGTGTTTCCTTACAATTACATAGTAGCTGGTTTTACAGGCTAACCAGGAGCCATTGTACCCTAATCAGGAGCTGGTCATTGGGGGGCCTGGAATTTCAGCTCCACATAATGAGTTTAAACTGTGTAAATTCTTCTAGCATTGATTAGCCTGCTGAACTCCCAAATCATTGATTTGGTACATACCTCCTTGAACCTGAAATCTTTAAAGACATGTGTCATTGCTGAGAGATTTCTAATTAGTTTTCTTCACACAATTGTGTGTATTTCCTTTCTTTTTCTTTCTAGGATAATATGAAATACATATCAAAATAATCCTTTTTACATAAGTGTTAAGGGATATCTTTTGGTTTTCTTTAATTCCAAAGGTAATTCATATATTTGAATTCAAAGAAGTTAAAATTGTGCTCCACTTAATTTGTACGTATTTCAATGTCTTACTGACTATATTCGTGCTTGTGGGCAATTTGAAAGCGCCTCATTTTACTTAAATGAAGCTGATAAAGAGGTTGAGCGAGAAAAGAACAGAATGTCAGGCTATTACTTTTCATAAACTGTTCCATCCAGTACTGTTCAAAGGAAAGTGTGTTTTTGCCGCATGGGATGACAGCTCTTCTATTAATACAGGAGAGCAATTTGGAGATATTTGTGTTTAAGTCTAGCAGCCTCCTTATTAAGAAGTCTTTATATGTCTACATTAGTTTTTAAGTTGGACAGACCCATCTCTGTGAATGTTTAACTCTGCATCATCTAGATAATAATGCCGTATTTCTCACTACCTCAATTCAAAGAACATTTTCTTCATAACCAATTATCAATAATAATATAATTTCCACTTATTAACAGGAATTAGCTTTGTGCCAGACACCACGCCAAATACTTACCAAATGCACCAACGTGAGGACTTTTTCACCATAAATTCTAGGGGAGGGTTCTTTGTGGATCATTAAATCGCAGTGATAAGAAATGGACACGTCCCATGCCTAGGCACTCAGTCATGTTTGACTGGCCATCATGTCCAGCGTCCCTGCCAGAGGTGCCCCTTTCTTCCATCTCCAGGAAACCTGCAGGGACGCTGGACATGATGGCCGGAAGGAAGCAGAGGTGAACAGAGGGACCCGGGGAGAGCCTCAGTGAGGGACCGTGGAGAGCACCCCTGTGGTCACTAAGGGAGCGGACAAGGAGGGTCACTTTACAGGGGTCTCACCGCAGTTCATCACTGTGTCACCTCCAAGGCTCTTGAACGACACGGGCAAAGGATCAGAATTATCTTGTAGTTACTTTTGGTTGCTGTACTGCATCTCTCTTCAAGGTAACACTGTGTCAGATGTGGCCAGCTGGGCCTCCAAGGTTTGTTAACTTTACACATCCTCAAAACAGCTTTAGTTTTCATCAGCACTTTTGAGAGGGAGAATGAGATACAAAATCCATTTCTGTTAAGCCATCGAAATCTACCGCATTATCTGTTACCTCAGCATTACCTGTTCTATTACCTGCTTCCCAGGGATGCGTAGCTAATAAGTGACAAGACTGAGTAATTCCAGCTCTTGACTGCTTCGCTGTAGCACCCCCTAAATGGGTCGCATTCCCCACACACAGACCTTTCACCCTAATATGTATCAGTGAAGAGTTTTTGTGGTGCTTCCTACGCTGCAGGTTCAGGGAACAATTCCCCAGGTCTATAGCCGCCAGAAAGCAGCTGGATTCAAGGCTGGATTCAAGGCTGCATTACTTGACTTGTGCATCCCACACCAGAAGTGATAGCGGTTCCCAGGGGAAGAGACTACGCCTCCAAGTTTCAATAGTCTGTCTTGACCTCAAGGCTCCGGGTGACATTGGGAAATGTCAAAACTACTAGTCTTTTCATTAAAATCTCATTTCTGTTCCTAAGTTAGATAAAAAGCAAAGAAAACGTAATAGAAACTGTATTACCTACTTAGAGTTTTAGACCAGCCTCAAATATCTCTTGTTTAGATGAGATGGTGGTGACTGTTCAGACGAGTTGAGTTGAAAATGCTGCTGCTGCTGCTAAGTCGCTTCAGTCGTGTCCAACTCTGTGCGACCCCATAGACGGCAGCCCACCAGGCTCCACCGTCCCTGGGATTCTCCAGGCAAGAGCACTGGAGTGGGTTGCCTTTCCTTCTCCAGGGCATGAAAGGGAAAAGTGAAAGTGAAGTCGCTCAGTCGTGTCTGACTCTTAGCGACCCCATGGACTGTAGCCTACCGGGCTCTTCCATCCATGGGATTTTCCAGGCAAGAGGACTGGAGTGGGGTGCCATCGCCTTCTCCGAGTTGAAAACGAGTGCTCCCATATTCAAAGCCTGTTCGTCTCCGGAGGTTTCTAATTCCTCACACCTGCCTCCCGCCGTCGGTGTGGCTCACCACTGCGGGCACCCCCGCTCAGTCTACAGGAGAAAGCAGCAGATCAAAAATGAGAGCTGTTGATTTGACAAGTATTTATGACTTTGCTAGAGTGGACTTTTAACTATGCGAACCGTGGGGCTGTTTGTGAGCATCCCGCATTCACCTGTTATTTATCCCAAACAATCACCAGTGTTGGTTAGCGTTGCTGTTCACTAAAGCAGATAGACGCGGTGGTAACCCCCTTTTCTGAATGGGGGCATATGATCCTTCCATCTACCCTATGACTTGGTCAATGTGGCGTTAATAACAAACAGAATATCACGAGTCAGTTGAAGAGAGAGCCTTGTAATTCGCATCTCTCTCCCCGTTAAGCAGTTAGCTGCTTTGGGGCTGATGAGATTCCGTAGTTGAGACGATATTTGCAGACACACAGGGGCCTACCCGTCCTGCCTGCGGACCAGACGGACAATGGGATGGATTTCCCGCCTCCCCCCGGGCCGCCGTCAGGAGCGCTGGGTCTGGGTGCTGGTCCCAGCGGCATGTGCTTCCTTCTTGCCCCATCGTGGTCACTTTCTCCATGGTGTGACCGCTTGAGAAGCCCTGGAGGGATAGAAGTTACTGATAATGCCTCATCACACACGTCCCTTCTGGGGGTGCGCTTCAGCTCCTGTGAAAGGCAGGGCCCCACACCTTACGTCACAGCTCCATCTGTCAGAACAAAACAGGATTTTAGTGGATGGGGAAAGAGATGAAAGAAACCAAAGAGCTCCCTTCCCAACCACAAGAATTCACAAAAATCCTAATATCAGGAAATTTGCTATTAGAAAATTTTAGAACTTAAGAAAAAACATGAGTTGAATGGCCAAGATCAGGTATGAACCTATGAAAGCCCTTATAAAAGTGTCTTCATTCAATAAAAGAGACAGAATTAAGGAATGTGATGGCACGTGTCACATCTAAAATTACTATTAATTTTACTATATTTGATTTCCGTTTGCAATTCAATCTCAACAGTAGAACTTGGGGCCTTTTTTACGCAGTTAAAAAATTTGTGAATTTGTTTCGCTATTTTTGTAGCAAATCTTGAGGACTAAGAGACCATTTTTCCTCTCTGGTCTCCCATGAATGTGAGCAGTATTTTTCCAGCGTAACCGTGCAGGCTCCCCCCTCCCACTGGACTCACAGATTACTCTGTGACTTACTCTGTGTGCTTCCAGATTACTCACCAAGTAATTTAGATGGTTAGGACTGGGGAAAAGAGAAGAATCTTTGAAAACCAATATACCAGAGCTGAGAGAGTTTCTTACACAGTCTTCAAGGTTACGAAGCCTTACTTCTTTTTTAAATTTGTTTTTATTGGAGCATAGTTGTTTTACAGTGTTGTTAGCGTCAGGTGTACAGAAAAGTGAATCAGTTATACATATACATGTATCGACTCTCTTTTTAGTTCTTTTTCACATATAGGTCATTACAGAGTATCGAGTATTGTTCCCTGTGCTGTACGATAGGTATTTATTAGTTATCTGTTATATATGTAGTAGTGTGTATATGTCAGTCCCAATCTCACTTATTCGTGGAATCAAAACAAAGGGGGCACAGATGAGCCTTCCTTCTGCTTAAAGCCTCTGTGAGGCCAGGGCCCCGTCCTTCTGCCCTCGCCACGCTTCTTCCACCCTCGTGGACCGAGGGGCACAGCCTGAGGACCGGAGCCTCCCCGAGCTCTCTCACACCCTTATTGCAACAGCTCTGTTTCCTTCTCTTCTGTCTGACTTGGGGGCAGGAGGAGAAGGGGACTACGGAGGATGAGATGGCTGGATGGCCTCACCGGCTCGATGGACATGGGTTTGGGTGGACTCCAGGAGTTGGTGATGGACGGGGAGGCCTGGTGTGCTGCGGTTCATGGGGTCCCAAAGAGTCGGACACAACTGAGCGACTGAACTGAACTGAACTGTGTCTGACTTACTTCCCTTTTATCTTTCCAACCTCTATCACCTTGGTCTTTTTTTTTTTCCTAATCACTCCCATTAGAGATCACCAACAATTCTTCTCATTGTCTAAAAGGTATAAAAACTCCATGTGGGAGTGACTCAAAATTCGATAGCTGCCTTCCTCAAAACTTTCAAAACTGTTGAGTCCTCTAGTTACCAGAGCAAGAAAATGGGATCAATAAACATTTTTCATCCAAAGGTCATAGCTGTGTTTCTCCCATCCATCCCCACTGGGGAAAGAATGCCTAGAATTCAACCAGTTTCCTAAAAGATCTGTGACTCTGTTTCCTAAAAGATCCTTCCTAAAAGATCTGGTTAACAAGATACTTGGATAATTTAGCATCATGAGTTTTGGGGGGTCTACTTTGTGACAACCCTCAAACCAGATTAAATTCCGTGGTACATCAGACACTCTGTCTTTCAGCCCGAGAAACAGCATTAACTGCTAGAGCAGGTACCTGAGAAGACTCACGGTTCGGGGGAAGGTCACTGAGGATCAGGAGGCACGGCGCCTGGTGGAAAAGTTCTACCATTAACTTGTTACGTGAATTGGGCAAGTGTTTTCATGTTTCCGGGCCACTGTTTCCACATCTCTAATTAGGGAGTTGGACTAACTCAGCGGTTTCAAACCTGACCGTGAGATCTGGCCCCACACCCACCCGCCACCAACCGAAAGAGACAGGTTGGAGTCTCTGTAACCTGATTTTTTAAGGAACCCTTCTCAGAGCATCCTGTCACCTGCCGTGTGTACAAATCAGAACATCCTGTCACCTGCCGTGTGTACAAACCATCGTAGCTGAGCCTCTGTAGGGCTACTTCTAGCTTTAAAATGCTGTGTGATAGTCACTCCGTCATGTCTAACTCCTTACAGCCCCGTGGACTACAGCCTGCTAGGCTCCTTTGTCCATGGAATTCAGCAGGAAGAATACTGGAGTGGGTTGTCATTTCCTCCTCCAAGTTAAAATACTGAGTCTTCATTAAACTAGTATTCTCTACACTTGGCAGAATCTGAATTAGCATGAAATATTGATATTAATCAGGGCTTCTCTGATAGATCAGTTGGCAAAGAATCTGCCTGCCATGCAGGAGACCCCGGTTTGATTCCTAAGTCGGGAAGGGACTTAGCCTTTCCCTGGAGAAGAGAAAGGCTACCCACTCGAGTATTCTTGGGGCTTCCCTTGTGGCTCAGCTGGTAAAGAAGCCGCCTGCAATGCAGGAGACCTGGGTTCAACTCCTGGGTTGGGAAGATCCCCTGGAGAAGGGAAAGACTGCCCACTTCAGTATTCTGGCCTGGAGAATTCCATGGACTCTCTAGTCCACGGGGTCCCAAAGAATCAGACATGACTGAGCGACTTTCACTTTCACTTTCATTGATTTTAGTCAACAGCATGAATATATCAGAGCATTCTTTTTAAAATACACATCATTAATAATATATGTGAATGAAATGGTTTATTCAGAGAGCCTAGCACAGTAGTGCTGGCTATATAATGAACACTGACCTCATAGGATTTGCAGTGAAAATAAGTGGGATATCGTGGTTGAAGAGTGTGTGCCCGAGTGCTGATGGCAGTGAACACTCAATGAATGATGGCCGACAGGACAGTAATAGGGCTTCCCAGGTGGCGCTAGTGGTAAACAATCTGCCTGCCAGTGCAGGAGACATCAGAGACGTGTGTTTGATCCCTGGGTTAGGAAGATCCCTTGGAGAAGGAAGTGGAAACCCACTCCAGTATTCTTCCCTGGAGCATCCTATGGACACAGGAGCCTGGCAGGCTACAGTCTATAGGTCTATAGAGTCGAAAAGAGTCAGACATGACTGAAGCAACTTAGCATGCACACACACACAGGATGATAATAACAGTGACATTGGTTATAAGATCTCACTACTCAAAGGAGTAGTGATCTCCTAAAGGAGATCAATCCTGAGTGTTCATTGGAAGGACTGATGTTGAAGCTGAAACTCCAATACTTTGGCCACCTCATGCGAAGAGTTGACTCATTGGAAAAGACCCTGATGCTGGGAAGGATTGGGGGCAGGAGGAGAAGGGGACGACAGAGGATGAGATGGTTGGATGGCATCACTGACTCAATGGACATGGATTTGGGTAGACTCCAGGAGTTGGTGATGGACAGAGAGGCCTGGCGTGCTGCAGTTCATGGGGTCACAAAGAGTCGGACACGACTGAGCGACTGAACTGAACTGAACTGACTCAAAGTGTGCCCCAGGGGTGAGCAACAGCAACATTATCTGGAACTCATCGGAATGCAGAGTCTCAGGCTCCACCCCAGAGGCAGAACCTGCATTTTAGCGGGGTCTCTAGGTGATTCGTATCGCATAGAGGTTCGAGAAGCGCTGAGATAGAAACAGTCCTGGGGCTCAGCGACTCGAGGGAGCTCGTCCTAGCAGTGAACCACGGGCTGGGAGTCACACTCACATCAGAAGGGGCTCAGGCCGGTACCTTTCTCTTGCTCCTTAGGGAGTGTCTCTGACCTGGAGGTCTTGGACTCCTGACTCCCCTGGCATGTTCTCCCTCTCATCCAAACTAACTGGAAAGCTTTTTTAAGAACACAGTATTATGTCTACCATAGTGCAACAGCACTGTAATTTTGCTTTACTTTTCACATTTTTAATTATTCAGCCGTTTTATTTGTCACCATTTAGGGAATTATTGCAAAACTTATGTCTACAATGCTACTGATGAATGCATATTTAGGCAACTAAACAGATGTAGAATGGGTTGACTGCTTTGATAAAATTAAACATTGATGAAACATATATTTGCACAGCAATAATGATGCTGGCATTTGTATAAATAATAACAGATCTAGCTCCCTAATCATCCACAAAACACAGTGAGGGAGGTGACAGAACTCCCAGATATGTCTCACTGGGCAGATCATTTTCTACTGCGTGTTTTTTTCCATGTGAATAAAGTTATGTTAATTTATAGCATGTATTAGCACTTTAAAATGAGAGAAATATATTTGAGCAGAAAACAATGTGGATGAGACCTGAAGCATATTTCCAAAATATGTTATAATTTCCAGAGCTTCTTTGTACTTCCTCCACAGTGACGTAGTTTGATTTTATGCAAGATGTGTTTTGAGCTTAACTGAATCTATGTTACACCTTTATGTTTCACATTTTAACATCTCTGAAATTGGGATCTGTCATAATTGGTGGCATGTCACAATTCATTTGACAGCATTTTTTTCTTTTTTACAATCAATTGGATCTTAAAATCAATTAGATTGAAAATTAGGATCTGTAGTGAACTTAATCCTAGTCCACACGCTAAGTCACTCAGTTGTGTCCGACTCTTTGCAACCCTAGGGACTGTAGCCCGCCAGGCTCCTTTGTCCGTGGGATTCTCCAGGCAAGAACACTGGGGTGGGCGGCCATTCCCTTCTCCAATGCTAGTCCGCAGAGTACAATAAATGGAACATAAAGGAATCAGTACAGCCACCTGTATTTAAGAAAGAAGAGCAAGTGAATAAAGACATAGACATGACATTAAATAAGAAACGGCTCCACGGATTTCTGTTTTCACAAGAGCCAGAGAGGAAAATCATAGAAGATAAGATAATTTAGCAAAAGGGCAAGAAAGAGCAATAAGGGAGATGGAAAACATAAGGAGAGCAAATAAAGCACCCAGCTGGCAAATGTAGCCAATGAGTATATTGTTTTGACCACGTTTTCCTTAATTGTAGTGTGAGATGCCTGGATGGCATCACCGACTCGATGGACATGGGTTTGGGTAAACTCCAGGAGTTGGTGATGGACAGGGAGGCCTGGCGTGCTGCGGTTCATGGGGTCACAAAGAGTTGGACACGACTGAGCGACTGAACTGACCTGGACTGAGCGTCCTATACCAGCCAGTCCATTTGCTGCTCCCTCTTCTGGATGCATGAGATGCTCCCAGCATCTTTCAGGCGGTAGTTTCTCTTTGCTGGCCCACACACATGGGCCAATCACCCCATCACCTCTGAACTTCCATCTCTCTCCCTGTCTCCTATGTTTTATCCAGTCCCAAACCACCCATGTTATCCAGGGTTCTTGGCCTCCTTAATCAATAGAAATTGATAAAAGGCCAGACAAGAAATTCAGGCAAGTCTTTACTGGGGCCCCTGCTGCACAGAGAGGACCAAGAACAAACAAGAGGTTCCCTTGCTCAGTCCCCAAGGTGGGGGCAAGCTGGGCCTTACATGAGGCAAGGGAGGCTGCGTCCAGGGCTTGAGCCAGAGGGCAGCTTAGATGATCCGCCCACCCCGTAGGTGGTGTTGAGTGCAGGGGGCAGGCGCAGGACCCTGCTTTCTCTCCTGACCCCTGCTTTTGCTCCTGGCTCTTCGGAAGTGGCAGTTGGGTTTTGTTTTGTCTTGTTTTGGTCTTTTTTAATCTTGTTGTCCACAGTTAGCCCCAACTGCACGTTTATTTTTAGTTCCTTATAGTTTCTTTGTATTTTGCTGCCTGAGGCGAGGTGTGTCCAGATGCAAACACAGCCGCAAAGGGTCCCAGGTCCCAGGCTTGTCTCACTGGGTGTAAATGATTGTTACAACTTCTGTTTGTTTGTTCTTTCAGGTGATATCAAGATTATCAAACAAATCGACAGTCTCTCAGGTATGGCTTTTTGCCAAAGAGCAAAATATTTATCTAAAATTTGTGGGATTTCCAACAAATCTGTTTTCCCCTTAAAGATTTTATGTATTCACCTTTGACTTCCCCTAAAACACTTCCCAGTGAGAGATGTGGTAATTGACTTGCCTGTGTTTGGGAAGAGAAAGATGGAAACTCATAAATCTTTTTATGGGCCTTATTGGTATTGTTAAAAAGTAGTTTGTCATCCAAAGCTACTCAAAAGAGCAAAGTCCTGAATTGTTCATCTTAGTAGAACTGAGCTTGTAGGTCAGTCTCCACTTTTAAGAACCCTCCAATTTCACGGGAAACTTTCCCCAAAAACAGCGGTTTGTCAGATTTATAACCTATACTTTTATTGCCCATCATCCTGTGACAGGAACCCTGTAAAAGGCGCCTTTTCTTGCCCTGTTCTCTTCATGAAGCAGAGCCCCCCAGTTTTCACACACACACACACACACACACAGACACCTGCACGCAGAGGCACACAAACAAATCCAGTCGCATCACACTTTACAAAGATGTTGGTGCTGGACTGAAGAGGGTTGGAAGTGGGGAGCAGACTGAGCTACTATTGAGAATGATTTTTAAAACTCTTGAAACATCTCAGCGCTGTCAACCACGTTTCTCTCTGGCACCGTCTTTCCTCTCCCTTCTCTTCAAAACCCCTCCTCAGGAACTAGTAAAACTGTCCTTACATGGAAACCCTTCTCAACAGGCATCCTTTCCTCATCACGGTACCTCTTTTCTGCCAGATCTTTCCTACATTCTCCTTCTTATGAAGAGAAATTTAGCCTTCTTTTAGATTTTCCAATTTGAATTCTTGTCCCCTCCACAGTACTCTGAAAATGAGCATCCCTTCCAAGAATACACCACCCTTAACTTTCAAAGAAAATTTCTGTATAATTAAGGCTGAAGCTCATTTGCAGTATCAAAGTCACTAGAATAACAGGGGTTTTAATAAAACACATATTTATTTGTCTCTCATGGATTAGGCCAGAGGTGGGCAATATGACAGTGTCAGTTGGGTCTAGAGAGTTCTTTCTTGCTGCACGATCCTCAACGCATGCCTTCCTTCTTCAAGATCTCCTCATTCTCTCAGATGGCTGCTGGAGATCCATTCATTTCATCAGTGTTCCAGACTAGAAACTAAATAAATGTGAAAGAGCAAGATAGAAGCTCCCCTTATTCCAGGATCCTTCCTAAAATGTCCTTATAACTGGTCCACTTATGCACTATCATCCCAGAATTTGGCCTCCTGGCAAAACCACATGGCAAGGGAATGTGGAAAAAGTGATCTTTGGGCAAGGTGCATTGCTAAGAGTTCTTTAAGAAATAAGTGGGGATTGTGTAAAATATCCCAATACTATCTGTAGGACCTGCCCTAATGTAAATATTTTTTTCCATTTTCTTCATGATCATCCTCATCATCACAAGGGCAAGCATTTAATTAAGCACATTACTGGTGAAGGAAGTGGCAACCCACTCCAGTATTCTTGCCTGGAGAATTCCATGGACAGAGGAGCCTGGCGGGCTACAGTCCATGGAGTCTCAAAAAGTTGGACAAATCTGAGCAACTAAGCACATTGAATAAAGAACTAAAGGCATTACATTAATTAAAATATTTGCATCTAGTTGGAAAGATAAGTCTTTCCCTTTCTTCAAGAAATTTTGACCCATGAAATTAAAATACACAAAAAAATCTTCCTAAGTGAACTGATCGTTTCACTTATAAAAGCTATGGCTTCCCCTGAATGGGCCTGTCAGTCACTATAGATTCAAATTCATTTGGGATTCTCCAAGGCAAGAATACTGGAGTGGTTTGCCATTTCCTTCTCCAGGGGCTGTCATGAGCTGTCATGACAGCTCATGACATTTGAATAGTGCTCTTAGATATTTACTGTTCACTTTATTTTTATTAGAAATTGTTGATAAGAAAGTATAAAAGAAACTGAGGCATAGGACAAAGAACAGACCCTTTGGAGTAGGGAAGCCATGTCTGGGGCAGAACAAGAAGCACAGACTCTTCCAGCAGCTCTGCTGACGCCACCAGCTTCGCCTTGGCATTCTGGTCTGCCTGCCCCTTCGTCATCACCTCCTCTGTCCTTGCCATGCTCTCCCTCGCTTCTTCTCAGCCTGCGAGGCTGAATGGCCCCCAAGCAAGGACTCTACATAGGATTTGGCAAGACCAGCTCCTTCCTTTCCCAAAGCCCTTTACAGGGAGCAGATCACAGCATTTTCTGTATTTCCCACCACCTGACTTGTGGGAACCAGGAGAATCAAGGAAACTTCTCATCTTCTTCCATCTATGATACAAAATAGGAAAAAGCTTTATTCTCCATGATAATGTAATTTTGCTGGTTGATCTCCACATGAAGTTCCACTGAGGACCCTGTAGCTTTAAAATGCTGCTGCTAAGTCGCTTCAGTCGTGTCCGATTCTGTGCGACCCCATAGACGGCAGCCCACCAGGCTCCCCTGTCCCTGGGATTCTCCAGGCAAGAACACTGGAGTGGGTTGCCATTTCCTTCTCAATATCAAGGCCCAATTATGCTAAGTGAAATCAGTCAGACAGAAAAAAGACAAAAACTGCATGAGATCATTTACACGTGGAAGTATCTAAAAAATACAACAGACTAATGACTATAACCCAAAAGAAGCAGACTCACAGACACAGAGAATGAAGTGTTGGTTACCAGGGGCGGGGGGCAACACCAGGGTGGGAGAGCTGGGGTGCAGACTATTGGGTATAAAGTAAGCTACAGGGTGTGTTGTACAACATGAGGAATATAGCCAATACTTTATAGTAACTGTAAGTGGAGTATAGCCCATAAAAATTGTGAATCATATTATATATCTGTGAATTACATGATAGAATTTTATATAATATCAACCATAATTCAATAAAATAAAATGATAAAGATCCATGAAATTAATTAGTTAATTAAACTACCAAGGCCCAAGACTTCTCAGTAAAATTGAAAATGTCTTATTCCTAAAAGTGTGCCATCATATACTATTATAGATGACAGGCTGATGAAAAGCCCGATGCAAACCTGGTAAAATGCACCTTTCGCAGAGCTCCCACTAAAAAGGTTTAAAAGACCAAACAAAAACCAGGAAAGCAGAGAGAATAACCCTAGCAGAGGTCAGAAATCGGGAGACTTTGAACACCTGAATAAGTAAAGGCCAAGTCTGTGAAGTCTTCCATTGTTAAGTCTCCTGGGGAGCTGGCTGTTCAGATGGGAGTCACTGGTGAATGAGCCGCGCCTCTGAAAAGCTCTGCGCGTCTGTACTCACCCGTGTCATCCTCTGGTGCAGTCGGAGCCCAAGGGAAATGGCAGCATCAAGAAGAGACTGCCGTCCATCGTGGAAGACGAGGAGCAGGAGGACGAGGCGGAGGAGACGGCCTCCCTGTCTCCCATCTACACCGGGGGACCCTCCTCTTCTCGCGGCAAGAGGCCTGGAGGCGGTAAGAGCTACCTCGGCTTAAGCTTGAAGCAACTGGCCTCGGGGACCGTGCCGTTTCACTCACCTATCCGAGTCTCCAGTTCAAACTCCCCCAAAACCAAACAGGAGACGGATGCCCCAAACCATGGCAAAAGAAAAGAGAAGAACTTGAAATTGCAGCTTTCAACTTTGAACAATGCTGGACCCCCAGACCTCAGTCCCAGGTAAGAGCTTCCCTCGCAGAATCCTTCCCGCGGTGGAGGTGGCTGCTTTGCCTCCCACTAGCACCTGGTTAGAAAATCAGCCAGCCTTCTGGACCTTTCTGCCACGCAGGTTCCACGCCTAGAGGCTTCAGCTTTCCTCAATTTTTCTGTGCAAGTTTTGACTCAGTAGTGAAGTGTGGGCAGAATGAGAATAAACCATGTTAGTCATATTCTCAAAAGGGTCTATTAAATGTTCCCACTTCCTTCTCTTCTCCATTTATTCATTTAGCTCTACCTACTTTTATATGCTGGAGCGGGCTGCCATCTCCTCCTCCAGGGGATCTTCCCAACGCAGGGACTGAACCCACCTCTCCTGTGACTGCTGCATTGGCGGGTGCATTGAGCCAATCCGCCAGTGAGCCATCTGGGAAGCTCCAACTGTGCATATGCTTTTATAGATGTATATTTCTACATTGTAATTTATAACTTATAAATTTCTAATAAAAATGAAACCGAGGAAATGAAGTTTCTATCATTATCCCTCCATATCTGAAACTTCACCAAAAGTTTCCCAGGGCGGTCAGTGGCAATGCTACCGAAGATGCGGTGCGGGTCCTCCTCTCCCGCAGGATCTGCTGCTCTGTTGTGGTAACTGAAGCCTGGCTTTACTTCCAGCCTCTTCAGTAGGTAACATGGGATGGTTCTGTGTTTAATCTAAAATATTCACTTCAGGATCCACTAAAGATGATTGAGACAGTAAAAATTCCTGACTCAGAAAATGTGAGAGGGGTAGACTCTGGGGCATAGCAGCTAATGAAAAAATAGACGTAAGAAAAAACATATTGAATGACTTCTATTCCCAGATACTCAGCTGGGTAATTTTGCATTTACTGTGATGGTTAGTCTTTTCAGGAATCTTATAAAGTAGTTCGTATTACCTTGGCTATAAACTTATAAGAAGTGTATTTTGAAGGTTAAATAGTTTGTCTAAAATTTCAGAAATTTGAGTTCTGAAATATAGATTCAAAGTCTGTTTTTCTGTTTATAAGGCAAGAGATCTTTTTGATATACTATATGTTGGTTACTCACTTGAAGAATACAATTTATCCATTTAGAGAAAATAGTAAGGAAAAAATAAGCAAAGCAGGCTTAGTGAAAAGTAGATGGATATTAAACGTTCAGGAATTCAGTTGGAGATGGCAGTTTGAAAACTCAGCTTAACTGTTCTTCCTCAAGTTTCTCTAAAATGAAAAAATAATAAATTTTAAATAGGGGGGAAATGTATCAGAGCTGGAAAATAAAGGTTCATGTACAACTGATTCTACCCTTATGAAAAAAATGTTTTACTTTATATACAGAGAAAGATTTTGAGAACATGGCAAAATGTTAATGGTAGTAGTGTATGACCGATGATTTTTCTTTTGAGATTTTGATTGTATGTTTACATTTGCTACAATAAATTCATCTTTTTTTAAAAAATTACGAGTGGTTTAGATATTAACCAAGGAAAGAAGATTAGCTCGAGCCCTAGCACTCATTTAAATACAATTCTTCTCCTGTCACTTCAGAGTCTCATCTAAGTCTCGAGTAAAGTTATCGTTAGGTTAAAACTCTTTAATTCTGGATAGAACAGTAAGTTAACATTAATTTAGATAAGAGGACTTCTGTAGCTAAGGTTTTGAATCTGAGAATAAATAAGAATCTAAGATCTATAGAATTGCTGTTCGATAGAAATATAACATGAGATAAAATTGTGAGACACTCAAGTAATTCTAAACATTCCAGTAGCCACATCTTTGAAAAGTAAACACACATAGGCACACATGTGAAATTATTTAATAATAATTTAATGATATGTTTTATTTGATTTGAGATGCCTCAAATATTAGCATTTGAAATGTAAACGGTATAAAAAATTACTGATTAAATAACATTATGTTTTTACTAAAATCTTCAAAATCCAGTGTGTGTTTTATACTTACAGCACATCTCATTTTCACATTTTAGGCGCTCAATGGATGTATAAGGCTAATGGCTACCATGTTGGTTAGCACAGCTCTAGAGTGTCTAGAATTTAGAAATTTAACACAAGATTTTTTAACTCTTCTAGAAGTAGCTGTGACCCATGAACATAAATGCACAACTAGCCAATCCTCATTATCTTAAACAGGATTGTTGATGGAATTGAAGATGGAAACAGCAGTGAAGAAAGCCAGACTTTTGACTTTGGCTCTGAACGAATCAGACCGGAGTCCAGAATTTCTCCTCCTCTTGGAGGTAAGCTCTATATTTAGTCTTCTCTCAAGGGGTGATGTTTCTTTGTAACTTGTAATATCTGGCTCTTCACATCAGGTGGCCAAAGTATTGGAGTTTCAGCTTCAGCATCAGTCCTTCCAATGAATGTTCAGGGCTGATTTCCTTTAGGATGGACTGGTTTGATCTCCTCGCAGTCCAAGGGACTCTCAAGAGTCTTTTCCAGCACCACAGCTTGAAAGCATCAGTTCTTCGGGACTCAGCCTTCTTTGTGGTCCGACTCCCCTGAACACAGGCAGCCACCACCAGTCACGAGGTTTAAGGCCAGCAGCCCCCTGCCAGCTCCCTCCTCCCCTTCCCACCTGGCTCTGGTATCCTTGCATCAGGCTTTCCTGCTAATGAGCACATCCTTCCATGGACAAAGCCAAGCCCAAGAAAGACTTCAGAATGGGCAGTCCTGGGGTGTGTCTCCATCATTTGGTAGAATGCCAGTCTTCTGCCTCAGTCAGCAGCTCTTCCAGGCACCCACCATCTCCTGGGGAGACGGGAGGATGAGACCCCCAGTAGGATGACCGTGGGGTAGGGACGGTGAGGCGAGGAATGCCGATGGCAGTCAGCAGTTCTCATGCATTCAAGTAACGGACCGTCACGTGCTGACACCTCTCTGCTTGGAGCAAGAGGCGCAGAAGTTATAGTTCTGGTCAAACAGGTGTGAGTCTTTGCTGTGGCAGCTGGTGGCGGCTCCCACCCGGGAGTTCTCTTGTTGGGTCACAGGACATTACCGTGACCACCCGCCTGATAATCCCGGTCCCGCCGCCTTCCACCCTCCTCTTCTCCCTTCCCAGCATCCAGCTGACACTTACCCGCTCAAGCAACAAGCATTCTTGGCCATCTCCTACATGTCTCTCATTTCTGTCCGAGACTTTCTGTCCTTTCTGCCACTCCCCTTTCCTTGCATCGTTCATCTCTTGCCTGCATTGTTACCAAAGTCTCTTTTCTACTTTCACTCTGTTCTCCATACAGAGTGGACTATTTAAAAAAAATACAAAGCTATCCTTATTATTTTATTCCTATGCGTAAAATCCTGAGATGGACTCCCATTGCCTTTAGTATGAAGTTCAAACTTATCGCATAATTGCTTTTTGAATGTCTCTTTTCTCTGCTAGACTCAAAGCTCCATGAGGGTCAACATATTTTCTTTATTTCTGTCTCCTCTAAAGGGGAGCTTCCCTGATAGCTCAGTTGGCAAAGAATCCACCTGCAGTGCAGGAGACCCCAGTTCAATTCCTGGGTTGGGAAGATCCCCTGGAGAAGGAATAGGCTACCCACTCCAGTATTCTTGGGCTTCCCTGGTGGCTCAGCTGGTAAAGAATTCGCCTGCAATACAGGAGACCTGAGTTTGATCCCTGGGTTGGGAAGATCCCCTGGAGAAGGGAAAGGCTACCCACTCCAGTATTCTGGCCTGGAGAAATCCATGGACTCTATAGTCCGTGGGGTCACAAAGAGTCAGACACGGATGAGCAACTTTCACTTCACCTCACCTTTAAAGGAGGTCTAGCCTACTGTCAGTTATCCCATATTATTCATTGAATGAATAGACTAACTTTGCAAAATGTCTCTGTAAAAGGAGCTTTTACTACTCTGCCACTTCAGATTGTTTTGAACAACTTCTTTTCTCCCGCAAACAATGTCTCTATGCTTAGTTGACCAGAATTAGGATATGAAGATAGTCCTATCAGGATATTTATACTGACAGATAGTACAGGTATAGATGTCTCTATATATCAAATCCTTTCCACTCTAGCTAGCAGTGACTCATCTGTCCTTCTGCTCCTAACAGATATGAATAGCTTTGTAAAAGTACGGTAGAGAAAAGGTGGAGATGAGAGAACCAGGAAACGGGAGAAGTTACCTTTTAGTGCACAGAGGAGACAGAAGTCTGCAGTGGAGAGGAGCACCTTTAATAGAGGTGGGAAGAAAATGGTCTCATGGACCCAGGAATCAAAATTTGAAAAGGAAAGAGAGGAGGAAAAGAACGCTGCTTTTCCATGGCTTGGAGGCCACTGGCTGCGATGTATTTTTGGCAGACAGTCAAAGGAGAGAACATGTGCCATCTGGGCCACGTGGTCGCGATGGTGTCGAGGAGACGGGGCAGTTGGCCTGGACACGCCCAGTAAGTGGGTCACAGTCCCCGCCATGCTGCGCGCCCAGCTCCAAAGAGCCCATCAGGTGCCATCCCGAGGCACACTTGGGAGACAGACTGACGGCCTGTGCGTCTCAGGAAGGGAGCTGAGCTTCCTTCCCTGCTCCAGGTCCCCCAGCCCTCAAACATGAGGCGATCCCTAAAGGACTCATTCTGTGTGTGTCACTTTCCAGACCCAGAGATCGGAGCTGCTGTTCTCTTTATCAAAGCGGAGGAGACCAAGCAGCAGATAAACAGACTCAACAGTGAGGTATGGAGCTTTGCCTTTCTCTGGTCAGGCTGGAGTGGTGAGGGGCTAGAAATCCCAGTCACCAGCAGCAGCAGCGTAATATAGTCATGGCAAACATACGCTCTGGTGGCTAGCGACAAATGTGGATGAATTCCCACTCAACCGGATGTGAGTATCAGTTACTTAACTTCCCTCAAGCTGTCTTGCCATGTGTAACAAGGAGATAGCAGTTATACCTACCTTATGGCCCATTTGTGAAGTTAAATGAGATCATCTAGCTAAATCATTTAATATACAAGAAGCACTAGGTGCTAATTTCTCTAATTAATGTCATAAATGTGTTGATATTTGGTTTCATTGGTGCTTTTTCACTTTATACTTTAATTTTTAACGACTTAAAGCAAGATCATTCATCCAGAGATGAATCAAAAGGAAAGAATCAGAGTAATCCAGTGGCCTGAAACTGTTCTTTTCTCTAGACTGCATTTGCTGTATAACTTTGAGCACTTTAGCTCTCTAAATCTTACCATCTCTTTCTATAAAATAAGGTAATTTTACAAACAATTTTATTGAGGTATATTGTACATCTCATAAAAGGCACTCATTTCAAATGAGTACAATTTGATAATTTTTAGTAGCTTTATTGAGTGGTTCAACCATGCTCATGTGAGTTTTAGAATATTTTTATCATCCTGACAAGATCTCATACACCCATTCATGATTAATTCCTGTTCCCATATCCAGTGTCTACTTTCTGTTTCTGTAAGTTTGTCTTTTCTGGATATTTCATATAAAAAAAGAAGGTTATTTCTGAATCACTCTCTTCATTTGGGTGCCCCCCAATATAATTAATTTTAAAAAAAGATTTTGAGACAATGATCTGGATGCAAATACTTTCTCTGGGAGGTGATCTGGGAAGCAAGAGGAGGGAGCAGGAGAATAAGACAGAAAGAAAGGAAGGCAAGTGAATCAGGGTGTGGTGATGAGGTGACTGACTCTGTAGGCAGCTGGGGCCCCATTCTGCTGGGGTAGGGCGCTGGGAGCTCGCGGGCTGCTCGGAGTTGTTCTTCCATGAGTCAAGAGAGAAGATGGCTTCTGAGGGGTTACCTGCAGGCTTAGCTGCAGGAGAGACTAGAAAGGTCCTTCAGATGGGAAAATGCAGGAACACCCAGCTGTGTGTGACGACCTTCAGGGTAGACCCAGGTCAAGTACCATGAGCAGGCACAGATGGGGTAATAGGGCTTAAGTGGTAGATTCTCTGACGAGATCTTGGCAGAAAATGTAGCCAACTGATGATGTCGATGGGATCTGAGAAAAATGAAATTCATACAAACGCAACTGGCTTCCAGTTTTCTGTAACAATGGAAAACTGGGCATCTTGTCATAACGTCCAAAAGTTTCTGCTCCCCTGTGTTCCATCAGCTCGGGGAAGATGGGTGTCTTACTGCTCTCTCCCCTGAGTCTGCGGTCTCTGGAAGTGAGATTGTTGCCAACAAGAAGGAAGAGGCCAAAGTGCAGACTAACAAGTTAGGAACAGAAACACTAACTGTATTGGAACTCCTTGAACTACAAGGACTTGTCTGTATGCAGGATAACTCAGAAAATCTCTTATTGAAAATACACCAAAAGACCAAAACAAAATGAACTAAACCCTCTGTTGGAGACCTAGACATCAACTTGTGTGTGTGTGTGTGTGTGTGTATGTGTGTGTGTGTGTTTGGTTTAAGAGCACTGATGGCTCAGCTGGTAAAGAGTCTACCTGCAATGTGGGAGACCCTAGTTCATTCCCTGGGTTGGGAAGATCCCCTGGAGAAGGAAATAGCAGCCCACTCCAGTATTCAGGCCTGGAGAATTCCATGGACGGAGGAGCTTGGTAGGCTACAGCCCATGCGGTCGCAAAGAGTCAGACACGACTGAGCAACTTCACTTTCTTTCTTTCTATTGTTGTGGAGCTTTTTTGATTGGTGGGGTTTTTTGTTTGTTTGTTTGGACATCAACTTTTTATGGAACAATTTCCTTTTAAGATACTGTCATCCGATAAAATCACCCATCTGAATTATTTTCTCTCACATTTGAGGAGATTATCTAGTGTCTGTAAGAATGGGTTGACCAATATCTTAGCTCAGCTACAGAAGTTAGTGATTAGTTTGGGGAAACAATGTGTATCTTCACTTTTTGGAATGTTGATGATTTTTCCAAGTTACAGCTGAAAATCCGTACACTATATGCCTTTCCATTCAGAATGTGAGTCAGTGATAGATGCATTAAAACAGATAACCACTTGGAAAACACAATGTTTACCCTGTGTGATTCTGCATTCATGACTGCTTTTCTAGTGAAATGACATAAATCTTGTTATCTTGTCATATATTGAAGTAAAAAGGGCAAGATAAGTGTCAGTGGTCCGATTATTCCTTCCCTAAAGAATTAGTTTTTCCTTAGTTGAAAATATCTGATTTCTTCATAGTTGAAGCATAAGTAAAAAAGATCTTATTTTTCACACATAATTTAATTTGTACATAATCTTGACCCTTTGCTGCTGCTAAGTCGCTTCAGTCGTGTCCGACTCTGTGCGACCCCATAGACGGCAGCCCACCAGGCTCCCCCGTCCCTAGGATTCTCCAGGCAAGAACACTGGAGTGGGTTGCCATTTCCTTCTCCAGTGCATGAAAGGGAAAAGTGAAAGTGAAGTCACTCAGTCGTGTCCGACTCTTAGCGACCCCATGGACTGTAGCCTACCAGGCTCCTCCGTCCATGGGATTTTCCAGACAAGAGTACTGGAGTGGGGTGCCATTGCCTTCTCCGCTTGACCCTTTAGGTAGTGCATTAAAACTCACTAAGACAGACAGGATTAAAATACGAACTGACTTCAAACTGCAAAGTTACCCCCTTCTCACCTCCTACTCGTCTTTTCCCCATAGCTTCTACAAAGTGATGTTTATGTAGCCAAAAGAAAAAAAAAATTCTGTCCTTCAAAGGCCAAGACTAATTTTTCTGTTTCACCTACTTCTTGCTACTCACATATGTGATCATTTGATTGCTTTATTCTTTCTTTATTCTATTCTTTTGGCTAGGAATAAGCAGGAGAAGAATTAATAATAAATGTAGGAGGCACTGGATGACAATAACTCTGCAACCCAAAGGGGACTCCGTTAATATGCTGCTGCTGCTGCTACTAAGTCGCTTCAGTTGTGTCCGACTCTGTGCGACCCCATACACGGCAGCTAGGTGAGGCATATTTGACACTGTGTTAACCCGGAGGGCACTGTGCAATCCCCATTCTGATACTTGCTCAAACATTTAAGATATAAAGAAATCGTGCATTGATGTGTAGAGTTCATAACCAACTGACTAAATACAGCACTAAAATAAGGAAAGAAAAACTGTTGGTAATAACCTACATTCACAGAACCGTTTAGAGAGCTTAGGAAATGTAGGACAGCTGCTGCTGTTTGAGTGCTTTTGAAAACGTTGTCATTGTTTTGCAGCGGTGAAACGGTGACATGCTAAGAAAATTGTTTAAAAATAACAACAAAACATCCTGGTGGGTGGCAGGGACTGTGTCAGTCGAACACTCCACTTCTGGAAAGGTTTGTAGGGAAGGCTCAGAGGGCTTCCTCGTCTCTGAAATCTGGGTGACCCAGGAAGACTCCACGGCCAGGTCTACCAAGAGAAGCTGCGTGCCCCACCCCAGCAGGGTAACACACCAAACACAACAGAGAGAAAGGGGGAAAGTTTGGAGCAAGACTGGTATCTAGATCCCTATTCATGAACTAGCTCTGTGACTTCAGCAAAGTGTTCACCTTCGCTACGTTCAGATCTTTCATCTATTAAATATTAATAATAAAATCTGTCACAGAGGAGTGTTGTAAGGACTTCATACTCTATGTAAAGCACCGAACAAGATGTCTTCTTTTAATAAGTGGGCAAATGGACATTCCTTCCTCATGCAACGTCATGCTTCTAGTCAACAAATGTGACTCAAGTTAGACCCCCACGCTACCCAGCAGTGCCCCATGCAGAGTGATAGCAGAATTCGTCAATGCTGATGGAATAAAATGAAATGAATGAAGGGAAACATACTTGATTATGAAAATTACTGCTTTCACCTGAGATTTCCTTTTGTTATGAAGATGCTCACTATCAAATTAGTATCGAAAATGATAGGGCAAAAAAAATTTACATTTCAATGCATCTTACTTTAGCTAAACAGCTTGAGGTAATGGTGTCACTGATTTACTGTAAAGAACGCTTCTCTGTAACACTTATAGACTGAAGGGCAAAGAGGGCCCGTATGCCAGTTAATAATGCTTGACCGTTACTTGACATTACACTAAACATATAAACAGCAGAGTGATGGTAAAACTGGGCAGAAAATAGCCTGCCAAACTTAACAGAAAGATGACCACAGTCAAATCTTCATTCGCAAAGTGAGAAAATGTGGTGACTTGTTAAATCATCCTTAGCGGAGCGCAGCTTGGCTACAGCGCTCTACTTGCCACTGTTCAGCGTTTTGCTTGTAGGTGCGTAAAGGAGCCAGTTAACATCAGGCCATTTTAAGGCAGCTTGAGCTTTAACTAAATTAAAGAATGAAATATATACATGCCTAAACAAAAGAAACTTTATTTTGGGGGGCTCCAAAATCACTGCAGATGGTGACTGCAGCCATGAAATTAAAACACACTTGCTCCTTGGAAGAAAAGTTATGATCAAACTAGACAACATATTAAAAAGCAGAGACATTACTTTGTCAACAAAGGTCCATCTAGTCAAAGCTATGGTTTTCCAGTGGTCATGTGTGGATGTGAGAGTTGGACTATAAAGAAAGTTGAGCGCCGAAGAATTGATGCTTTTGAACTGTGGTGTTGGAGAAGACTCTTGGGAGTCCCTTGGACTGCAAGGAGATCCAGCCAGTCCATCCTAAAGGAGATCAGTCCTGGTTGTTCATTGGAAGGACTGATGTTGAAGCTGAAACTCCAATACTTTGGCCACCTGATGTGAAGAACTGACTCATTGGAAAAGACCCTGAAGCTGGGAAGGGTTGGGGGCTGGAGGAGAAGGGGACAACAGAGGATGAGATGGGTGGATGGCATCACTGACTCAATGGATGTGAGTTTGAGTAAACTCCGGGAGCTGGTGATGGACAGGGAGGCCTGGTGTGCTGCAGTCCATGGAGTCGCAAAGAGTCGGACACGACTGAGCAACTGAACTGAACTGAAACAAAAAACGTGAGCTTTGTAGAAACAACAATTTATATTGACTTTTTTGAGACAGAAGTCTGGCTTCTCGTACTTTTTATTAACTCCAGGTTTGAAACAACTTGATTGAGATATGATTAGCATGTCTTGGAATTCATCCACTTAGAGTTACAACCTCAGCCTTCCCTGGCGGTCCGTGCCTCCCCTGCAGGGGGCACAGGTCCCGCCCCTGGTTGGGGAACAGAGCTCCTGCAGGCTGTGCAGTGTGGCCTAAAGTAACTCATTAAAGGGTAAAGCGCAAGGGCTTTCAGTACATTCCTGACTCGTGCATGGAGAAGGCCATGGCACCCCACTCCAGTACTCTTGCCTGGAAAATCCCATGGATGGAGGAGCCTGGTGGGCTGCAGTCCGTGGGGTCGCGAAGAGTCGGACTCGACTGAGCGACTTCCCTTTCACTTTCACTTTCTTGCACTGGAGAAGGAAATGGCAACCCACTCGTGTTCTTGCCTGGAAAATCCCATGGACGGAGGAGCCTGGTTGGCTGCCGTCTACGGGGTCGCACAGAGTCAGACACGACTGAAGCGACTTCGCAGCAGCAGCAGCAGACTCGTGCATGCATCACCATAATAAATTTTCAAACAGTTCCTTACCCCACAAAGGAAGTCTGCCCCACACAGCCAACACCAGTGGCTCCCCGCCCCTCAGCCCCACGCAACCGCTGATCCACACTTGCTCCTACACACTCGCCTACTCTGGACATTTCATGCGAATGGAATCGTACAACATGGCCCTTTGTGACTGGTTTTCATTTAGCATGTTTTTGCTGTTTTAATCTCACATTGTGGCATGCCAGCACTTTATTCCTTTTTATTGCCAAATAATAGATTTCATTATATAGATATTCCACATTTTATTTATTCATTCATCACTAGATGGGCATTTGTGGTGTACCTACTCTTTGGCAATAAGAATAATGCTGCTATGAACATTCATAAAACACTCAGAAAAAGTCTTGTGTGGACTTTTTTTAAATTAATTTATTTTAATTAGAGACTAATTACTTTACAATATTGTAGTGGTTTTTGCCATACATTGACATGAATCAGTCATGGGTCTTGTGTGCACTTTAAAAGAAAATCATGTGCAAAAGCATTTTATTTCTCTCTGTCTGCCCTGAGTGATTCCAACCAGACATAGATGGTCATCACAGTATGATGGGTAGTCCACTGCATATGCTATTCTATTTTTTATATTTTAATTGGAAGATAGTCGCTTTACAACGTTGTGTTGATTTCTGCTGTACAACAACATGAATCAGCCGTAAGTCATCACACAGCCCCTCCCTCCGGGGACCCCTCCCATGCCCCATCTCCCCACCTAGGTCATCACAGGGCACCGGGCTGAGGCCCCTGTGCTCAGAGCAGCTTCCCACTGGCCGCTGGTTTCCCACGTGGTCACTCTCCCAGATGACCGCACCCTCTCCTTCCCCTGCTGTGTCCACGGGTCCATTCTCTACGTCTGCGTCTCCGTGCCTGTCCTGCAAACAGGTCCCTCGATACCCTTTTTCTAGATTCCCTACGTGTGCGTTAACATATGCCAGTTTTCTCTTTGTGACTTTGTGCGCATGTTTTCATTTCTCTCGAGTAAGGAAGAATTGCTGGTAACTCTGTGTAACATTTGAGCAACTGCCAGACTTCCCCAGAGCAGCAGACGCGCTGTACATTTAGCAGCATATGAAGATTCCAAGCTCTCCAGTTGCTCACAACAATTCTTATTTATCTGATTTTCTTTTATTATGACCATTCTTGTGTGTGTGAGGTGGTATCTCATGTGGTTTTCAATTGCATTTCCCTGAGCACTACTAATGTTGAGCATATTTTCATGTGCTTACCGGCCATTTGCATGTATTTGGAGAATTGTCAGTTTATATCCTCTACCCATTTTAAAACTAGTTTGTCTATTTATTATTGAGTTGGGAGTGTTTATATATTCTAGATAACAAGTTATGATGTTCAGTTTTCTTCTTCCATTCTTTAAGGTGTCCTTTCATTTTCTTAACATTTTTCTACAAAGCACAAAGTATTAATTTTGGTGATAACCATTTTATCTGTTTTTTTTTTTTATTTTGTTCTTTGTGATTTTGAGGTAACACGTAAGAAACTATTGCCTATTCCAGGGTCATGAAGATTTATTCCTCTGTTTTCTTCCAAGAGTTTTATAGTGTGAGCTCTTACATTTAGGTCTTTGATCTATTTTGAGTTAATTTTTGTATCTGGGTGTGTGTGTGTGTGTGTGTTAAGTTGCTTCAGTCGTGTCTGACTCTTTCTGACCCGTGGACTGTAGCTCGCCAGGCTCCTCTGTCCCTGGGACTCTCCAGGTGAGAACACTGGGCTGGGGTGCTATTTCTTTCCCCGTGTGGCTGATGAGTGGGCTGAATTTATTTAATTTTTTGTATGTGGATGTCCAGTTGTCACATCACCATTTGTAAAAAACACTGTTTTCCCCATTGAATCATCTTAGCACACTTGTGAGCCACTTGCCATTGACATTAGGGTTTATTTCTGGACTCGCAATTCTATTCTATTGATCTGTGTGTCTATCCATATTGTTTTAAATTTCTTTCAACAGTATTTTAATTTTTCAACAGTAGTTCTTAGTGTACAAATATCCTTGGTTAAACATATTCCTAAGAGTTCTATTATTTTTCATTTTATTCTTAATTGTTTTCTTATTTGGGGGCTGTTCACGCTGCACAGAAATACACCTGATTTTTCCATGCTCATCTTGTATCCTCCAACTTTACCAAGCTTTTTAAATAGTTCTAATAATTTAGGGGTGGATTTTTTAGAAAACTTTTATATACGATCATGCCTTCTAGAAATAGAGATGCTTTTATTTCTTCCTTCCCAATTTAAATACCTTATACTAACTTTTCTTCCCTAATTGCCTTGCCTAGAACATCCAGTACAACACTGAATAGAAATGGAAAGAAATATCCCTGTCTTGTCCCTTCTCTTGGGAAGGAACTCTTTCAGTCTGTCACCATTGAATATGATGTTAACTGCTGGTTTTTCGTAAGTTCCCTTTTTCACATTGAGGAAGTACCTCTGTGTTCCTGATTTGTTGAGTGTCTGTATCACATTGTTAGATTTTGTCAAATGCTTTTTCTTGCACCTATTGGATGATAATGTGTTTGCTTGGTTTTGTTCTTTATTCTACTGAGATGGTGTATTACAGTAATTAATGGTTTGGGGATGTTACGCTAACCTTGCATTCCTAAAATAAACCCCTCTAGCCATGGTGCAGAATCCTTTTCACATATTTCTGGATTCAATTTGCCAGTATTTTGCTGAGAATTTTTGCCATTTACCCATAAATTATTCATCTGCAGTTTTCTTTTTTCTGTGGTATCTTTGTCTGGTTTTTGTGTCAGAGTAATATTGGTCTCATAGAACAGGTTGCAAAATACTCCCACCTCTTCTATGTTCATGGGGTTCGTTCGTGAAGAATTTCTACTAATCTCAAAGATTTGGTATAATTCACCAGTGAAGTCATCTGATCCTGCACTCTTCTTTGTGGCGAGTGTTTTGATCACTAATTTAATCACTTTACTTCTATCTCCATTTAGATATTCTATTTCTTCTTTAGTTTTAGTAGTTTGTGTCCTAAAATCTGTTTAATTCACCTAGGTTATCTAATTTGTCGGCCTGTGATGGTCAAAGTAGTTCCTTTTTTTTTAATTTAAATTAGTTTATTTATCTATTTTTTAACTTTACAATGTTGTATTGGTTTTGCCGCACATTGATATGAATCCGCCATGGGTGTACATGCGTCCGCTTCCAGAACCCCCTCCCGCCTCCCTCCCCACCCCATCCCCCTGGGTCATCCCGGTGGTTCCTTAGGATTCTTTTCATTTCTGTAGTGTTGGTGGTAGTGTCTCCTCTTTCATCCCTGATTTTAGTAATTTCAGTCATCTCCTTTTTTATCTAGATGAAGCTTTGTCAATTGTTGATTTTTTTTAAAAAACAACTTTTGCTTTTGATCATTTGTCTTCATTTCTGTTCTCTGTTTTTATTGTTTTCTGCTCTCATCCTTGTTATTTCCTTCTTTCTTTCTTCTTTGAATTTAATTTGTTCTTTTTCCAGGGCCTTACGGTGGAAGTTGATGTTAGATCTTGCTTATTTTTTGATACGCATTACTATAAATTTATCCCTAAGCACTGCTTAACTATATCCCATAAACTTTAGTATATTCTCATTTTCATCTATGTCAAATTATTTTTAAATTTCTCCTGTGATTTATTTTTTGATCCATTTGTTATTTAGTAATGTGTGATTTAATGTCCATGTACTTGAGAATTCTCTACTTTTCTTTATTACTAATTTCTTATTTCATTCCAACTGGAGAAGACACTTTCTATGATTTTACTCCTATTAAATTTATTTAGGTTTCTTTAATGACATAGCACATGGTCTTACCTGGAGAATATTCTGTTTGTGCTTGAGAAGACTGTGTCTTACACTGTTGTTGGGTGAATAGTCTATAGATGTCTGTCAGGTCTATGACTATAGGTCTGTATGTTCAAGTTTTCCATTTCTTTATTGATCTGCCTAATTGTTCTATTTATTATTAAAAGTTAGATACTGTATCTGCAACTATTATTACTGATTGTCTATTTCTTCCTTCAATTCTGATTTTTTTTGCTTCATGTGTTTAATGCTCTGTTATTAGAAATGTATATATATAATTTTATAATTTCCTATAAAGTTGACCACCTGTCTTACAAAACATTTCTTCTTTATCTCTAATAAAAAAATTTTTAATCTGTTTTATCTGACATTAATATAACTTTTCCAGCTTTCTCGTGGTTGCTGTTTGTATGATATTTTTTTCATCCATCTACTCTCAACCTACTTATATCTTTGAATCTAATGTGTGTCTTCTGTTGACAGCTTACAAATGAATCTTGATTTTTATTCAGTCTATAAATATTTACATTTTGATTAGATGGCTTAATTCATTCATATTTAATATTATTTATATAGTTTGATTTGGTCTTCCGAGGTGGCTCAGTGGTAAAGAATCCACCTGCCAACGCAGGTAGACCCAAGAGATGCAGGTTAGGTCCCTGGGTCAGGAAAGATCCCCTGGCATAGGCAGTGGCAACCTGCTTTCATATTCCTGCCTGTGAAGTTCCACAGACAGAGGGGCCTGGCGAGCCACAGTGCACAGGGTCACAAAGACCTGGACGGGACTGAGAGGCTGGGCACAAGTATGGTTTGATTTACCTCTTTTTTTTACTTTTTATTTTCTATTTACCTCCCGTCTGCTTGTTTTCACTTACTAACTGTGGCCTTCTTATGTTATGAAATATTCTTTTTAAAAATATGTTCAAAACACTTATCATGGTTGCCTAATAAAATAGGATTACATAGACCAGGGAGTGGAGGTTCCTCATTTACTTTATATAATTCCAAAAGCATATATAATACTTGAACATTTTTGTTCCTTTTCAGATGATTTAAAATAAAACTTAGAGAACAATTCCTCCTTGGTTAAGTACATCTGGTATATTTTACTTAAAATTAACTCATATTCTTAGAGATGCATGCTAGTCATTAGCATACGAAGACTCCGAATGCTTGCAGTAAGGAAACTACATTATCAATAACTTATCTTTAGCCTGTATTGACGAAGTGCATGTGCTTATGGATCACTTTAACAGCAAAATAACTATTAACATTCTGTCTCCCATTAGTAGAGCTTGGAATAAAATGGAAAGCACTGGACGAAAGAAGCCTCTTTCAGATGTTAACCAAAATTCTTATCTACCATTTTTAGCTTATGCTATTCTGAGTTTGGTTTTGCCCCATTTTATATACCAAGATTTATTCCTGTTCTTATTTCAGGTCTCCTTGTAATGCTCCCAAAACATTCTTGATTTTTGCTTTTGTACCTGCTTAAAGTTCATTTCAAGTAAAGTCTTTACCACTTGACTTCTATGATGGTTTGTACCTTTCATTTGTTGTTGTTATTGTTCAATTATTAAGTCATGTCTGACTCTGCATCACCATGGACTATAGCACACCAGGTACCTCTGTCCTCCACTATCTCTCAGACTTTGCTCAAATGCATGTCTTTGAGTCAGTGATGCTATCTAACCATCTCATCCTCTGTTGCCCCTTCTCATTTTGCCTTCAGTCTTTCCCAGCATCAGTCTTTTCCAATGAGTTAGCTCTTAGCATCAGTTGGCTGAAGTATTGGAGCTTCAGCATCTGTACTTCCAATGAATATTCAGGGTTGGTTTTCTTTAGGATTGACTGGTTCGATCTCCTTGCAGTCCAAGGAACTCTCAGGGGTCTTGTCCAGCACCACAGTTTGAAACCATCAATTACTTGGTGCCCAGTCTTTTTTGTGGTCCAACTCTCACATCCACACATGACTGTTGGAAAAGCCATAGCTTTGACTATGTGCACCTTTTTCAACAAAGTGATGTCTCTGCTTTTTAATAAGCTGTCTAGGTTTGTCATAGCTTTTCTTCCAAGAAGCAAGTGTCTTTTAATTTCATGGCTGCAGTGATTTTGGAGCCCAAGAAAGTAAAACCTGCCACTGTTTCCAGTTTTCCCCATCTATTTGCCATGAAGAGATTGATGGGACCAGATGCCATGATCTTAGCTTTTTGAATGTTGAATTTTAAGCCAACTTTTTCACTCTCCTCTTTCACCCTCATCAAGAGGCTCTTTAGTTCCACTTTGCTTTCTGTCATCTGCATATCTGAGGTTATTGATATTTCTCCCAGCAATCTTGATTCCAGCTCGTGATTCATCCAGTCTGACACTTCACATGATGTACTCTCCATAGAAATTAAATAAGCAGTTTGACAATAAACAGCCTTTTCGTACTCCCTTCCCAATTTTGAACGAATCAGTTATTCCATGTCCAGTTCTAACTGTTGCTTCTTGACCTGCATATAGGTTTCTCAGGAGATATACAAGGTCGTCTGGTACTTCTATTACTTTAACAGTTTTCCACAATTTGTTGTGATCCACACAGTGAAAGACTTTAGCATAGTCGATGAAGTAGAAGTAGATGTTTTTATGGAACTCCCTTTCTTTCTCCCTGATCCAACCTATGTTAGCGATTTTGATCTCTGGTTCCTCTGCCTCTTCAAAACCCAGGCTTGTACATCTGGATGTTCTTGTGTTCACATACTGCTGAAGCATAGCTTGAAGGATTTTGAGCATAACCTTGCTAGCATTTGAAATGAGCACAAGCACACAGTAACTGAAGCACTCCTTGCCATTGTCCTTCTTTGGGATTGAAGTGAAAACTGACATGCTGCAGTCCTATGGCCACTGCTGGGTTTTCAAACTTTGTTGACATAGTGAGTGCAGTATTTTACAGCATCATATTTTGGGATATGAAATAGCTCAGCTGGAATTGTGTCACCTCTACTAGCTTTGTTCGTAGTAATGCTTCCTAAGACCCACTTGACTTCACACTCCAAGATGTCCGGCTGTAGGTGAGTGATCACACCATCGTGGTTATCCTGGTCATTAAGACCTTTGTGTACAGTTCTTTATATTCTTGCCACCTCTTCCTAAATCTCTTCTGCTTCTATTAGGCCTATGCTGTTTCTGTCCTTTATTGTGCTCATCTTTGCATGAAATATTCCCTTGATACCCCCAGTTTTCTTGAGGAGATCTCTAGTCTCTCCTGTTCTATTGTTTTCCTCTGTTTCTTGGCATTGTTTGTTGAAGAAAGCCTTCTTTCTCTCCTTGCTCTTCTCTGGAACTCTGCATTCAGTTGAGCATATTTTTCCCTTTCTCCCACATCTTTCACTTCTTTCCTTTCCTCAACTATTTGTAAAGCCTCCTCAGACAGCCAGTTTGCCTTCTTGCATTTCTTTTTCTTTGGGATAGTTTTGATCACTGCCTACTATACAATGTTATGAACCTCTAGCCCTAGTTCATCAGGCACTCTACCAGATCTAATCCTTTGAATCTATTCATCACCTCCACTGTATAACCATAAAGGATTTGATTTAGGTCATACCTGAATGGCTTAGTGCTTTTCCCTACTTTTTCAATTTAAGGCTAAATTTTGCAACAAGAAACTCATGATCCAACACACAGTTAGCTCTGTGTGTGTGCTAAGTCACTCCAGTCACGTCTGATTCTGTGTGACCCTGTGGACTGTAGACCACCAGGCTGCTCTGGGCATAGGATTCTCCAAGAAAGAAGAGTGGAGTGAGTTGCCGTGCCATCCTCCAGGGGATCTTCCTGACCCAGCAATTGAACCTGAGTGTCTCACATCTCCTGCATTGGCAGGCAGGTTCTTTACCACTGGTGCCACCTGGGAAGGTCAGTCAGCTCCAGGTCTTGTTGTTACTGACTGTATAGAGCCTCTCCATCTTCAGTCTGATTTCGATATTGACCATCTGGTGATGTTCCTGTGTAGAGCTGTCTCTTGGCTTGTTTAAAAAGAAAAAGTATGTACTATGACCAGCTGTTCTCCTTTCTAAACTCTAGTAGCCTTTTCCCTGCTTCATTTTGTACTCCAAGGCCAAACTTGCCTGTTATTCTGGGTATCTCTTGACTTTCTACTTTTGCATTCCAATCCTCTATGATGAAAAGAACATCTGTTTTTGGTGTTAGTTCTAGAAGGTGGTGTAGGTCTTCATAGAACCAGTCAACTTCAGCTTCTTCAGCATTAATGGTTGGGGCACAGAGTTGGATTACTGTGATGTTGAATGGTTTGCATTGTAAATAAACTGAGATCATTCTGGCATTTTTGAGATTGCACCCAAGAATTTGGTGCAATTTCAGACCCTTTTGTTGACTATGAGGGCTACTCCATTTCTTCTAAGGAATTCTTACCCACAGTAGTACCTATAATGGTCATCTGAATTAAATTTGTCCATTCCCATCCATTTTATTAATAGTTCACTGATTCCTAAGATGTCAATGTTCACTCTTGCCATTTCCTGTTTGACCATGTCCAATTTACCTTGATTCATAGACCTAACATTCCAGGTTCCTATGCAATATTGTTCTTTACAGCATCAGACTTTGCTTTCACTACCAGATAACATCCACAGCTGAGCGTCATCTCCACCTTACCCAGCCATGTTATTTTTCTCTGGAGCTGTTAGTAATTGCCACCAGCTCTTCCCCAGGAGCGTCTTCCAACCTGGGAGACTCATCTTTCAGTATCACGTCTTTCTGTCTTTTCATACTGTCCATGGGTTTTCCAAATAAGGATACTGGAGTGATTTGCCATTTCCTTCTCCAGTGGACCACGTTTTGTCAGAACTCTCTACTCTGACCCATTCACCTTTGGTGGCCCTGCACCACATGGCTTATAACTTCACTGAGTTACACAAGCCCCTTTGCCATGACAAGGCTATGATCCACGAAGGGATGTATGTTTCGTATGTTGCCCAAAGCAGGATGTGGATATAAACATGTATTAACAAAGAGTGAGAGAGAAAGAGAGATTTTATTATAATGAATTGGCTTGTGACATTAGGAGAGATTTGAGAGGTCTATTCATAGTAACTTGGCCTCTGGCCTGTTAGAGTCCAAGCTCTTGTTGCTATGGAGACCAACAGAAAAGCATCCTCCTTTGAGACAAGGCTGTGTTTGCATCATATTTCATAATTGGATCATAGATTATGTTCTTAAAGATAGCTATTCCCGGAATCTCCCTAGGTCCAATAATTTCCCAAGGCTTTAAAGGATGATTTTGTAATAGTCACAAAAACTATACATCCAATTTCAAATTGTGTTTTGTAACATCAACATCTTTTAACTTTTCTTTCCTCATTTTCAACTTACTCAAAAAAGTCTAGTAACTTTTTCTGAACTATCAAAGAGTTCCACCATTCTCAGATAGGCAATGTTACAGAGTAAAGTATACTGAGGTAACAGACAAACTCCAAATCTCATCGGTTCAAAGTTATTCCTTTTTCAAGCAAGATGCCTTATACTAGTTATCAGGAGTGGACATCACAGGTTGGGTTGTCACCGATCAGCTATGTTCCGTTCGAAGAGGGGAGCAGAGATGATTATCTTGGCTCAGAAGATATACACATCATTTTTGTTTACATTTCATTAACCAGAATTAATTCCATGGATGCAATTAATTTCAAGAGAGAAAAAGTATAATCTTCTGTGTTCTCTAGGAGGAACAGAAAACTGGATCCTGGCAAGCACTAGTAGGGTCTACCACAGCATCCAGATAGGGGATTCCATTTCCTCTTTCCTTTGGCTTAAGGTTAAATGCCAGCATATCCCCAATTAAACGTGTCATATAATATCCAAGTAAACAGATACAGATATGAAATATTTTCTGCTGAAAACAGAGAGAGAATCTCAGTTGTTTTCTAGGTTGTATTTGAGAAAGTCACTAGCTAAGTTTTAAATTTGTGTCGCTAGATCAATGAAGTCTGTCTCAGTGAAATAAATAGAATTGTAATAACAGGTCATTCTTTAAGAATTGCTTTACTTATAAGCAACAAGGACCTACTGTATTCAATATCTGGTAATAACCTATAATGGAAAAGAATATGAAAAAGTTCATATGTATAATTTGAATATACATATTGAAATGTATATATGTATGTGCACGCTCAGTCGCTTCAGGCGTGTCCGACTCTCTGCGACCCCATGGACCGTGGCCCGCCAGGCTCCCCTGTCCATGGGATTCTCCAGACAAGAACACTGGAGTGGGTTGCCATTTCCTTCTCCAGTGATGAAGTATGAAGTGAGTGAAGTAAAGTCGCTCAGTCGTGTCCGACTCTTTGCGACCCTATGAACCGCAGCACGCCAGGCCTCCCTGTCCATCACCAACTCCCAGAGTCCAACCAAACCCCTGTCCATCGAGTCGGTGATGCCATCCAGCCATCTCATCCTCTGTCGTCCCCTTCTCTTCCTGCCCTCAATCTTTCCCAGCATCAGGGTCTTTTCCAATGAGTCAGCTCTTCACATGAGGTGGCCAAAGTATTGGAGTGTCAGCTTCAGCATCAGTCCTTCCAATGAACACCCAGGGCTCATCTCCTTTAGGATGGACTGGTTGGATCTCCTTGCAGTCCAAAGGACTCGCAAGAGTCTTCTCCAACACCACAGTTCAAAAGCATCAATTCTTCGGCGCTCAGCTTTCTTTATAGTCCAACTCTCACATCCATACATGACCACTGGAAAAACCATAGCCTTCACTAGACGGACCTTTGTTGGCATTGTAATGTCTCTGCTTTTTAATATGCTGTCTAGTTGGTCATAACTTGCCTTCCAAGGAGTAAGTGTCTTTTAATTTCATGGCTGCAATCACCATCTGCAGTGATTTTGGAGCCCAGAAAAATAAAATCAGCCACTGTTTCCACTGTTTCCCCATCTATCTGCCATGAAGTGATGGGACTGGATGCCATGATCTTAGTTTTCTGAATGTTGAGCTTTAAGCCAACTTTTTTACTCTCCTCTTTCACTTTAATCAAGAGGCTCTTTAGTTCCTCTTCACTTTCTGCCATTAGGGTGGTGTCATCTGCATATCTGAGGTTATTGATATTTCTCCTGGCAATCTTGAATCCAGCTTGTGCTTCCTCCAGCTGGCGTTTCTCATGATGTACTCTGCATATGTTGGACCACACCTACTCTGACTTCTCACCCAATGTGGGGAATTTTTTTCCAGGGTTACTGGCAAGAAGTTATCTTGTCTAAATATTTCCTGTAGTAATAATCTCACCATGCCCCAGGGGAATCAACAGCAATGATTCCCAAACCTGGCTGGGCTTTCAAATTCTCTGAAAGTATGTTTTTATATAGTTATAAATATGTTTAATAAATTAATAGATAAAATAATGAATAAATATTTTAAAAATAATCTTTCATGTAACTGATCATAGGCAGACTCTTGAACCTATAGAGCATCTCTATTTTTAAAAATTCTTCAAATATTCCTAATGACAAACAATGGCCTTATTCATTTCTCAACTGCCTTAGCTTTTAGAAACCTCTGCTCTGTATGTAGCTGATATGAGTCGCTGTAAAGCCTGCTATTCATTTTCCTACTCCTTTTGCTCTTGATTTACAAGCGCCAGTCGCTCAGTCATGTCCCACTCTTTGTGACCCCATGCACTGTAGCCCTCCAGGCTCCTCTGTCCACAGGACTCTCCAGGCAGGAATACTGGAGTGGGTTGCCATTCCCTTCTCCAGGGGATCTTCCCGACCCAGGATTGCTCTTGACTAGAATAGGAAAAGCTATTCAACTGTTCTTTTTAAATGAAAATACTTTAACGTTTGAAGGAAGCTAGTACTTCTCTTCCTCCCCACTCTGTAGTGTGTATTCCTCTTCTATAAATGTTCTGCCATCCTTGAAACATTCCTCATGTGATGTGAGATCCAGACACTTCATCATCATGATTCTTCCTTTGCCTCTGCCCCTCCTAACCCAGCTTCTCAAAGACAGTGACAAATGACCCCAGTGTCCTACAGATGATTCTTCCAGAACAGCTTATTGTCTATTAAGTATCATAAAGTTCCAGTTCATGAAAGCACCTCAAGGTCTTGTATTCCTTCTCTCCATTCAGAGAGCTCTTTCCCAAGACGTCTGCATGGACAGGCTCTCTTCCCTCTTTCAAGTCTACACTCAAATGTCAGTTTCTTAATGAGCTTCTCCTTGACCAGGCTTTTAAAAATAGCAGCCCTCCTCCCCCCAAATTTACTCCCAAATCTGTTTCCCTCATAACCCCATCAAGCCTCTATTATGGCTCATTATCCGCATTCTCATTGTGTGTGTGCTCAGTCATGTCCAGCTTCTTGCGACCCCGTGGACTGGAGCGACCAGGCTCCTCTGTCCTGGGGATTCCCCAGGCACGAACACTGGAGTGGGATGCCATTCCCTTCTCTAGGAGATCTTTCCCACACGGGGACCGAACCCACGTCTCTTACATCTCCTGTGTCTCCTGCATTGTAGGCGTGTTCTTTACCACTGAGCCACCTGGGAAGCCCCTTTCATTGTATTTATCCATTTACCCATTAGAAAGTCAGTTTTAGGAGGGCAAGAATCTTTGTCTACTTTTTCCTTTCTTATCAATTGGCACATGGTAGACACATATTTATGGTGGATGAATGAATAAAAGATGTTTAGATTATGTAATGTGTCCATTTTAACTCTTTTAGGCATTAAGACATTGAATAGAAGAGGAAAATGGAATTTCAGTTCTGAGTTTGAAGAGACCTTAGAAATCCTGACACTGGAGATGCTGCCACTGCAGATGAGTAAACTGAGGTCCAGAGGAAACCACACGTGCAGCAAATGGCAAAGGAAGGCCTGCAGACAAAACCCCAGTCCCAGCCCAGCAGGGGTAGCGTTCCAGGCAGACGATCCCTGGTCTGCATTGAAAAGATTTCTTCTCTGAAATGTCAGAGGCCCACATCAAGACCTGAGTCTTTGATTCCTTAAACTGACCAGATATATGTTTAAATCTGACTCGATTAAATAGTGGACAGATAATTTTAGGATAGTATAACTTAAGAAAGAGCTTTTCAAAAAAGCCTGATAAAATATACCATGTGCTTATTCAAGGGAAAATCAAATATTTCCTATATATGTTTTCCCATATATGTTTCCCATGCATGACTATTCCACGTTAGCATTTTCAAGTCTTAGGACAACAACAACAACAAAAAATAGGAGTGCACTGTAAGACAAATAAAGTGATCAAGAGTATTAAAGAGAGACAGAGATGTGGGGAATTCACTGGTAATTTACTGACCTTTTCAATGTATTTTTAAAGTCAAGTCAGATCGTTAGTATTTATTGCTGTTCAGTCGCTAAGTCGTGTCTGACTCCTTGCGACCCCACGGACTGCAGAACACCAGGCTTTCCTGTCCTTCACTATCTCCTGGAGTTTGCTCAAATTCATGTGCATTGAGTCAGTGATGCTATCTAACCATCTCGTCCTCTGTCTTCCCCTTCTCCTTTTGCCTTCAGTCCTTCCCAGCATCAGGGTCTTTTCCAGTGAGTCAGCTCTTCACACCAGGTGACCAAAGAGTTACTACAGACCTGTGCTGGTCTCAGTTGGTGATCTGCAAGTTCACTTTCTAAGCTGGATCTCCTCAGCCTTGGAGAGGAAGAATTCTGCTCAAATTAGCATTTATTAAGGAGTTTGTTAGGAGAATCTGTTTTTCATTTAAAGCCCCATTATCAAAAATTATCGTTGGGGAAGATGTCTGACAATGATTAAAGGAAGCCTCCTTTTGGAGCCCTGACACACGATTCAGGCACCACGGCTCCATGGCAATGTTATTCTAGACCTCTCTAGACCTCTCTGGACCTCTCTAGACCTCTCTGGACCTCTCTGGACCTCTCTAGACCTCTCTAGACCTCTCTGGACCTCTCTAGACCTCTCTGGACCTCTCTGGACCTCTCTAGACCTCTCTAGACCTCTCTGGACCTCTCTAGACCTCTCTGGACCTCTCTAGACCTCTCTGGACCTCTCTGGACCTCTCTGGACCTCTCTGGACCTCTCTAGACCTCTCTGGGCCTCTCTAGACCTCTCTGGACCTCTCTGGACCTCTCTGGGCCAGTCTTTCTCATTGTGATGTTCACTTCCTGGCTTTTCTTTGAGTGAAGGAAGAGTCTCTGCATTAACTCAGTAAGAACCTAACCTCTTGGTAGGTTTTTGTGGACATTAATTGGCAGTAGTTAAAAATGGGCATTGAAATGTATAGTAATCAAAGATACAAAAGAAACAATTGATGAAAACTAGTTCTTTTTTTCATGTAAAAATTTGGGTTTTTTCATTAAAGGTATATAGACATTGTTATAAAATAAGATTATTGTGCCTACTGAATATTTTTTTTCCTTTTTAACCACGAGCTAATTTAAATATATAGAAATTAATGTGGTAACAGATATCTAAATAACTATCAGACAGATAATATGTGCACACATTTCAGATTTTATGCTTTAAAGAAATTAAAATGTTGGACCCTTTGAAATTCTACTTTCTTATTTCATAAAATGATAGAACTCAAGGGTTAGAAAAAAATTCAAAAAGAAATTAGAAGTGAGAAAAAGATCATTGTAGAAATTGTAGCAATGCAAGAACAAATAAACAAGTTTATCAAAGCAGATGTTGAAAAAGAAGGAAAATGTAATGAATCTAATCTGGTTGAGGAAGGTTTTTTAAAAAATACTTTAGGAAAGGTGACAGATATTTAAAATGCACACGAAAAAGATCTAACATATGAAAAATACAGGTCTCTGAAGAAGAAAGCCAAGTTTAGACTTTCTTGTATAGGCTTTCTATACAAACAAGCACTAAAACTGATTCTCCAATAAGACTGCCCTAATTTTTTTAAATAAAACTACATATTGAAATTATGTACTATAGTGTAATTACTAGACTTTAAGAAAAAAGATCCTTTGGGCATCTAACCAAAAAAGATGTTGTAAAAGAGTTGCAAGGGAAAAATCTAGATGATCATTAGACTTTCAGACAGCAACATTTTATGCAAGAATATGGAATAAAGTACAAACTACATAAGATTCTTAAGAAAGTAAAGTGTAAACTAAGGATTTTTCTGTTCAGCAAAAATGACCACAAGTATCAAGCTGTTAACAATAGAAAAGAATTCAGGGAATATTCCTTCCATATACATTTCCAGAAAAATGCACTAGAGAACAAGATTCAGAAAACCAAGATGACTTGAAAAAAAAAATAAAAAGCTGTCACAGGACAAGTTCCTCAACATTAAATATGTACTTATTTACAGCACCAAATCTAAATGAAAGTCAAATGGAGGAGATTGTAAGTTGTCAAGAGCCATATACTCTGACAATGTAAGTATAGCAGACCTAAAAAAAAAGGGGGAGTAAGGAGAGAATGCTCATAGAATATGCCAAAATTTTTACCTGTTTTCAGTAATTATAGTTTGCGGTGGCAGGGCTGTACTGACATGCTGAGCCTGTCACATGAGTGACGGGGAGGCAGAGCGACAGATTGCAGACACACCTCAGACACAGCAGCTCAGCTCCAGACGCTGCAGGGAGCAGGTGTCTCAAGACAGTGAGTCACAATCATTGCTTTATTTCCCAATCCATATAAAAGTGATATTTACACTATACTGTAGTCTATTAAGTGTGGAATAGCATTCTGCCTTAAAAAATCCAATGTACATGCTTTAATTTTTTAAAAATGCTTTTTTGCTAAAAAATGCTAACCATCACCTGACAAGGCAGGGTTGCCACAAATCTTCAATTTGTAAACAATCCTACAGCCATAAGGCGTGACAAAGCGGAGTACAATAGAATGACGTGTGCCTGTGAGCATTTCCTGACTCTATCGTCCTCTGCACCTCAACAGCCAGACTCCACAGTGCGGAATAAAGGAGATGCAAATATAATACGGAAAAGTGTTGAGTAAGAACCCCACAGTCCTGAAATGGAATTAGAAATACTAGTATGCCCTGACATGCTATCATCAACATGTGTACATCTCCAAGTTCTTTTAACAGAAACGGAATAAAATCGATGGCCAGCCCAATCACAGTGAATATTTCCATGCCTCAATTATGGCCTTGAAATACAATTCCCCACTAAAGGAAACAGAATTTCTTGTATGAATGGCTGTTTCCAATTGTGGGGCATGAAATATACATGACACGTCTGAAAGACCTTAGTGTTCAGAGCACAAGAGCACTATCAAACCCTGTTAGCGTGAGGCCGAAAGAACTCTGCTCCAAGGCCACAGACGGGACAGTCTGAGCTTCAGTAAGGAGAAGACAGGGTTTCCCTGTAGCTCAGATGGTTAAGAATCTTCCTGCAATGCTGGAGACCCGGGTTCAATCTCTGGGTCAGGAAGATCCTCTGGAGAAGGGAGTGGCAACCCAGTCCAGAATTCTTGTCTGGATAAGCTAAGAAATACGATGAATTAAAACACGAAAAATGGTAACAAATGCTCCAAAGTGGTGCCACAGGAAGCACCTAAATTTTTCTTCTCCGATGGGTAACGCACCAAAAGTGCAGCCACACACAGAGTAATTCAGAGAAATGCAGAGATTAGCGGGGTGACTGCTGCACGTGGGTAAACGAGACAACACCCATGTGAGACCAGGCAGGGAAGAGATGCATCTCTGTCTTCCCGGGCAGAGCACATACCATCGGGGGTTGGAAGGACTCCCAACTTGCGCTTCTTCTTGAGCCTGAAGGGTTTAAGTGGCACATCCAGCACCCCTGACTTCTAAGGCTCCTGCCTGACGGACGGGTCTCCAAAGCACCGGGCTCTATGAGCCAGTGGGGCTGGTGCTTAGAAGCCCCCACAGACTATAGCAAAGAAGCAGTTTGAAAGGGCGCCCCCAAGGCTCTATACCTGGGCTCAGCAGAAATGCCCATCTCTCAGTTTCTCCCCGAAAGGGGTTGGACTGCATACTTCCCAGCCGCTTCCCGAGGGTCCAGCTCTCCACCAGCCTGCGTCTCAGTGCTCGCTGACGTCCTCTGCTTTGACACAGTGATGGGTCTTGGCACATCCTCAGCTTCAGGGATCCATTAAGAACAAAGACCCTAAACACCCAAAATGCCACCAAAAGCTGTTTAGAAGTAACGAACAAATTCAGTAAAGTCGCAGGGTACAAAATTAATTGACAAAAACCCTTTGCATTTTGATACACTAACAATCAACAATCAAAAAGCAAAATTAAGAAAACAGTCCCATTGTTTTCAATAAAGTACCTAAGAATAAAATCAACCAAGGAGATGCAAGACTTGTATACAGAAAACTACAAAACTGTGTTGAAAGAAATATCTAAACACATGAAAAGCTCCAACTATAAACACACTGTGTATGTGAATGTCATTCAGTCATGTCTGATTCTTTGCAACCACGTGGACTGTACAGCCCATGGAGTTCCCCAGGCCAGAATGCTGAAGTGGGTAGCCTTTCCCTTCTCCAGGGGATCTTCCCAACCCAGGGATTGAACCCAAATCTCTCACATTGCAGGTGGATTCTTTGCCATCTGAGCCACCAGGGAAGCCCATATGACTGAATATATATTATACATATATAATATATATTCTTTTTCAGATTCTTTCCCATTATAGGTTATTGTAAGATATCAAGTATAGTTCCCTGTGCCATAAAGTAGGTCCTTGTTGCTTACCTATTGTATATACAGTAGTGTGTATCTGTAAATCTCAAACTCCTAGTTTATCTTTTTCCCTTGCTTTGCATCTGTGCTCACATGGGCACAAGTGTACACCCTTGATCTTGACCTGAAAGGCTATGGAAAATACTGGGATATTTCTCCACCTTCAAGAGATCCCTGTTTTAAACAACCCACCAGTTGTGATGATGAAGTCGAGCGGTCAAACCCCCAGGTCCACTTTGGTGTGCAGGGAGGGCTTTCCCGTCCCCTGTGCATTTTAAGCACTGAAAGTGACAGTCGCTCAGTCGTGTCCGACTCTTCGCGGCCCCATGGACTACACAGTCCATGGAATTCTCCAGGCCAGAATACTGGAGTGGGTAGCCTTTCCCTTCTCCAGGGCATCTTCCCAACCCAGGGATTGAACCCAGGTCTCCCGCATTGCAGGCGGATTCTTACCAGCTGAGCCACCAGGGAAGCCCGTAAACTCACTAGAGGAATTAAAAAGGTTAGACTAAATTTTACACTCACTCTTACTAAAAGATTGGTCTATGAAGAGTTAACCAAAATGACCAGATCCGTAAGAATGGGAACAATATCCGTAAGAATAGGATTACTGACCTGACTCAGCTGGAACCCATGGGCTCTGGCTCTGTACCTGGGGGCTTGTTAGAAATGCAGAATCCCAGGCCCCACCCCACACCTGCTGATCTCAATATACACACTGACAGATCCCCAAGTGATTCCTGTCTACATTAACTCTTGACAGGCAATTGGTATTCTGAAAGGAGACAGGCTTTGGTTTCATGTTCCTGATAGTGGTGAGGATCCCTGAGCCAGACAGCAATTCAGATGCTAATCAAACTGCCACAGGAAGCAGGACTATAGATGAGGAAAGCCAGCAAAGGGTAGATAGACAACGGATTCACACAGTACAGCTGAAGTTACACAGTTGCGTCCAAAGGCCTGAGCTTGCAGAAATTCACTGAAACCATTAGAGTAACCGCTTTCAAGACTGTAACTGGTCGTTTTTTGTGTTGGCCGCACTAGACTTGTATTCTTCTCTTATTATGATTTGAGAAGCATCAGATGCACCTGCGAAAGAAAGCCCTTGGTGCTGCTCCTGTGTGACCCTGGGTAAGCCGCTTCGCCACCACCCCGCAGCACTGTAGTCCCTCCAGCTGTAGAGGAAATGTACAGTAATGGCACAGACATCTTCATTTGGCTGGAGTTTATGCAAGTGCCGAGTATGATTATTATTTTAGCTGACAGATAAAAAGACTGTCAGTCGTTTTTGAATGCTTTGTGAAGCAAAAAAACACAGGATGAAATTATGCCGATCGTCTTTTTTGTTTTGCCTGCTTATGGAGTTTGATTGAACTTGTCTGAATCCCGTGATAAATATGCAACATAACAAAGGATTAAATGAAAGACCATTTAATTACCTGAATCAGAGCTTGTAAAAATGTATATGTGTTCATGGCAGGGGGAGACGATTGGTGTAATTAGTACCCCTGAATTTAGGAAAATTGTCTCTGGCAGGAAAATGTGTACATGTTTGGCAAAAATTGAGTGACGGGTCAAGAACTTCTCAAACTAAGAAGATTTTATCAACAGATGCACTCCCCATCTGCTCGATGCACGCACAGAAATGGAAATCACATTTTTTTCTCTATCAACTGAAGTTTCAGTTATACTCAGAGTCCATGAATCACACCATACCGATAGCTGAGATGAAGAAATGTGAAACAGGAATAATATAAGATGAAGCTATTTTCTATGTGAAGCGAAAGACATTGTCAAAGGCACATTCTGGGCTTCATTACGAAACTCACACTCCCGTTTGCAAACGGCACAATTCAAAGACACACTACTTTTGTACAAGCAAATCTGTACGGCACAATTCAAAGACACACTACTTTTGTACAAGCAAATCTGTGCGTGTACCAAAACTCATGTAATCTCAGTGTAAAAGCTGGCCATTCAGGTGTTACTGGACCATAGGACACCAACACCGCAGATGGATTGTTTAAGCCATGTTTAATAACACAATGTTTTCAAAATCTGCCATTTTGAAGTGGTGGGGGCTTCCGTGAGACGAGCTCATATGCGACCTTCTTACCTGCCAGAGTCAGAGAGACACTTCTGTGTCTTGCCATGCTATTTAGAGGAAATTGGAGAAAGTTATTTAAGTTCAAATGAAAACAGCAAACTCATAGTAAGAAATTAACCATGCAATTTATCATTTATTTAATTACTCATGTATCAACAAAGATTTGCACTGTGTTGGCCAAAAAGTTCATTTGGGTTTTTCCACACACTGTAACAGGAAAAGCCAAACAAGCTTTTTGAACAACTCAGTCAATGGCAGGGTTTGAGCAAGGCCTTGGGCTACTATAAAAAGATAAAGACTGATCGTACCTTCCCCAACCCCTGCCTCACACTTGCCCTTACTCAATTCTTATCAACACTAAGCTGCATATCATTGTATTTTAGCTCACACATCATTTTTAGAGAATTCTTAATCCATCTGACTGCAATTACTCAAAACTTAGACTTAAGGATGTGTGTGTGCCAAGTCACTTCTGTCCTGTCTGACTCTTTGCGATCCTATGGACTGTAGCCCACCAGGCTCCTCTGTCCATGGAATTCTCCTGGCAAGAGTGGGTTGCCATGCCCTCCTCCAGGGGATTTTCTCAATCCAGGGACTGAACCCATGTCTCCTGTGGCTCCTGCATTGCAGGTGATTTCTTTACCACTAAGCCATCGGGGAAGCCCCAGACTTAAGGATCCAGGATCTTAATCAACAATTTTCAAAAGCTCTGATTACTGCTATTACCATTTGCTCCTGGAAAGATACACACAAGGCAAGGAGACTCTGTTTCTTCCAATATTAATTATGTCAAAGTGTTAACAGGAATGGTTTACCTCTCCATGCTGAGACTGAAGAGGAGTTACAGAGATAGCTGACTTTTATTTCCTTTGGGCTCGGTGTTTCCTGGGTTAGTATTCCCTACCATAGAGTTTCAACTAAGTTTGGTGACTGTGTTGCATTATTAAATCCAGACACCTGAAATTCTGGCATACTACCAGTCCTCTGGGGGATAAACTTTAACATCCATCATATGATTTAATCGTCACAACAAAGCCCTTGTTGAAATATGACTCAGGAGGATGAGACGTACTATCACATCAATGGAACAAATTAAACATGGGAGGAGAAGCCCAGGTACTCTGGAAATGTAGGCGATGATAATTTCTAGGCCAACAGAAGCTTGGAGGAAACGTGGATATGGCAGAAATAGAAAAATTGTGGTACTTCGTGATTCCCTTCTTAGCGGTAGGGCAAGATCAGTGTGTGGATTATCATGGACGGTTGAGAGGTCTGTTGGCACACAGGCGTTTCTACTCATGATGGGAGATGCTGCTCAAAAGAGGGAACACATGCCAGGAAACCTTCTAAACCTCATGATTTGTCCGTTAAACGTGTGTTGTTGGGAGAAGAGAGAAGGGAAGAATCTTTAGATACTCTGAAGTTTTGGCTAGAAGACTGAACTACTTGGAAGCGCAGATGGTGTTTTTATCAATTCTTCTTCCTAACAGTCGGGATTTTGGAAGGGCTAGAGAAATCTTGGATATGAACAATTGCCTACACAGATGGTAATGGTGAACTGGTTTGGCCAACAGTTTTAAAGACTGATGCATTCGTATCCACTGAAACACGAGAAGGAGGAGGAGAAACAAGAGGGGAAAGTGAGTAAAGAAAGTGTAACTTAGTATGCAAGTAAAAGAATAATGTGTATTATTGATAAGCTGTGGCTTCTTTACCATATTTGGAAGTAGCAATACTCAGAAGACCATATCTAAATAGCCATGAAGGATGGCAACCAGGGATCCAAAAAGCTTTGCCAGATTTCAGCTGACAAAACAACTCTGAATAACTTAATTGAATTTGTCACTTGGCACTCTGCATGTAATCATGAGATATGGGAGTCAGTAAACAGAGCAAATTTCCCCAGGGAATCAAAACTACCCATGGAAATCAAGCTCATATGGGGTAAGTGAGAAAGCAGCAGGATAAATGAAGTCTAGCAGAAGTTTTGGCCAAAAGAGACCTATTTCTACAATTATGAAGGAAACACAATAAAATGAAAAGGATTCTTAGTGGTGGGAATGCCACCTACTCATTAAAACTGGGAAATATCCAAGGATTTGATTCAGGAAATTTATATACAAAAATTTTAACAGTCATAATACTTACTTTGAGCATATTTACGGGGGGTAAAAGAGCACCGGTTACCGATTTTCCAACATAATTTTGTAGTAGGAATCCTTCCCGCATGATATTTATGGCAAAATCATGAGATAACATAAAATAAACGTTGAAAGTGGTGTGAAAACCAAAGCCTTTCAAAATGGCAGGAGCTGAATTCATTTATACATTCAAGATTTACCGGACACGTGTTGTGTTCTAGGCGTCGCCCTGAGTCCAGGAGATACTGGACCGCTCTCACGGAACTCAGAGCCTCCGTGGGACAGGCAGCCCTGTCTCAGGCTTAAACTGCTCTGTGGGTGTCAGTGAGCTGACAGGAGAAAGCTCTGCAGGGGAAACCTGGGATTAGATGCTTTGAAGGCAGAGAAAGTCACCAGGCGGAAAGGGGCTGAGGAGAAGGGCCCCTCTCAGAGGAACGGCCTTCACGAGGGCAGTGCAATGCGACTCGCTCTGAATTCAGATGGATGGTGTGTGAGGGGGAAACTGCAGGTGGTGGGCCTTTATAGAGCCAAGTGGAAACACTGTTTACAGCCGCCAAGACGTGGAAGCAACTTAAACGCCCATCGACAGAGGCATGTATAGAGAAGATGTGGTATATACACACAATAGAATATTACTCAGCCAAAAAAGGAATGAAATAATACCATTTGTAGCAACATGGATGGACATATAGATTATCACACTAAGTCAGAGAATGACAAATGTCTTATGATATCACGTAAATGTGGAATGTTAAAAAAAAATACGAATGAACTTATTTACAAAACAAAAACAGACTCACAGACATAGAAAATAAACTCACGGTTACCCAAGGAGGAAGGTTCAGTTCACCTCAGTCACTCAGTCATTTCCAACTCTCTGCGACCCCACGAACCGCAGCACGCCAGGCCTCCCTGTCCATCACCAACTCCCGGAGTTTACTCAAACTCATCTCCATTGAGTTGCTGATGCCATCCAACCATCTTATCCTCTGTCGTCCCCTTCTCCTCTCACCTTCAGTCTTCCCCAGCATCACGGTCTTTTCCAGTGAGTCAGCTCTTCACATCAGGTGGACACAGTATTGGAGCTTCAGCTTCAACATCAGTCCTTCCAATGAACACCCAGGACTGATCTCTTTTAGGATGGACTGGTTGGATCTCCTTGCAGTCCAAGGGACTCTGAAGAGTCTTCTCCAGCACCACAACTCGAAAGAATCAATTCTTCGGTGCTCAGCTTTCTTTATAGTCCAACTCTCACATCCATACAGGACCACTGGAAAAACCATAGCCTTGACCAAACGGACCTTTGTTGACAAAGTAATGTCTCTGCTTTTTTTTTTTTTTTTTTTTATAAATTTATTTATTTTAGTTGGGGGCTAATTACTTTACAATATTGTAATAGTTTTTGCCATACATTGACATGAATCAGCCATGGGTTTACATGTGTTCCCCTTCCTGGACCCCCCACCCACCTCCCTCCCCATCCCATCCTTCTGGATCATCCCATTGCCCCGGCCCTGAGCCCTTGTCACATGCATCGAACATGGAATGGTGTTCTGTTTCACATATGATAATATACATGTTTCAATGCTATTCTCCCAGAACGTCCCACCCTCACCTTCTCCCTCAGAGTCCATAAAATTGTTCCATGCATCTGTGTCTCTTATTCTGTCTCGCATATAGGGTTATCGTTACCATCTTTCAAATTCCATATATATGCATTAGTATACTGTATTGTTGTTTTTCTTTCTGGCTTACTTCACTCTGTATAATGGGCTCCAGTTTCATCCATCTCAGTAGAACCGATTCAAATGTATTTTTTTTAATGGCTGAGTAATATTCCATTGTGTATATGTACCACAGCTTCCTTATCCATTCGTCTGCTGATGGACATCTAGGTTGCTTCCATGTCCTGGCTATTGTAAACAGTGCTGCGATGAACATTGGGGTACACGCGTCTCTTTCAATTCTGGTTTCCTCGGTGTATATGCCCAGCAGTGGGATTGCTGGGTCATATGGCAGTTGTATTCCCAGTTTTTTAAGGAATCTCCACGCTGTTCTCCATAGTGGCTGTACTAGTTTGCATTCCCACCAACAGTGTAAGAGGGTTCCCTTTTCTCCACACCCTCTCCAGCATTTATTGCTTGTCTCTGCTTTTTAATATGCTGTCTAGGTTGGTCATAAATTATCTTCCAAGGAGCAAGCATCTTTTTATTTCATGGCTGCAGTCACCATCTGCAGGGATTTTGGAGCCCAAAAACATAAAGTCAGCCACTGTTTCCACTGTTTCTCCATCTATTTGCCATGAAGTGATGGGACCGGATGCCATGATCTTTGTTTTCTAAATGTTGAGCTTTAAGGAGAGAGGTAGAGGGTGATTAATTAGGAGTTTAGTATTAACATGTACACGCTGCTATAAAATAAACAGCAAGCAGCAGGAGCTCTATAATATTCTGTAACAGCCTGTAGGGGGAAAGAATCTGAATATATATATGTGTGTGTGTGTGTGTGTGTATAACTAAATCAGTTTATGTACACCTGAAACTAACACAATGTTGTAAATCAACTATGGGTGCATGCTAAGTCGCTTCAGTCGTGTCCAACTCTGTATGACCCTATGGACCCTAGCCCACCAGGCTCCTTTGTCCATGAGATTCTCCAGGCAAGAATACTGCAGTGGGTTGCCATGCCCTCCTCCAGGGGGTCTTCCCAACCCTGGGATTGAACCCATGTTTCTTGTGTCTCCTGCATTGGCAGGTGGATTCTTTACCGCTAGCGCCACCTGCAAAGCCTGTAAATCAACTATACCTCAACTTTCAAAATAACGATTTAAAAAAAAAAAACAAGTAAGACTTGTGAGGTGCTTTGTAATACCAGCTCTGCTTTCTAATATGAGTGACAGAAGACATTTAAGCAGGTGAGGTAAATGGGGAAAAAATTGGTTCATTGGATCTGAATGATTTATTTACTTTTGTTGACCGATCTGCAGCATTCCGGTTTCATGTTGTATTTTGAAGACATCGCCTTAAGCGGACTTATCCTTGATCACGAAGTAGTCCCAACAACCTTTTTTTTTTTTTAATGATCATCATCTTATCTGTACTGTGAAAAAGCTTTGAGCCCTACCATCCTTGAAAAGTAGAGAAGTTGGCATTTTTGCTTTCTGCATTAGATTGAGGGTAAAGCCTCTCCTGTTTTAGAATGAATTTCGTTAGCGAGCCCAGCAGGACGCAGAAGATAAAAGCGCTATGAAGCTCTCCCGCGGTCTGTGCGGCAGGACTTGTCCCCTTCAGTGTCACCAGTGTCCACCTGCAGGAGATGCCGTCTCCCCCGGGGCTTTGTGCTTACAGAGGGAGAGGTCCCTTACCTAACGGGGCCTCACCCCCGATGAAGCGTTAACAAGGTGCAGGGGTCGGTCCCCAGTGACACAGCGACGGACATCTTCCCTGACTAAAACCGAGCATTACCCTCTAGAGCTAAAGAAAGCTCTGTTTCCTTGGGTTCTTTGCTTCTTTTTAGTTCAAGCAAATGTAGTAATTTTTTTATGACAGTGTTAATGCTTTTTACATTCCTGGAGCCATTCAAGATTCTGGAGTTCCCATTCAAAGTTCAGGGCCTCAAAGTTGTGACATAGAAAAAGTTCAGTGTCAAGAACATGGCCATGGGAAGGTATCCCAACCATAGGAAAATATTGGTTTCTTTTGCATGCTAAAAAAAAAAAAAAAAAAATAGTTCATCAGCAGTATGTCTATTAACATATTGCCCAGTTCCAGATTTTCCCTTATTACAAACCTTTTTTGTTAGTGGTCCATTCATATAATCTGCTGTGAAGACACTTGACTGTGCTTGATTGGTCTCTTGTTTTTGGAGATTTTGCTGCCGCTGCTAAGTCGCTTCAGTCGTGTCCAACTCTGTGTGACCCCATAGACGGCAGCCCACGAGGCTCCGCCATCCCTGGGATTCTCCAGGCAAGAACACGAGTGGGTTGCCATTTCCTTGGAGAGGATACTATTAGCTTATTTGATATTCGGTTACCACTTCAGATAATGTTGTGTTACCCTCAGGTGTCCACCAAAGTGACTCAGTTATACATACACGTTGTTCAGTTGCTCAGTCATATCTGACCCTTTTGTGACCCCATGGACTATATCCGCCAGGCTCCACTGTCCGTGGGATCTCCCAGGCCAGAATACTGCAGTGGCTGGCCATTTCCTTCTCCAGGGGATCTTCCTGACCCAAGGATAGAACCCATGTCTCCTGCATTGGCAGGCAGATTCTTACCACGGACTCACTAGGGAAGTCCGTACATAGGTGTGTGTGTGTGTGTGCGTGTGTGTGTAAGAGAAAGAGAATCTTTTTCAGATTCTTTTCCTTTGTAGGTTATTACAAACTATTCAGTAGAGCCCCTTGTGCCATGCAGTAAGTCATCCTTGCTGATTATCTGTTCAATAGTGTGTGTACGTTAATCCCCAAATCCTGATTTACCCTCCACTCCCCTTTAGGTAACCATACGCTCATTTCCTGCATCAGTGGTTCTATATCTCTTTTGTATATAAGTTGGACCTAGAGATTATCATACTAAGTGAAGTAAGCCAAAGACAAACATATGATACTGTTTATATGTGGAATCTAAAAACAATGAACTAATTTCAGACAACTTTTAAACATGAGGCTCCTGTTTGTATCATCCATGCTCTTCACGAATTCTGACTACGTTAGCAAAAATCTCTCAACACTTAACCAATATTTTCTCTTCTGTGAGGTAAGATACCGTAATAGAAAAAGCACCAAACCTAGAAAGTTGGGATTCCCTACCAAAAAGTGTCAGTGATGAAATAAGAGAACTTAAACCTCCACTTAGGGACTTCCTCGGTGGTCCAGTGGCTCAGTCTGCCTTGCAATGCAGGGGATGTGTGTTCCATCCCAGGTCAGGGTACAAAGATCCCACTTGTTACAGAGCAACTAAGCCCTTGCACTCGGAGCCAACCAAGACTCAACACAGCCAAATTTTTTTAAATATCAGTCAACCTCTGAGCTTTTGTGTCCCCGCTTTACTGGTGGGAAAATAATAGTGTGTTCCTGATGCTCTTGGTATTGTCGATCCAATAGGAAAGTGTACCTACAAGCATGTTGTATTATTTACTTATTTGTTGAGTATAATTGCAAAGCCGTGCTTCAAAGATTATGTCTTTATTCACTGCTAAGGCCACGTGAAAGCATTTTTACTGGGAGCTGAGCCCCAGTGAATTTGACTCAGGCATTAACTTTGACAACCTACAAGAATGAATGGTCAACATATCCTTCAAACATCTCATTTAGTATCAACTTTCTCTTCTGAAATTTTGATAGAAGAGCTAATCCACTCAAGATAGAGGCCCTGGGTGGATGCCTGCTGCGCTGAGATGCCGAGATGACTCGTGTTGACCTGTATACCTTAGAACTGAGGCCCGGCAGGGTATGAAATTGACAAGCTGCAGTGAAAATTTGAAAGCACATAGACTCTTTCTCAGATTCACTGTTTCGCTTATTAAATGTGAGTCTCAGAGGTATCTTGCTTGTCACCAAAAGTTTTAGATCTGTTGAAAAGCCTGGGCAAGTATTACATTGAGTCCCTTGAGTTCCACACTAACTGCAAGGCAGAAATACCTTTGGTCTGGCAATTTCAAGGCAGGTGTTACCAGCTGGTTGCCTGAAACATGGAAAAATCTCCTTCTGGCCTTTTAAAAATGCCTGATTTGACTGGCACTACCTCCTGATGGGCCTGCCAGGGAGAATTAGTCTGAGGCTGCAGTTACAGGGAGTGGACTGAACGCAGTTACTGGGTGAGTTAGGGATATATATGTATATATGGGAAAAACAGTCTGACCAAAAAGCGATACTGGCTTTGGCTTCATTGAAACTGAACTGCCCTCTGGCCTTCTTTTGTTTTCTGATGGTATTTGGCCAACAGGTTCAGCAGCTTGTATTGGAATTTGTGGTTCACAACAGTAAGATCAAGGCATAGGAAGTCCTTTATAAAACAGTCTTATAGCAATGAAGCCAAGATGTTATAATGTGCATGAGTGTTATGAATATAACCAAAGACTAGAAAATAGGTGTGTGTCCTGCTTTCTGAAATATAGGTTTTCCTCACTTTGAGAAATCCAGAAAAGCTGGATTTAAGTCAAATGGAATTTCCTGGTGGTCTTCCGTGGTTAGAAAAGCGGTGTGGTTATCAGGGAAATAGACCCTCCGGTGAATTGGTTCAAGTACAAAACAGGTAACGAGGACTCTTCAGTGTCCTTGAGAACTTGAGGGTCAGGTCTCCTTTGAGAATCTTGCACAGACTGAGTGTCTCACCTAGAAAAGTGAGTGAAGCTCATACTGCACAACTGGGGTTTTATCAATAATTCTGTAGGGTTTTGATACAGTGATTCTGCGATCACTGATGGGTCCCAGCCCGCCTGGGTCCCCATGGTGTTTATCTTTAGATTCACCTTGAAGATCTTTTCATTCTATCACTTTGCAACTTTCCCTTTTCCTGTAGACAAACCCTAGCAAATCTGGTGTGAGTTCTTGCTTACCATCCTCCCCACCCTTGAGGCCAGTGTGTCTCTGAATAAAGTGCAGAAAAGTGCAGATTGTGAACAGAAATGGCAGGAGAGAGAGCTGCCATTTACTCGGTGTCTACCCTGAGTGCTTTGCATACAATACTCACTTCCCCACGTTGTTTTGAGGTGTCTGGGGTGGGGGGTGTGCACCCTGGAGCATCCCACTAATTCAGAAGAAGCAAAAGACGCTGTATTTAAGAGGTGCCAGAGTTGATGGACCTACATTTCCAATTTTATCCAAGAACCCTCAAATCATTGATTAAGAATGTCAGACAAAGACAAATATCATATGATATTTATATGTGTAATCTTAAAAAAAAATGATACAAATGAACTTATTTACAAAACAGAAAGAGATTCAGACATAGAAAACAAGTTTATGGCTACCAAGACAGAAAGTGGGGGAGAGGGATAAATTAGTTTACTAACTTGCACTGCTGCTGCTGCTAAGTCGCTTCAGTCGTGTCTGACTCTGTGCAACCCCATAGACAGCAGCCCACCAGGCTCCCCCGTCCATGGGATTCTCCAGGCAAGAACACTGGAGTGGGTCGCCATGCCCTCCTCCAGAGGATCTTCCCCACCCAGGGATCAAACCCACGTCTCCTGTGGCTTTTGCATTGCAGGCAGATTCTTTCCGCTGAGCCACTGGGGAAGCCCCAAATATGTGTGTGTGTGTGTGTGTTGTGTTTGCCTAAAAGTTCCAAGATGAACTTTTAGGCCAACCCAATGTGTAGAGCTGAATCACTTTGTTATCCAGCTGAAACATCATACATCAACAATATTTCAATAAAAAAATAATAAAAGTATACAATTTTTTTTAAAAAACCAGACTATCTCTCCAGGTCTCCTCAGAATGAGGATGGCTTTAGATCAGGTGCTCAGTCCCTCGGTCGCCCTTCGGGCTTGGCTGGAGTTGGAGGCGAAGCCGTCTTCCAGACCTGCTTACTGAGAAAGCGCCCTTCCCTTCCTCGCCCTCTGAGATCACTGCCCGGCTGGTCTGACCGCTGCCTTCGCTCTGCTTTGTCCACGCAGGTGACCACGCTGACTCAGGAGGTCTCCCAGCTCGGCAGGGACATGAAGACGGTGATGCAGCTTCTCGAGCACGTCCTGTCGCCGCAGCAGCAGTCCCGGCTTTGCTCTCTGCACACGGCCCCTCTGTGTCCCTCCGGTTTCCAGAGCAGGATGACCTGGAGCGCGCACCAGCCCTGTCCGCACTTGCAAGCCGCTGGCGCCGCCTGCACCCCAGCCCAGCTCTGCCAGGGGAATGTCACCCCCGACAGATGGAGTGTGGGTCCCTCCTCGGCGGGGAGCAGCCCCCAGCGGACTGGCGCCCAGGAGCAGAGTCCTGCGGGCGGGGAGCTCCGCGCCTCCCCGCGCCTGGATCGCGCGCCTGCCCACTGCCAGGTGGTCCAGGAAGGTCGCCTGCAGTTTCTGAGGTGCGTCTCCCCGCAGTCGGACACGACGCTGACGCCGCTGCAGTCCATCTCGGCCACTCTCTCCTCCTCCATCTGCTCCTCCTCAGAGACGTCTTTGCACCTGGTTCTCCCCAGCAGATCGGAGGAGGGGAGCTTGGGCCAGGGCGCCGTGAGTTCCTTCAGTCTGGAAAACCTGCCGGGATCTTGGGAGCGGGAAGGACGGCCATCCGTCTCTACCCAACCCCTGGAGAGCTTTCCACTGGAAATGGTCACAAGCACAGCAGAAGTGAAAGATGACAGAGATGTGCACGTATGATGCCAGTGCACCTGGGCGGTGCCCATCTCCACCCGTCACTGCGGGATGCCAGCCCGGGGTGGCCTTGCTTACCCCTGGCAGCGTGAAGACTGGGCAGACCCGTGGCAAACGGGACCCAGGCCAGGGCAGAAACCACCTCCATCCTGCAGCAGACACTTCCTAGATCCTAGAGACAAAATAGGAGCCTTTTCCTGTGCAGGTATTAACTTACTGGTCTGTTTGACAGACTTTGGTAAAAGTCCAAAGACCCTGAGGGTCTGAGCAGCTACAAGTCCCAGACAAAGAATGTGTAGACTCGTGTCCTGGGTGGCTTTTCAGAAGAGCAGCAAAGTTTTTCCTGAGTGCCTGCGTGTCACTCCTGGACAATATCCATATTGTGGGCTCTGGGAGTACACAGTTCCTGCTGATCTATTTTTCAACAATAGAAGGCGAGTGGACAATTATCACTGCATGTCATCTCCTAGACAATCAGTCACACAGAGCTGGTGGCCAGTGGTCAGCTATTGCACGTTATTTGCCATGTAAATGAATATGTCTTTATTTATCAAAAAAAAAAAGAGAGAGAGGCTATTTTTATATCCTTGGTATGAAATATGTATTTAAACTATTTAAACTATTTATAAAAAAATGAATGTTTTCTTTTCATTTTGGTAAAAAAAAAAAGCTTGCTGTTTTAACAAATGCACTACTGTTATGTCTAGTAGATCAAAAATTATTATTAAGAGGATGTAGTTTTGAAAGGAAGCCCACCCCCTTTTATCTGCATGCAGTTTGCAACAAATGTATCCTCATGCTTCTGGATTACAAAAGGAAAGTGAGGTCATATTTTACTAATGAAATAAAAACCCAGGCAGAGTGTCTGGCATGGGGGTGGGGTGGGGGCAGAACCCACCCAGCCTCTGGGGACTCGTGTAAAATCCTGACTTGAGGCTACCCCCACCGCGCCCACATAAATGTTCCTCCTCCAGCCATCTGAAGTGCAGTTCTGAAACCCGACATTGGTCTGGGGAAGATGAGAGCACAAGTACACTGAGCTGTTCTGGCCTCAGAATGAGGGAGGAAACCTTGAGTGTGTTCTTCCTCTGTGCTTGCCTTTCAGGGGAGCTTGTGTAGACCGGCGAACATTCCAAAATGGAGCCAGAACTTCTGAACTCTAACTTGGGAAAGCGCTGCCAGCTTGCTTTGGATCAGCACTTTAATTTTTTTCCTTGAAAGCTCTCAACAGTGCTGTAAGTTACGAAGAGCAGGTGTTTTCATTCTCATTTTGCAGAGAGAAAAAACTAAAGCCCCAGCAATTATACAACTAGGATGCTGGAAACAGTCTAGAACCCCTAATGCTTTCTACACCTCAACCAATATCCAAATTCAGATGCCGGCACAGTAACAATTTAAATGCCTTCGCTTCAGGTTTATTATGGTTAAGAATGTGTAGGGCCTCATCATTTAAGATGTTCTTAGAAAATATACTGAATTCGCCTTCTGGAGTCCCCCATTCCCTTTTCCTACTGCAAAGAATAAATAGTTTGAAAATTGTATTATTAAAGACATCTCCCCAAAGCAAGACTCCCGGTGTGTGACTTTTACACCCTAAACTGGCTAGAGCTGGATTTAACATGTGTATTTGTAGCTACACTTTTTGCTCATCCTGACCTACATCATCATTTTAAGTACCATGCCAACAGAACTAACTGATGTTGGTTCCCACTGTCTCTCTGGAAAACTGGCACGGCTATCACTGAGGCTAACAAGAAAGCCTGACATTCTGATCTGTGAGTACTGACTATGTATCAACACATGTTTAAGGAGTGACACCTTACGTTTCCTTACATAATAGTCAAACAATGCTAAAGGTATTATTTTATTCCTATTTTGTAAATGAATAATTGGGACACAGATTTTTTTAACCTGCCCAGTCACACTGTTTTAAATAACAGCCCCAAACCCCCATGGCCACTCTGGGTACCCCTCCTTTCACGTTCAAATCCATTCCTGCTGCCTTTTGAAGTTGTACCTGCCATTAATTTCCCTTAAAATCCATGAATAAAATAAAATATTTGTTTTTGGTGTTTTTTTTTTAAGCACACCTATGGGATAAATTGGGTTTCCCAGGTGGCACTAGTGGTAAAGAACCCGCCTGCCAATGCAGGAGACGTGAGATGCAGGTTGGATCCCTAGGTCGGGAAGATCCCCTGGAGGAGGAAATGGCAACCCATGCCAGTATTCTTGTCTGGAGAATCCCATGGACAGAGGAGCCTGGCGGGCTACAGTCCATGGGGTCACAAAGTCGGACACGACTGAAGTGACTAAGAATGCCTTAGTGGGATAAATCTGTCAAGCTCTGTGGATTTGGGAAGGTCCTAGTGGCATGCCTGGAAATATGCCCATGATTTTCCAGCTAGTCACCTTCTCTGTACCTGCTCCTGACAGCTGATTTAGTGGGTGTCAGACCCAGCAGTGGGCAGGTCTGCAGCTGGACAGGAATGAGCAAGCACCAGGGAGAACTGCAAAAGGGCCCCTGCCTCCTGTGAATCAGCCCCACGCTATCCCTTATTAACCTTTCCCCTCGTCACCATCGGGCTTCCCTTGTAGCTCAGTCGGTAAAGAATCTCTCGGCAACGCAGGAGACCCGGGTTCAATCCCTGGGTCGGGAAGATACCCTGGAGAAGGAAATGGCAAACCACTCCAGGATTCTTGCCTGGAAAATCCCGTGGACAGAGGAGCCTGGCGGGCTACAGTCCACGGGATCGCAAGAGTCGGACACAGCTTGTGACTAAACCACCATCATCACCGTTATGCTGACAAACAGGACTCTCCCACATCCAGACCAGCTCAGAATGACACGTCTTGGGTTTTCTTTGTGTGCTTGTGTGTGTGGTGATATTATTCTAGGAAATGAGAATTCCAAGTTCTTCTAGATGTTCGGTTCTCTGAACACTGTGGCTCTGCAAGCGGCAGAGGCCCGCAGCGCCCCCACGAGATACGCGTCTGTATCCCCACCTTTTCCTCTCCTCCCCACTCTCTGCCGAAGAAGCGAAACAGGGACCTAGAAAGAAGAGAAGCGCAGATGTTCTTGGTCAAGTGTATTTCCTTTAAAATAATATTGGGGACTAAAGTCTTCTGTGCCATTCTATGTAAGAGAACCAGATAGATTATATTAGACTTTATTTTGATACAATGTCAGAAGACATTTCTGGCAATTTAAGTTACTTACAAATGGAGTTTTATTGTGTAAGAGGCGATAAAAATCGGAAACAAATTGTCCTCTCAGAGGTTGCTTAACTATCTGACAGGAATATTGTTTTCCAGAGGGTTCTGGATGAGGTGGGAATCTAGCAGAATACCTACATTAGGATCACACGAGGTCGTTGTTTGAAATGCCAGGAAAATCTGGCTTCAACCCAGTCCCTTTGAATGGGGTCTGGGAATTGGCCATTTAGTAAACTCCCTGGTGATTTACATGCATTAAAGATTGGGAAATACTTGTCTAGAGTCTATAGTAGTACAAGTTTGAGTCCTAGCTAATTTATACACGAGTGGGCCAGCATCTAGATTTCATTAACGACAGCCTTGGGTCTATAATTGTATAATAGAGAGGCTTGGTTAACACCTGTATCAGGAGTTCTCAAATTTCAGTTTGAATAATGTATTTCTGGGTGTTGCACAGGGAGGCCAAACAATCCTGAAACACTGACATCTGGAACGGAGAAAGGTTGATTACAAGGTCACGTTCATGCCTTCAGAACCCCAAAGTTACTGAAAGCTTTCCGCAAAGCCCGTTTAAAGGGAAAGTGAAGGAGGGCCACGGTTAGTTGTTGCAGACCTCTTGGTGTCAGAGCCTTTCTTCTTGAAGGCAGGTCGCGGTCAGGTAACGATGTTCCTGTAAATCTCTACCAAAAGAGTGTGCCGCTCTGTCCTGACAAGAAAGGGCGAGGTCCCAAGGCAGAACGTTCCCCCTCCAGGGTCCCGGTCCTGGCTGAGAGGAGGCAGATCTCAGACGCCAGCTCCCCCGGATTCCCACACCCTGCCCAGCTGTCATCCCCGAGGCACCAGGCACCCAACCCAGCTGGCTCTGAGGCCCCTCGGGCTGCCCATACTGGGGTGGGGAGACCAGGTCCCACAGACTGACCCAGGAAGACGGCCGCCGCTATTAGGTTGCAGAAACAGGGGCGGGGAAGAGGTTCATCGCTGCCTCAAGGCCTGGGCCCGCCTCGGGGGGCCTGGTGAGGCTCTGGAGCCCCGCAAAGCACGGCCGCAGCCTGTTACCTGGGCCCCCAGCGCCGCTGGCCCAAGTTGAGGTGAGCTGGAGGGCTTCCGGGAGGAGGCCTGAAGCTGCGTCTCCTCCCTCTCCACCTGATGACCAGCTATTGGCTGCATCCCCTCACTACCTGCCCCTCCTGGGCAGCTTGTTACCAGCGGGCAGGCCGGGTGCGGCCCCACCCAGAGCTGGACCCGCTCCTGGACCGCGGCTTGCTTGTGGGCGGGGCCCAGTGAGGCACTGGCCAATGGCTGCGCAGGGCCTGTTGCCTGGCAACAGTGGGGCGTGATGAGGCGCGGTGATGGCTGAGTGCTAAAGGCTGTGCTCACCCCAGTCTGCTACGTGGGGGCTCTCATCAAAACAGAGATGTCAGTCCTGACACCTCAGATATGGGCTGGGTCCCGAGTGGTTCTGATATAGATGGTCCAGGGAGCACACTCTAGAAACACGGCTCCAAGCAGTGTCATCATCTTGATAGTGAGGAGTTAGATCAGTTAGAACCAACCCAGTTATAACTGACAACTGCGTGCAACACTGTTCCCATTCGTTGCTACCACATCGATGATTGTTTCATGAAAGTGATGGATCATTTGCTCCAAGAGACCTTCGAGCGTTCCCTCACCGCTTAAATCCTAACGTTTGAATGCCTACCATGTGCCATTCACTAGCACCACTTCATTTGTTGTACATCTTCTTGTTTTGAAACTAAGAGCTGTTTTATTTAATGGAGATATAATTTACATATAACATTATATGAGTTTCAACATAATGATTTGAAATTTGGATACACTGCAAAATAACCACAATAATATCCAACACACAGTTTCAATTTTTTCTTATGGTAAGAACTTTTATCATTAGCAACTGCCAAATGTACAATTCAGCATGATTAAATATAGTCACGCTGTTGTACTTACATCCCCAGGACTTAATAATTTTGTAACTAGAAGTTTATACCTTTGGACCATTATCACATAGTTTACGCATCCCTACCCCCTTCTCTGTTTCAAGTTTCATTTGGATTTTCTAGAAAGGGAAAAAAAAGTGAAAATGCCCTTTGAACTCTCCTAGATGGGTCAGTTCCACTGGATAGGGAGAAGCATACTTGGATGCGAATCAAGCCAACTATCTGGTTGGAGAATGATAGCTGCTATGGGTGTCCCCGGGGTGGACTGGAACTGCTCCCGTCAGGATTATGATTTTACCCAGAACTGTAAAGGAGCTTATCCCCAGCCGAGCTTGCTGAGGCTGCTGCTTCCCGTGAGGCTGTGGCTCCTTTCCCAAGGTCGTCCTCACCAGACACTGTCTTTACTCTGGTATCTATCATTCCCCGTGTCATCTTCCACAATCACCACCATAGTGGAGCCTCAGCACATGCAGAGACTCAGTTAAAGGCTATTCCAAAGTCTGCCTTTGCCCACTTCTTTCATCTCATCCTGTGATAAATGCTCCAAATAAACAAGATGCTGAGAAAGGAGTAGGATCTTCGGCGGAACACAAGCGAGGATTTGTGTCCAACCGTTTTCCCCTTGATCTGGGACTGCAGACGAGTTATTTCACACAACTGAGTCCTCATTTCTCCATTTGAAAATCGAGGATCAGACTGCATCTAGGTTGCAGAGTCTGTGTGAGGGTTTAATGAAGTGATTGATGTGACTGCACACTGCCTGACCTCCGAGGGCTGCTGTGCAAATGTCAGCTCTCCCCGTGGGTCCTTCCCACCCGCCTCCCGGCGCCTCTGTCTCCCTCTCCTTCCCCTGATCCCTCCATCCCTCCCCCTCGAGCTCGCCCCTGCCTCCTCCCTGGGGCTCCTGTCTGTCCACCTTCCCCTCCGTCTCTCCCTCACCCTCCCCACGCATCCCAGGCTCACTCCCGGAGCCTGAGCCCCTTTTGACAATTCTCTCCTCAAAGGTCACGATGCAGCTTTTACACTATGTCCCCCAACAGCCCACTGCTCACGGCATTTACCATCATGTCAACATCTACCTTTAAGAAAGCATCACTGAGGAGACGCCAGGTGAAAAACATGCTCTCTGCTCCCACCGCCTCAGCCCCAACACGTGTGGTTTCTGGTTTATCTAAATTTTAGCAAGTAAAGCCTTTAAAAAAAAGAAAAAACCTCTTAATACAATTACAGGAAGGTGCAGGACATGTACTCACTGATATGAGCGTGCTACATAAGCATATACTTTTTTTGCCCTCAAGTTTCTCTGTGGAAGCTTGTGGTTGCTTCAGAAGCCACACACACACACACACACACACACACACACACGGGTCGGACCCACCACCCTGGGTCACGGAAGACCTGGGCTGTGTCAGCCACAAGCCTGAGAGCCTCTTGGCAAGCGGCCTTGTCCAGAGCTCCTTGGCTGGCGGCAGAGAGGGTGCGCAGTCAGCCACTTGACGCGGATGCCTTCAGAGCCTCTCCCTGGACTCCCTGGGAGAGCATGGCTCCGGCCGGGGAACCGCCGACCGTCATGCCGGCGGCGAGGCCTGAGAGAAGCCACCCTGGGGTGGCCTCGGTCAGCAGAGCCCCGAACAGAGAGCTCCCAGAAGACCTGAGCGTGGCCCAGCGAGGCAGAGACCGCACCTCCGCACCCGTGGTTTCAGGGGATTAAAGAGCTGAACCTTCTAGAAAAAGCAGCGAGGTGAGCAGGACGGGGCCTGTGGGCAAAGCCAGGCCTCCTCAGGCCCCTCTGCTTCAGGCTTCTCTCCCTTCTGTGAAGAGTTTGTATATGAGATGAAGTCAATGCTGACTCTAGAGCTCAGACTTTTAGAGGTTTTCCCCTTTTTTCTTTACAGTTGATAAAAATTGTACATCCATGTGATATATTTGAGTATGACAGAAAATAAAATGGGAGGAAATAAAGACTTGAAAGTATGTCTGTCCATGTTTTTCATTTCTGTAAGAAACCAATATACGCCCTTGATCCAGTCGCTAAGTCGTGTCTGACTCTTGCAACCCCATGGACTGTAGCCCACAGGCTCCTCTGTCCACGGGATTCTCCCGGCAGGAATCCTGGAGTGGGCTGCCACGCCCTCCCCAGTATGCCCCCTTGAGGGGACCCTTTTCGGCTAAGAACTCCCTCCAGGGTAGAGCGTGCACTATGCCTTTGCTTTCAGTGGTGAATTTTCTACACTCAGTGGCAGTCTCTTCTTCACGAGGGTTCACCTGTCCTCGTTCAGGAGGGTTCAGGAGGAATCACTCCTGAACCGGGAGTGGGGGTCACGTTAACCGCTGCTGAAGAAAAGGCTCAGACTCAGCCCCGGTCCTCAGGGGGTATTGAGGCCTTGGAGGGGCTGCAGCTGCGTGGCCACCTAGTGTCATTGGGGTCCCTTGCTGTGACCGGCCAGACGTCCAGGAGCCCTCAGTGGAAATACGGATTTCTGAAAGTCACCATGGTAACTGACCCATTGCCCACAATGTGTCCTGACTGTTCCTCCTGCTCGAATCAGGCAGAAAAAAATCAGACTGTCACCTCTGGTTTCTAACCGAAAAGGCATTTGAGCCCTGCACCGGGATCACTTAGTATATTTCTTTTGTTAGCTTGTTCAGAACCTGCATCCACAGAACAAGGATAAAAAACATTTCTGATCCTTGGTTCTCAAAGGTGGTCTGTGGAGCAGCCACAACAACTTCATCTGGAAGCTGATTAAAAATGCGAATTTTGGACTCCAGCCCAGAGCTGTTGAATCGGTGTCTGCATTTTAACAAGATCCTAAGGTGTACATATTACACTGTTTTTTTAGAAACACCAGATAAACATTGGTTCTTGACTCTGACTGCCGTGAGAATTACCTATACAGCTTTTAAAAGCCAGATTCCTGGCCCTAATCTCAAAGAGTTTGATTTAGTTTGCCTGAGAGGAACCCAAGCATTGGTAATATTTAACACCGCTCGGGTGACTGCAGTACGCAAACAGTATGGAAACACGCTGCTCTGAAACAGTGGTTCTTAAAATGTGGCCCCTGACCAGAAGCATCAGTGTCGCTGAGAACTAGTTAGAAGTGCAAATTCTCAGTCCCCAACCAGAGGTTATAGAGTCGGAAACCTGGAGGGGGGATGGGGGAGAACCCCAGGGATTCAGGATGATTCTGATGTCACTAGAAGCTGAGACTACTGCGCTAGTCTGGGCCACAAAGAACCAGCCCAGGCTGAAGTGGGTCTCAAACAACTGAAGCTTGGACTGCAATAATACAGTTATATGTTGTATGTTTAATAACATACATATCAACGTCGACCTTCTTCTAGGAGACTCATCATTTTCTATTTCAAATCTTCCTCTGTGTTTTAAAATCATACTGATAGACGCAGAACAAACTCATGCTAACCAAAAGGGCAAGGGTGGGGAGGGGAACATTAGGAGTTTGGGATTAAAGTATACACACTATTAACACTAAATATAAAGTAAATAACCAACAAGGACCTACTACATAGCAAAGAGAACTGTATTTACCATCTTATAATAACCTATAATGAAAAAGAATGTAAAAATAATATATATGTATATGAATCACTTTGCTGTACACCTGAAACCAAACCAACATTGAAAATCCACTAATTTCAATAAAAAATTTTTGAAGATAGAGAATTGAAAAGAAAAATAAGTAAAACCAAACTGATAGATGAACATATCACTTTCTGATTAGAATAGGCTCTCTTCATTCCCATATTTCCTATTTCTACCTTTTAGCCTCATGATATCCTTGTGAAAAATTGTATTCCTAGGAGAGCCTCGGTGTATCTGTTTCGTAAGGTCTGCTTTGGGAAAAGATGCTGGCTCACTAGAAGCATGGCCTGGAAGAGAAGCTTCCCCACAAGACTATGGACAGCATGTACCAGGGAAAACCAAGCCCGTGTCTTTCTTAGTGTTAGTTACAGAGGTTGTGGTACATGAAACATAAACCAAGGCTTCATATGTCAGCATAGAACCAGCTGCGTGTGTAAGCCATTAGAGCAACTTCAAGCTCTTTCGATCGCAGTCACAGAAAATAGCTAACAACCTATAATCTGATGTGGAGAGGCGGTACCTACTGACCAGAAGTATCACACACGGAAGGATGAGAAGGCAAAGTGAAAGTGAAAGTCGCTCAGTCGTGTCCGAGTCTTTGTGACCACGGACTATACAGTCCATGGAATTCTCCAGACCAGAATCGCCTTTCCCTTCTCCAGGGGATCTTCCCGACCCGGGAATTGAACCGGGGTCTCCCACATTGTAGGCGGATTCTTTGCCAGCTGAGCTACCAGGGAAGCCCTTATTTATTCTCATGATGCCTGTGTGGCAGCTGTGGGAAACCTTTAGAGATTCACTGTTAACATTAAACATCTGACAGAGTAATATATTATTACAGTAAATTCCCGCCTGCTTAAGCCCTGCGTCAGCCTGGGTTGGTCCCTTTGTCGTCCGGACCAGAGCAGGCGTCTTAAATTTCAGCGGCATCAGAACCACCAGCCGTCGCCGGGGTCCACGCCCGGGATTTCTGACTCTGGGCGTCTGGGGTGGGGCCTGGATTTGCGTTTCTAACGAGTTCTCAGTGACGCTGACGCTCCTGGTCAGGGGTCAGCGTTTTCAGAACTGCTGTTTCCGAGCAGTGTGTTTTCACTTTTAAACGAGTCAATTTTATTTTTTGTATATGGGGCACCTGTATTCTAGACTAAGAAGTCTGAATTTATCTAATACCTTTACAGAGATATACGCTGAATACATGTAAATAACGAGGCCGGGGCTGAGATGAGCTGAGTTTTCAGCTCCTCTTTGTGTATTTTTGACTTTAGACATCATCACTAAATCCTCAGACTCCTCCTTCCCTCATCTCTGAGATGCAGTGTGTCCATTTGAGAACTAGGAGCCTGTCCTATAGTTTACTTGGGGGTGACCTCAGGAGACACTGGTAGGGGAAATAAGTCAAGGAAGGAAAGGAAGTCCATAAAAGGTGCATTTTTAATTAAATTGTGGATTAACAATGTTGTGTTAGTTTCTGCTGTACAGCAAAGTGAATCAGTTATACTTATATGTCTACTCTTCTTTAGATTATTTTTGCATATAGGCCATTACAGAGTGTTCAGAACCATTCCCTATGGTATTTAGCAGGTCCTTGTTGGTTATCTGTTTTTTATATAGCAGTGCATATACGTCAATCCCAATCACCCTAACTGGCACCCGCCCTTCTCCTCTGGTAACCATAAGTTTGTTCCCTATGTCTGGGAGTCTGTTTCTATTTTGTAAATAATTTCATTTGTATCATTTTTTTAGATTCTGAATGTAAGTGATACATTTGTCTTTCTCTGTCAGACTTACTTCTCTTAGTATGATAATCTCCAGGTCCATTCATGTTGCTGCAAAAGGCATTATTTCATTCTTTTTATGGCTGAGTAATATATTCCATTGTATATATCCACCACATCTTGTTTACCCATTCTTCTGTTGATGGACATTTAGGTTGCTCCCATGTTCTGGCTATTATGAATAATACTGCAGTGAACACTGGGGTGTATCCTTGTGAACCATGTTTTTCTGAAGATATAAAAGATGTATTGTTGAGCACATCATCTCTCTGAGCAGCTGAGGACCAGTGGCCTAGAGGAGTCTAGGAGACACTGCAAGCATGACCGTGAGTTGTACCATCGGAAGGAGGAAGAAGCTGGGGTCTTCATCCTCCAGCTCTCACCGGCCAATGGCTGCAGGAGGCTCGCAGACATGCTACCCCCGCAGCAAGCCCTGAATGCAAAGACAAAGCCTGAATATCAGGGTGCTTGCAGTAGCACTCCTGAGGCATGGAGTGGAGCGGTGTGTGACGGCAGGGACAGGCAGGACCACAGGCGCGTCTGCTACCAGGGGCGTGTATCAAGTCAGTCAAGGGACAGACAGTTGGAACAGGAAACACTTAAAGAAAGAATTAGTAATTACTTACGGAGTGTTAGCTCCTACGAAGATACGAAAGAGAATGCCAGGGAATACCCTATGGTGGAGGAAGACGCGCCAAGGAAGGAAAAAATTTGGAAGAAGCATGCCCCAAGATAGGATCCAGACTTGGTTGAAGAAGGTAGAGATGTAGCCCACTGAATAGCAGAGAGGTTTGCTTGGTTGCCTGGACCAGAAATGTCGAGCCTCTGGACTGAGGCTGGAAGGCAGTGAAATGCGCTCGAGGGCCTACAGAAAACCCCTGCTTGGGCGGGACCAGCTGGATCAAGGCTGGTGCCATAGTGGCAAGCCTGAATGTGAGTGTCCCTGGGTGTCCCACATACTGCAGGTCACTTTGTACCACAGGAACCACCCAAGAAGCAATCCACGGAGCCAGAAGGAGAAGCCCCCCTTTTTTTCTGCAGCATCAGCAGTGAGGGGTGGATTTCCAGGTGAAAGATGATCACACAAGATAACACTATTCACCTAAGATCATTCTGTATGAAGTAAATGAAATGACAAGTATTAAGATTCCCTTTTAAACTGTAAAGTTTTCCTTTATAGTATTTTCATACTGTGTTTTCATTCAAAAATAAACTATTTTTTTCATTGATACCACTGATCTATTATTTTATGTAAAGAAATCTTTATCATATGATGTAAGTCTTAACAGGATTTGTAGTCTACGTAAGAATGTTGTGAATTGACTCCTGGGTCCATACACATCTTCTTGGGTGGCCTAAGATTTCTTTAATGGGAGCAAGTCTTTTCTGTACAATTAACATGTGCAATAGATTCATTTTATTCCATAGAAGAGAGAGGTTCGACCATGTCTTTATTTCTTTTACTGCAAACGTTCTCAGGCAGCAGTGACAGTGAGTCACGTGGCTGGGGTACAGGGTGAGTAAGCCATCACTGAATGGCTAGAAGGCCATTGCTTCCTCCCCTCAAAGACCCTCTGGAAACTGCACGCCTGCTTACCCTGGTTAACGCAGAATCAGGCAGGGTCAACAGGGCAACGAGTTGAAATCCTCTGATAGAGCACGCTAGTGTGAGGATGTGCCTGTCAACTAAAACGCCACCCTGAGATGTCTTTATCACACACGTATCCGATTAATTAACCTTTCCTCTAAATGAAGTAGTCCCCTGACCTATTACTATGCTTCCGGCTATTAATTCATTGTTTTCTTTCAATTACCATCCATCTTCATAGTCACTCATAATTCTTAAAATAGAAAATAACCTGTCTTAGGGAACTCTGGCAGGTCAGAGCATCCTTCTTTCTTCCTCCTCCTTCTGGCTTCAAGAAACTTCAAAGACAACCACAGGGATACATTCCCACGACATCATAACTCACAGAAACCAAGCGGTCAAAGAGTTGCTCGATGCACAGTGTTGAACTAAACTGGACCAGGTTGCAGCTGAAACATTTTCGTGTTTAAGATCCTCCAATCATGAAGGAAGAGAGAAAAGTAAGGCTAAGGGGAAAATTCCAAGGGTCTCTTGGACTCTAGTCACATGTGACCCATGCTAGCACTGATCGTCCACAGACGCGTGCAAGTGGGTAGTCTGGTCAAGAGTGGGAAATGATTTGGTAAATATTCACGTAGCTCATCCAGTAAATCACAAATCGTAGGGAAATATTGTCAGGATACATTTAACAGGAGGCTTCCTGTGTGCTGTTTTCAGTCTTCCATGAATTCTATGTTCCTTAACAGCACCTGAATCCAGGTGCCAGAGGGCTGGCAAGCCAGGTTTCGGGGATAATAGAAATTCATGTATCTCATTCATATGGAAATTCCATGTGGTGAACAGCAGCCATTTACAACTCTCTTCCCTTCTGATATGTAAAGTAACTTTTACAACCCCCTCTCTTGAGAATGATTCTAGCCTCTGGCTTTCTGGATGACTTGTTGGATTTTTGATCCCTGTCTCTGCTAAAAAGGGCTATCTTGTAAGAGAGTATATATATGCCCACAATATGTTAAATAAACGCCTTTGTTCCACCAGAGCACTGGTCCCCGTCTCTCTCTCTCCGTCCCCTTCAGGCGGCTCAGCCTCTTTTCTTCCTTCTTTCACTTTCTTATCAGTCGACTCTGTGCCCCCAAGTTCCAGCCCATTTAAAGGGCCACAACAAAATATGACTTTTAGAACCAGCAGGGAGAACTTCATCCCTCCTTCTTCTGATGCCAGGATTGATTCGGGGCTGGTTAATTCATGCCCCTCTGGTGTTGAGCGGAGCGGCTGGAGCAGGAGACAGCAGCGAGATGAAGTGGAGAGAAATGAGCAGTAGCAGGAACGGGGGCTCTGCCCCAGGCCACAAGCCCAGGCATCCGCAGATCTGAGGTTCTCCTCAGTGGTCTCCATGTTGGGCTTCACTGCCCTTCTTCCAAAGTCCGCCTTTCATTCCCCCTTTTTCTTTTCTTTTCGTATCAGCCTGCATGTGTGGGTGCTCAGCTGCTCCAGTCATGTCTGACTCTGCGACCCCATGGACCGTAGCCCACCGGGCTCCTCTGCCCGTGGGATTCTCCAGGCAAGAATACTGGAGTGGGTTGCCATGCCCTCCTCCAGGGGAGCTTCCCAACCCAGGGATTGAACTCACATCTCTTACTTTTCCTACATTGGCAGGTGGGTTCTTTAACACTGGAGCCACCTCGGGAGTCCCTTCATGTTCACCTAAGATGACTTAACCATCTGTTCTTTGCCAGGTACTTTAAACGAGTGCTCCTTTAATACTCCCCAAAACTGCACAAAACACGCTCTCTTCCATCCCAAATAAGGAAGCAGAGGCTGAGAAAGCAACAAATAGGAAAAATAGTCCTTTCTCTTATGGTTCTCTCAAACTCCACCCTGGACATTTATAAGCACAGACTTAACACTCTCATGAACCTGAAGTTGGAAAACAAATCTCATTATAAGCACATATAATTGTATCATCCCTTAAACGTGTGAGTGCTTTTATTCAAGCCTGTTGATAAACCTGTTATATTGTCAGGGCATATGATATTTGTTGTTATTTGGTCGCTAAGTCATGTCGGACTCTTTGCAACCCCGTGGACTGCAGCACACCAGGCTCCCCGTCCATCACTATCTCGCAGAGTTTGTCACACTCATGTTCATTGAGTCAGTGATGCTATGATATGAGGCTTATCTTACCGATGAGGATATTGAGGCAAGAGTCTAAACCTGAAAGAAATGAAAATAGCTGATATTTAACGAACGCTTACAAGGTCACAGGCACTCTACTCAGAGTTTTAAGTACCAATTCATTTTGTACTAATAATACAGTAAGTCCCTACGTATGAACCTTCACATCACAAACTTTCAAAGATGCAAGCGTGCATGCTAGCCTCTGTATACCAGCTGTTGTACTGCTGTGCTTTTCAAGGCGCTGTGCTGTAAGATTAAAAAGTCTTCTTCGATTTTGTGTTTGCTTGTTTCTTACGTGTCATTTGTGTGAAGTTTTGTAAACCGATTGCAGTACACTGCTATCCAGCTGACTGGGTCCCTAGGGTGACTTTGCTGGGCTTTCAAATGAATTGGACATAGGCATGCACTCTCGGAACAGAACTCACTCGTGTGTGGGGACTTCTGTAATCCTAACAGGGGCTTACTGCTGTTCTCTATATCTCATAGCTAGGAAAATGAAGATAAAAGAAGATAAATAATCTACCCAAAGTCACGCTTTTAGTGAAAGACTGAACCAGGATTTAAACCCAGTTACACTGGTTCCAGAATCCTTGCTGTTGCTCTTAGCTATATTATAGTCCACTTTTGTGCTTTTTTATTGGGCTTCCCTGGTGGCTCAGATGGTAAAGAATCTGCCTGCAATGCAAGAGACCTGGGTTCGATCCCTGGGTTGGAAAGATCCCCTGGAGTAGGAAACAGCTATCCACTCCAGTATCCTTGTCTGAGAAATCCCGTGGAGAGAGGAGCCTGGTGGACTCAAGTCCGTGGGGTCACAAAGAGCTGGACACTACTGAGTGACGCTTTCATTTTCCTTACCTCTGTGCCTCGCGGAGTTGTAAGGCATTCCAGGACAGCCAGTCTTTCAGCAGAGGTATATTCCCAACACAGCAACCAGGTCAGGGCCTGGCATGAAATGATTGCTGTGAAAATGTGACTGAAAGACTGTGTAACCTAAAAAACAACAAGTATTTGCACGGGAAAGATTGGTCCTTTCAAGGCGTCACCTGACACAGCATTCAAAGCAAATAACTGCAATGACATTTAAATCGGCCGCTGCTTCCAGGTCCCCCATCAACCATGCAGCAGAGGCAGGACGTAAGGGATTTCCTTCTTTTTGCTGTGGTTTGTGGGGTCTTAGTTACCTGATCAAGAATCGAAGCTGAGACTTTGGCAGTGAAAGCTCTGAGTCCTGACCACTGGACCAGCAGAGAATTCCCTTAACCAGGATATGATATGGTGCACTGTCTATGCTCCAGACTGGACCCCGGAGACGGGCAGGATCTCCACACACTCCACGCAATCTTAACCGTAAACAACCTCTTTCCTTAGGAAGAAAATCTGGAGTCCCTCTTACTGTGTCAAATTTCCTTTCTAGAAATAAAAAATTTTAGCTGTTTTTCTTTCAGTAAATGAATCTCAGCAAGTGAATTATCCGTTCTGATTTTATTTAAGGCAATAGAGTCGCCGCACTACAGCCTTTCTCTTCAAGGGAGCTTGGTACGACTTGGCTACCTGAGGGTATTAATCACCCTGCAAATCAATAACCGACATACTTAGCATTACCATGCTTCCCAGGTGGTGCTAGTGGTAAAGGACCTGCCTGCCAATGCAGGGACTTGGGTTCGATCCCTGGGTTGGGAAGATCCCTTGGAGGAGGGCAAGGCAACCCACTCCAGTATTCCTGCCTGGAGAATCCCGTGGACAGAGGAGCCTGTGGGCTACAGTCTATGCAGTTGCTCAAAGTCAGACACGACTGAAGCCACTGAGCACCCCTGGAGGTGCTTAGCATTACCAGCCTTACTTTCAAAAAAAAAAAAAAATGAGTCAAAGGAAACGGCACCTTTTCTTAAGGTTTAAGATCTTTGAATAGCCCAAGGCAATAGCTCAGACACTGCTAGTGATTAAAAAAAAAAAAGAAATACACACAAACAGTTTTATTCCTCTGTCAAAAGCAAAATGGCAAGACATTCGCACGTGAACGTTCAGGACGGGTGCATACGTTTCTCTTCAGTCTCTTACTAAAATGGACACGTTAACTGTGACTCTTGCCCCAGTTGCACTGTTCTGGGTAAACATGCACTTTTTTATTGAGGCCCCCAGGTTCTTTTTATTTTGGCTGTCAGGTCTTAGTTGTGGCACACGAGATCTTCAGTTGCAGCACGCAGGCTCTAGTTCCTTGACGAAGGATCGAACCCAGGCCCCCTGCTTTGGGAGGGCAGAGTCTGAACCCCTGGAAGACTTAACCACCAGGGGAGTCTCGAGGACACCAAATTCTTACGATTAATGCTAGAGCTTTCTGTTAGAACCAAGCCCTTTTCATCTGCCAAGCTCGAGACTTCAGCAACCGCGTCTCTGCCCTCTGCGCCTTCCCCTCCTCCACGTCCCTCCTCCCCATGACTCAGCCCCGCCCTCTACGCTGAAATATCAACACGAGGGAGTTGGCTTAAATGTGAGATAAAATATTTCCATCATCTGTTCAGAGACCTCTGGCAAATATCAAGGTTGTTGACCCACGCGAAGTGTAAATATGCTTTGAAAACCACGTGTCAAGGGACCTCAGCTTACCTTATCCACCTGGGCCGCTCAGAAGTACGCACTCAGAGAGGGGGCTACGCCAGAGGCCGTAAGGCTGCTCCTCTATGGCCCTAAAATAGGGATGATTCACTTGCTGGGATTCGTTTATTGAAAACAAGCTGCTCACCCTCTTATTCATAGGGAGGAAATTTGACAGAGCAAGTGGGACTTCAGGCTTTTGCTAAGACAGCACCCGCGTTAGTTTTCAGGAGTCGTGTGGACCCCCATCTCTGCTGCCAGCCTGTGGGCGGAGAAGTGTAGAAGGCGGCGTGGACATGGTCCAGCGGTCCCCGTCTCCCGGTGCTCCCACCCTTGTGTGATCTCCTCCCCCTGATCGTGTGCCGGACCTGCTGGGTTTCCTCTAACACCGTACAGCCAAAGGGTGCGATATTCCCACCTCTACTGTTGTCGTTTAGTCGCTAAGCCGGGTTTGACTCTTTTCCAGCCCCCCAGACTCCTCCAGGGCAACCAAGGACTGTGACTCCTGTCTTGCTGATACTTTCTGTTTCAGGTCTTCTCCTTTACTCACTGTGATGAAAGCACCACCAGGCAAGAACTGAGGGCAATCTCTGGCCAACATCCGCTAGGAACTGATGCCTTCAGCCCAACAGCCCACAGAGAACGGCATCTTGCCAGCAACCGCTGAGTGAGCTTGGAAGCCAATCCTACCCCAGTCGAACTTGGAGTTGAACCTTGCAGCCTCTGCCTACACCCTGATTGAAGCCTTGCAAAAGACCCTGCTGAGCAAGAGACCCAGCTGCCACACAACCTGTGAGATAATGTACACGTATTGTCTCATGCCAATAATTTCGGGAAAATTTGTTATACAGCAACAGAGAAGTAATATAATAAGAATTAGGGCATATGTCCTTAAATTGAACAGAAGCCCTAATGTCTTTTCTCAATATAAAAGTAGCTACCCCAAAACCCCAAGTGTTTCATGGTCATGGAATTGCTTGGTGAGCGTGAGGAAAGGTGAAAAGGAATTCATTAGCCTTAAAAGCTCTTTCATCCAGAGTTGAATAGCAGTTACTTTAACGATTTAAAAAGACTGTTGTCTCCTTTAACGGGCCGGGGAGACACTCATGAGCTTTGGCCTTCAGTCTACACAGCTCTTCTCTTGACCAATTAGGATACAGCTGATTAGATTCCTGCCTCCTATAGTCATCTCCCAAGTCACGCCCCTCTGATCACACTGATTGGCTTGCATCGTTTCCAAGTCTCAAGCAGATGGTTCTACTGTCCACCTAATGCTGATTGTTTCTAGCTTCCAGCTCAATCTTGTCCCAGTAACTACAGTACTATTAGCTCAAGCTTGTGTGTAAGTGAATCTGGAAAAGGTCTCATGACACGTAAGTGGAAGAACCAAGAGTGGAATCTAGTCTCAAGAGCTCATCTCTTGGGTCACCCAGTTGCTCAATACCATTGCTTCTTGATTCTTTGTGGAAATATCAATTTCAAGACTTGCACGTTGACTAATGCTCACAGCTCCCATTCTACCTACTTCTGCACTAACATCCTGTTCCGCTTAATGCCAGCTTTTTGTCTTTTGGGGTTATATAGTCCCTTTCCCCAGCTCTGTGCCTTCCAAAGTTCATTATGATCTCTTCCTCCGACTCTTAGGATCTTAGACCTTTCCCCAAATATTTTCTCTTGCCTCCTTGAAAGGCTTAGAAGAGGCATGGGTTTTGAAATCTTGCCTTCTTGGGTTCCAGTTCTGGTTCTACCATTTACTAGATTTGTGACCTTTGAGAAAATTACACTAATATCTCTGGTTTCCAGTTTCCTAATAGTCTCTGAAAAAATGAAATAATCATGTGTGTTCTAGTAATTAAATGAGATGCTAGATACAGGACATCAGCACAGGGGCTGCCACACTGTAGGTGCTCGGCAACTCTTAGCTCTCGCCTGCCTGCCTTTTCTGCTATCTCCCCAATAGTCTTTCCTGTATGAATGGAAAGGAGTGGACTGTTTTTCCTCGCCAGCAGCCCCAATATCAACTGAGTATTATTAAGATGCCTAAAACACATGCATTCTCTCATATGGTCATTCTTCCTGTTGTGTTGTTGCTGGCTTATCGTTAAAGTTTCTTTCAACATCACCATACAGTAATATCACACATTATGTTAGGTATCAGGCATCATTCAAGGTTGTTGGGGTAGGGGGATGTGGGTGATGATGATATTAAATCCCAAGGTATTGTGAATGTTGGTCTGCAGGTAAATCTGCAGAAAATCCCATGAGTTCATCTGCTTCTAAGAAGTGTTGTAACCCCTGACGAAAGTCCCCAAAGTAAGTCCAAAATGATCAGTATCAGATCATGAATCTGATACATGACAGACTTTGTTTCTCGGTGTGTGCCCTCTTCTGAGTCCATTCCTCCCAACTGAAATTTCACATTATACAGAATCAGAAAGGCCTTCATAGACCTTCCCTGAGCTCAGTCTTACCACTTCAAGCCATATGATAATGGGCCTATGTTTGTTTCCATAAAGCAGTTTATCCGTGATTGTATTTTCAGATTTTTCTGATTAGTTTCTGCTTTTTCTCTGTACTAGGGGAAAATGGCCTCCAGTTTTTGCTGGAACTGTATTCTGAGCTTTAAAGTACGGATGCCTTTCCATTTTACTGATGAGGGTGCATAACCAGTGCTGGGCTCGCGTGAGAATCAGAAAGCAGCTGACAGGTGGTCTGGTGAGGACTTACACAGACAGGTGTATGGCCCAGCCCAAGGCAAACTTTCGTTCTGTACCTTCTAGATCTGCTCCCTTTTCAATGATTTCTTACCCAAATGAAATAAGTTTGTTTCGTATATTCAGGATGAGGTTTCAGGCTCTAAGTTAAGGAACGTAAGAGCTGCCGGGACCCTCTTAAATTCATGTGTGAAAAGGAGGGCACCGTTGTCTTTCCTTATTCTCTTCCCACTTAAATCATTGGTATTTTTTACAACCTGCGAGCAGAAACCAGACTAGGTTCTATCACAATTTTAATATGAAACTGGTATTTCATATGGGATTTCAACCTTCAGGTCCCAGCTCAAATGCCACTTTTTTAGGTTTATACTCTTAGAGTGTTTTGAGATTTTCTTTTCTTTTTTAAAAAGTTATTCTATTTTAATAATTAGATTCGTAAAATGTTTAATATCTTACTGCCAAAATCTTAACCTATAAATGATTGCAAACCATTCTTAAAATGTGCTTAATACTCATGGCTACCTTATTTCCATGAGTAAAGATAGGAAGAAACTTAAAGTCAACACCATTTTCTAATTTTTAAGCCTACCATAATGTGTTTTAGGCTTGAAAAACTAGCTTAATGTAGTGAAGAAAGAAAAAAAGAAATTAAAAATAATTGAGCTTTTTTTCTCTTCTAAATTGCTATGAGATTTCCTTTTACAGATTTTAAAGTTAAAATGCATGCTATTTATTTGATAATGTCTTCTACTTAGACTATAAACTTTTTGAGAATAGGCACTTTATTTTTCTCATCAGTACATCTGCAAAGAACACAGAAATTAATACATATTTGTTTAATGAGTGAACAAATGAAGGAGTGAATCCATAAATGAAAAGGATCTAGGATCACATTTTTTGCATGATAAACTGTGTCCTTAAGAAATCTTGTTGACATCCAGCCAGTCTCTAACTTGCGTCCCCTACGTGTGTCATGCTTATTGCTTCATAAGGTAGTGGATCTTCCTGTAGACAAACTTTGAATTCTTTAAGCACCCTTGAAATCCCTAACAGTGTAACTACTCTGCTAGGTCCAAGCACATCCGATCCCTAGTTTGCTCAGATTCTCCAGGTACTGACTGAGAGACCACTGTCAACATCCAGAACTTCTAGGCTTCTTACCTAAAGACCATGAAGTTATATGCATTGGGTCCGAGTGTCCCCAAAACCTGAAAGAAATCTTGGACCTAGCACTCAGCCATACTTGAATACAGAGGAAAGCTGTGAAGGGGGTAAGGGTGGGGGAAGGCGGGAAGTGAAAAGAGAAAGAAAGCAGAAAAGAGCATTTTTTAAATACACCTTTGGAAGTAACAAAAATAATAATTCTTATGTAACTATATCATTCTACAATTCAGTTCAGTTCAGTCACTCAGTCATGTCCGACTCTTTGCGACCCCATGAACCACAGCACGCCAGGCCTCCCTGTCCAAAGATTTATAACATATTTTTCAAAGCTCATGTTTTTAAAGTTGGTAAATAGATTGCTGAGACAGTGATATTTCCTCTTACAGTTCAATATGTTACTATTGGGAGCAGAGTATAACTTGTGTTTATGTTTAATTTAAGTTTCTACCTTTTATCTGTCAGGGGAAATTTGAATAAGGATACAGTGGTTTAGAATACTTCAAAGTTTCTCAGTTGTAGCTCGGTATGCAGGTATAATTAGTGGTGGGAATGGAAACGCCATAGTCTGGGGACTCCGGCTTTATTGCTATTAAACCCTCTGCACTGAGGTTGGGCCAGAAGGTCTTGGAACCACATGTTTCACTTCCCCATTTCTGCTTCTGAGTAGATTTCCTCCAAGAACAAAACCGTAAGATGTAAATGGCTCCTGTTACCATGGCAGCTAAAATGTTCAGTTCTACGTTCCTCCTTTCAGAGACCTGAATGCATTCAGTGCCTTTCTTGGGGTCAGAACAGAGCACCTGGGCTAGGATTAGCCTTAGATACTCTCTTAACCACTGAGATAAAGCTTTTGTGAGAATTCACTAGCTGTTGATAGTGCAAATCATCCTCAAGCCACTTGCAGCATGAAAAAGAATCAACCATATGATTGACTGATGGTTTTGGAGTAATACCATCTGTCTAGGGGCTCTCCTGAGAGAGAACAAAGACGGCTAATTGAGCCTGAACTTTCTGTGGCTTAAAAAGTTGGTTACATCTCAAGTTAGATTTACATGTTTGATTCCCTGCAGTTTAGTTTAGCAAGCAGTACCCCATTAAGGTTGGTTCTTCCTCTGATTGAGTCAGATAATTCCTTGCTTATACTTCCAAGCTCTCACACTCATTCCAATTTCTTTCACTTCCTCAATGGAACGACTGTCTCGTTGGTTAGTTAAAAAGATTAAACCCTAACTGAAAATGAAGTAGAATTCTTTTTTGGAAGTGACTACTCTCTGAGTCTCCATAATAGAAACAGGAAAGGCAGTGAATTTTACAATCGCTATCATATTTATTGCTAAGTTTGTATATGTCTGTCCATTTCAAGGCATGGCTCTTTGAAGCTGTAGAAAATCAAGTCAAATAGGGAGACAGAGTATACAAAAGGAAAACAAAACCAGAAAAACATATGGCTACACAAAGACATTCACAAAAATCCATAGCAGCTTTGAACTGGAAACAACACAAATGTCCATCGACAGGGGATGAACAAACTGCTACTTAGCACTGAAAAGGAATGATCTACTAGATGTGGTCTATATATAAAATGGAATATTACTCAACCATGAAAAATAATGAAATACTAACGCCATTTGGCAACATGAATGGACCTAGAGATTATCATATTAAGTGAAGTAAGTCAGAGATAGAATGACAAATATAATATGATATCATGTATATGTAGAATCTACAAAGATGATACAAATGAACTTACAAAACAGAAATATACAAAAAGGGAAAGGAGAGAGGCATAAGTAGAGTGTTTGGGATTAACATATACACACTGCTGCTAAGTCACGTCAGTCGTGTCTGACTCTGCGACCCCATAGACGGCAGCCCATCAGGCTCCTCCGTCCCTGGGATTCTCCAGGCAAGAATACTGGAGTGGGTTGCCATTTCCTTCTCCAGTGCATGGAAGTGAAAAGTGAAAGTGAAGTCGCTCGGTCATGTCCAACTCTTTGCGACCCCATGGGCTGCAGCCTACCAGGCTCCTCCGTCCATGGGGTTTCCAGGCAAGAGTACTGGAGTGGGGTGCCATTGCCTTCTCCTGGATACATACTACTGTATCTAAAATAAGCAATAAGCACCTACTGTATAGCACAGGAAACTCGACTCAATATCTCATAATAAGCTATAATGAAAAATAATATGAAAAAGAGTATATATATTTGTGTATAACTGAATCACTTTGCTGCATACCAGAAACTAACACATTGTAATTCAACTACACTTCAATAAAAAATAAATTTTAAAAAAGAAGTGACCTACTACTATACACAACAACATAGATAAATCTCAAAAGCATTATGCTGAATGGAAGAAGCATACTGAGGAACTGAGTTTAAAATGACAGAAAGCATATCCCGATTAAAAACACACACACACAAGGACCGTTTGTGGGTGATAAAAGTGTTCTGTGTATTGGTTGAGGTGTGCTTATGTGAGTGTATAAATTTATCAAGACTCATTAGAAAACTTAAAATGGTAGCATTTTATTCAATTTAAATTATATTCAATGAATGTGACATATATAGTCTTCATTTCTTACTACTAAACCCTTGTTAACACACTCTTGACCTTCACTTTCAAAGAAAGAAACAGATTCAACATTAAAAAACTGTTGTATTTCCTTAGATTAGATGCTTTATATCTGTAGTACACTTGATAATATCCCCAAACATACTAAGTCCCAATCCTAGGAAACCATAAATGAAAAGAATGTCTTTGCAGATATGATTAAGTTAAGGGTCTTGTCCTGGACTATTCAGGCAGGATCTAAAAAGCTACCAAATGAAGTGAAATTTGCTCACGTCTGACTCTTTGTGATCCCGTGGCCTATAGAGTCTATGGCATTCTCCAGGCCAGAAAACTGGAGTGAGTAGCCTGTTCCCTTCTCCGGGGGGTCTTCCCAACCCAAAGATCAAACCCAGGTCTCCTGCATGGCAGGCGGATTCTTTACCAACTGAGCCACCATAAGAGTTCTTAAAAGAGACAGGCAAAGGGAGATTCTGCACACAGAGAAGGAAGTGTGAAGCAGACAGAGAATGGAGTAATAGAGCCCTATTCCAAGGAATGCCAGCAATCACTAGAATCTAGAAGAGACAAGAAAAGCATTCTGCCCTGGGGCCTCCAAAAAATAGCATGGCCCAACTTGATTTCATCTCAGTGACATTGATTTTGGAGTTCTGGTTCCAGAACTGCAAGAGAATGAATTTCTATTCTTTTAGGCTACCAAACGTATGATTTACTCCAGTAGCCACAGGAAAACTAATACAATCATTTTCATAGAATCCTGAACATTCAGAAGTTTTAAAATTCTATTCAGGAATTAAAAAGATGTGATACATATATACAATGGAATATTATTCAGTCATAAAAAGAATGATTTGGGGTCATTTGTAGTGATGTGGATGGTCCTGGAGTGTCACACAGTGTGAAGTAAGAAAGAGAAAAATTAAAATAGTGTATTAATGCATATATGTGGAATCTAGACAAATGGTACAGATGAACCTATTTGCAGGGCAGGAATAGAGATGCAGACATAGAGAGTGGACATGTGGACATGAAGGGGTTGGGGAGGATGGGATGAATTAGGAGATTATGACTGACACATATACATTGAGTTCAGTTCAGTTCAGTCGCTCAGTCATGTCCTACTCTTTGAGACCCCCTGGACCTCAGCATGCCAGGCTTCCCTGTCCATCACCAACTCCCAGAGTTTACCCAAACTCATGTCCATTGAGTCAATGATGCCATCCAACCATCTCATCCTCTGTTGTCCCCTTCTCCTCCTGCCCTCAATCTTTCCCAGCATCAGGGTCTTTTCCAATGAGTCAGCTCTTTGCATCAGGTGGACAAAGTATTGGAGTTTCAGCTTCAACATCAGTCCTTCCAATGAACACCCAGGACTGATCTCGTTTAGGATGGACTGGTTGGATCTCCTTGCAGTCCAAGAGACTCTCAAGAGTCTTCTCCGACACCGCAGTTCAAAAGCATCGATTCTGCGGCACTCATCTTTCTTCTTTGGAGAAGGCAATGGCACCCCACTCCAGTACTCTTGCCTGGAAAATCCCATGGATGGAGGAGCCTGGTAGGCTGCAGTCCATGGGGTCGCTAAGAGTCGGACACGACTGAGTGACTTCACTTTCACTTTTCCCTTTCATGCACTGGAGAAGGAAATGGCAACCCACTCCAGTATTCTTGCCTGGAGAATCCCAGGGACAGCGGAGCCTGGTGGCTGCCGTCTATGGGGTCGCACAGAGTCGGACACGACTGAAGCGACTTAGCAGTTAGCATCTTTCTTCACTGTCCAACTCTCACATCCATACATGACTACTAGAAAAATCATAGCCTTGACTAGACAGATTTTTGTTGACAAAGTAATGTCTCTGCTTTTTAATTTGCTGTCTAGATTGGTCATAACTTTTCTTCCAAGGAGCAATCCTCTTTTAATTTCATGGCTGCAGTCACCATCTGCAGTGATTTTTGAGCCCAGAAAAATAAAGTCTGCCACTGTTTCCACTGTTTCCCCACTTATTTGCCATGAAGTGATGGGACCAGATGCCATGATCTTAGTTTTCTGAATATTGAGCTTTAAGCCAACTTTTTCACTCTCCTCTTTCACTTTCATCAAGAGTCTCTTTAGTTCTTCTTCACTTTCTGCCATAAGGGTGGTGTCATCTGCATATCTGAGGTTATTGACATTTCTCCCGGCAATCGTGATTCCAGCTTGTGCTTCATCCAGCCCAGCATTTCTCATGATGTTCTCTGCATATAAGTTAAATAAGCAGGGTGGCAATACACAGCCTTGACGTACTCCTTTTCCTATTTGGAACCAGTCTGTTGTTCCATAAGTTGTTACATTACCAGGCGTAAAACAGACAGCTAGTGGGACACTGCTGTGTAGAGCAGGGACCTCAGCTTGGTGCTCTGTGATGACCTAGGTGGGTGGGATGTGGGCAGGGAGGAAGCTTCAAGAAAGAGGGCATATATGTATACATATAGCTGGTTCACTTTATTGTTCAGCAAAAACCAACACAACATTGTAAAGCAACTATACTCCAATAAATTAATAAAAATAAACAAAATTCCATTCAATGAGAAAAGGATTTAATGAGTGAATATTATAAATAAGACCTCTGGGGAACCAAGCTCATGTCAATTATAATCAAAAAGAGGAAACAGATGCTAGAATACAGGGCAGATGGGAGAAGAACTGTAACAGAAGCTACGTGGGCCATGGGAAACAGAGGCGGAAAAGATGACATCTGACCCAAGGACCAGAGAATGCTTGGTGGGGGGAAAAGCCATCTTAAAATTTCACCTTGAAAACTGATAAAACTTCAGCAAACATTAACAGGAAACCTGAATGTATTTGAGAGTCACTCACATGAGTTCGTTCATAACCAAGATTTCTTGGGACTCTTGGTATCAGCCAGTTTGTAGTTCACATAATGTCCTGTGAAACCATAGTGCCAAATTTACTTGAAATGGAAAATATATTAAACATGTTTTTCTTACATCTTGACGCCAGCCATAACCAGTGTGTCCTCCTCTGTAGGAAATGTTCTAAGCTCAGATGAATGTTAAAAATATAGCTTCTCTTGGTACTAACTTTTAAATCTGTGTCTAGGAGCAGGAGTTTCAGGTTTTGTCCTTGTTTGATAGGACATCTCATTTGTCCAAAATGTGTAATCCAAGAACAAATGAGGAACACAATGCCTGAAGTGCACTCTCACAAAGCTATCTAGGGGCTAGGGACCAACAGCCACATTTTTCAAAGATAGCATATTAAAAAGCAGAGACATTACTTTGCCAACAAAGGTCCGTCTAGTCAAGGCTATGGTTTTTCCAGTAGTCATGTAAGGATGTTGAGAGTCGGACTGTGAAGAAAGCTGAGCACCGAAGAATTGATGCTTTTCAACTGTGGTGTTGGAGAAGACTCTTGAGAGTCCCTTGGACTGCAAGGAGATCCAACCAGTCCATCCTAAATGAGATCAGTCCTGGGTGTTCATTGGAAGGACTGATGTTGAAGCTGAAACTCCAATACTTTGGCCACCTCATGCGAAGAGTTGACTCATTGGAAAAGACCCTGATGCTGGGTAGGATTGGGGGCGGGAGGAGAAGGGGACGACAGAGGATGAGATGACTGGATGGCATCACCGACTCGATGGACATGGGTTTGGGTAAACTCCAGGAATTAGTGATGGACAGGGAGGCCTGGCGTGCCACGATTCACGGGGTTGCAAAGAGTTGGACATGACTGAGCGACTGAACTGAACTAAATGACAAAATGATAATTTTCTTAGTATATGGAAAAGTTATAAATGTTAAATAAAATATATGACAGATTAGTCATTCCATGGGAAAATTCATAAAGGGCAAAGACTAATGGTTTTCATGATTAATAAAACATCTATGGATGGTAGGTTACACTGGTATCACCTTCTAATGGGCAGATGGAGCAACATTTGTCAACTTTTTTAGGTAATTAGCTTATTTATTTATTTATTTGGCCATGCCAAGTCTTAGCTGCGGTGCATCTTCACTGTGGCGACTGTTAATTTTTAAAGTCCATATACAATTTGATGGAGGTTCTAGAAAATTATTCTACAAATAATCTCAACCAAGTGTCCACAAATATTTATATATAAAAATATGTTTTATATGTGGTAGCATTGTGATATCCTTATGGCATATAAAATTATTTAATCAAATTTGTCCATTAAGAAGAGAGTCTTAATTGTTTTATAATGGATGAGTGTCATCAGTACTCTGTGGAAAGCGGTATCAGTTTATGAAAATTTTTTGCTATTATTATTCTATGTTGAAAAGGTTTTTATTGGAGAATAGTCACCAAGGGTGTGTGTTATGGAGAGGGAGAAGCAGCCTGCATTTATAAGTTCATCTTGTATTATTTTATTTCAAAGAGGAATAGAATTTCAAAAATATATAAAAAATAAACTTGGGATATAGATATCGTCTATGCTGAAACTCATTAAGATTGATCATCCTCACTTCCTAAGGTTTTCAGCTAATCGTTTGAAAAATATCTCTACCACCACCAAATAAGTCAGAAAAAGTCATGTAGCAGAAATTCTGGATGTGGGTTCCTTCTCAAATGATGCTTTAGCCTGCTGAACAGAACACTCATCAATGACAAAGGAGATCACGAAAGCAGTCTAACTTGAAATGAAGGCAAATAATACAGGGAACATTTCATAACTCACCAAAAAGAAATGTCACTCCCATATGTCAAGAAAATAGCTTTTATAGATTTTCAGAATTAAAACTATAGAATACACTCCAGACAAGACCTAGGGTAGATTGCTGAAGTTTCTCTAAGCATACAAAGTAGGCTCTGGAAAGCTACTTCAGAAAAGAAAAATCTTTGGTTAGCTTTCACTTGTGGTCTAAACCCTTAGTAACAGGGATGAAAGCTTTTGTTCTACCAACTCTCTAGCTGGAAATTTTGTTAAAATGACCACCAGGGACTTTAAATTTTAGCAGCAAGCACATGAACCCCTTGCCAGTAAATGGAAAGATTTATGCCCTAGGAATTCTTATCTAGGACAATAGAAGGGCCGAGATGAGGTTATTTCAACATAACCGTCTATTCTCACGGTGAGGGCACAGCCTAAGAGTTAGTCTCAGGTGACTGCAGGGGACGATTCCAGTCATAAACAAGAGACGTCAGGTTCTGGGATCTGCAGCCCACGTTTCTCTCATCACTGCCCTGGCTCCTGTAATAACAGAGCCAATGCTTGTTCCAATTTTCAGAAAACTCAATTTTCCCAAACATACGGAGTTTTAAAGATGCAAAAATGCTCAGTGTAAGTCACCATTTTCATGTGCCACTACCGCGCTTCTGTTTAGTCATGCTCTTTGCTCTGCAGCAGCTTTATACATGCTAATATAGATTTCACATGAAGCTATAACCTACTCTCTCGATGGGACCAAAAAACTGTATACACTTATTAGCCACTTACAAATATATGTTTAAGCAAACTCTCAGAGAAGTTGTATTTTTGAGATGCAGTAAATACCTGTCAACCCAATTATTTTTAAGTCAAGCTGTAGCAACTTAAAAATACATATATTCTACCCCAACTTTATCACTACAAAGTGCTACAAACTTTTAAAAAATTTTCTACTCAGTGTTGCTATTTTCTATATTTATAATAGTTTGTCATGTTTTGCTCTCCAATTGTACTTCTATTTTAATTGAAATATAGTTGATGTAAAATATTATAATGTTTGTTTCAGGTGTACTACTTAGAGATTTGACATTTGCCTACATTATGAAATGTTTACCATGATGTTTAGTAAACTACTGTCTCCATTCAGTTATCACATATTATGGACCGGATTCCTTAAGCTGTATAATAAATCCTTATGACATTATATTACTGGAGGTTTATGCCTTTTAATCTCCTATACTTATTCACTTCCTCCTCTCACCCCCCACCCTCTGGCAACCATCCATGTCTTCCCTGTATCTGTATTCCTGTCTTCATTTTGCTTTGTTTATTTTGATTTTTAGATTCCACATAGAAGTGAATATATATATATACATATACCACATTTTCCTTATCCATTCATCTATGGATCAACATTTAAGTTGCTTCTGTATATTGGCTATTTTAAATAATGCTGTTATGAACGTTATGAGTTCATATATCCTTTCAAACTAGTGGGGTTTTTTTCCTTCAAGTAAATATCCAGAAGTGAGATTGCTGGATCACACGGCAGTTCTGTTTTTTATTTTTGGAGGCACCTCCACGTTGCTTTCCATAAAGGCTACTCTAATCTACATCCTCACCAACTGCACACGAGTCTCACTTACTCTACATCCTCACCAGCACTTGTTATTTGGTGTCTTTTTGATAACAGCCGTTCTGACAGCTGTGAGGCGGTATCCCATTGTAGTTTTGATTTGCATTTCCCTGATGGTTAGTGGTTTAGATCATCTTTTCATATTCTGTTAACCGTAATCTTCTTTGGAAAAATGTCTATTCAGGTCCTCTGTGCATTTTCAACTAGGTTCTTTGGGCTTTTTTAATGATTTCTTTTAGTTCTTTGTATAGTCTGGATATTAACCCTTTACTGAATATATCGTTAGCAAATATCTTTCCTGTCCAGTGGGCTGCCTTTTCACATTGGTGACAGTTGTCTTCAGCTTTGATAGTTTTCTTCAAAGCTTTACAGGGTCTGATGCAGTCTCAGGTTTTGCTGCTGTTTCTCCTGCCTGAGGAGACACGCCCTCCCGCATGTTGCTAAGACCAAAGTCAAAGACTGCGTGCGTGTGCTGCTTCTAGGAGCTCTTTGGTTTCAGGTCTTACATGTAAGTATGTAATCCGTTTTGAGCTAATTTTTGTATATGACATGAAAACATAGTCCAGTGTGCTTCTTTTGCGTGTGGCTGTCCAATTATTCTAAAACTATTTATTAAAGAGACTGTATTTTCCCCATTGCATATTCTTGCCTCCTTTGTCTCAGACTCATTGAGCACACACGTGGCACGTCTGTTTTTGTTTTTTTTTAACCAGTACCATACTATTTTGATTACTGTAGGTTTGTGTTATTGTTTGAATCAGGGAGTGTAATACCTCCAATCCAGCTTTGTTATTCTTTCTCAAGATTGTTTTCACTATTTAGGGTCTTTTCTGTTTCCATACAAATTTTAGAATCATTTGTTGTAGTAGTGTGAAAAATTGTATCGGTATATTTATAAGAATTGCACTAAATCTATAGATTGCCTTGAAGAGTAGAACTATTTTAACAGTATTTTAATCATTCAATACATGATCATGGTATATCTTTCCATCTGTGTCATCTTTAATTTCTTTCATCAGCATCTTATAGTTTTCAGAGTATGGGGTTTTGCCTCCTTACATAAGTTTATTCCTATGTATTTTATTATTTGATGCAATTATAAATGGGACTGTTTCCTTAATTCCTATTTCTGATATTTCATTGTTAACATATAAAATGAAGCAAATTTGTATATATTAATTTTGTATCCTTCAAATTTATTGAATCCACTTATTCTAATAGTTTTGGGGTGGCATCTTTAGAATATTCTACAAATAATATCATGTCATCTACAAAGAGTGACAGCTCTACTTTTTCCTTTTCAGCTGGGATCCTTTTTATTTCCTTTTGTTATTTGATTTCTGTGGCTAGGACTTCCAATACTATGTTGAAAAAAGTGACAAGAGTAGGCATATTTTTCTTCTTCCTGACCTAAGAGAAAAGGTTTCAGCTCTCCATCGCGTGTGTTAGCTGTGAGCTTGCACGCATGGCCTTTTTAATATTAAACTGTGCGGCTTCCCTGGTGCCTCGGAGGGTAAAGTGTCTGCCTGCAATATGGGAGGCCCGGGTTCAATCCCTAGGTTGGGAAGATCCCCTGGAGAAGGAAATAGCAACTCACTCCAGTATTCTTGCCTGGAAAATCCCATGGACAGAGGAGCCTGGTAGGCTACAGTCCATGGGGTCCCAGAGTCGGACATGAATGAGCGACTTCACTTCTCTATACCCAATTTATTGAGAGAGTTTTTTTTTATCATATATGGATATTTACATCTGTCAAAAGCTTTTTCTGGCTCTATTGAGATGATTGTTGCTGTTGTTTAGTCAGTAAGTTGCGTCCAACTCTTACGTGAACCTATGGACTCTAGGCCAGCAGGCTTCTCTGCCCACAGTATTTCCCAGGCAAGAACACTGGAGTGAGCTACCATTTCTTTCTCCAGGAGATCATCCTGACCCAGAGATCAAACCTGCATCTCCTGCACTGCAGGCAGATTCTTTATCATTGAGCCACCAGGGAAGTCCCTCACTGAGATGATTATATGATTATTATTCTTCAATTTGTTAATGTGGTAATGTGATGTTGGTTAATTTGTGGATATTGAACCACCTTGCATCCTTGGGCTAAATCCAACTTGAGCACGGTGTATGACTCTTATAGTGTACAGCTGAATTTGGTTTAGTAATAGTTTGTTGAGGATGTTTGCATCCATGTTCCCCAGTGATGTTAGCCTATAACTTTCTTGTGTGTGTGTGTGTGTGTGTGTGTGTGTGTGTGTGTGTGTGGTGGTGGCTTGTGTGTGTGTGTGTGTGTGTGTGTGTGTGTGGTGGTCTCTGATTTTGGTATCAGGGTAATTCTGGCCTAATAGAATGATTTGGAGGTGTTTTTTCCTGTTTAACTTTTTGGAAGAGTTTGAGAAGTATAGGTGTTAACTTTTCTAAATGTTTGGTAGAGTTCAACTGTAAAGCTATAATATCTCATCATGGACTTTTTTCATTAGGAGTTATGTAATTACTGATTCAATTTCATTACCTATAATCGGTCTGTTCATATTTTCTATTTCTTTCTGGTTCAGAAAGAACCAGAACTATCTTTCTTGAAAGATACTACATTTCTAGGAATGTCCATTTCTTCTAGGTTTTCTACCTTATTGGCATATAATTATCTATAATAATCTCTTATTATCTTTTGTATTTTTGTGGTGTTGGTTGCAGCTTCTCCTCTTTAATTTTTAAAATGCATTTAGGCCTTTTCTCTTTCTTCTTGATCAGTCTGGCTAAATCTTTATCAATTTTCTTTATCTTTTCAAAGAACCAGGAGTTAGTTTCATTGCTCTTTCCTGTTTTTGTAAGAATCTATTTCATATATTTCCACTTAGATCTTCATTCCTTCTTTCTTTCTTTCTGATGACACTGGGTTTTGCTTGTTCTTGTTTTTCTAGTTCCTTTGGTCTAAAGTTAGGTGGCTTATTTGAGACTTTTTTGTTCCTGAAGTAAGAACTTCCCTATTAAAACTGCTTTTGTTGTGCTGCGTAGCTTTTGGATCACTATGTTTCCATTTTCATTTGTCTCTAGATATTTTTTATTTCCTATTTGATTTATGCAGTGACCCACAGGTTTTTTAGTAGCTCACTGCTTGGCCTCCATGTTTGTGGGTTTTTCAAGTTTTTTATAGCTGATTTCTATTTCTCATTCTATTGTGGTCAGAAAAATGATTGATATGGTTTCAATTTTCTTAAATTTATTGAGACTAGTTTTGTGGCCTAGCATGTGATCTATCCTGAAGAATGTTTGAAGTGCACCTGAAAAGAATATGTTATCTGCTGCTTTGGGGTGGAATGTTCCATATATAACTATTAAGTCCACCTGGTATACTATGTCATTCAAAGCCAGTATTTTCTTATTGGTTTTCTGTCTGAACTACCTGTCCATTGATGTAAGTGGAGTGTTATAGTTCTTGACTATTTACTGTCAGTTTCTCCTTTTATATTAATATCTGTTAATATTTGTGTATTTAGACACTCCTATATTGGGCGAACTTTGCCAACAAAGGTGTGTGTAGTCAAAGCTATGATTTTCCAGCAGTCATGTTTGGATGTGAGAGTTGGACCATAAAGAAGGCTGAGCACCAAATAATTGATGCTTTCAAATTCTGGTGCCAGAAAAGACTGAGAGTTCCTGGACTGCAAGGAGATCAAACCAATCAATCCTAAAGGAAATCAACCCTGAATACTCATTGGAAGTACAGTTGCTGAAGCTGAAGCTCCATACTTTGGCCACCTGACACAAAAAAACCTACTCATTGGGAAAGACCCTGATGCTAGGAAAGACTGAAGGCAAAAGGAGGAAGAGGTGGAAGAGGATGAGACAGTTAGATAGCATCACTGACTCAATGCACGTGAATTTGAGCAAACTCCAGGAGATAGTGAATAACAGAGGAAGGAGTCTGGCATGCTGCAGTCCATGGCGTCACAGAGTCAGACATGACTTAGTGGCGGAACAACAACAACAAATGCCCTAAAATCATTCTCTCCACTCATTCATTGTAAGCAAACACTAAATTAGATATTCTTGTTTCTTGTAAAGTCAAAATTTCAATATTATTTCAGTTAAAATAGTAAAATACAAAAAATAATAAAAAGATATGGTTACATTTTGCAATACATATGAATATTGAAGCACTGTGTTGCATAATTGAAACTAACACAATGTTATATTTCAGTTGTACATCAATAAAAAGTTTAACAGTTGGGAAAATTATAGCACCATATAGAAAAATATAAAATAAATTGAAAAATACTACTTTGCAAATAATTCAGATCAGTTCAGTCGCTCAGTCGTGTCCGACTCTTTGCGACCCCATGAACTGCAGCACGCCAGGTCTCTCTGTCCATCACCAACTCCCGGAGTCTACTCAAACCCATGTCCATCAAGTCGGTGATGCCATCCAACTATCTCATCCTCTGTTGTCCCCTTCTCCTCCTGCCCCCAATACTACCCAGCATTAGGGTCTTTTTCAATGAGTCAACCCTTCACATGAGGTGGCCAAAGTATTGGAGTTTCAGCTTCAACATCAGACCTTCCAATGAACACCCAGGATTGATCTCTTTTAGGATGGATTGATTGGATCTCCTTGCAGTCCAAGGGACTCTCAAGAGTCTTCTCCAACACCACAGTTCAAAAGCATCAATTGTTCGGCACTCAGCTTTCTTCAGTGTCCAACTCTCACATCCATACATGACCACTGGAAAAACCACAGCCTTGACTAGATGGACTTTTGTTGGCAAAGTAATGTCTCTGCTTTTAAATATGCTGTCTAGGTTGGCCATAACTTTCCTTCCAAGGAGTAAGCATCTTTTAATTTTATGGCTGCAGTCACCATCTGCAGTGATTCTGGAGGCCAAAAAAAATAAAGTCTGACACTGTTTCCACTGTTTCCCCATCTATTTCCCATGAAGTGATGGGACCTGATGCCATGATCTTAGTTTTCTGAACGTTGAGCTTTAAGCCAACTTTTTCACTCTCCTCTTTCACCTTCATCAAGAGGCTCTTTAGTTCTTCTTCACTTTCTGCCATAAGGGTGGTGTCATCCGCATATCTGAGGTTATTGATATTTCTCCTGGCAATCTTGATTCCAGCTTGTGTTTCTTCCAGCCCAGCGTTTCTCATGATGTACTCTTCATATAAGTTAAATAAGCAGGGTGACAATATACAGCCTTGACGTACTCCTTTTCCTATTTGGAACCAGTCTGTTGTTCCATGTCCAGTTCTAACTGTTGCTTCTTGACCTGCATACAGTTTTCTCAAGAGACAGGTGAGATGGTCTGGTATTCCCATCTCTTTCAGAATTTTCCACAGTTTATTGTGATCCACACAGTCAAAGGCTTTGGCATAGTCAATAAAGCAGAAATAGATGTTTTTCTGGAACTCTCTTGCTTTTCTGATGATCCAGTGGATATTGGCAATTTGATCTCTGGTTCCTCTGCCTTTTCTAAAACCAGCTTGAACATCTGAAAGTTCACGGTTCACGTATTGCTGAAGCCTGGCTTGGAGAATTTTGAGCATTACTTTACTAGCATGTGAGATGAGTGCAATTGTGCGGTAGTTTGAGCATTCTTTGGCATTGCCTTTCTTTGGGATTGGAACGAAAACTGACCTTTTCCAGTCCTGTGGCCACTGCTCAGTTTTCCAAATTTGCTGGCATATCGAGTGCAGCACTTTCATAGCATCACCTTTGAGGATTTGAAATAGCTCAACTGGAATTCCATCACCTCCACTAGCTTTGTTTGTAGTGATGCTTTCTAAGGCCCACTTGACTTCACATTCCAGGATGTCTGGCTCTAGGTGAGTGATCACACCATCGTGATTATCTGGGTCGTGAAGATCTTTTTTGTACAGTTCTTCTGTGTATTCTTGCCACCTCTTCTTAATATCTTCTGCCTCTGTTAGGTCCATACCATTTCTGTCCTTTATCGAGCCTATCTTTGCATGAAATGTTCCTTTGGTATCTCTAATTTTCTTGAAGAGGTCTCTAGCCTTTCCCAATCTGTTGTTTTCCTCTATTTGTTTGCACTGATTGCTGAGGAAGGCTTTCTTATCTCTCCTTGCTATTCTTTGGAACTCTGCATTCAGATGGGAATATCTTTCCTTTTCTCCTTTGCTTTTCACTTCTCTTCTCTTCCAAGCTATCTGTAAGGCCTCCTCAGACAGCCATTTTGCTTTTTGGCATTTCTTTTCCATGGGGATTTTCTTGATCCCTGTCTCCTGTACAATGTCATGAACCTCTGTCCATAGTTCATCAGGCACTCTGTCTATCAGGCAAATAATTACCTTTTAGTTATTCTCTTCTACATTTATTATTTCCTTTGTGTTTCATTTTAATTAATGGATTATATTTTAGAGCAGTTTTAAGTTCACAGAAGAGTTGAGCAAAAAGTACAGGGAGTTTCTTATGCTCCCCTGCTTCCCCTTCCCCTACTATTAACATCTTGAGTTAGTGTGGTGCACCTGGTACAGTTAATAAACCAACAATGATACAATATTATTAACTGAAGTCCATAATTAACTGTAGGGCTTACTCTTTGTGTTATTCAGTTCTATAGGTTTTGAAAAACACATAATATTGTGCATCCACCTTTACAGTATCAAACAAATAGTTTCACTACCCTAAAACCCCACTGTGTGTCTATTCATACAACCTTCATCCTCTCTCCCAGAGCCCCTAACAACCATGGATTACTTTTTTTATCTATACTTCTTTTGTCTTTTCCAGAATGTGATATAGTTGGAATTATACATTTTATGTAGTTCATATCAGTTTCTTTTAATTTGCTTTATGCTTTTAAGATGACTTTCAATGGCTTGATAGCTCATTTCTTTTTATTGCTAAGTAACACTTCACTGTACAGATATGCCATAGTGTTTATCCATTTACCTATTAAAGACAATTAGTTAGTTGCTTCCAATATGTGGAAGATTTCTCATTCCTTTTCTCTGTCTTTCACTGTGTGCTGCATTAGGAAATAGGAAAGATAAAATTGGGCATCATTATTATATTGTCCTAGAGTTTAAAGGAATATCTATACTTCATTCAAATACAATGGTGGCTTTGTGCTTACAAGTTAAGCAGAAAGATTCTTAAAACTGAATATGATTTTTAAATATACAAAAGACCAAGGAAGGGCGATTCTTCAAAAAGTTAGTGATATCTTTATTCAAGTCTTATTTTAAATATGTCAATAAAGATTTATACTTTTAAAAATTCTACATAGTTAACTTTTTTGAACAATATAAATTTTTAATGATTTGAAATTTATTTTTTTGCGTCATTTTACATATTTGTTTTAAAACACTTTGAATGTTTTGAAGAATTAATATTCTTATAATGGTCATAATACCCAAAGTAGTCTACAGATTTAATGCAATATCTCTCAAAATATCCATGATATTTTTCACATAACTACAACAAACAATTCTAAGATCTTCATGGAAACATGAAAGACCCAGAATTGTCAAAATAATCCTGAGGATAAAGAGCAAAGCAGGAGGCATTACCTGCTCAGACTTCAGACAATACTGCTAAGATACAGTAATCAAAACAGCATGTCATTGGCACAAAATCAGACATATGGATCAATGGAACCAAATCGAGAGCCCAGAAATAAACCCACACTCCTATGGACAATTAATCTCCAACAAAGGAGGCAAGAATATACTATGAGGAAAAGACAGTCTCTTCAGCAAGTGGTACTGGGAAAGCTGAACAGCTGCATGTAAGTCAGTGAAGCTAGAACACACCCTCACACTTACATATAAGACAGAATATCATAAAACTCCTTGAGGAGAACATAGGCAAAATGTTCTCTGACATAAATACTACCAATGTTTTCTTGGGTTAGCCTCCCAAGGCGATAGAAATAAAAACAAAAGTAAACAAATGGGGCCTATTCAAACTTATAAACCTTTTCACAACAAAGGAAACCATAACAAAACAAATAGGCAACCTACGGACTGGGTGGCAAATGATGTGACAGACAAGGGCTTAATTTCCAAAATACACAAACAACTCCTACAATTCCATAACAAAAAAACCAAACAACCCAATCAAACAATGGGCAGAAGACCCCAATAACATTTATCCAGAGAAGAGACACATGACCAACAGACACAGGAAAAGATGCTCATTACCACTAATCATTAGATAAATGAAAATCAAAACAACAAGAAGGTACTAACTCACACCAGTCAGAATGGCAATCATTAAAATGTCTACAAATGGTAAATGTTAGGGAGGGTGTGGAGAAAAGGGAACCATATTACAGTATGGAAAAACATGTAAACTGGTACGGCCACTATGGAAAACAGTATGGAGGTTCCTCAAAAAACTGAAAATAGAGTTGCCATATGATACAGAAATCCCACTCCTTGGCATATACCCAGTAAAAACTATAATTCAAAAAGATATAAGCATCCATATGTTCATAACAGAAAAATTTACAATAGCCAAAACATGGAAACAACCTAAATGTCTGTTGACAGATGAATGGATACAGACGAATGGAACACTGCTTAGTCATTAAAAAAAAAAGGCTTCCCTTGTGGCTCAGCTGGTAACGAATCTTCTTGCAACGTGGGAGATCTGGGTTTGAAACTTGGGTTGAGAAGATCCCCTGGAGAAGGGAAAGGCTACCCACTCCAGTATTCTGGCCTGGAGAGTTCCATGGACTGTAGAGTCCATGGAGTCACAAAGAGGCGGACACAACTGAGCGACTTTCACTTCACAGCCTAAAAAAGAAAGAAGTAATTCCATTGGCAGCAACATGGATGGACCTAGAGATTATCATACTAAGTGATGTAAGTCAGAAAGAGAGAGACAAATACATATGATATCACTTACATGTAGAACCTAAAATATGACACAAATGAACGTACCTTCAAAACAAAATCAGACTCACAGAAATGGAGACCAGACTAGTGGTCGCCAAGGGGGAGGAGCGGTGGGAGAGGGAAGGACTGGGAGTCTGAGATCAGCAAATTCAAACCAGTTCACGTAGGATGAATAAACACGGCTCTCCTGTATAGCACAGGGAACTATATTCAACGTCCTGTGATAAGTCATAATGGAAAAGAATATGAAAAATAATATTCAATAACTGAGTCACTTCACTGTACAACAGAAGTTAAACGCAACATTTTAAATCAACTATATTTCAATATTATCTAAAAAAAACTTTAAATGCTTATCAGAGCAAGGAGATAACTCATGTTTTCCACCATGACTTTGAAAGCTTTCTAGTTTTTAATCACTGAAAGTGAAGTGAAAGTGAAAGTCGCTCAGTCGTGTCCGACTCTTTGCAACCCCATGGACTATGCAATCCATGGAATTCTCCAGGCCAGAATACTGAAGTGGGTAGCCTTTCCCTTCTCCAGGGGATCTTCCCAACCCAGGGATCAAACCCAGGTCTCCCGCACTGCAGGCAGATTCTATACCGTCTGAGCCACCAGGGAAGCCCAAGAATACTGGAGTGGGTAGCCTATTCCTTCTTCAGGAGATCTTCCCCATCCAGGAACTGAACCAAGTTCTCCCTCATTGCAGGCGGATTCTTTACCATCTGAGCCACCAGGGAAGCCCAGGAATACTGGAGTGGGTAGCCTATCCCTTCTCCAGCAGATCTTCCCGACTCGGGAATCGAACCGGAGTCTTCTGCACTGCAAGTGGATTCTTTACCAACTGAGCTATCAGAGAAGCCCTTTTAATTATTAGTAATATTCAGTTTGTTCAGTTCAGTTCAGTCGCTCAGTCATGTCCAACTCTTTGCGACCCCATAGACATATACATGTGTGTGTGTGTATTCATACATATATTCATACAAAATTTTTCTAGTCACTTTCCCAAGTATTTCCATTACTCTAGGTTTTTTTTCTCTTGTTAGTTCTTACACTGTGATGTTTTGTGAGGTTACATATCTAAGATCACATTTGTTCTGTAGAAAATACTTATGGAAATTTCCAGCTTTCAAAATAAGCTCTATAACACGCCTTTTACTTTGTTACATCTACTTTGTTTTTCCATGTATTTAACTTTTTCTCATTAGACCTGCAGTAGATTAACTACAGTGAATTAAAATCCTCTCCTTTTCCTTTTATTTTACATAATTTTCTTCTGTTATTTTGTGCATGCATGAATGTTTCATGCATTAGTGTTATAAGCATTATAATTAATACCATATATTGCAATGATTATATTTCACTTATGATAGCTTTTCCCTTGACTCTGTCATTTTTGCTAACCCTTTATACCTTTGGTCCATTTGTTCTCAACACAGATCTAAGAGCACCAAATCCCTGGGACTACACTTGACACAGTAGTCACATCTTTGCTGGGCATGGCATTCCTGCATTTCATTCTTTTCCCTCATAATATTTAAATATTATTGTATTATCTTCTGATTTTGATAGTATGATATAGAAGTAAAAGCTAGACAAATTTTAATTCCTTCGCTCTTTAATTTTAAGATGGAAAGGGAATAAAAAATTTTTTCTACTCTGAAAGATATGAAATAGCCAGAGTATGTCTTATATTTTTCTTTTTTATTCATCTAAGAGAGTAAGGACTTCCCTGGTGCCTCAGATGGTAAAGAATCTGCCTGCAATGCAGGAGACCTGAGTTCGATCTCTGGGTTGGGAAGAGCCATGGAGAAGGAAATGGCAACCCATTCCAGTATTCTTGCCTGGAAAATCCCATGGACAGAAGAGCCTGGCATGTTGCAGTTCATGGGGTGGCAAAGAGTTGGATACGGCTGAGCGACTAATACTTTTCCAAGAGAGTAAGACATTATTGTCTCATTTTTTTTAACATCTGTATTTCTCATGTATACTATTGATTATCAACATGTTCTTTTATTCTGACTTTTTATTAAGTAACTCCTATTTTCTCTCAAATTTATCTTTTAATTTCTTATGTCTCACCATGGTGGTGGTGGTTTAGTCGCTAAGTCGTGTCCGACTCTTGCAACCCCGTGGCCTGTAGCCTGTCAGGCTCCTCTGTCCATGGAATTTTCCAGACAAGAATACTGGAGTGGGCTGCCATTTCATCTCCAGGGGAACTTCCCAACCCAGGCTTGGGTCTCCTGTGCTGCAGGCAGATTCTTTACCAACTGAGCTATGAGGGAAGCCCTGAGTATACGCAATGGTATATGTCACTAGTCCAACTTTCTGAATCATTGTTTCTGCTGTGTATTGTTTCCAAAGATAGCAAAATTGTGACAGCAGAATTCTACCTTTTCTTCCATATCCTCTTCTATCACTGCAAATAGAAAACTACTATCTTTTAAAATTCTACACAAAACCCATTTCAAGTATTATTATCTGAGAATTAAGAAAGTAATCTTGGGAAATTTGATGAAAAAGTCAATTATCTGGTCTCAGTCATAAGTGAGTTCTATGCTACAAATGAGAGGAAAGGGAAAAATATTTAAAGGACATCATTGTAGGTTCACATTCTTAATTTAATTCAGTTAAATTTAATTCAATGGGCATATCATTAAAGGATAGGCATACTCTCAGTGTTGAAAGTCAGGTTTAAGTCCTAACCACTTCTGGATTTTATCTACAGACTAGATGTTGGAATGATTTATCCTATCTCATCATGCCACACCAGTTTTATACACTTAAGTTTGGGGCTAGAATTTTGAAAGAATTTCCCTCAGCTCTTGCCTGAAGCAGAGAGCATCCTGGAGCCACTGAGGTCTGGGGATTGTTTGCTACCAGTGTTAATCACTCAGTCATATCCCATTCTTTGTGATCCCATGGACTGTAGCCCACCAGGCTTCTCAGTCCATGGAATTCGCCAGGGAAGAATACTAGAGTGAGTGGCCATTTCTTTCTCCAGGGGATCTTCCCAACCCAGGGATTGACAGAGGGATGGGACCTGAGTCACCCACATTGCAGGCAGATTCTTTACCATCTGAGCCATTAGGGAAGCCCTAACTACCAGAGCAAAGCTAACACTACTGGGTTGAGGGTTATAACTGTATGCTAGGGCTCCCATGACAAAGTACTATCAACTAGGTGGCTTAATCGACAGAAACATTCTTTTCCCATTCTGAAGGCTGGAAATCCAAGATTAAGGTGATGGCAGGGTTAGTTCCTTCTGAGAGTTGTGGGGGACAGTCTGCTCCATGCCCCTCCCCTACCTTCTGTGGTTTGCTAGAAACCATTGGCATTCTCCGACTGGTAGGTGCATCACCCTGATCTTTGTCTTTATGTTCATTTCATGTACCCACTGTGTGTATGTCCATCTCTGCGTCCAAATTTCTCCTTTTTGTAGGGACACCAGTCATACTGGATTATGGTCCACTCTACTGACCTCAACTTAACTTCATCATCTGCAAAGGAGTCTGTTTCCAAATAAGGTCACAAGTGCTGGGGGTTAAGATTTCAACATCCTCTGAGTGAGTGAGTGAGTGAGTGAGTGAAGGTCACTCAGTCGTGTCCAACTCTTTGTGACCCCATGGATTATACAGTCCATGGAATTCTCCAGGCCAGAATACTGGAGTGGGTAGCCTGTCTCTTCTCCAGGGGATCTTCCCAACCCAGGTATCAAACCCAGGTCTCCCACATCACAGGCGATTCTTTACCAGCTGAGCCACAAGGGAAGCCCTCAGCATCCTTTTGTAGGATATAATTCAACCCACAACAGAAGAGGGCATCAGATTAGCAAGGTTAAGTAAGGGTTTCAGCTTCGATCAGTAGCAACCTTTCTATACTTGTGTTTTAATCAGATGACAGCAAGTTAGGGACTAGATCAAATTAGCTATTACAGATGTTTTCAATCCTGCTTCTTCAGGATAAAATACATAAAAAATATCTTCTGGTGATTTTAAATATTCTTCAATATTTTAGGGTTTGCCGAGTGGCTCAGACAGTAGAGAATATGTCTGCAATGTGGGAAACCCAGGTTCAATGCCTGGGTTGGGAAGATCCCCTGGAGAAGAAACTGGCTACCCATTCCAATATTCTTGCTTGGAGAATGAGATGGACAGGGGAGCTTGGTGGGCTACAGTCCACGGGGTCCCAAAGAGTCAGACCCAACTGAGTGACTAACACTTTCACTTTCAATATTTTTGTTTAGGCCAATGAAAACATTTTCCTTACAGATTAAATGATCTCCTATGCTTTTTGGAGAAATTAGAAGTGGAGACCTATTGGTGTTTTCCAGAACTCAGCCATCTTCCTAGACATTATCAGTTGGAGATTATTGTCAGGAAGAACGACTTTCTGTCAATCTCAATCAAAGTAAAATGGCAAACACATGGTATAATTTCTACTTTCCAATATCCAATAGAAATGCTTAAAACAACATCAATGGTGATTTTATAATGATTTTCAATGACTCATCCAACATTTTATTATGCTGGGCATTCATTCATACACACACACACTCACTCATTCAGTTGGTGATAGCCAACCCAAATTTAGTGCAAGAAGTCTGTATTCAACCATAGCCTTCATTCCAATTAAAGGTAATAATACTGGAAGCCCTCACAGATATTAATTTTCTGTTTTTCCTTCATACATTTTTTTAGCATGGATAGCAGTAGCAGTGTTAGTCACTCAGTCATGTCTGACTCTCTGTGACCCCATGAACTGTAGCCCACCAGGCTCCTCTGTTCATGGGATTCTTCAGGCAAGAATAGAGGAGTGGATTGCCATTCCCTTCACTAGAGGATCTTCCTGACCTAGGAATCAAACCCAGGTCTTTTGCATTGCAGGCAGAGTCTTTAACATCTGAATTACAGGGAAGATCCAGATTTGGCATGGATACTTCTAAGCAGATATTTTCTTCTATGCCTATATTTCCAAAGTTTCATCACTTTAGGTTCCAGTATTTAAGACTTGGATTTTAGGGGTTTTGCAAGCAAATGTTAGTAAGGTAATAAGTGACTTAATGAATGAACTCAAGATCACTTTTACTGAAGAAGGTGGTTTTCAGCCAACATCATCAATTCGCATTGTTCCTTGTGATAGCACTAATTTCTAGGACCTTTTACCATTAAAATACTCCTGATTAAATATATCAAACTGATAGTTATAAAAATACTACTTTTGCTTTGGGTTAAACTTATAAATCTTTTCACTAAGTTAACACATATATATTATATGGAATATTTTGCCATCAAATTTGTATCTGCCATCACATTTACTCTATACTGAAATATTTATTATTGGCCTGAAATCATAGGAATCCTTACCTTCACCATGATTATGTAAAGTATATCATGTCGTTTACTGGGTTTCCAAAGCTCTAGGACCTGGAAGATAATTGGATGCTGGAAAAAGCTGTCTTAGTTCCAAGGTTTCCCCTCGACTGTACAGAAAGACTGGCAATCCCAGATCCATCCCCCAGAGGCCACATGGAGTCTGGAATTTCAAATGCAGTCAGCGTGTCTGTGTCTCCGATGGCTGGAAATGATCATTGACATTCAGACAGGTAGTCTCCTTTATTAGCTTTTATTTTCTCTAGAATTTACCTTCAATATGACTGTCATTGCTGAAAGGACCTAGAAACACAAAAAGGATGAAAATAAAGAATGACAATGCAGGAGCAAGAAGGAGGGCTGAGCAATCAGAACATGACTTTCCATAATGTCTGAAAGGTTATAAGGCAGCTATCTTCCAGAATTTATTTTCTGTATATATCTAATTGATTGCCATGTCATTAAGTAAAAGTTTTGATCTATTTCATTTTTTCTCAAGCTGCTACATGAATTCATATTTCATATTCATCATATAACTGAGAGAAGCTTTCATTTTTCATGGATAGTACAAGGAATGAAAGAGGGGTAAAGATTCAGAGGCAAAGACAAGAAAGGAGCAAAACTCAAGATTCAGAGAATTCTGACAATGCGCTCCACGACAGAGAAGGGTGTGGAAGTGGCTGGGAGGGTAAACTCTAGGACTCAATCTGAGAGAAAACTTCCTCCTGCACTCTCTGGGGATAAAAAGCCTGTTAGAATTACATTATTGAGATGGGATAAATGCCTTATATAAACAGGACAGCAGTGGCTCTTCTGGGTGATGAACATGAGGCAGGGGATGGTGTCCAGGAGCTTGGTCAGGGTTCACTGCCTCCAGGATTATGTCATGGCTGCAAAATGCAATTTATCATGATATTGTTGGATTAAGGATTGCATTAAGGAGTCTACCGTGAGCTCAGATCTCCTTACTGAGGTGCTAGAGATGGCGTATTGGGTGTGAGCATCAAAGAATTCTGTGCATTATGAGTGTTGCACAGACAGACATACCCCTTTAGGGTGGTGGTGACAAAGCTATAGCAATGAAGAAAGCAGCCTTCCCATGCACATATCTTCTAGTCAAAAGCCGTCTCCGTCATCTCTGGCCCAGAGGCACTGGTGCTCATGGACACTTGCGATATCCTAGTGAATATCCCTGAAGAAACCTTCTTACGGTGAGACTATCTCACCTGACCCTAAAAAATACAGTCTAGACAGCAAGATACCTACCTGGCGACTTCACGTGTCCATCAAGTACACAATAGAGAACATTCAACCACAGCCAATACCTTCTTGGCTTCATGCAGACTTGTTGGCTGGACTGAAGATAGATATTCCATTTCTGGGTATTCAAATGTCATTTCTTAAGATGGTTTCCCAGTTGCTACAGAAATATTCAAACCAGAAGTCCACATGAGGATATATTTATCAAGTAACCCCAGCAGAAGACCTGAGATGGAAGCCTTATAGAGGCACACTTTGAATATGGTGGACAGCCAGGAAGTAATGCCCCTCCTTTTATCACAGGCTGTACTCAGTTGGTTTAACTACCATGCAAAGCTACAGAAATGGTTCCAGGTTGAAGGACAATGGGATAGCAGAACTAGACCTGACTAGTTCCTTTCCACTAGTAGATTGGGTAGATTTCCCTGTGGAGAGGGTAGAATCTCTTTTACCATACAACCTGCCTCACTGCAAATTGCTCCTGTGTTCCCTCCCATATTTGCCATTACTTGCAATGGGCCTACTTGAGAAACATCAAGTGGGAGAAGGAATAAGCAGATACATTCGTGGGTTTTTATCTCCCTTCCTTGGACAGGGAGCTGCCACACATTTATGCTCCTGCAGCTGAACCACCATTTGTGGCTACCCTTCAGAGGAGGTGAGGGCAGGTCTCTACCCTGGCTCCTGCCTAGTTTCACAAATGCCTATCAGTTTGGAAAATTCAGGGGTTGATAATAATAGCAGTAAGATAGTACTGTAAAATAATCAAAACAATAAGAAACGTTATTGAAAGTTTATTATATTCCAACCACAGTGGGTAGCATCACTGACTCAGTGGACATGGGTTTGAGCAAGCTCTGGGAGTTGGTGATGGACAGGGAAGCCTGGCGTGCTGCAGCCCTTGGGTCACAAAAGTCGGACATGACTGAGCAACTGAACTGACTGAAGCACCATGCTACATGCTTTACATATACTATCTTTCTTGTTCTCACAAAAACTCTATGACATAGATACTATGGCAGTCTCAGGAATATGAGATGGATAGGCTGAAATAACTTCCCTGATGTCACATATTGAGTGAGTAGCGGAAGAAAGCTGAAATTCAGTTCCATCAGATGTAAAGCCCACACTCTTAAACATGGTCTGGAACACACAGACATTTTACATATACATATATCCATAATATACAGATGAGAAAGATTATTCTCTGAAAAGAGATTTTGCAAGGCTCTCTCAGCTCCGTTCAGTCGCTCAGTCGTGTCCGACTCTTTGCGACCCCATGAATCGCAGCACGCCAGGCCTCCCTGTCCATCACCAACTCCCAGAGTTTACACAAACCCATGTCTATCGAGTCGGTGATGCCATCCAGCCATCTCATCCTCTGTTGTCCCCTTCTCCACATGCCTTCAATCTTTCCCAGCATCAGGGTCTTTTCCAATGAGTCAACTCTTCGCATGAGGTGGCCAAAATATTGGAGTTTCAGCTTCAACATTAGTCCTTCCAATGAACACCCAGGACTGATCTCCTTTAGGATGGACTGGTTGGATCTGCTTGCAGTCCAAGGGACTCCCAAGAGTCTTCTCCAACACCACAGTTCAAAAGCATCAATTCTTCAGTGCTCAGGTTTCTTTATAGTCCAACTCTCACATCCATACATGACTACTGGAAAAACCATAGCCTTGACTAGATGGACCTTTGTTGGCAAAGTAATTTCTCTGTTTTTTAATATGCTGTCTAGGTTGGTCATAGCTTTTCTTCCAAGGAGCACGCGCTTTTTAGTTTCATGGCTACAGTCACTATCTGCAGTGATTTTGGAGCCCAACAAAATAAAGTTTGTCACTGTTTCCACTGTTTCCCCATCTATTTGCCATGAAGTGATGGGACTGGATGCCATGATCTTCATATTTTGAATGTTGAGTTTTAAGCCAGCTTTTTCACTCTCCTCTTTCATTTCACCAAAAGGCACCTTAATTCCTCTTCACTTTCTGCCATAAGGGTGGTATCATCTGCATATCTGAGGTTATCGATATTTCTCCCGGCAATCTTGATTCCAGCTAGTGCCTCATCCAGCCTGGCATTCCTCATGATGTACTCTGCAAATAAGTTAAATAAGCAGGGTGATAATATACATACAGCCTTGATGAACTCCTTTCCCTATTTGGAACCATTCTGTTGTTCCATGTCAAGTTCTAACTGTCGCTTCTTGACCTGCATACAGATTTCCCTGGAGGCAGGTCAGGTGGTCTGGTATTCCCTACTCTTTAAGAATTTTCCAGTTTGTTGTGATCCACACAGTTAAAGGCTTTGGTGTAATCAACAAAGCAGAAGTAGATGTTTTTCTGGAATTCTCTTGCTTTTTCTATGATCCAACAGATGCTGGCAATTTGATCTCTGGTTCCTTTGCCTTTTCCAAATCCAGCTTGCACATCTGGAGGTTCACAGTTCATGTACTGTTGAAGCCTGGCTTGGAGAATTTTGAGCGTTACTTTGCATGTGAGATGAGTGCAGTTGTGCAGTAGTTTGACCATTCTTTGGCATTGTCCTTCTTTGAGATTAGAATGAAAATTGACCTTTCCCTGTCCTGTGGCCACTGCTGAGTGTTCCATATTTGGTGGCATATTGAGTGCAGCACTTTCACAGTATCATCTTTCAGGATTTGAAATAGCTCAACTGGAATTCCATCACCTCCACTTGACTTTGTATTCCAGGATCTGGCTCTAGATGACTGATCACACCATCATGGTTATCTGTGTCTTGAGATCTTTTTTGTATAGTTCTTCTGTGTATTCTTGCCACCTCTTCTTAATATCTTCTGCTTCTGTTAGGTCCATACCATTTCTGTCCTTTATCAAGTCCATCTTTGCATGAAATGTTCCCTTGGTATCTCCAATTTTCTTGAAGAGAACTCTAGTCTCTCCCATTCTATTGTTTTTCTCTATTTCTTTGCATTGATCACTGAGGAAGGCTTTCTTATCTCTCTTTGCTATTCTTTGAAGCCCTGTATTCAAATGGGTATATCTTTCCTTTCCTCCTTTGCCTTTAGCTTCTCTTCTTTTCTCAGATATTTGTAAGGCCACCTCAGACAGCCATTTTGCCTTTTTGCATTTCTTTTTCTTGCAGATGGTTTTGATCACTGCCTCCTGTACAATGTCATGAACTTCTATCCATAGTTCTTCAGGCACTCTGTCTATCAGATCTAATCCCTTGAATCTATTTCTCACTTCCACTGTATAATTGTAAGGGATTTGATCTAGGTCATACCTGAATGATGTAGTGGTTTTCCCTACTTTCTTCAATTTAAGCTGATGGAAGCTGGCAAGATGGCAGAGTAGAAGGACATGCGCTGATCTTCTCCTGCAAGAACTCCAAAATTACAACTCGCTGCTGAACAACCATCCATAGGAGAATGTTGGATCCCACCAAAGAAAGGTACCACACATCCAAGGGCAAAGGAGAAGCACCAATAAGATGGTAGGAGGGGCAAAATCACATTTAGAATCAAACCCATGCTCAACAGAGACTCTTGTCAGAGCTCAAACAAAACTTCGTGTGCACCAGGACCCAGAGACGCCACAGAGATTGACCAGACCTGTGCTTGCGTCTCCTGCAGAGGCACAGGTCAGTAGTGGCCTGCCAGAGGGGCAGGAGCTCTGCATGAAGCTCCCTAGTCTCACAGCCTGTGGCATAAGCCCTCTTGGAGGAGTCACCCTTGAGCAGCCAAGCAGATGACCCACAAAATGCAGAACAATTATACCAAAGAAATTCTTGCACTGTTAAGAAAGTTCTAGGACCCACAACAGATTTCCCAACCTGGGGATCCGGCAAAGGGACTGAGAACTGCCAGAGAATTTGGCTTTGGAGGCCAGTGGGATTTGATTACAGAACTTACAAAGGACTGGGGAAACCAACTCTTAGAGGGCACAAACAAAACTCAGGATGGTAGAGTGGGGAAGTGGAAGAAACACGAGGCCCTGATGGCACCAGAGTCCTGCTGAATGATTGCTCAACTTTGTCTGACAGGATGAAAAAAAAAACTCCTATTTGTTTAAATCATTGTTTCATGGATTTTCTTCTGCTTTCAGTTCAGTGCAGTTCAGTCGCTCAGTCATGTCCGACTCTGCGACCCCATGGACTGCAGCACACCAGGCCTCCATGTTCATCACCAACTCCCAGAGTTTACCCAAACCCATGTCCATTGAGTCAGTGATGCCATCCAACCATCTCATCCTCTCTCGCCCCCTTCTCCTCCTGCCTTCAATCTTTCCCAGCATCAGGGTCTTTTCCAATGAGTCAGCTCTTCGCATCAGGTGGCCAAAGTATTGGAGTTTCAGCTTCAGCATCAGTCATTCCAATGAACACCCAGGATTGATCTCCTTTAGGATGGATTGATTGGATCTCCTTGCAGTCCAAGGGACTCTCAAGAGTCTTCTCCAACACCACAGTTCGAAAGCATCAATTCTGCGGCGCTCAGCTTTCTTCACCGTCCAACTCTCACATCCATACATGACTACTGGAAAAACCATAGCCTTGACTAGATGGACTTTTGTTGGCAAAGTAATGTCTCTGCTTTTTAATATGCTGTCTAGGTTGGTCATAACTTTTCTTCCAAGGAGTAAACGTCTTTTAATTTCATGACTGTAGTCACTATCTGCAGTGATTTTGGAGCCCAAAAAACTAAAGTCAGCCACTGTTTCCACTGTTTCCCCATCTATTTGCCATGAAGTGATGGGACCAGATGCCATGATCTTAGTTTTCTGAATGTTGAGCTTTAAGCCAACTTTTTCACTCTCCTCTTTCACTTTCATCAAGAGGCTCTTTAGTTCTTTTTCACTTTCTGCCAGAAGGGTGGTGTCATCTGCATATCTGAGGTTATTGATATTTCTCCCGGCAATCTTGATTCCAGCTTGTGCTTCTTCCAGCCCAGCGTTTCTCATGATGTACTCTGCATATAAGTTAAGTAAGCAGGGTGACAATATACAGCCGTGATGTACTCCTTTTCCTATTTGGAACCAGTCTGTTGTTCCATGTCCAGTTCTAACTGTTGCTTCCTGACCTGCATACAGATTTCTCAAGAGACAGGTCAGGTGGTCTGGTATTCCCATCTCTTTCAGAATTTTCCACAGTTTACTGTGATCCATACAGTCAAAGGCTTTGGCATAGTCAATAAAGCAGAAATAGATGTTTTTCTGGAACTCTCTTGCTTTTTCGATGACCCAGTGGATGTTGGCAATTTTTAAGCAGAATATATTCCTAATCAATGTAAATATTAATGAACACTAGTTTCATATTTGATAGCTCAAATTTAAGAATTAAAAACTCTTCTTTCCTAAGTCTTGCTGTAGGGGTGTTACTTGGTAGTGAGAGGGTAACAGGCAGGAAAGCCAGGGTCTCCAAATGGAGGAAATAGGCTGCAAGTGTCAGACATTTTTTTTCCTCTCTTAAGTGGCAGGAGGAAACTAACTACTAGTGTTATATTTTCCCCCTTCTCTGTACATATTTAAAAAGAGGTTTCTTTCAAAATTCTGTGTTGCCTTGACGACACCTGGCTCCACCTGAACTTAACTCTTCTCAAACCTTGAGCTAACCAATGCGTTTTTCTTATGGAAATGTTTGTCGTAAGCTACATTAATGAGCTATGTATTTACCGTAGACTCTGTTTTCAAGTCGGTTCCCCTAAGACTCAGAACCAACTTGACAAACGTCTATGTTTTACTCATACATTGTTCTCCTAATCTATGTTAATGAAACTCTATTCTACTTGGAAACCTGCCTTTCTTCCATATTCATGTCAATCGTTTTATGGCCCGGGATGACTCACCTGGTGCCAATGTTATTTCAAAATGCATGTTGTGGGTAAGGGGCCTGGTGCCAGTCTCTGAGTTTTGAGACATCTCCTTTCTATAATTAACAGCCTGCTAGTAACTATGTAATATCTGGTTAAAGACTAGCAGAGGAGCACTCTTTCTGCCCCCCTCTGATGTCTATGTCAGAAGCTTTCTCTATCTCTTTTGTACTTTAATAAAACTTTATTATACAAAAGCTCTGAGCAATCAAGCCTTGTCACTGGCCCTGGATTGAATCCTTCTCCTCCGAGGTCAAGAATCCCAGCATCTTTCATGGCTCAGCGACAGCCTTTCAGTAGTGGGCCCTTTTAGATTATGGCAATACTCCTCCCAAACTACAAGGCTTTCCTTCCTTTTTTTCTTGCTTTATTTTTTATTTTATTGTTATAAGTTTAAGATATATACATAAGCCTAATAGTAATCACATGGGAAAATCTTGTATTAATAGTAATTTTTATGAAAATTTTATTGGCGTTATAGTTGATTTATAATGTTAGTCTCTGCTGTACAGCAAAGGGAATCAGTTATACATATACATATATCCACTCTTTTTAAGATTCTTTTCCCATATAGCTTGTTACAGAGTACTGAGTCGAGCTCCCTGTGCTATACAGCAGGTCCTTATCAATTATCTATTTTATATGTAGTCAGCTTCCCTGGTGGCTCAGAGGGTAAAGAATCTGGCTACAATGCAGGAGACCTGGGTTTGATCCCTGGATCGGGAAGATCTCTCAGAAAAGGGAATGGCTACCCACTCCAGTATCCTTACCTGGAGAATCCCATGGACAGAAGAGCCTGTTGGGCTGTAGTTCATGGGTCACTAAGAGTCAGACATGACTGAGCGACTAAGCACGCGTACATATATAGTAGTGTGTGTGTGTCAATCCAATCTCCCAATTTGTAAAACTTTTCCATATGACACTCCTGTGGTTAAAGCAGCAACACAATTATGCACCAAAAAATACCGTGTCCCAGCCACATTACAGCTTTGGTGCTGCAACCTGATTAGTTAAACTGAATTACCAGGGGATCATGGGGAGGAAATATTGTGATAGCTCCTGTTGCTCTCCAGCCAATTTGCACATTTTCCTAGAATTATTTTAGATGTTATTATCACCCAAACACCTGCTGCTACACAAGCAGGAAAACAAGCCAAAAACAAATGAGAAAGCAAAACACACTAAATAAAAGACAAATGAGCACAATCCCTAAGTACAGGATATAAATCATAGCCTTCAAATTTGAGGGCCAGTTCTCCTGGTTAGTAACCAGTCTCTAAGGCACTATGAGTGCCCAAACTGAAAAAAAGGAGGCAAAACCATCCAGGTAATTTCCATGTTGGTTTCTCTTCTTTTTCTTCTATGTTTTCTGCAGAATGGAAAAAATATATATTTCAAAGGATACATTCTTATCTCCTCTCCTCTTTTTTCAGTGAACTCAACTGTGACTTTATTATGTTGTTGCTGTTCTGAGGCTCAGTCATGTCTGACTCTTTGCAACCGCATGGACTACAGCACCTCAGGCTTCCCTGTCCTCCACTAGCTCCCTGAGTTTGCTCAAACTCATGTCCATTGAATCAATGATGCCATCCAACCATCTCATCCTCTCTCGCCCCCTTCTCCTCCTGCCTTCAATCTTTCCCAGCATCAGAGTCTTTTCCAATGAGTCAGCTCTTTGCATCAGGTGGCCAAAGTATTGGAGCTTCAGCTTCAGCATCAATCCTTCCAATGAGTATTCAGGGTTTATTTCCTTTAGGATTGACTGGTTTGATCTCCTTGCTGTCCAAGGGACTCTCCAGAGTCTTTTCTGGCACCACAGTTTGACAGCATCAATTGTTTAGCATTCAGCCTTCTTTACAGACTAACTCTCACATCCACACATGACTACTGGAAACACCATAGCTTTGACTATATGGACTTTCTCAGTAAAATAATGTCTCTGCTTTTTAACATGCTGGCTGGATTTGTCATAACTTTTCTTCCAAGGAGCAAGCATCTTTTAATTTCTTGGCTGCAATCACCATCTTCAGTGATTTTGTAGCCCAAGAAAATAAAATCAGTCACTGTTTCCATTGTTTCCCCATCTATTTGCCATGAAGTGATGGGACTGGGTGGCATGATCTTAGCTTTTCTGAATGTTGAGTTTTAAGCCAGCTTTTTCATTCTCCTCTTTCACCTTCATCAAGGGGCTCTTTAGTTCCTCTTTGTGGCTTTATTTACAGTGATATTTTTACCCAAAACATCTTTTAACCATCTCAAAAAGCACACACATACACAATACTCAGTAGTAGGGAAGAAATGTTGATATTAAACATAACTTTACATGATTTGAATATTGAAAGCTGTTGGTTTTGGGGGGGGGTGTTTTCTGTTTTTTTGGCTCTGTTGACTCAGTGGACAGGGGTGGGGAATTGGGAGAACAACTCAGAGATTCTAAACTGAATAATTTAAGACTGGTTATTAGGATAAATACTACATTTCCAGAGCCTTTCTTTATTCCTAAGATTGCCCATGAAAAAGTTTCCTCTACATTTCCTTCCTAATTGAGTTTGGGAGAAAGGAATCAAAGGAGAAAGACATCAAGATCCAAATTTTGGTTTCTTGTTGCCAGCCCTTTCTAGAGAGATAACTTTATTCATCACTGTTTCAAAGCAGGGTTGATGCCTGGTTGTCATGAGACAGGCCTTCAGAACAGGGGACCAAACTATCTTCTCAAGGGTCACACACAGCTCTTCTGGGAAAGTGTGTTGCATACTGCATACAACTGGGGAGGAGAAAGTCAGTGAAACACAGGAAGATGCTGATGGAATCAATGAGAGAGACGGTGGGGTTGGTAGGAGGAGGTTTTAAGCAGTGGCCTTAGTAGGAAAAAGTTTCAAGGACAGAGAGAGATCAAAAGAGGATATTTATAGAAGGCTTTGTGCCTTGGGTGAAAGTGCTTGGGCTGTCATTTGAAAACCTGCAGTGACGACGGACATGATTCTTTGAAGCTTCAGTAATGGACAGTAATTCCTTGAAAGTAACATGAATCCTTAGGTGACCAGGATTACACTGGTTGTGTATTAGGGGCCACCACACAGGTAGTACGAACGTAGGCCCAGTCCTGGCCTATGCTGAGATGAAACACAGCAAAGATCCAAGCCCCAGAGTGCCCCATCAACCACATCAACTCAGCTCCCAGAAAAATAGTGTCAAAGACCATCAGATCGTGTCAGACACCAAACACACACCGTGATGGTTCTGAGAATATCATTGCAAGCCCAGACTGACAATTTGGGAAATAATGCCATTTTAAATTTCATGTTCTTGATAGAAAACCAGATGTAGGCAGCATTATATGAATTCTCTAAATTTATGGAAGTCTAAAAATTTGTTCATGAAACTACCTCCTGAAAATTGGGTTTTAACCTAGATCTAATCAATGATCTATAACTTTCTTAGGAACTCAGTCTGTTTTTGTTGTTTCTGGAAGAAGTGAAGGGGCAAAGGCAGATAACCTGAGAGTGGATTGCCTTTTGCCCGTCCCAGCATACTGAGATATTTTGAACTTTAGTTTTACTTTGGGCCTTGAAATTAAGGAGACTTCTGAAGTGCTGGTCCTGTCTGCTCTCTACTAGAAACTGAAGAGAAGATTTTTAAGCACAGCTAAAGGTGCTGTAAGGCCGATAGCAGTCCCGTGATGCCTGCTTCCTTCATGCCTCTCTCCTCTTGAGTGTGGGCTGAACCTAGTGACGCATCCGTGAATAAAATACGGCAAAGGCAACGTGATGCCACTTTCAAACGCAGGTTACAAAAAGACTGTGGACTCTGTCTTGGGAGTAGTCCATGGGGTCGCAAAGAATTGGACATGACTGAGCGACCGAACAACAACGACAAAATAAAGTCGCAGTTGAGTTCACTGAAAAAAGAGGAGAGACGAACGTATACTTTGTAATTTTTTTTTCCATTCTGCAGAAAACATAGAGGGAAAAGAAGAGAAACCAGCACGGAAATTACCTGGATGGTTTTGCCTCCTTTTATCAGTTTGGGCACGCATAGTGCCTTAGAGACTGGTTAATGACCAGGAGAACTGGCCCTCACATTTGAAGGCTGTGATTTGTATCCTGTACTTAGGGATTGTGCTCATCTGTCTTTATTTAGTGTGCTTGGCTTTCTCGTTTGTTTCTGGCTTGTTTTCCTGCCTGTATAGCAATCCCATTCCAGGAGCTACATGACCTGTACAACTTTAATACCTTTTCACAAGAGCACTCTTGAACACCTCATTAGGTTTTTACTCCTTGCCAGATTCTGCCCTGAAACACACCCTTTGATGCTTGTGAAGCAGAGTGTCAAAAGGGTACATCTTGGGGGTCTTTTGAGCATGCTGACATAGGGATTTTTTATCATTAGAGAGCATATATTAAAAGATATGATGCCTTTGTTATACATCGTTAAAAGCAATAGCATCTTACAATGAAGATGGAATAGTGATTATTCCATCTTCCACTAGAAGGAATAGTGATTGCAAAAGGCACAGCAGGACTTCAGCTGATATTCTGTGTTGTTTGGGTTTAGGTTGCAAATACAGGTGCTTTCCATTTGTGAGACTACATCAAGTGTACATTTATCATTTGTGGACTTTCCTGTATGCACATCATATTTCAACAAACATGTCACTAAAAGCAAACAAATGATGGATATTTGACATCACTGTCCCACCCATTTGGGGAAGACTAATTTATCCAAATATTTGGGCTTCCCTGGTGGCTCAAAGGATAAAGCATCTGCCTGCAATGTGAGAGACCCTGGTTTGACCCCTGGAGAAGGAAATGGCAACCCACTCCAGTACTCTTGACTGGAAAATAAAATATTTATGAAGCACTAAATAACAGCAGGGGACTACTCCAGGTGCTGTGTGACAGGGCTTCCCTTCCTCCAGGAGTTTTCTAGTCAATAAAAGAAAGAGAAGTAACCCACCACTAATCCATGCACAGACTTCCCTGGTGGCTCAGTGGTAAAGAATCTGCCTACCAATACAGGAGACAGGGTTCGATCCCTAGGTTGGGAAGATCCCCTGGAGAAGAAAATGGCAACCCACTCCAGTATTCTTGCCTAGCAAATCCCGTGGACAGAGGAGCTGGTGGGCTACAGTCCATGGGATCACAAAACAATCAGAAAAGTCTTAGCAACTAAACAGCAACAACAAAATCCATGCACAGTGCAGTGTAAATAAATGTGTGCTCAGTCACTAAGTCGTGTCCGGTTGTTCTGTGATCCGACCCAGGACTAGAACCTGTGTCTCCTGCATTGGCAGACAGATTCTTTACTGCTGAGTTACCAGGGAAGTCAGTACATAAATAACATGAAGTAATAAGCATCAGGTATTATAGAAGTGTTATGGATGCAGCATCAGGGTTATAGAAGTTGGAAGAAGGAAAGATCACTTTTGGTGGTGAAAACCATGTTATGAATATTCTGTTGCACCCTCCCCATCCAGAGTTCTGAAACAACTGTCCTATTGATGGGCCTTAACTAGATGATTGGAAGCAGATAGGGAAGTAGCAAATGTCTTTAGGACAAAAACAGAACAGACCTGGTTCGAATCCCAGTCCCACCACTCGCAGACTGTGTAAAGCCATGGGCAGGTTACTCAGAGTCATCTATTATCAGTCTTATTTTCCTCGCCCTTCTCTCCCTTTCAAATCAAAATCAGTAAGGAGAAGTGGATGGGCCCTTTCTTTCCTGATTCCAAACTTGAGGCTACCGTGCAAGCGGTCAGTCTTAGTGCCCAACCCCCGCCCACTTTCACTGGTCCAGGGACGGGCGCGTGGCTCATATCAGCTGCTCAGAGTTATCGCCTATCTCTCTCGGGAGGAGAAATCATGGGATAAAAAGCTGCCAAGAGCCGTGTTTCCAGCCATACACAAAAGCCAGTGTGAAAGATTGAACCTGATATGCAGAAAGACACAGGGAGAGTGAAGAACCAGCAGGAGAATTGTCCCAGCAACACTGCTCTCTCTGTTCCAGAAAACTCTGGGGCTCAGCCTTGTCCTTGCCCTTTACATGGTCTGGGATTTACACCAATTAATTCCCCATTTTGCCTATACTAGTTCAAACTGGGTTTTTGCGATCTGCAATCAAAAGAGCCATGGCTAACACATTCCCCTCACTGAACTCTTGATTTTCTGACCACAAAATTGATAGTGCAGCTATATAATGCAAAAGTTTGTAACAAAGGCAAAATACCACTACATGTAAAGATACTTGTTCAATATTAACCCCTTATCATCAATGTCCTGCCAATGTGAGAATTCATGTCACCCATTCAAGGATTCTTCAAACTAGGATGAATGTGTATTGCCTCTGACTTTATACAGCAGCTGGACAATCCATGAACCACACTCCCATCATGTGATAAAGGTAAAAGGTAGACTGATCTCAGATATTTCTTATGACTCTCCTTTCTTTTTATCCAATCAGCTCTCATTCCAAACTCAATCTCCTCTCATTCACCAGAGTGTTCCCCATGCCAAACTTGACACCACCTCTGATCTGTTATAGGATTCCATGCTTATTCTCCACAGCATTTTGCTTTCCAACATCCCTAAAGATTTTTTTTTACTAGATATGCCTCAAATACCACCCTTCTTCCCAAGGCATACACTTAATTTGGCCCCTTGAATTTCAACCCCTGACAACATCTGTGTTTAGTTACTGGTTTAGTTACTAACTCAGTTTTCACCCTTTTCCAAGGCAAGAGTTCCAACAGCCTCAGATGACACCCAAAATACCACAAGGTTTAACAATTACAGCTAAAGCTCATTGAGCACTAATGGGACACTAAGCTAAGATCATGGCATCTGGTCCCATCACTCCATGGGAAATAGATGGGGAAACAATGGAAAGAGTGTCAGACTTTACTTTTTTGGGCTCCAGAATCACTGCTGATGGTGACTGCAGCCATGAAATTAAAAGACGCTTACTACTTGGAAGGAAGGTTATGGCCAACCTAGATAGCATGTTTAAAAGCAGAGACATTACTTTGCCAACAAAAGTCCATCTAGTCAAGACTATGGTTTTTCCAGTGGTCATGTATGGATGTGAGAGTTGGACGGTGAAGAAAGCTGAGCGCCGCAGAATTGATGCTTTTGAACTGTGGTGTTGGAGAAGACTCTTGAGAGTTTCTTGGACTGCAAGGAGATCCAATCAATCCATCCTAAAAGAGATCAATCCTGGGTGTTCACTGGAAGGACTGATGCTGAAGCTGAAACTCCACTACTTTGGCCACCTCATGCGAAGGGTTGACTCACTGGAAAAGACCCTAATGCTTGGTAGGATTGGGGGCAGGAGAAGAAGGGGACGACAGAGGATGAGATGGTTGGATGGCATCACCGACTCAATGGACATGGGTTTGGGTGGACTCCGGGAGTTGGTGATGGACAGAGAGGCCTGGCATGCTGTAATTCATGGGGTCGCAAAGAGTCGGACACGACTGAGTGACTGAACTGAACTGAACTGAAGCTCCTTGCTTACGTTATTTCTCTGAATCCTCACTGCAACACTATCATGTAGGTCCTTTTATTTTCCTTTGTTACTAGACAAAGAAATTGAGACAGAAATTTATATAAAATTTTCAAGATTTTATGGCTAGAATGCTATAGAGTCCATATTTAAATGCAGGTAGTTTGATGCTAGAAATCATATCCTAAACACTGTTCACAGTTACGAAATAAACCATATGCCTCAAATTTCAGCTCTGACCCCCTTCCCTTCTCATACCAGGAATATTGGTATACAAGTTTGCTTATAATGTTTCATAAACAAACTAAGAAAAAACACCGCTGTGTTTTCCGCTCCTCCCACCATTAGGGATATTTCCATCCCAGGAAACACAAAAACATGTTCATGTGAGATGAAAACTTGGGCGTCAAAGTATTTAGTAGAAACATTTACATACGAAAATGCTGGCAAATTCAGACTGACTTGTCAAATAAAAACTATGACAAATGTAAAGAGAAAAAAACTGTGAAATGACCTAATTATACAGTTTGCATTAATCTCTTCTTAGTAGAAAAACAATTTTCTCACATAATTATCATGTTCACAAAGTACGTTACCTATCTTTAGAAATGAACTTCGTAAAAGTCAGGTTATAGTTCTCTTGCTTGGGAGTGAGTAATTTGAAGAAATGCTCGAAGTTTCATTGATTTTAGGAAGCAGAACTAGACAGGGTGACCCTGTTATTTGCAGTTCATCCCATCTTGTTTATCATTCACGACGGCGGTGGGACAGAGTGCTCGTTTCCTTCCACACTGGCCATGATTGACACGACTGGGATCGCCCGAGACAATGGTTAAATCATCTTGATAATGTGGAAGAGAATGAAAATACCTTCTGGCTGACTCAGAAACCAGGTCATTGATAACGTGGTTATTACTATTAACCAGGGAAGGAAAAGTTATGGGGAAGGCATTTTAATGACTTCAGAGACCTCTGTTTATCCTCAGTTTTAGAAAGCCAACAGTCTTGCTGAAAGAACATGGACTTGGGGAGACTGAACCTGAGAACTGACTCCATAAATTACCAGAGTTTTACACTGACAAAGTCATAGTGTTGTGACTTTGGAATATAATGATGTTTTGCTGTTGATGGGGCAGAATAAGAAAGAGAAAAATAACAATGAAAAATAAAACCAAAACATAAAATAGAATTAACAAGTCCAAACATGGGTATTGTCAAAAGACTCAGGTGGGGGAGAAGGATAGTGCACAATAAATAAATCAGTATCTGTCAAGTGTTAGAGTGGTACCTTACATGTATACCAAGCACTCGATCAATGCTACCTATCGTTATTAATTTTTTAGGTTTATAAGAATTTTCAATTTTTAATTGAGAGCTGGGGCTTCTAGCTTATGTGGAAGTCTCTGTATGCGGTACTTGAATTAATTCAATGTAAATCTGACAGGATGTTGCCCGTAGGCGGGGACCCGTGCCAGCTTGGTTTGTCACTTTGACTTTATTTAGTCATTAGCAGGAATGATAGTGGTGAGTATTCAAACAATTCCTCAATAAAAAGATACTACAATTCCTCCATAATTTGTAGCTTACTGAAATTTCTAATATATGAGAAGTCATTTCAACTGCCAGAAAAGTCATTCTGAGTAGTCTTATTTTAACATCATTGTCAAAGGCTAGACACTGTGAAGAGTTTGTACATCTTACATATACATTATTTTGCTTAAAAAGTAAAGAGATTTCCAAAGAAAGTTGCCTATCAAATTATTTTAAATCAAATTATCTTACTTACTTATAATTTTAGAACCAAGCAACCATTTCTAATGGCTTATTGGTGATGACTTCTATTCATTACACTTAAGATCTCTACTTGATGACTGAGTAGTAAGCAAGTAAGCAACCGTTTACTGCCCAGAAAAAAGAAACAAAACTACATATTAAAGGAAATCTGTAAACATTCATTTCAAATGTGGGTCTTACTAAAGACAACAGGTCCTTAATAATTCAAGTTTGCATTTTCTTGTAATTTTTTTTTTTTGGTAGCACACATTTATGCCCTATTTTTGGCCTCCTTTTTCTTTGTCAGGTTGGTAATGGCTCGTGCAGCAGGGGTCCAATGTAGGGATCTTTCCCCATCACATAGAAGTGCAGCCTCTGAAGTGAACTATTTCACAGCCAAGAGAGGCTGAGAGGACTTTCGATCACACAAGCTGTTAATTTCCCAAAGGGGCTTTAGTCAGGGCAGTGACGTTCATGGATTTGGAGAAAACTTAGTGAAGCTTTAACAGTGATCAAGACCTCAACTTTGGCATCTTATTTTAAAGCTAGAACAAATCCAAGAAAAGGCTGTGCCAGGGCAAATAGAGTCAATTCTAAAAAGGAGGTTCTGATAGAATTGCTATTTTGCAGCACCAGCATATTTTTAACTTCTTTACACTTGAAATTATGAAGAAAACCCCCAAATTGTTGTTTATGTGAGTTATATCCATCAATATTTATAGTATTAGAAATTAAAACAGAGAAATATTTTAAGTATTTATCAACAGATTTTAGAATACATTTATTACATTATGTTATGGCAAAATTAACACATTGTGTGGAAAAAAACTATATTTTCCCAAACAAAAAGATGAAGAGTAGCATCGTTTTACATTTTTGCAAATCCCTTTAATGTCCAGCTTAATAAAAACAGCTGGATTCTTATATCAGCTTCTGTTATTTAGCCAAATACTATGTGTTTTTGAAGTGTGTGAAGAAACATGTAACTAGAAAAAGAGGAGTATTTTAATAACCTTTTCAGATATTTTTGGATTTTCTTCTTTGATGTAATGTCAAAACCAAACAAGGTACAATAAGGAATCTGAACAAAATGTCAGTTAACTAACTTTGCTTGCTCTGTGACATTAAAATCCATTGATCTATCTTGCACTCTGAAGAGATCTTTTAATCATGAATCATTTGTAGCATGAGATGGTCATTTGGAAAATACTTGTTCTCTGACTTTTGCAGATCTCCAGAATGTTAACACATTTTATTATAGAGTATCAGAATAATATTAGTTAATACACCACTGATCTCATCAGAAAAGTCCCTGGGGAACTGTCAAGATCACATATCAAACGCAAGTTTTCTAAAATTCTGATTTTCATGTGAAAACTTGAGTGACAGCTCACTTTATTGATTTTTGAAAAAATATTTGTCAAATACCCAAGTCAGAATAATCATGGTTTGTTTGTCAATAGATCTTTTGAGTAACAATGAAATTCCCAGTTTCATGAAAATAGTTTTAAACTCAAAACACACATGTGCTTTATGTATACTTACCATTATGTCACTCTGAATATTTTAAAAGTGTTCTCTAGGGTGATTTAATAAGGTTAATAATTTTACTAGTTCATAAAGGACATTCTTGGGCTTCCCTGGTGACTCAGATGGTAAAGAATCCACCTGTAACGCAGGAGACCTGGGTTTGCTCCCTGGGTTGGGAAGATCCTTTGGAGAAGGGAATGGCTACCCACTCCAGTATTCTGGCCTGGAGAATTCCATGGATGGAGGAGCCTGGTGGGCTACAGTCCATGGGGTCGCAGAGTCAGACACGACCAAGCAACTAACACACTAAACAAAGAACATTCTTCAGTAAAATTGATGCTTGTGAGTGTAGCCATGAAGCATAAAATAACTGCTAACCAATACAGTTTGGTAGAACTGCCTTGATTTGCACTTTAATACCAGTAACTTTACACACCACAGCTTTTGCACCATCAGCACAAATGTCAACACAATGCAAAAGGCAAACATTGTCTTGTATAGATATTATTATAAAAATAACTTTAACCTCACAAACCTCCTGAAAGACTTTTGAGTACCCCAGGCCCCTGTGGGCCATATTTTGAAAGCTGCTGTTCTAGAATTCCAGTCCTGTTCAGTGGGACCAGTTTTTAAAAGCCTCTTAAGAAGGGCCTGATGTCTTCGGTTTCAGCTGTCCTTTCATGAGCCAGCTGAGAACCAGAAAACTGGGCTCCTAGTTGCCTGATGATATAAGATACTCAGATATTCTCAAATTAGAAAAAAAAAATACAAAAGCTCAGTCCATTTTTAAAAACAAAACAACTGAGTCATTACATTATTTAAAACTTTAAAGCCCCATTAGTGTTCTGCCAAATTCTACGTCACTGTGGACAGAATTCTATAAACAGTGAAATAGTCAGATAAGAACAAAAATTAAGATGACAGCAAATCTAGAAAATCTTTAGTGTAACAAACCACGTATCTTGCTCTATCATTTTGAACTTGCCTAAACATGTCCAGTATCTATGCATAAAATTTTACATAGATCTACATTCTCTGACCTGAAACCCCTCTTTTTTTTTACAGAGAACAAAAATTGAAGCTCAAAGAATTTTCACTTAAATCCTAGAAATGTTGAACTGAAACAGTCTTTTAGATCACCTAGCTCAATCTTCTTTCTAAATGAATTTCATCCTTCTTAGATGAACTTCCAGGCTTGCTTTGAACCATTCCAGTAACAGATAGCTTACTGCCTCAGGAGGCATTACTGCATTTCAGACAGGCCATCATCAACAATTTAGATATTTTTCTTTAGATTGAGGCAAACAATTCTTAGATATGCTTCATAATGCAATATAATATTTCTCTTTCCTAAGACCATATTAGGTTTTCCGGCATTGAAAGCATATTGTTAGTTTATGGTGGACAGACAGTCTCTGAAACCCAGAAATCTTTCATATAAGTTGTTATCAAGTCTGTTTAAATCCACCTTTGGATTGTACTATTGTTATTTTTCTTTAACGGTTAGGTTTTAAAATTAAATTTCATATGGATCATTTTGATCCACAGTCATCTTCTTATGATCAATTTCAACTTCAATTTATTCAATACTAATTGACATTATCTACAATGGTAATATAGGGGTGTAGGGGTTAATCATAGCTTCATCTAATTTTGTTTCTTTCTAATGCTGTAATATTTGCATATAACCTACACACATCCTCCCATGTGCTTTATTTTATTTATTTTGCTTTTGGCTGTGCTGGGTCTTTGTTGCTGTGAGCAGCTTCCTCTACTTCGGCACACAAGGGCGCCTCTAGTTGTGGTGAGCAGGCTTCTCCCTGCAGTGGCTTCTCTCGTGTGCAGCACGGGCTCTGGAGCACATGAGCTTTGGCAGTTGCAGCACGCAGGCTCCGAGTTGGGGCACCTGGGCTTAGCTGCCCCACAGCAGTGGGATCTTAGTTCCTAGACCAAGTATTGAACCCATATCCCCTGCATTGGCAGGTGGATTCTTAACCACTGGACCCCCAGGGAAGTCCTCTAATTTTGCTTCTAATAGAAAAATAACAGGAGAATCGGACCATGGCATGACACTAGAGGTACACATTTATTCAGTCACGTTTGTCAGGATTTCACAGTCCTGCTCTGGGACCTTAGCTAACTACCCAGCATAAAGGAGAAGAAAAAGAAAGGGACAGAAAGTCTATTAAAGCAAATAATAGCTAAAAATTCCCCAAACACGGGGAAAGAAATGAGCATCCAGATTCACAAGGCCCAGAAGAAGCAAGGTAAAAAGGATATATGAAACAGGAAACAAGAAAATACAATAGTTAAGTATTTACCTATCGATAATTATCTTAAACATAAATTGATTAAGTTATCCAATAAAAAGACATAGATTTGCTAAATGGATAAAAAGAACAAGATCCAACAATAAGCTGCTTATAAAAAACCCACTTTGTATCAATCTAGAGGGGTGGGGTGGGGAGGAAGGTGGGAAGGGGTTCAAAAGGGGGGGGACGTGTGTACACCAATGGGTGATTCATGTTGAGGTTTGACAGAAAACAGCAAAATTCTGTAAAGCAATTAGCCTTCAACTAAAAATAAATAAATTTAAAAAAAAAGAGAATTGTAGTAAAACAATGACACACCAGAGTGTCTACTCACATATTTACCTATCTGATCACCTCTCTATAAATTCAACTATTGAAATACTGACTAGGGTGCAATAAACAATGCCATGTAACTGGTTTTGAATTAAAATTTAAAAAAACTCACTTAGCTTTAAGGAAACTCATAAACTGAGAGTGAAGGTACGAAAACAGAAAATTCAAGCAAATAGTAACGTGCTTACGTCTTTAGACTTTAAGCTAAAAACAGATGAACGGGACAAAAAACTGTATTTGATAATTATAGAGAATCAATCCATCATGAAGAAACAACTATTATAAATATTTATATACCCAATGTTGGATCATGTAAATATATAAAGCAAATATCAACAAAACTAAAAGGAAAAATAATACCAATGTGATAAGCACTGGAGACTTTAACATCATACTCTCAACAATGGATAGGCCATCCAGACAGAGAATCAATAAAGAAACAGTGGAATTGAATATAAACCAAATGAACCTAAAAGATATATATAGAACATTCTATCCAAAATCAGCAGAATATACATTTTTCCCAAATACACACAGAATATTTGCTAGGATAGATTACAGGTAAAGCAACAAAATAAGTCTAAACATATTCAAGGAGATAGAAATTATATAAGGCATCTTTTCTAACCACAAAGTTAAAAAAAAAAAATAGAAACCAAAAACAGAAGACCTAGGAAATTCACAACTACATGGATTTATGGAAATTCAGCAATACATCCTTGAATAACCAATGGATCAAAGAGTAAAAAACAAGAGTAAATTTTTAGAAATGTCTTGACAAATAAAAATGAAAATACTACATACCACTTATGGGAGGCATCAGAAGTAGTAGTACAGAAAGTTTATAGTAATAAATGAATATATCAAAAACAAAAATTTCAAATGAATGGCTTGACTTTTCACCTCATGGCACTAGGAAAAGAAAAAGAACAAACTAAACCCGAGGTTAGCAGAAGAAAGGAAATAATAAAAATTAGAGCAGAAATAAACAAGAAAGTAATAGAAAAGCTTTTAAAAACTAAAAGCTGGTTTTTAGAGAAGATTTTTTTTTAAATGACAAATCTTTACCTAATCTAACCAAGGTGAAAAAGAGAAGATAAAGTGTTTGCAAAGCACATATCTGATAGGGCATTAATATCCATAGTATAAGGAATTTATGCAATTCAATATTTAAAATGCCCTTTTTAAAAATGGGTGAGAACCTAAATCAACATTATTCCAAGAAGATTTTCAAAAGGCCAAAAGGTACATGAAAAGGAGCTCGACAACATTAATCATCAAAGAGATGCAAATCAAAACCACAATAAGATATAAGCTCACACCTGTTAGAATGGCTGTCATCAAAAAGATGAGAGATAAGCGCTGGCTAAATGTTAACAAGGGAACACTCATGCGCTGGGGGTAAGAATGTAAATCGGTGCAGTCACTACAGAAAGCAATGTGGAGGTTTCTTAAAATACTGAAAATAGAATCACCGTGTGATCTAGCAGTCCCACTTCTTTAGTACACCTCCAGTGGAAATGAAACCACTACCTTGAAGAATGATCTGCACTCCCGTGTTCATTGTGGCATTATTTATAACAGCCAAAACGTGGAAACAACTGCAGTGTCCACAATGGATGAGTGGATAAAGATGCATTTTTTATATGTCTATATATAGGTATGTCTGTATATAAAATGGAACAGTATTCAGGCATAAAAAGAAGAAATCTTGCCACTTGCAACAATATGGATGAAATTTGAGAGTGTTGTGCTAAGTGAAATAAGACAAAGAAAGACACATGTTGTATGAGCTCACCTAGAGGTGCAATCTAAAAAACTAAACCCATGAAAACAGAGAGCAGACTGATGCTTGCCAAGGCTGGGGGGGGTGGGGGTGGAGCAGAAAGGGCACGAAGGTCCAGGTGAGTGAGTGCCGGGGCTGTAACGCACAGGAAGGTGACTGCAGTTAGGAACGCTGTGTGGGGACATGAAGCTGAGTGAACTCCAGGAGACAATGGAGGACAGAGGAGCCTGCGTGCTTCGTCCTCGGGGTTTGCAAAGAGTCAGACGGGGCTCAGTGACTAAACAACAACAATACTTGAAAATGCTAAAGAGTAGATCTTAAGAGTTCTTACCACACACACACAAATGTAAATATGTGAGGTGATGGATGTATTAACTAAATTTACTGCGGTAATCATTCCACAATAGACATATATTTCAAATAATTATGTTGCATATCTTAAAGTTACACAATGTTTTAGCCAGTTATATCTCAGTGAAGCCTGGGGGAAAAAATCTGAGAAGCCCAGCTTAACTCAAGTGTCCACCAAGTTAAGGTCCAATGAACAGTATTAGCACAGAGTGTAGAAACCCCCCAATTACATCTACATTTGTTGGCATACATCATTTGTAATTCCACAGGCTGAAGTCCATGAAGATGACATAGATGCCATTAGTACTCATTTGAAAATCACTCCACTTTTTACCCATTGTATGAATTCTGTATTTGGGATTGATGGCTGTCACTTTTCACAGTAAAATAAACGTTTTTATTTCTTGGGGTTTATATTACCACCCACAACTCACCTTCATAACGTGCTCTCTTTTTAGCCTTTGCACACTAGTATCTCTATTTGAGCCCTGAATTTTAATAAACTCTCCCTGATGAATTTCATTCATTCATTCATGACTATTCATTTATGCATCTATCCATTCACTTTATTGAGTGCTTGCTATATGCTTGTCACTACAGACTCCAAGAATAACATAGAAACCCACTGAAGATTAAATTTGTTTCTAAGAAAAGGGAGAGCCAACATTTTTTCAAGTACTTAAAGAAAAAATATACCAAGATGTTGCTAGTGATTATCTCAAGTAGTACTTTAGTTTAACTCTTCGATCTATATTTCTGCCAAGACATGCTTAATCTTATAACCAGTAAAATGTAATGAATTAAAAATGTTATAGTTTAAAAAAGGATATCAAATTTTCAATTAAGTGATATGAGATTAAATAGCATGATGAGATGAAAATCATAAATATGGGTAAATATATCTCTACGGTATCTAGTACAGTAGGCCAGAAAATTGGTCACACAACAGTTCAGTAAGTTTACTGCTTGCTGAGGCTTTGTTGATCTGCCAAGAGCACCCACACCTTCCTACCTCTGGCCATTGTGGGACACAGCATTCGTCTTGACTGATATTTGTTCAGAGAGGGCACCAGAAAGAGATATTTCCTGGCACTTTCTTTCACATTTCATAAGGCAGGCCAATATTTCCTGCTTGTAATCAGTAGTGATTGATTCCAGGTAAACAGAAAATAATTTGGGGGGAGGTTAACAGGAAGGTTGCCTTTTAAAATACTTTGAGAAAGGATCTGCAATGATACTATAAGCTCATTAAGAAGCTGAATAGTATCAACCTTTTAAGTTAAAGACTGAGAGTTAAAACTTCCCCTTAATGACATGCCAACTAGATACATCAACATGATTTATCACTAACCCAGTTTCTACCACAAAGAACATCAATTCCTTTTCTCCCCATGCCTGCAATTGTTGAAACTATTAGCTTATTTGTTCAACTAATCAATAGCTCTGGCCATATGGCTAACAGCTAATATTATGGCCACTCACCTGTTAATCCATCTAATCCAAGGAACAGCTCTGGCCCCAATAAGATTTTATTCAGTTCAGTTCAGTCACTGAGTCATGTCCGACTCTTTGTGACCCCATGGAATGCAGCATGCCAGGCCTCTCTGTCTATTACCAATTCCCGGAGTTTACCCAAACTCATGTCCATCGAGTCAGTGACGCCATCCAACCACTTCATCCTCTGTCATCCCCTTTTCCTCCTGCCTTCAATCTTTCCCAGCATCAGGGTCTTTTCCAATGAGTCAGCTCTTCACATCAGATGGCCAAAGTATTGGAGTTTCTGCTTCAACATCAGTCCTTCCAATGAACACCCAGGACTGATCTTCTTTAAGATGGACTATTGGATCTCCTTGCTGTCCAAGGGACTCTCAAAAGTCTTCTCCAACACCACAGTTCAAAAGCATTCTTCTGTGCTAAGCTTTCTTTATAGTCCAAGTCTCACATCCATATATAACTACTGGAAAAACCATAGCCTTGACTAGACAGACCTTTGTTGGCAAAGTAATGTCTCTGCTTTTTAATATGCTGTCTAGGTTGGTCATAATTTTCCTTCCAAGGAGTAAGTGTCTTTTAATTTTGTGGCTGCAATCACCATCTGCAGTGATTTTGGAGCCCCAAAAAATAAAGTCTGACACGGTTTCCACTGTTTCCCCATCTATTTCCCATGAAGTGATGGGACCAAATGCCATGATCTTAGTTTTCTGAATGTTGAGCTTTAAGCCAACTTTTTCACTCTCCTCTTAAAATTTCATCAAAAGGCTCTTTAGTTCTTCTTCACTTTCTGCCATAATGGTGGTATCATCTGCATATCTGAGGTTATTGATATTTCTCCTGGCAATCTTGATTCCAGCTTGTGCTTCTTCCAGCCCAGCATTTCTCATGATGTACTCTGCATATAAGTTAAGTAAGCAGGGTGACAATATAGAGCCTTGACGTACTCCTTTTCCTATTTGGAACCAGTCTGTTGTTCCATGTCCAGTTCTAACTGTTGCTTCCTGACCTGCATACAGATTTCTCAAGAGGCAGGTCAGGTGGTCTGGTATTCCCATCTCTTTCAGAATTTTCCAATTTGTTGTGATCCACACAGTCAAAGGTTTTGGCATAGTCAATAAAGCAGAAATAGATGTTTTTCTGGAACTTTCTTGCTTTTTCGTTGATCCAGCCGATGTTGGCAATTTGATCTCTGGTTGCTCTGCCTTTTCTAAAACCAGCTTGAACATCTGGAAGTTCATGGTTCACGTATTGCTGAAGCCTGGCTTGGAGAATTTTGAGCATTACTTTGCTAGCGTGTGAGATGAGTGCAATTGTGCGGTAGTTTGAGCATTCTTTGGCATTGAATTTAAGGGAATAAAAAAGGCCGAGGGGTGCTTGGGCAGAAAGAGTGAGCAATAGCATATGTGTTTAACTCCTGAATCTCTAGCTCTGCTCAGCCAAATGTAAGTCAAGGCAAGAGTTTTGTGTGTGTGTATGGTGGTGGGGGTGGGGGGTTGTTTTTTCTTTCTTGAAGTATAATTGATTTGCAATGTTGTGCTACTTTCAAGTGATTCAGTTATAAATATGATCGGCCTGCAATGTTGGAGACCTGGGTTCGATCCCTGGGTTGGGAAGATCCCCTGGAGGAGGGCATGGCAACCCACTCCAGTGTTCTTGCCCAGGAATCCCATGGACGAGGAGCCCAGCAGGTTTCAGTCCATGGGGTCGCGAAGAGTCGGACACGACTGAGTGACTAAGCACACACGGCACCCACGTGTTTATCTGTCTGTATCTATATTCGTCTACAGATTCTTTATCTCATTACAAGATACAGAATACAGTTTCCTGTGCTATACGGTAGGTCCTTGCTTATATACATACATACATACGTGTGTGTGTGTATATATCTCTCTCTTCAACCCAGGTCTCCCGCATTGCAGGCAGATTCTTTACCCTCTGAGCCACCAGGGAAGCATATATTACATATATAGTAGCATATATTAAGCCCAAATTCCTAATTTATGCCTACCTCACCTCTCCCCTTTGGTAACTATAAGTTTGTTTTCTATGTCTATGAGTCTATTTGTTTGCAAAAAAGTGCATCTGCATCATTTTTTTAGATTCCACACATAAGTGGTATCATGTGGTACTTCTCTTTCTGACTTACTTCGCTTAGTACAATAATCTTCAGATCCATCTGTGTTGCTGCAAATGGCACTATTTCATTCCTTTTATGGTTGAGCAATATTCTATTGTATTATGAATGCATATATGGATGTATGTGCATATAATATGTATACAGACGCACATCTTTTTCCATTTATTAATTGACATTTAGGTGACTTCTGTCTCTTGGCTATTGTAAATAGTGCTGCTATGAACATTGGGATGTATGTATGTTTTCAAGGCAAAAGTTTTGATTAACCAAGGGAAGAAGTCCTTTGGCTGTTTACAAGGAAAGTGTTGAGCCCAACTTGAGACAGTGGTCAGCTGAGTCTCTTGCAAACAATGACGATTTAAACAAGAGGTCCCCTAGATGGCCCAGAACTAGTTCCTTTTATAATTTACAGAAAAAAAAAAAAAGCAAAAGACCTTGGTATACCCACCTCCTGCAAACACACTTTTTTCCAAGTTCAGTTCCTGTGACTAGCTAATTTGTACCTACCTCCCCAGAGAAAGGGGACTCTGGGGCATTTTCATTGTCATCACCACCAAACATACATCTGAGTCGAAGCATAAATCTGATGCCAGAATGATAGGTGCCTAATTAAAAATGAAGAACATTTGCTTCTAAAACATTCTAAGTTTCCAAAACAGCCTGAAGAGAAATTAAGTAAGCCTTTCCCTCAAACGCCTGTGGTTGATCAACGCAACTCAGTCTAGAATATTCAAAGCAAAGTAGGTTGTGTCAGGCAGGATGGCTTCTTCACAGCTGACAATCTGGAAGCGAGGCTGGAAGCCAGCAGGGCACGGCCAGCTTCCTTCTCAGTCGCCCGTCCTCAGCCCTACTGTCTCCCGCATTGGGCTGGCGGGAAGTTACAGCTGAGAGGGTAACGGGCAGGAAGGCCTGGGGTCTCCACACGGAGGACTCAGGCTGCAAGCGTCAGACATTTTTTCTCTCTCCCTTAAGCGGCGGGAGGAAACAAAGGACAAGGGTCGGATTTGTTTCTCTGAAAACTCCGTGTCGCCATGACGACACCGGGTTCCACCTGAGCTTCACTTTTCTCAAACCGTGAGCTAACCAGTGCGTTTTTCTCATGGAAATGTTTGTCTTAAGCTAAGTTAATGAAACTGGATTTGCTTCGAAAGAGTTCCACCTAAGACCAACTTTTGGCTGATAACAGCTCCACAGACCAGTATTCATACCGATTGCTTCATGGCGCCGTCCCACCTCAAAAACGCGCGCTGTGGGAGAGGGGCCTGGCGAGACTCCAGCAGCCGCGCGGTGCGTCTCTTATCGATCCGCGGTTCCTAACAGACGTAAAACACCCGCTAAAGACTAGCAGGGGAGCGCGCTCCGCCCCTCTGATGTCTCTGTCAGAAGCCTTCTCTGTCGCTTTCTGTACGTTAACAAAACTCTGCTACACAAAAGCTCTCGAGCGATCAAGCCTGGTGCCTGGTCCCGAAGGTAAATCTTCAGAGGTCACGAGTCTGACACGTTCACCGTGAGCTATCACGACCAGACTCACCTCCCCGGATGGTTCTTCTGACCCAAGAAGAGTAAACTCCATGGAAACTAAATAAGGAGCTGTTTGACTCTCATTTGCAGCAGGGAATTCTGCTTTGATAAAACCAGCTTATTTCCTAAGATTAAAAAGAGAGAATAAGAGGAAGCGACCCGCCCTGGAGTCACCCGCTGCTGAAGGTCACTGCCTTTTTAGCAGCCTCCCCCTGGTGCTCTGAGAAAGACTTCTGTCTTTGTGAGCGCCTGTCCCTCTCCAACCTGGATCCACACCTTGGAAAGAGGCGAAGCCGGAAAGCGTCTGATAAAGAGACAACTGAAAAATTAAGGTCAGTGTGTCCCACCGCCTGCTGCCTCAATTCTGTAGATTCAAAAGGCTCTTTGGTGGGGAACAGACAGCCAAGGTAGAGCTAGAAATAGTGAGAGCAGAGTAAAACGTGAGGGAAAAGTGAGACAGGGAGGAGGAAGCGGCTCAGGAGGCGATGAGGAGACGGTGTGGGGGGGTTGGGGACAGGAAGAGAGGTGACAGCAGGAAGAGACTGAGGAAGCCTCGGAGGCAAGCAGGGGCAGAGAGGGGCAGAGACAGAGGCGCTGAGAGGGGAAGACAGGTGGAAGTGGAGAGAACAAAGATGCCTGTAGCGGAACTATGAGAAGAAGAATGTTCCGTCAACAGGCGTCTACCGAGCAGCTTCTCTGGGAGGGTGCCTTTGGCAGGCCGCGGACTGAAGAGGAGTCCGTCACATAACCCCTGCAGGACCGGCAGAGTGGAGTGCTCTCTGAGAAGAGGAACAAAGTGGGAATTCTCAGCTGGGATCAGCAGCTGGCACCCTCTGGGGAAAGATACAGACCTTTCCTCTTGATATATGTGCAAAAAAAGTAGTTTAGCGTTTACAAACAATAGGCTCAAAAGGCTGAATTTAATCTGATTTTCAGCCTTCCTACATATTCTCCTTTGAACTCATACCTCTCCTTATGACAGTGGCCACTAGTCCAATCAATACGTAAAAAGCAAACAATAAAGGATTTCTTCAAGGCAATTTACTTCCACTATTGGAAAACTGTCATAATGTGCTGGCTTTCTAAGAACAAAATACTTTACTGCTATCTGCCAAAAAACTATCTTAATAAACATATACATCTTTCATGTGGACCACGTCAACAAGGATTCATGGTATGTGTGTGCTTGGGCACTGCCCAGTCTATACCAGTCTATACAACCATACACAACAGCCCTGACCTGAATGCCAATATATTCCTCTTCCTCAGGCTGGGGCCTTAGAAGTAAAGTAATGGAAATATTTCTGCAACTTCTGCATCATCTGTGTTCAGGACTTCTAAGCTAGAGGTCTACAGGTTGATGTGTCCCAGAGCTATGCTTGCTTTCATCTGAAACTCTGAGAAATCAGAGTAGCTAAGAACCCAAATTATTGGTTTCTCTTGCAGAATTTGTTCTGATCAGAAGTTTTTTTCCCTCATTGCAATATCCTGCAGGAGCAGAGGGCTTCCCCTGGTGGCTCAGAGCAAGAGATGCAAAAGACATGAGTTCAATCCTTGGGTCAGGGAAGATCCTCTGGAGAAGTAAATGGCAACTCACTCCAGTATTCTTGCCTGGACAATCCCACAGACGGAGGAGCAGAGTAGCCCTGCCCTTGAGTCAAGGCACATGCTCGGAGGACTCCCTCCTCCCGACAACTGACTGTTGTTCAGCCGCTAAGTTGTGTCCAGCTCTTTGGGGCTCCATGGACTGCAGCACATCAGGCTCCTCTGTCCCTCACCATCTCCCCAAGTTTCCTCAAATTCATGTCCATCGATGCTGTCTAACCGTCTCATCCTCGGTCTCCACCTTCTTCTTTGCCTTCAGTCTTCCCAGCATCGGGGTCTTTTCTGTTCCCCACTATTTCTCACCAGTCTCTGGAGACTGAGGCCAAAGATCAGTGTCACTCATCATAATACTTCTACTGTTGTCTTGTTTTTATTTGGTCAACTTCTCATATTTATATATCCTGCCTGGCAATTGAATTTGAATACATGTTGTCCAATATGATAGCCACTAGCCACATGTACCTATTGAAATTAAAGTTAATTAAAAGTTAAGTTTCTGTTCCTCAGTTTCACCAGTCACAATTCAGGTCCTCAGCGGCTGCTGGAGGAGGTCGTCAGGAGGATATGGCCACCATTTGACTGGAGACCTGGACCCAAACAATCGAAAGCTCCTGACCCCTCCCCTGTCCTTGGAAGGCATAGTCTGCCACCGCGTCCTGTCCTGAAGACGAAGCCTCAGGAGAGTGGGGTGCTGCTGAGACCATCTGCACAGGGTATGTGGCTGAACCCAGTTAAGTCCTCTGTGTAAACTTTTAAGGTCTGGCAAGCACGTGGCAAGATCTACTTGTCTTGTGATGTCCAATGCAAGCCTCAGATGTAAAATTCCCTGCTTGTTAGTATGGAATGTTCTCTTCTTTCTTCAGTGTCTTCTTGCCCTCCACGTACAGGGTCTGGGTCATATCCAGGAAGCTCCCAAGGTTGAGAACTTTGGACACCTCAGACATGACACTTTCATCATTACAGAAACTTCTATTGGATGTGGTTAATCTAAAGAAAAAAAAAGGAGGGGGCTGGAACCAGCATTCCCCTTAAATTTTGCCCCAAATTTGGACACAAGATCCAGGACGCAAGATGATCATATAACTTTGGAAAACATTATGTGTATTGAAGTCTTAAGGCTGGTGTAACAAATTCTTATAAACTTGGTGGGTCAAGACAACACATATTTATTATTTTACAGTTCTGGTGGCCAGAGTCCAAGGTGGGTTTCTCTGAGTTAAAATCAAGGTGTTGGCAGGGCTGCGTTCCTTTCAGAGGATCCAGGATAGAGTTATTTTCTTGCCTTTTCCAGCTTCTAGAAGTCACCCCCTTCCATCTTCAAGGCCAGCAACAACCAGTCAAGTCTTCCTCTGATTCTGAAACTGTCTCTTCTGATTTTGTCTTCCACTTTTAAAGATGCTTGTGATTACACTAGCCTCACTTGATATGCCATGACAATCTTACCATCTTAAGCTTAGCTGACTATCAACAGTAATCCATCTGTAACCTTAATTTACCAAATAACCAAAGTCCAATGCTGTAAAGAGCAATATTGCATAGGAACCTGGAATGGTAGGTCCATGAATCAAGGCAAATTGGAAGTGGTCAAACAGGAGATGGCAAGAGTGAACGTCAACATTCTAAGAATCAGTGAACTAAGATGGACTGGAATGGGTGAATTTAACTCAGATGACCATTATATCTACTACTGTGGGCAGGAATCCCTTAGAAGAAATGGAGTAGCCATCATGGTCAACAGAAGAGTCCGAAATGCAGTACTTGGATGCAATCTCAAAAACGATGGAATGATCTCTGTTCGTTCCCAAGGCAAACCATTCAATATCACGGTAATCCAAGTCTATGCCCCGACCAGTAACGCTGAAGAAGCTGAACTTCAACGGTTCTATGAAGACCTACAAGACCTTTTAGAACTAACACCCAAAAAAGATGTCCTTTTCATTATAGGGGACTGGAATGCAAAAGTAGGAAGTCAGGAAACACCTGGAGTAACAGGCAAATTTGGCCTTGGAGTACAGAATGAAGCTGGTCAAAGCCTAATAGAGTTTTGCCAAGAGAACGCACTGGTCATAGCAAACACCCTCTTCCAACAACACAAGAGAAGACTCTACACATGGACATCACCAGATGGTCAACATTGAAATCAGATTGATTATATTCTTTGCAGCCAAAGATGGAAAAGCTCTATACAGTCAGCAAAAACAAGACTGGGAGCAGACTGTGGCTCAGATCATGAACTCCTTATTGCCAAATTCAGACTTAATTGAAGAAAGTGGGGAAAACCACTGGACCATTCAGGTATAACCTAAATCAAATCCCTTATGATTATACAGTGGAAGTGACAAATAGATTTAAGGGACTAGATCTGATAGACAGAGTGCCTAATGAACTATGGACAGAGGTTCGTGACATTGTACAGGAGACAGGGATCAAGAAAATCCCCATGGAAAAGAAATGCAAAAAAGCAAAATGGCTGTCTGAGGAGGCCTTACAAAAAGCTGGGAAAAGAAGAGAAGTGAAAAGCAAAGGAGAAAAGGAAAGATATTCCCATCTGAATGCAGAGTTCCAAAGAATAGCAAGGAGAAATACGAAAGCCTTCCTCAGCGATCAATACAAAGAAATAGAAGAAAACAACAGAATGGGAAAGACTAGAGATCTCTTCAAGAAAATTAGAGATATCAAGGGAACATTTCATGCAAAGATGGGCTCGATAAAGGACAGAAATGGTATGGACCTAACAGAAGCAGAAGATATTAAGAAGAGGTGGCAAGAATACACAGAAGAACTGTACAAAAAAGATCTTCACGACCCAGATAATCACGATGGTGTGATCACTCACCTAGAGCCAGACATCCTGGAATGTGACGTCAAGTGGGCCTTAGAAAGCATCACTACGAACAAAGCTAGCGGAGGTGATGGAATTCCATTTGAGCTATTTCAAATCCTCAAAGATGATGCTGTGAAAGTGCTGCACTCAATATGCCAGCAAATCTGGAAAACTCAGCAGTGGCCACAGGACTGGAAAAGGTCAGTTTTCATTCCAATCCCAAAGAAAGGCAATGCCAAAGAATGCTCAAACTACCACACAATTGCACTCATCTCACGCACTAGTATGGAGAAGGCAATGGCACCCCACTCCAGTACTCCTGCCTGGAAAAATCCCATGGACGGAGGAGCCTGGTAGGCTACAGTCCATGGAGTCGCTAAGAGTCAGACACGACTGAGTGACTTCACTTTCACTTTTCCCTTTTTTGCGCTGGAGAAGGAAATGGCAACCCACTCCAGTATTCTTGCCGGGAGAATCCCGGGGATGGCGGAGCCTGGTGGGCTGCCGTCTATGGGGTCGCACAGGGTCGGACACGACTGAAGCAACTTAGCAGCAACACACGCTAGTAAAATAATGCTCAAAAGTCTCCAAGCCAGGCTTCAGCAGCACGTGAACCGTGAACTTCCAGATGTTCAAGCTGGTTTTAGTAAAGGCAGAGGAACCAGAAATCAAATTGCCAACATCCGCTGGATCATCAAAAAAGCAAGAGAGTTCCAGAAAAACATCTATTTCTGCTTTATTGACTATGCCAAAGCCTTTGACTGTGTGGACCACAATAAACTGTGGAAAATTCTGAAAGAGATGGGCATACCAGACCATCTGATTTGTCTCTTGAGGAACCTGTATGCAGGTCAGGAAGTAGCAGTTAGAACTGGACATGGAACAACAGACTGGCTCCAAATAGGAAAAGGAGTACGTCAAGGCTGTACATTGTCACCCTGCTTATTTAACTTATATGCAGAGTACATCATGAGAAACGCTGGGCTGGAAGAAGCACAAGCTGGAATCAAGATTGCTGGGAGAAATATCAATAACCTCCAATATGCAGATGACACCACCCTTATGGCAGAAAGTGAAGAAGAACTAAAGAGCCTCTTAATGAAAGTGAAAGAGGAAAGTGAAAAAGTTGGCTTAAAGCTCAACGTTCAGAAAACTAAGATCATGGCATCTGGTCCCATCACTTCATGGCAAATAGATGGGGAAACAGTGGAAACAGTGTCAGACTTTATTTTGGGGGGCTCTAAAATCACTGCTGATGGTGATTGCAGCCATGAAATTAAAAGACGCTTACTCCTTGGAAGGAAGGTTATGACCAACCTAGATAGCTTATTTAAAAGCAGAGATGTTACTTTGCCAACAAAAGTCCATCTAGTCAAGGCTATGGTTTTTCCAGTGGTCATGTATGGATGTGAGAGTTGGACGATGAAGAAAGCTGAGCACCACAGAATTGATGCTATTGAACTGTGGTGTTGGAGAAGACTCTTGAGAGTCCCCTGGACTGCAAGGAGATCCAACCAGTCCATCCTAAAGGAGATCAGTCCTGGGTGTTCATTGGAAGGACTGATGCTGAAGCTGAAACTCTAATACTTTGGCCACCTCATGCGAAGAGTTGACTCATTGGAAAAGACCTTAAGGCTGGGAAGGATTGGGGGCAGGAGGAGAAGGGGACGACAGAGGATGAGATGGTTGGATGGCATCACTGACTCGATGGACATGGGTTTGGGTAAACTCTGGGAGTTGGTGATGGACAGGGAGGCCTGGCATGCTGTAATTCATGAGGTTGCAAAGAGTCGGACACGACTGAGCGACTGAAATGAACTGAACTGAACTGAACCGTAATTTTCCCTTGTCATGTAAAGCACATTAACAGGTTCCGAGACTAGAACACGAGCAGACTCAGAGATGTTACTCTGCCCATCACGCTGGTTACATACAGTTAAGCAGGGGTCTTTACAGAAGGACGCTGATGAACTTTGGGTGCCCAAAGAACAAAATGAACTGGTAAAGAACTGCATGATATAGTGTTCACTAAATCTATTTCATTACATAACTTTTTTGTGAAGGACATTTATTAAATATTTCAAGGGACAGAACTAAAAAATACCACTGTTAGAAGTCAAAAAGAATGACTTGGGAAGAAGTAATCTTTCCAATTAAAAACCATGATAACAGCGTAACTCTAAATAGCATATGGAAATTGTTTTGCAGATACTTACAGGATCCTCTTGAGATCTTCTTCCCTTAAACAAGACTGGGAGGAGGAGGTGGGAATGAGATAGACACACAAAAAGTTTACTAAGCCTATTTGTTCTGTGCTGTACAAGGGCCCTGCCATACTCCCCATGATTGTGGAATAGTCATGGGACATTATAGCTGTCAGGAAACTTTGGAGTAATCTAACCTAAAGGCCCGGAGTATTCATTCATCCTATGTCGTACAGCTAATACGCATCTAAGGACAAGCTAGATTTTCATATCCCTAAGTAAATATTCTTCCCCTCCTGTTAAATTGCATCTTCCCAAAATGTAGAAAGTCAAGTCTCATAAGTTAAGTTGTTGGTAACTAGACCCTTAAGATATGATCTGTGTCTCTTCTAGGTATTAAGAAATAAAGGTTTTCATTAGAAAGAAGTGCAATATCATTCTGTTGTTGGTTTCTTCCCTCAGAAGTTTCTCAGGAAGTCACATGGAGATTTTAGATTTGGCTTCCCTGTCCATACTGACACTCTAATAAAAAAGGGGATTGAGTCTCCGACCTGAACTCCTTGCCAAAGTCCCTTCAATGGACCTGCCTTTCATGAAGCAAGAAACCAAAATACACTACAGAAAGGATGAAATTAGACAGAATTGATGAGGTGGGAAGTCCTTACATAAAAGTATGAACAAAAGGACCATTTTTTCCAAGGACGAGAAGGAAGGATAAATGACTTTGTTCTCAGCTTCAGGTGGGAAATTAATCTCCGGTGGACGTGACTCCACCAGGTCAGAAGGCATTTGTACAACGTGTGCTTCCAGAGGGGGGCCCAGCCCCAGCCAGCTCCCAACGAAGATTTCACAGTGGATTTGAAAACTTTAAAAGTTCTTAACAAATAACCTTTGCTATTTTAACAGTACATTTTTCAGACTTGTAATCTGTCTTGCTGGTTGTTGATAAGCAGGCGCTTTGCAGAAGAATATTAATCACAGTATAAATGTTTACATTTGGAAATGAAATCAGAAATATTCTGAAAGTAATAACCATCCAGAAGTTGAGGGAGATGGTTAGTTTTTGGATAGTTCTTACTCTTGGAATCATAAAAAGGCACAGAACATTCTATTTTTGAATATTTGGGGGTAAACTTATATAGGAAAGTAATACAGACCTTGTGAAAGACCTCACGCTCATTCAGATTAGCTTTAAAGAATTTAGAGCTCATGTAATTAATTTACACAAATGACTGCAGAGGGATTGCTCAGTTTTCTAATCGTGGTCTGAACTCTCCTCACTCACTAGAAGAAGGCTTGTTTAGGGCTAAGTGCCCGGATTTCAGCAATGATGGCCAAAACCTACCCACCCACCCCCCCAACAACACTTCAACAGTTAAAACTGAGTCTTGGGAAATTACATAGATTACTAGGTAAAGATAGACTAAAGGTTGTTAATATGTTTGCTTGTTTTTTAATGAAACACAGATGGAGACTACAGGCTCAGATTTCAATTTAAAACACTCTAACCTGCAGCAAAACCACATTATTCATCACTGGGACCCAAACGACAAGTCAGAAAGACAAAGCATTAAAAAAGGAAAGGAAGGAAGGAGAAGAACCTGCCAACTCAGCAAGAGTTGACAGGTGTTCAAGATTTAGGCTAATTAATTGACCACATGGTTGATGAATTAAGACAGAATCCTTGTTTGGAATGAAGTAAGCTCTCTATGCAGTATTGGGGGGCAGTGAGGAGCAGAAACAGGGGAAACATAATTGAGACTGAAATTAAAAGTAACAAAAAGCATTAGTAAATGAAAAAAAAAAGAGTAATGGGCAAGTGGGAAGTCCAGCAATTTAGACGGTCATCCTGAAATAGAATACTATTTGGGTCTAAGACCTGGATGCCTTATAAGACTGGCAGAAATTGTATGACCTCCAAGTCTTTTACAGAAAACTATATATTTGAAAATGATGATGAAAGCCAGAAGCCAACAGACTTAAGATATATTTACCAGCCACCACACCCTAAGCCAGTGCTCTTTGAGACAAAGTCTTCCTTCAGAAGCTAAAAATATTCAGATTATCCAAGGAAACGTTAATAACACAAACACCCCCTAACAGGCTCGCTGAAATGCTGTGGCGATGGGCAGCAGAGCTCAGGGAGGGATGAGCCAGCCCAGGAAGCTTGGGACGCAGTAAATCTGACCTGCTCTGAAGGTCCTTGCACTTCCTTTGGCCTCTGCAGCTCAGCCAAAATAGAAACAATTGTACCATTTCAGTTTTAGGGAACATGCACCATCTTAAACCTGGGTCCTGCCTCTGTTTCTCCCACTAGCCAACTTTGTCACTTGATAAAACCCATAACTCTTCTGGACCTCTGTTCTCTTACCTGGAAAATGAGCCAGGCTGCACAAGAGGTTAACTTCAACACAAGAATCCTCTTTAGAAGCCTATAGCAATCATTCTTAGACACCAAAATGGCAAAGTAGGATGACTCAGATCTTACAGCATAGCGATCAGCTCTATTGGTGTCTGTGTCAACTGTATTGACTCGAAAGTATTTGACATTAATATAGTATCTATTGCTACCGAGGGCAGCTTCTTTCCCTTCTGGCTCTCACTTGGCATTAGCCCCACCGATGACAGATCATTAGATTCCTTCACAATTATGAAATAAGCTGTTGACCCCTGAAGTTGTGTGGTCCAGTGGAAAGAGCACGGCATGGCGGAGCAGAGGCCCTGAAACCCAATTCCTGTCACTGGATTTCACAAACGTTGGAAAAGTCACTTAACTCTAGAAAGCAGCCATAATTGATTTGTCTTCTTCATAATATTTTCAGGGTCAAAATACACATAAGAGAGAGCAATCTGAAAGCGCTGTAATTGGTAAACTTGAATCTCAGGCCACAAGCTGGTATCTCCCAAGCTACAGCTTCATTTCCACAAATTAATCTGATTTCTGTTTTGAGCTCTCATTGTACGGTGTGAAAAGGTAACCTTCGTCCGTTCAGGTCATTTCATACTTCAGCTGTGTCTGTGCCCACAATCGCAGAAGGGCTATGCGGTGCCAACACACAGAGTGATCTTCACTTCTCCCTTGTCCTTACTGACATCTGCCCTGGCTGCCCCCTTCTGCCCCCGGCTGGTTTCTGGCCAGCAATCCCTCCAGGTCATCCCTCTTCATAACTTCCAACCTGCTCCAAGGCAAAACAAGAAAAGGAGAAAGCGAAAAACAAAACAGCCAGAGAGTTTAAAAAAAAAAGACTAACATTTTAAGACGTGTTATAGAGGACAGGAGAGAGAAAATACCAGGAAAAGTTACAGTCAAAGACTTTAAGTGATTCAGAGAAGTCTAGAAGTAAAGGAAGACCAAAACAAAGTTATAGGTAACTTTTGCAAGAAGTTTCCATTGAGTGGTAGAAATATAACCCTAACTGCAGAGATAGAGAAGGAATACTAATAGCAAATGTGACAAGTTCCTTTAAGCATATTTCTAAAAAAAATGATTGATGGAAATAATCTTCACTTTGGCGCTTCCCTGATGGCTCAGTGGTAAAGAATCCACCTGTCAATGCAGGAGACACAAAAGACGCCGATTCAGTCCCTGGGTCGGGAAGATCCCCTGGAGAAGGAAATGGTAATACACTCCAATATCCTTACCTGGGAAATCCCATACACGGAGGAGTCTGGTGGGCTACAGTTCATGGGGTCGCAAAGAGTCAGACACAACTTAGCAACTGAGAACACACACATTTTCACTTTGGAAAAGGGTGAAAGTTGTATTCAAAGTCTTAATTTAGAATGCAATACTTTGAGTACATGAAAGGAGATGACTTCATATACTGGTCAGCGAGACCTGGTCACAGAGTTGTTAAAATCTTGCATTATAGAATTCATCTCCCTAAGTATGATAAAATATTTAAGCCCACAATAATTAGGCCACCACTTCTCTGAAATAATAGTCTTAGGAGTAAATAGCCCTTGGAAATCAAATCCCTTCTTCTGCTGTAACTACTTGCGGCAATGGGATGCCAGTGAGGAGTGAAACAGGCACTGTTTCACATGAATGAGGGAGAGGGGAAGGTAAGTGGAATTGCTCTGGTGGCCGTAACTTTTTACTTTGCAAGATTTCATAAAACCAACCTGATTCCTCCTTATTTAAAGAGTACCAAATAAAATCAAGTTGGTGACATAGGAGTGATCATTATCAGGGCATTTAATGCCAGACACATCCATCTGGAGATGCACAGAGTATGAGAACATTCCAACCTAAATTAAACTCCAAGGGCTGTGAAATAGAGGAGGAAATAAATAGGAACCACCACGACTTTCTTCTCTTTCCATATCAACCCACTAATCCCAATAAATACTTATTTTTAAAGTTTTGAACATTCAATGCCAAGAGCATTCAACTCAGTTGGACAACAGAGCAGGTTAAGACAAACTTTGCTGAGTTTCATTTTTCCTCCCATTCTTCTGTTTAGCTCAGGTAAGCAGTACAGGAGGGGGAGAGACAGGCTTTGGCAACTCAAGCCAAGTTGACTCAGTCTTAGACTCGCAGAATAAGTGGACTCGGGTATGCTTACATATCATCTCCATCCAGTGCATTATTTTCAGATGGGTAAAACAAGGCTTGGGGAGGCTGTGTCTTACCCAAAATGTCACACTGAGTGGAGCCAGGGACAGAACTCAAATTTTCTAACATTAAGACCAAGAGTCAACAAATATTTATTAAGTTCTTAGTCTACACTAGACAACGTCCTAGCCACTGAGGGTGAAGAACTGAAAACTACCACTTGCGATGGAGAATAAATTGATACCGGGCGCAACCACTTATAACAGCATCACACATACGAAATGCTTAGGTGTAAGTCTAGCAAAATACGCTCCAGATCTACGTGCTGAAAACTCCAGACACTGATAAAAGAAATCATAAAGGACCTTAGGAAATGGAATCGTATACCGTGCTTGTGGATTAGGAGACTCAGTAGAGGTGAGATGTCAATTCTCCCCAGCGGGCCTACAGATTCACTATAATCCCAGTTGAAATCTTAATAGGATATTTCAGATGTTGATAAACTGATTCTAAAATATATATGGAGAGGTAAAGGAATCAGAATAGTCACAATAAATTTTAAAAAGAATCAGAAAGGTGGAAGATTCACACAACCTGACTTCAAGACTCACCACAGAGCCATGGAATTGGCAAAACCACACATAGATCCACAGAACTGAACAGACAGTCTAGAAACAGACTCTCAAACACATGGCCGATTGATTTTGACAGATGCAAAGCAATTTCATGAGGAAAGAGCAGCCTTTATAATACAGGATACTGAAACAATTCAGTACCTACCTATAAAAAAAAAAGAACTTTGATCCATACATTATATTATACTGTACATGAAAATTAACTCAAAATGGGTCTAAGACATAGACATAAAATCTAAAGCTCTAAAACTTCTAGAAGAAAACTGGTAAAATCTTTGTGACCTTGGGTTAAGCTAATCATTCAGAAAGAAGACCCTGAAAGTACAATCTGGAAAATAAACAACCTAATTAACAGTGAAAAACTGCCAGATACTGGATAACATACAAACTAGATCACCCAGATGTTACTGGCAGAAGTACAAAATGGCAGTGCCCTCAGGAAGATAGCTTTTTAGTTTCTTTTTAAACTAAACATGCATTTACCATATTATCCAGTTATTGTGCTGATCAGCATTCCCAAGAAAGTAAAATTCATGTTCACACAAAAACCTATGCATTAAAGCCCACAGCAGTTTTATTCATAAGAGCCCAAAGCTGGAAACAATGTTCTTCCGTGGGTGGACGGTTAAAGCTGCAGTACCTCCACATCAGGAATACTGCTCAGCAATAACAGTGAATGAACCATTGATACACGCAGCCACTTTGGTAGAGTGCAAAGGATCTATGCTGAGTGAAAAAAGATAATCTCAGAAGGTTACATACGGTGTGAGTCCATTCATACTACTATTGATACACATAACAACTCAGGTGCAACTCAAGAGAATTATGCTGATAGAACAAAAGCCAATCTATCTCTTCGCTGGGCTCTCAAGCAGGAAACCAAAGAGTCTTCTTGCTGAAATCCGAGCAGCCCAAGTGTGCATGTTAGTTTGCTCAGCCATGTCTAACTCTGCAGCCCCTCGGACGATAGCCCACCAGGCTCCCCCATCCATGGTATTTCCCAGGCAAGAATACTGGAGTGGGCTGCCGTTTCCTCCTCCAGGGAGTCTTCCCAACCCAAGGATGGAACCTACATCTTCTGCGTCTCCTGCATTCGCAGGTGGGTTCTTTACCGCTGAGCCACTTGGGAAGCCAAGAAGCCCAAGAGGCAAAACTGAGGAGTGGGTTCCCAGCAAACTTCCAATCAGATCGCTCTATACTGTGGTTCTCAGCCAACATGCTCTACATATGTGCTCAGATCTTCTAAAGCAGCTCCATCCCTGACTCTTAAATAAAGTTGGCAAATAAGGATTGCCAGTCATCCGAGGAAAGTCTCTAACCCAAAAGACAGAAGGCTACAACAAAGTAAATAAAAAACGAGAACAAACTGGAAAAAAAAAAACAAACACAAGATTGCTTGGAGAAGACTTCTCACATATACATACACCAATAGAGTCAGAGATCACAAAATACACTGCACACGCGGAATAAGAACAAGATGGTATCAAAACGAGCATGCAGGGAACAAGAAATAAACCTCAGAGAAGAAAAACAGGATATCAGAAACGAATAAGTTAAGAGAAGAGTGGAAGATAAAGCCAAAGATGTGTGTGTGTGTGTGTAGGTGCACACACATATGTATGTGTGTGTGTCTGAGAGAAAGAGAAGCAAAGAACAAAGAAACAGAAAAGAGGGGGGAAAAGAGAGAAAAATGAGTCAGTCCTTCTAACACGTCCAGGAAAAAAGATTAGAGAAGATGAGGGGCAGGAAGCCTTCAATAAAATCGTGCAAACAGAAGACATATATTAATAGTTTTTTACGATACTGAGTTCTCTGTGCTATATAGAAGGACTTTGCTTTTTATCTGTTTTGCATATAGCGGTGTGCATCTGTTAATCCCAGACTCCTAACTCATCCCTACCCAGCCCCGACCTCCTTTGGTAAACGTAAGTTTGTTTTCTATATCTGTGTGTGTATTTCTGGAAAAGCATATTATTATTGCAACAGTTTATAATATACTCTCAAGGGGGAAAAAAATGCTATAGCAAGAATCTGTGAGAAATAACCACATCGCAGAAAACAGGATGTGAAGAGATGCCTTCTGAGCACAGAGGTGATGAGACGCGCCGTAGCATTTCTGCAGAACGCAGTCACTGTTCCGACTGTCAGTGGGGGGCAGGCCAATTCACAGCCTCTCTCTCCTCATCAGTCTTGTACTCTCATCTTATTTTTCAAAACAGCATGTCTGTTTCAGGTTTTAGCCACAATTTAATTTAAAGGATCTGAGCAAGTTATAACAGTGAAATCTAGTGACTGATCGTGGCACTTTGTTTTACAGCAAAGGCCACTTTTAAGAAAGGAAAACTACTACCCAGCTTTCAGCTTGAAAATATGTCTGACTGCCTATAGCTCTGTTCCCTATGGACAGCTTGTGCGGCTCTCCGTTCTGAAAAAGATGTCTTTCTTTGATATTCAGGATTCTTACAACGACTCTGATGGCACCTGTTGACAGCTCTCTGCTCTTCTGAAGTGATGACCGGGAAACAGTACCACTGGGCAGGGGCCACGCTGGCAGCCACCCCCCGCACTCCAGTTCCAGCGGCCTCATCAAAGGACCCAAGGCCGCCACTGTGATGAAGGGATATGAGTTAGGCTAAGCAGCCAGGTCTCAGGAAGGCAGATCCGCAAAACGTTTTCATTTTATCACCACAATAGCATTTAAATCTGATTTTTTGGAACAAATTGTTCATGTGCAGCCAAGAGTCTGTTCTGTCTTATGCTCTGAATTACTTCCCTTCAATAAACATTCCTAGGAAATGCATGCACAGTTTCTTACTATTTGAAGCGGCATCATTGAGCAAAGACAGAGTAAAACCCAAGAAAAGCCCCTAGATTGATGGATGGGTACTTCAGAGGTTACAGTGACAGATTCATGTCACTCTCCCTCTTCAATATCCTTTACCGAAGGGAATTCGCTGTCTGGCTCAGGAAACTCAAACAGAGGCTCTGTATCAACCTAGACGGGTAGGAGGGGGTGGGAGAGGGGAGGGGGGTTCAAGAGGGAGGGGGGATATGTCTACCTGTGGCTGATTCATGCTGAGGTTTGACAGAAAACAGCAAAATTTTGTAAAGCAATTATCCTTCAATAAAAAAATAATTAAAAAAAAAATCCTTTGTCTTCTAATGTCTCCAAAGAAGACATACAAGTGGCTAATAAACACATGAAAAGATGCTCAACATCACTCATTATTAGTGAAATGCAAATTAAAACAACAATGATATATCACCTCACACCAGTGAAAATGGCCATCATCAAAAAATCTACAAACAATAAATGCTGGAGAGAGTGTGGAGAAAAGGAAACCCTCCTGCACTGCTGAGAGTGCAGATTGTTACAACCACTATGGAAAAGAGTACAAAGTTTCCTTAAAATACTAGGAATAAAACTATCATATGACCCAAAAATCCTACTCCTGGGCATATACCCTGAGAAAATTATAATTGAAAAAGACACATGTAACCCAGTGTTCATTGCAGCACTATTTACAATAGCTAGAATACGGAAGCAGCCTAGATGTCCATCGACAGATGAGTGGATAAAGAAGTTACGGTACATATATACGGTAAAGGAATATTACTCAGCCATAAAAAGGAGCACATCTGAGTCAGTGCTAATGAGATGGATGAACCTGGAGCCTATTATACAGAATGAAGTAAGTCAGAAAGAGAATAACGAATATTGTATATTAACACATATATATAGAATCTAGAAAGATGGTACTGATTAGCCTATTTGCAGGGCAGCAATGGAGACGCAGAGGTAGAGGACAGACGTGTGGACAGAGTGGAGAAGGAGAGGGAGGACGAACGGAGACAGCAGCATGGACGCATATACGTCACCGCATGCAAACTAGGCGACCAGTGGGGATCTGCTCTGCGACTCCAGGAACTCAAACCAGGGCTCTGTGACAACCTCAGGGGTGGGCTGGGGTGGGAGGTGGGAGGGAGATCCAAGGGGCAGACACGTGTACACCGATGGCTGAGTCATGGTGGTGCGCGGCAGAAACCAGCACCGTACTGTAAAGCAATTATTCCTCAGTCAAACAAATTGTTAGAACTCCTATGTCTTCCAAATTAAACGCATGTAAATATAATATGATATCACTGATACATGGAATCTAAAAAAATGACACAAATGAACTTATTTACGAAATAGAAATAGACCCACAGACATAAAAAGCAAATTTATGGTTACAAAGCTGACAGGAGGGATTAATTAGGAGTTTGAGATTAAAACATACACACTACTGTATATAAAACAGATAACAACAGGACCTACTGTACAGCACAGGGAACTAGACTCGGTTTCTTGTAATGAACTATAATGGAAAAGAATATGAAATACATATATAAGTGTATATACATATGTGTGTATATATATATACTGAGTCTCTTTGCTGCACATCTGAAACTAACACATTGTGAATCACATACTTCAATAAAAAATAAAATAAATCCTTTGTCTTCAACTCACTTTTTCTCTGCCTTGTCCTCATTTTACTCTTTCCCGCTCAGGCTCTCCCCCAAGCACAGCTTCCTGTAGACTTTTACATATTGTTCAGTTCAGTTCAGTCACTCAGTCGTGTCCGACTCTTTGCGATCCCATGAACCGCAGCACGCCAGGCCTCCCTGTCCATCACCAACTCCCGGAGTTTACCCAAACCCATGTCCATTGAGTCAGTGATGCCATCCAACCATCTCATCCTCTGTCGTCCCCTTCTCCTCCTGCCCTCAATCTTTCCCAGCATCAGGGTCTTTTCCAATGAGTCAGCTCTTCGCATGAGGTGGCCAAAGTATTGGAGTTTCAGCTTCAACATCAGTCCTTCCAATGAACACCCAGGACTGATCTCCTTTAGGATGAACTGGTTGGATCTCCTTGCAGTACAAGGGACTCTCAAGAGTCTTCTCCAACAGCACAGTTCAAAAGCATCAATTCTTTGGCGCTCAGCTTTCTTCACCGTCCAACTCTCACCTCCATACATGACCACTGGAAAAACCACAGCCTTGAGTAGATGGATCTTTGTTGGGAAAGTAATGTCTCTGCTTTTAAATATGCTATCTAGGTTGGTCATAACCTTCCTTCCAAGGAGTAAGCATCTTTTAATTTCATGGCTGCAATCACCATCAGCAGTGATTTTGGAGCCCAAAAAAAATAAAGTCTGACACTGTTTCCACTGTTTCCCCATCTATTTGCCATGAAGTGATGGGACCGGATGCCATGATCTTAGTTTTCTGAACGTTGAGCTTGAAGCCAACTTTTTCACTTTCCTCTTTCACTTTCATCAAGAGGCTCTTTAGTTCTTCTTCACTTTCTGCCATAAGGGTGGTGTCATCTGCATATCTGAGGTTATTGATATTTCTCCCGGCAATCTTGATTCCAGCTTGTGCTTCATTCAGCCCAGCGTTTCTCATGATGTACTCTGCATATAAGTTAAATAAGCAGGGTGACAATATACAGTCTTGACGTACTCCTTTTCCTATTTGGAACCAGTCTGTTGTTCCATGTCCAGTTCTACCTGTTGCTTCCTGACCTGCATACAGGTTTCTCAAGAGGCAGGTCATGTGGTCTGGTATTCCCATCTCTTTCAGAATTTTCCACAGTTTATTGTGATCCACACTGTAAAAGTCTGCAATTTACATATTACAGCTTTTACATATTGCATTGACAATAATATACAGTTATAGTAAATACTTACTCATCAAAAAATACTGAGTTTCCAATATATCATATGCTGTGCTAGAAATTGGAATTACTGTGTTAACCAATGGAGAAGGAAATGGCAACCCTCTCCAGTGTTCTTGCCTGTAAAATTCCAGGGATGTAGGAACCTGCTGGGCAGTAGTCCGTGGGGTCGCCAAGAGTCGGACACGACTGAGTGACCAACACACACACACACACACACACACACACACACACACACACACACACACGTTAACCAAAAGAAATATATTTGTGGGGTTTATTTCTAATGGGAGCTAAAACTTGAAATTCCTGTGTCATTACTAAACCTTCCCTCCATCCGTCCATCTGTCCATCCATCACTTTGCTCCGTGTATGTATTCATTACCCCTTATCTGTTCCTGTCACAAACACAGAGGACATAGGAAACAATATTATTTTAATTGATAGGTTCAGGAACCAGGAATGCCAAAGCCGTCAAAATGCTAAAAATAGATGCCAGAGCTCCCTGTTCACAGTCAACAACAGCAGAAAGAAAATAAAAGATTTTCAATTATCAAACCAATCAAAGAGTGCATTTCAAGCACTCAAGCTGGCTATCAGATTAGATATAACTAGAATTTTAAAAGTGAGCCAAACACCTGTGCAAACTCCTTAGCACCTGTGTGTCCCCAGGCCCCACTCGTTTGGGAGTGACAGGGTCACATTTACAGAGACACAGTGGCTGTCTAGCTCTTCCCTCGCCTACTGCTGAGTGTTTTCCAGGTGCCCTTAGACGCTCCCCCGAGCACTTCTGCTTGGCCCCGAGACGGCCCGCTGGGACTGAAGAGCGAGGAGCTTGCAGCCGCAGCTCCCTATTGTTCGGCTCTGGCTTCCGTCCTGGCTCCGCGTGGCACGGTCAGCAAGCCTCCCAGCGCCGGGGAGCCTGGGGGTGTGCGATCTCACCGGCGCTGCCTCTGAGGACAGCTTCTAGCAGCGCTGTCTGAGGTCACGCTGTGCCCGTGCTGTGCTTTGCTAAAGCTGCCCGATCTCCAGCGTGGCAGGCGCCCTCCCCTGCGGACCGCCCAGCGCCCTCAACAGAGGAATGGACAAAACAGCCAGCCTCTCCCTGTTCCGCTCCTTGTTAGCAGTTCAGAGCGCTGCCGCACACAAAGCGCGCGGAGAAACCAACGCCTGGTTTATTTCTGGGCGGGTCTCTGCCTAAGTGCGTCGGACGCAGTCAGAGCCCAAGGCCGAGCCTCCTACCTCCGCTAACTAATCTAGACCTTCAAGCCGGCGTGACTGGCACACACACAGGCCTGGCAGGGCTGCAACCAGACTCCTACCACTTACTCAGACAGTCCTACCTTATACACCCAGGTGCACACAGAACAGACAGGGCTTCCAGAATGATGCAGGGAAGCCGGCGGTGGTCAGGACAGCTGTCTGGAAGGCTTGCCCCGAAGATACAGCGGGGTGCTTGATAATAAATATGGGTAGCCTGTCAAGACATTCACGTTAGGTCCTTTGACCCGCCCTTGTCCTTCCTCCCCTGAGTTCCTCTGACCTGGCCGATTCTTCACTCCGGCGCAGGCTGAGACAAAGCGTCAGGCGCTTCCATGAGGATACAGGAGGAAGCAGGGAGCTCCCTCTGCAAGGACCACCAGGCAGCCTCCAGTTCATGTGTATCTTTTCCATTGCTTGCCGAGACCACAGTAAAGCAAAGTAGCAGTAACTCAGGACTAATGAAAACAACCAGTCCTGCTCATCTTAAATTTAGACTCACCTTTTTTTTTAGTGAAGTACAGTTGATTTATAATATTATATTAGTTTCAGGTATACAGCATAGTAATTCAGGCTTTTTTTTTGAAGATTATGCTCCATTGTAGGTTATTACAATATAACGGCTAGAATGCCCTCTGTGTGCAGTATAAAGTTTGTTCTTCATTTTATGCATAGTCTTTTGTATCTGCTCATCCCATACCCCTAATTTATCCTCCCCTACCCGCTTCTCTCTCCTCTTTGGTCTCCAAAAGTTTGTTTCTACATCTGTGTAGATTCACCTTTGGGGCCTGGTCTAGTTCACAAGACCTTCTTCAGAGTATGGGTTGCAGACCCTTCCCAGCATAAATGCATACAGACTAGGATGTATGCAGACGGGATGTCACGTGTGAGCACCCCGCTCTCTAACGGACAAATGCCAGTGAACAAAGCTCTCCCTAATGAGATCGGCTCGTCTGCCTCCCTCAGCAAGAGTCAGAGAAACCAGGAGGGCTCCTCTGTCCTGCCTAAGGGGGTTTGGAACAAAAGTTCATTCAATCCTCAAGCCCAGAATATACCGAGATAGGAGCTTGAGAAAAGAGGCATGAAGCGTTTTTCTCTGCAGATTTCAGAAGAGTGAATGTGCCTTCTGTAGCATTTCATTTTGGAGAAGCTTCACTTTCAATGTCACTGGCAGTCTCCTGCCTCCCTCTGAAACTCAAAGTCAGTCCACACAGGCACTGGTTGAGGATGTTCTGCACGGAATGTTTAAAATCACCTTCTCCTGCCAGTGTTTTGGGGCTGTGGTTACACCCACACACACATTCTCCCTTCTCAGGAAGTCATTCCCAAGAGGTCTCTCATCCATACAGATGGATTCCTGGTGGTCCCACCCTTCCAGCCCTCCAGACAGGCCTCAGCACCCGTAGGCTGAGCACAGCCCTGGCTCTGCTGAAAGCAAGACCTACCGCTGACCTTTGTAGTCACGTGTGTTTACCGTTCCAGCTAACTAAACTGTTCACGTTGCCTGAGGTGTGTGTGCTTAATCGCTCAGTCGTGTCCGACTCCCTGTGACCCCATAAACTGTAGTCCGCCAGGCTCCTCTGTCCACGGGATTCTCCAGGCCAGAAGATTGGAGTGGGTTGCCACACCCCCTCCAGGGGATCTTCCTGACACAAGGATCGAACCCAGGTCTCCCTCGTTTCAGGCAGATTCTTTACTATCTGAGCCACTGGGGAAGCCCTCCTGATGTGTACAGATGACCGTATGTATATACACCTATATTCAATCCAAATACAGGCCAAAGACTTCATGGTATTATAAACCTACACTAGAATATGCAATCCTTTGTCCCCTCTCCTAGGAAATCGGCTCCAGTCATTTTCAAATTTCACATAGCTATGAGCTAGGAAAATGCCTTTCATGGGTCTAGGCCTAAATTCTAGACTGATGCTTTATTTGATTTTACTTTTGTAATACAATTAGTAAAGCTTAGTGTGCTGCCTTTGGACTGAAATATTTGCATATTGTCTTCAAGATGTCTGTAATTACTGTACTTTTATATTTCTGAAATTATAAGGCCTTAGGTAAACTTATCAGTTAAAAAACAGCAAGCATTTTGACTAAAATTCTTTGTAAAGGAGTGAAAAAACACTCTAGAATTGAATACTTTGCCCTAACCTGCTCAAGACAAAGTAAATTGAGTTTGGAACACAGAGGGGGAAATGAAGTTCTAAAGAAATATCACATAAAGGGAACCAGATCTGGTACTTTGCAAAATAATACTGCCATTGTGATTAAATTTTAAAAATTGATTACATTAAACGTTCCTGGTCTTTGTGGTAAATTGCATTGTTAGCTCCAAATTCTTTAAACACAACTCCCTGTTTCCATATCTTTTTCTAAATTGTGCCGGTTCCAGCCTAGGTTTTAAAAGGTCTTGAGTGTTGCTCTTTGCCTTCTTGTGTTTCTGTCATGTGTGAGAAGTTCATGCCTGGGCTTGCCTGCTAACCTCAAGCAAGGACGAGAAACTCGTGGGACAGAGCCGTTCAGCCAAGCTGCTCCAACCCGCCAGCCTGGATCAACTAGTCCCCAGGCAACCCGCAGACACGTTGAGTGAGTCTAGTCAAGATCCACAAAGCTGACCAGCCAATCCCAGTCTAGATCACCTGACTCCAAGCTGCCTGCAGACACACATGAAAAAAATAATGCTTTTTGTTATAGACCACTGAGGATATTATTTTTCTTATTTTGTTATTTAACAATACTTTTTATTTTTTTTAACCAATACCATCTAATTAATAGGATGTATAAACTTGAAAAATATTAACTTTAATTCCATTTAGAAATTTGTTCCTTTGGAAAAGTTAAATTCTAGCTCTTCTTGAAAATAAAGTTGCTAGATAGAGCAAAACATTGGACTTTCAAACCAAAGCATGATAGAGTGATCGGATGCATATTTTACTCTGTATTTTAAAATGAGTGTAATATGTGGACATACACACACACAATCTAATTGACCAGACAGAGATGAGAGAAAATAGAAATCAAGATACAAGGACAGCCCACTGACTTTTTAGTAGAATTCTGAGCAATAACACCTTAGCCAACCTGACAGATTTATAACTGACCAGTAGCCTGTGAAAGGTTGTTGCTGAGCCACAGAAAAACGGCCGGGATTCTTGGCCTCTAGAGGAGAAGAATTCAACCCTGGGCCAGAGACGAGGCTGGATCGCTCAGGGCTTTGGTGTGATAAAGTTTTATTAAAGTATAAAGGAGATAGAGAAAGCTTCTGACATAGGCATCAGAAGGGGGCAGAAAGAGTACCCCCCTGTTAGTCTTCAGCTGGATGTTATATAGTCACTAGCAGTTTGTTAATGTAAGAAAGGAATGTCTTAAACTCAGAATGGCACCAGGCCCCTCATCCATAAGATGTATTTTGGAATAATCTGGGCACCGGACATTCTGGGTCATAAAACGATTGACTTGAATTTTGCAGAAAGGCAGATCATGCAAATAGTTTCATTTACATAGATTAGGGGAACAATGTCTGAGTATAACATACTGGTTTGCCAAGTAGGTTCTGAGCCATTAGGCGGAAGACAGCGTTTGGGGTAAATGCATAGTACATTAACATAGCTTAAGACAAACATTTCCATAAGAAAAATGCATTGGTTAATTCAAAGTTTGAGAATAGTTAACTTCAGGTGAAACCAGGTGTCATGGCAACACAGTATTTTAAGAGAAACCTCTTTTAAATTCGTATAGAGAAGGGAAAAAATATCGCTAGTTTGTTTCCTCCTGCCGCTTAAAATGTCTGACACTTGCAGCCTATTTCCTCCCTTTGGAGACCCCTGGCCTTCCTGCCTGTTGCCCTCTCACCTGGTTCCATCTTACAAATTTCCAAAGGAAGACTTTGTTCCACCTTAACAACCATTCCACACACTCCAATTCAGGAAAGGACCACTCATCTCTGCATTGTGTAATCCCAGCAAACTTTCTAGGAGGAAGAGATACAGTGATAGCAACTTGACAGCTACCTTTAGCAATTTAGTTTTAGCAATGTAGTCACTCGCTAAACAAGGATTCCCTACAAAGACAAATCAACATCTATATTCCACCTTTTCAAACTATTTCTATAAGCCAGTAATTGGCATTAATCAGCAAGCACCGTTCAAGCTTCTTAAATCACATAAGAAGGTAGAGCTTCATTATCTTAATTTCTGTTCTTTCTTTTCTTGTCTAGGGTGAAATGAAACCACTCCGTGGGTCTTCATGCTAGGAAATAATGGAAAATCATTTATTTAAATTAAAGCAATTTATTAGTCTTTTATTTGCTAACAAGTTACCTTCAATTATTGAGAATATAAAACTATTGAAAAGCGGTATTCCCTTGGTTTGTTTTAAATTAATTATTATCAACTCAGCTCTGTGGAGTTTATTAAGAAATTAAATCTTTATGAATATAAAATACACTTATAAAAATAAAAAATGAGAAAGCTACTTTATCTGTCAGGAAGCTTAGAATTTTATATTTAAATTCATTCATTCAAAGTAGTTCTGCAGCCGTTCAAATTCTGCAGAATGTGAACACTGACTCCTTTAAGAGTTAGAATTACTCATTTCTGCATATAAAATAGATAACCAATGAGAGCCTCTGTACACCGCAGGCAACTCTACTTAATGCTCTCTGGTGACCTAAACGGGAAGGAAATTTAAAAAGCAGTGGATACGTGTATATGTATAAATGATTTACTGTGCTGTACAAACAAACTGATACAACATTGTAAAGCAACTATATTCCAATAAAAAAATAGAATTCCTACAGTCTCATTCATTGGGCATGATATGAAAATATGCATAAAATTTCATATAAACCTGAGAAAGTTCCCCTTTGTCCTGAAAAGTCTGTTTTTTAATCATTCATTCAAAAATAGTTACTGAGTGCTGTCCTAGTCAGGGCCCCAGCAGCAAAGAGACGCATCCTCGCACTAGGAGGTTTGCAGGAGGGCCTGCTTCTAACAGCCGGGGCAGGCTGAAGAGCAGGGCAGACACGCCCATCAAGTGTCAGATCTGCAGGTGTCAGATCTGCCCCCAAACCCACGGTGCAGAGTGGAGGGGAGTGTCAGCAGAAGCCGTCGGGCGGGCTCAGGGACAGGACTGCCTTAGAGAAGCACTGACTGCAAGCTGGAGGTTCTCCGCATCAGCTCTCGGTAAAATGCCGCTGAACACGACCTGCCTTTTGAACCCGTGTCTCGGTGCTAACTCGGATGCTGTCTGAGTTTAGGCAAGTATGTACACACCCCGCCTTCACTCGCGTTTCAGTTAATCACAGGTGCTGGGTTTAACGCTCTCCAAATCTCCGTCCAGGGCTAACATTTTATATTCGATTTTCCCTTTGGACCATCTGTTCCAATTCTTCCGTGTTCAAGCCAGGTCAAACACCCTACCTGAAAGCCGAATTCTTTTTTTTTTTTTTTTGCGGGGGCGGGGGGCGGTGCTGTTTTGCGTCTTCATTGCGGCGTGGAGGCTTTCTCTGCTTACCGTGCTGGGAGGTTCTCTAGTTGTGGGGTGCAGGCCTACTTGCCTCGGGGCACGGGGGATCTTAAGTTCTCCGACCAGGGAAGTCTCATCAAAGTCATGCTTTTGACTCAGCTTCTCTCATTTAAACAGCTTTATTTGACCTAGCCTAGCATCTTACTCATTAAAAATGGTTATCCGAAGATTTCTGAATCTAATATAGTTACACTGACTGCAGTAGGATACCATCACTTATCTATTTTTATCTACCCACTGGATTACCTTTCTCTGATCTTCAGCAACTTGGTAAACAAAATAGCAGTTTTGAATAATTACATTATGTATTAGCTTTTTAGGCTTTTCATACCTGCTACCTCATTATATCATCATAGATTCTTTTCATAGCATTTTTTCCAATCATAAATAAATGTATTTAATTATATAAAGTTGAAGTATTAGAGAAATAAAAATTTTTCTTTATTCGCATTCAGTACATTTTACCTTTTATGTTACAAATTTGAGATTATTCTGGAAGACTATTGCATTCTTTTCATTTAACATGTTGTAATAATATCCCATCTCTTCAAACAGTTTGGAACATACTATCAAATCATTGATGATTCTTTACTGAAATAGCTGTTTTTTCAGAGGAAGTTATTTCCTTAACAATTTATAGGTGCAGAAACTTGAGCACAGAAAATTACAGTTTTCTGATATATGATAAGTGAAGATTTTAAATTACTATGACTCCTCCTGATATAACTTTTTCCACTGAAACCTGAAAATGTTCCCCAAAACGATGATGCTGGTAATCAATGATTATGATAAATATCACATAAAATCAATTTTTCATCAAAATCCTCAAAGAAATTACACAGAAGATATATATTTTTATAAGAAGTAGATATATAATAAATATGGATGGACGGATGGATGGATGAGTAGATATAATGAGTAAATAGATGAATGGATAGATTTGATGAATCTGAGCTGGACTGCTTTTTCCATCGAGACTAATGACCAAAGTCTGCATTCAGTTCAGTTCAGTTCAGTCGTTCAGTCCTGTCTGACTCTTTGCGACTCCATAAACCGCAGCACTCCAGGCCTCCCTGTCCATCACCAACTCCTGGAGTTTACCCAAATTCACGTCCATTGAGTCGGTGATGCCATCAAGCCGTCTCATCCTCTGTCATCCGCTTCTCCTCCTGCCCTCAATCTTTCCCAGCATCAGGGTCTTTTCAAATGAGTCAACTCTTCGCATCAGGTGGCCAAATTATTGGAGTTTCAGCTTCAACATCAGTCCTTCCAATGATTGTTCAGTACTGATTTCCTTAGGGATAGACTGGTTAGATCTCCTTGCAGTCCAAGGGACTCTCAAGAGTCTTCTCCAGCACTACATTTCAAAAGCAACAAATCTTCGGCACTCAGCCTTCTTTGTGGTCCGACTCTTTGCAGCCCCATGGACTGCAGCATGCCAGGCCTCCCTGTCCTTCACCATCTCCCGGAGTTTGCTCAAGCTCATGTCCATTGAGTCCATCTCATGGACAGCTCATGTCCATCCAACCATCTCATCCTCTGTCCTCTTCTCTTCCTGCCTTCAACCTTTCCCAGCATCAGGGTCTTTTCCAATGGGACAGTTCTTCGCATCAAGTGGCCAAAGTATTAGAGTTTCAGCTTTAGCATCATTCCTTCCAATGAATATTCGGGACTGATTTCCTTTAGGATGGACTGGTTTGATCTCCTTGCAGTCCAAGGGACTCTCAAGAGTCTTCTCCAACACCACAGTTAAAAAGCATCAATTCTTCGGTGCTCAGCTTTCTTTATAGTTCAACTCTCACATCCATACATGACCACTGGAAAAACCATAGCCTTGACTAGATGGACCTTTGTTGGCAAAGTCTGTGTTAGAGTACAATATTTGGGAAGAGACTGAAAGTTTAACATTTCCTCTCTGCTCTTTACAGAGCTAGTCTCACCAGAAAACGAGAACCTGTGAAGTAGTCTTGAAAGGGATGGACCTTTGACCATACCCAGAGTTATCCCAGCTGCATCCCACCAGCCCGTCTCACATGGTTGCTGAAACACTGTACACAATGGAGAGAGTCCCTGCCACATTGTTGCAGTGCAGATGGATACGCCTCATGTAAGCAGGCAGAAGCACCTAACATCCTGCCTCTTGCCAAATGGTGAACAATATCTGTTTCTTCTACCCCGAAATAACTCTAAGTTAGTCCTTCAGTTCTGGAGAAATTACTTAGTATAAGTGAGCTCAATTACAATATCTGAAACACAGAAAACCATGCATTGGGAATAAGCTTTGCTATCGCTAAAGAAAGAGAGACTGAGGAGAGGAACCAGGGAACAGCTGCCCTTCTCTCTATCCTGGGATCTGACTCTAGCTTGTGGTGCCAACAAGCCACACTCTCTCTCACTTGAACTCTCATCACCTTGCCCATAAATGTTTAAGTATGTAATTTGGATGAAATGATAAAGACTCCTTCAAAGAGGTATAACACCATGTCTTCTTAAGAAAAATTACTGTTTTCTTACTGTCTTTCTGTCTCTCTCTCCTCCTCAATTTTGGTGTGTGTTCAAACCAGGATCTAAAAGTTTATGCAGGTCAACAGGTCACCACAAAGCTGCTGTGTCCCTTCAGTCTGTTTCATCTCTCTTTCTTACTCCCTCATTCTCCGTTTGATTCACTTGTTGTAAAAACCAGGTGCTTTGTCTTATTGAGTTTCTCTCTATGTGCATTTTACAGGCCACAAACCCATGTTGTCAAATAATATGTTCCTACGCTTCTATATTTCCCATAAATTTATATTAATTCCTTTGCTTCCTATGGATCTAGAGGCCTAATCAGGTTCATGCTTCATTTGGGGGGAAGGAGGGAGTAGTTCTCTCGTTCTAACATCCAAGGGAAGCAGTTGGGCTTCATATGCCATATAATCAGAGAATCATTTTGCTTACTTTTAATTTCTGTTCTACCTCTAAATTTTCCAAGAGACTGCGGAAAGAACAGACACACCCTGGCTGCCGTACTCTTATCTTCGTGACGAGGGAGGAAGGACCATCTGTTATAAACACTGAGCCATCTCTAACTTCAGTTTAACAATTGGCTATATCTGCACCAATCTCAAGGTCTCCAAAGTCTCAGCACTGAAATCAGGTCTCCATTACGGATGTTGCCTTCCCCTTGTATACTTTGTTCCATCAAAGGTCTTCAGTAAAGACCTTCTCAATCCCTTAGAGCCCTCCTCATTAAATGATGCATCTTAGCCTTGAACCTCTAGCTCATAAAGTCCCCATGATCTCAATACTATGAGCTCCTCCAGCCTTTGGCCTGTTACAAAGGGGATCCACTGTCCTTACTGTTATATATCTAAGAGAAACACTTGTTGCCCAGTCATGCCCGACTCTTTGTAACCCCATGGACTGTAGCACGCCAAGCTTCCCTGCCATTCACCATCTCCAGGAGTTTGCTCAGACTCATGTCCATTGAGTCAATGATGTCAGTCAACAATCTCATCCTCTGTCGTCCCCTTCTCCTCATGCCCTCAACTTTCCCAGCATCAGGGTCTTTTCCAATGAGTCGGCTCTTCACATCAGGTGGCCAAAGTATTGTAGCTTCAGCATCAGTCCTTCCAGTGAATATTCAGGGTTGATTTCCTTTAGGACTGATGAGTTTGATCTCCCTACTATCCAAGGGACTCTCAATAGTCTTCTCTTGAAAACAGAAACACTACCTCCTTCTCAAAGCAAAGACACTTTTCTAAAATGATATACCATTTCCATCTATATAATGAAATAGCAGGCAACTCTATCTGATAAGCCCAGCCTCCAGGATATAGGATTTAACACAAAGAATAATATAATATGATTATAGGATTTCATGGAACAGGTCACAATAAGTCAAGAAAATTTTTACAAAGGGCACCTGATATAATCCTTAAAGGAATGTTACCAGTTAGCCTCAACATCCTCATTCTACCAGTCAAACTGAGAAACTTGCCAAGGGACATAAAACTCTCTTTCTATTACAACATATGGTATTTAATCAATATTCAAATTAGCAATGGCTGTCCAAGGTCACACAATGACAAGAAAAAAGAAAAACATATTTTAAAAATCTGCATGGATCTGACTATAGGCAATATTCATTCTGCATTCAAATTGGTGCAGCAGTCCTTCAGAATCAAGGGAAGAAAAACATAAAGAGTAAAACTCCACATATTTTTCTGGGTCCAGGAGATTGGCAGGCCGCCCCAGGGGGTAATCTCCTGTTACTGATGGAGATGCAAAGTGCTGGTGCTGCAGAGGCAAGACACAGCTTGGCACTGTTCTGCTTTTGGCTCCAAAACCATAAGCTTCTTCCTTGCTGAGCTGTTTATCTGTCCTCACCCCAGTCTCTCATTTGGTGTCATCAGCGCTTTTGTATAAACATCTTTCTTTTTACTACTCAGCACTATTTTTTTTAAATATCAGAGTATATGTGATATTTAGGATTTAACTAAACATTCAGGTTTTCTATATCAAATTGAAAACTAATTCGTTTGCTTGTCTCTATACCTTTTCCTGCGGTACCAACACTGAAGAGCTCTTGTTTATTCCACTGCCTAGTCCCCAGGTGTCTCCTGATTTGTTCAAGCCTAAACAGTAGGGAGGAACGTAAGTTAGGATCTGTCATTTTGTGCTTTTGTTTTTCATTGGAATGAGGATTTCCCTAGTGGCTCAGATGGTAGAGAAGCCGCCTGCAATGTGGGAGACCTGGGTTTGATCCCTAGGTTGGGAAGATTCCCTGGAGAAGGGCATGGCAACCCACTCCAGTGTTCTTGCCTGGAGAATCCCATGGACAGAGGAGCCTGGTGGCCTGCAGTCCATGGGGTCGCTAAGCGCTGGTCACGCCTGAGTGACTAAGCAAAGCACACAATTGATTTACAATATTGTATTAGTTTCAGGTGTACAGCATGTTGATTCAGTATTTTTGCAGATTATACTCCATTGTAGATTATCACAAACTAATGACTATAATTCTCTGTGCTGTATAGTATATCCTTGTTGCTAATCTATTTTATACATAGTAGTTTGTATCTGTCTATACCATACCCATAACTTGTCCCTCCCTCCTTCTCTCTCTCCTTTGATAACCATCAGTTTGTTTTCTAGATCTGTGAGTCTGTTTCTGTTCTGCATGTGCATTCATTTGTGTATTTTTTAGATTGCATATATAAGTAATATCTTATAGTATTTTTATTTCTCTGTCTGACTTATTCACTAGGCATAATAATCTCCAGGTCCATCCACATTTCTGCAAATGGCAAACTTTCATTCATTTTTATGACTGATAGTTCACAGTATGTTCAGTTCAGTTCAGTCGCTCAGTCGTGTCCAACTCTTTGCAACCCCATGAACTGCAGCATGCCTCCCTGTCTATCACCAACTCCTGGAGTTTACTCAAACTCATGTCCATTGAGTTGGTGATGCCATCCAACCATCCCATCCTCTGTCATCCCCTTCTCCTCCCACCTTCAACCTTTCCTTCAAGAAGAAAGACTTCTCAGCATCAGGGTCTTTTCAAATGAGTCTGCTCTTCACATCAGGTGGCCAAAGCATTGGAATTCCAGCTTCAACATCAGTCCTTCCAATGAACACCCAGGACTTATCTCCTTTAGGATGGACTGGTTGGATCTCCTTGCAGTCCAAGAGACTCTCCAGAGTCTTCTCCAACACCACAGTTCAAAAGCATCAATTCTTCAGTGCTCAGCTTTCTTCCCAGTCCAGCTCTCACATCCATACATGCCTACTTGCATATACTGTATATTCTAATCCAGTAGTCTGTTGCTGGGCACTTGGTTTGTTTCCATGACTTGGCTATTGCAAAGAGTGCTGCTGTGAACTGGAGTGCATTTATCTTTTTGAATTACTATTTTCACTTTTTTCCAGATAGATACACAGGAGTGGAATTGATGGATCATATGGTAGCTCTATTTTTCGGTTTTTTTGCAGGAAACTCCAAACTGTTCTTCATAGTGGCTGCACTAATTTGCATTTCTACCAACAGTGTAGGAGGATTTCCCTTTTTCCACATCCTTGCCAATATTTGTTATTTGTAGACTTTATGATGATAGACATTCTGACTGGTGTGAGCAGATACCTCATTATGGTTTTTATTTGCATTTCTCTAATAATTAGCAATGTTGAGTATGTTTTCATGTGCCTCTTAGCCATCTGTATGTCTTCTTTGGGAAAATGTCTACTCAGGTCTTCTGCCCATTTTTGATTGGGTTGTTTGGCATTTTGCTATTGAGTTGTATGTATCAAATATATATTGGATATTAATCCTTTCTCAGTAAAATCATTTGCAAATATTTCATCCCAGTCCATAGGTTGTCTTTTAATTTTTTTTGATGATTTTCTTTGCTGAGCAAAAGCTTGTACGTTTGATTAGGTCCCATTTGTTTACTCTTTGCTCCTATTTCTTCTGCCTTAAGAAACTAATCCAAAAAAATACATTGCTACAATTTTTGTCAAAGAGTGTTCTGCCCATGCTCTCTGCTAGAAGTCACATGGTTTTTGTTCTTACACTTAGGTCTTTAAACCATTTTAAGTTAATTTTTATATATGGTGTAAGGAAATGTTCTAATTCCACTGGTTTTCATGTAGCTGTCCAACTTTCCCAGCACAACTTATTGAGGAGACTAAATTTTCTCCATTGTACATTTTTGCCTCCTTTGTCATAGATTAACTGACCATAAGTACATGGACTTATTTCTTGTCTCTATTCTTTTTCATTGATTTATGTGTCTGTTCTGTGGCAGTATGACACTGTTTTGATTGATGTAGTCTTGCATTATAGTCTGAAGTCTGGGAGAGTTATACCTCCAGCTTTGTCCTTTTTTCCTCAAAAGTGTTTTGGCAGTTTGGGGTCTTTAATGATTCCAATGCAAAGAAATAGAGGAAAACAACAGAGTGGGAAAGACTAGGGATCTTTTCAAGAAAATTAGAGATACCAAGGGAATATTTCATGAAAAGATGGGCACAATAAAGGACAAAAACTGTATGGACCTAACAGAAGCAGAAGAGTTTAAGAAGAGGTGGCAAGAATTCACGGAAAAACTATATAAAAAAGATCTTCATGACCCAGATAACCACGATCGTGTGATCACACACTTAGAGCCAGACATCTTGGAGTACGAAGTCAAGTGGGCCTTAGGAAGCATCACTACGAACAAAGCTAGCAGAGATGAGGGAATTCCAGCTGAACTATTTCAAATCCTTAAAGATGATGCTGTGAAAGTGGTGTACTCAATATGCCAGCAAATTTGGAAAACTCAGCAGTGGCCACAGGACTGGAAAATGTCAGTTTTCATTCCAATCTCAAAGAAAGGCAATGCAAAAGAATGATCAAACTACCACACAATTGCACTCATCTCACACACTAGTAAAGTAATGCTCAAAATTCTCCAAGTTAGGTATCAACAGTTCATGAACCAAGAACTCCCATATGTTCTAGCTGGATTTGGAAAAAGCAGAGGAACCAAAGATCAAATTGCCAACATCCATTGGATCATCAAAAAAGTAAGAGAGTTCCAGAAAAACATCTACTTCTGCTTTATTGTCTAGGCCAAAGCCTTTGACTGTGTGGATCACAACAAACTGTGGAAAATTCTTAAAGAGATGGCAATAACAGACCACCTCACCTGTCTCCTGAAAAATCTGTATGCAGGTCAAGGGGCAACGGTTAGAACTGGACATGGAACAGCAGACTTGTACAAAATTGAGAAAGAAGTATATTAAGGCTGTATGTTATAATCCTGCTTATTTAACTTATATGCATAGTACATCATGCCAAATGCCAGACTGGATGAAGCACAAGCTGGAATCAGGATTGCTGGGAAAAATATCAATAACCCCATATATGCAGATGACACCACTCTTATGGAAGTAAATGAAGAGGAACTAAACAGCCTCTTGAAGGTGAAAGAGGAGAGTGAAAAAGCTAGCTTAAAACTCAACATTCAAAAAACTAAGATCATGGCATCTGGTCCCATCACATCATGGCAAATAGATGGGGAAACAATGGAAACAGTGACAGATTTTATTTTCTTGGGCTCCAAAATCACTGCAGATGGTGACTTTAGCCATGAAATTAAAAGATGCTTACTCCTTGGAAGAAAAGCTATGACAAACCTGAACATTGTATTAAAAAGCAGAGACATTACTTTGCCAACAAAGGTCTGTCTAGTCAAGGCTATGGTTTTTCCAGTGGTCATATATGGATGTGAGAGTTGGACCATAAAGAAGGCTGAATGCTGCAGAATTGATGCTTTTGAACTGTAGTGCTGAAGAAGACTCCTGAAGTCCCTTGGACTGCAAGAAGATCAAACCAGTTAACCCTAAAGGAAATCAGTCCTGAATGTTCATTGGAAGGACTGATGTTGAAGCTGAAGCTCCAATACTTTGGCCACCTGATGTGAAGAACTGACTCATTGGAAAAGACCCTGATGCTGGGAAAGATTGAGGGCAGGAGGAGAAGGGGACGACAGAGGATGAGATGGTTGGATGGCATCACTGACTCAATGGACATGAGTTTGAGCAAGCTCTGGGAGAACCCTGGCATGCTGTAGTCCATGGGGTTGCAAAGAGTTGGACACAACTGAGGGACTGAACAACAACAAATGATTCCATATGAATTTTAGGATTATTTTTCTAGTTATCTGAAAAATACTACGGGTACATTGATAGGGATTGTGCTAAGTCTATCAACTGCTTTGTACCCTTTTAAGATGATTGGAAACATTGCCAATTTTTTTTTAACAGACTCTCTATTAAAGGATCCACTCCTTATAGGCAAGATATGTTTTTGCTGTGCTCATCTTTTCCAAATCACTGTATTCCAACCATTCACATATTCATTCATCCACCCATTAACTTATTAGACATCCATCAATCTATCCATCCCCTTGACTTCTTATTCACTTATCCATTTATTCATTCAACAAACAGCTGTTAAATTCCTGCTCTACGTTAGGAACCACTGTTAAATCATTCTCCCAATTTCATCATTCTATCTCATTCCTTCCTTTTTCCTCTTGTTCTACTCAAACTTCTGGACCCACCTCCATAATGTTGTACATCTCTATCATCACCTTCAGTGCGTGTAGCAGCCTCTCAACATCTATGTGTTGATTCATAAGAAAAGTTTAGAGAACAAGGAGCCGGAAACCAAGGTGAGTGAGCAACTAGGAGGAAGATTAGGGAGGGTTCAGGAAGTGAGGTGGCCAGAGGATTATCCAACCCAATCAGGTTTCTAGGAATGTACATTGGGAATACTGGTATATAAATTAAGTTTCATAAAACATTTGATATGGAGGGAGGAAACCAATTTTCTTATAAAATAAGCAGGTTTCCCAAAGCTAAGTTGTTGTGGATGGCTTACATTTAGATTTATTTTTCATTTAGATTTATATTTCAAACAATGGAAGTTGGCAGCATGCAATAATCCTACTTTGATATGTATGAAGTGATATTGTTTTGTTAAAATAGCCTTATGTGGACCATGGTCTTGTCAGGACTCACTAGAAGTATATACAAGTTTGGGGATGAAATGGACCTGAGATCAAATCTAAACTCTAACATTTTCCACCCATGTGACTTTAGGCAAATTATTACCATTTCTGAGCCTTTGTTTCTTCATTTATACAATAAGAATAATAATACTTATCTGTGTAAAGTTTTGAAAAGTAAATGAGATATATGATAAGATTTTTAGCCCTGCCCCTAACACAAAGTAAAATGTTTAATTAAAGTAGCTATTATTAGGACCATAACATGGATTTGTTATTTCTTATAAGCGAATTTAGGTAATTCTTGGCTTATTTTCATACATGCCTACTTCTTTGTAAATGGGAGAGGAATCACCTATATGAAAATATGTACCAGCTTCAGTTTTCAGGTAAGGACATATAATTTAACTGAGAGTTTATATCTTTAAAGAAATTCCAAATCTGCCTATTTTATTGACAATGAATGTTTAACATGGACTACTTCTGAGAAAGTCTCTGAACTTCATTTATTAAATCAATTACTTCCTTCTATTGCCTTTACTTCATAATGGGAAGCAACCCTGAACAAATTAATCCTTTATGTCCTAACTTAATAAAATTTTAATTCACAGGTTTGGGCCAGAAGGTAATAAAATGTGAATCAAATAAAATTATGGGTGAAATAAACCAATCATTAGAAGAATTTTTTTAGTAATCCAGAAGCCAGCTAGGATGACCCTGCATCTTAAATGAGCATAAAACTGGTGTAGACCCCGGGCCTCAGCAGTGGGAAACCCAGTGCTCTCTTCAAGATTCCTGCAAATGGACTGAGAGCTTTGGTTCTTATGGTCACCTGGCCTCCAATTATCAGCTTCTTCTAAAGATAAATTACTCAATATATGAATAATTTCACCATGATCTTCTTTTCCCCAACTTTTCCCAACGTTGTACTGACCCAAACTTGAAACTTGACCTTTTTCTTTTGATTTCTATAAAGACAGACTCCTTGCAAACAGCATTTATGTGCAGAGCTGACTTTGCTGAAGGTTTGGAGAGCAAGGAAGGAAAGGAGGTGGTCAACCAGCACAACCACGAAAAAAAAGAGCTACAGCTGATTCTGAGACAAATCTTCCCCAAGTCCCTTTGTTGACTCTGCCACAGCAGCTGCTGCGCTCCAGCTTCCATCCCAGATTCTAGCCAATTTCTTTTCTTTTAATTTATATTTATTTATTTTTAATTGATTTATGATTGCTTTACAATACTGGTTTGATTCCTGCCATACATCAGCCTGGATTAACCGCGCGTACCTACGTCCCTTCCCCTAGTTCTCGTCCCTGCTCCATCTTGAAATGCCCTGAAAAAGCTAACAACTGTTCTCGCTCTTTAATGGTGTACCCGGTTCTCTCTGGCTACTGCTTCTGAATTCAGTGCCAGATCTACTTTATGTTGGGTGAATCCCAGCTGATCGTTTGTTAACGTAACAAGGGGCCAGTCTTTTGTCCTGGCCACACAGAAGACCAGTAGAAAACTAAGGTGTTCTTTACCAGGATCTGGTCTCCTAAAAAATCTTGAATAGTGATTCCTCCTTGTTATGGAAGTACTTAAGGAGGTAACTGGGAAAGGAGCCAAATAAATAAAATAAAGCCAGGAATAGAGTATATTGTAGAGGAGGAATTATTCTTCAAAGGTTAGAAAAGTGATCACAAAGAATATTCAGTAGGACCCTTCATTCAGATGAGGAGGAGAAATTTCCATGCCTTTCCCCAGTCTGACATGTCATTTGAGATATGGACATTTTATTGGTCTTAGAGAAATTTGCTCTCAATTTAGAAATCAGTGCCAATACATTACTTGGTGGTGTGATGATCAGATAAAATAATAAGTGCATAAAAGTTTTATAAGCTAGGAGACATTTTTTAAAATATGGAGACCTATGACAAGGTACACAGCCTTCTTAAAAGGCACAGGATGAACAGCTCTAGAAATCTGGACTAGATATATGGCAATCATGCAATAGTTTTTGCAGCAATATTTTAGTTCCTTTTCATGAACAATCTTGTTAGGTAGGTTTTTTTTGGTACATGATACAGAAACTAGAATGTGAAGGAAGGTAAATATCAAAAGTAGAGAGACCACTTGGAGAACCTACCTTGCATTAATGAAGAAAAATATGGACCCAAAGGATATCAATTATTATATTTATAATAAGCCACGTTACTTTCATTCAGCATAGAGTATCCATTCTATCAAGCACATTTTTTTCCAGTATGCAGACCTCCATGCAAAGGCAAGTTATAGATAGAAGAGTTCATGGTGAGCATGGGAATAAAGTAGGAAAATTGTGTGATTCTTCCTTTGGTTATTACCAAATGGTAGCCCCGAATATCCATTTTCACAAGAGACATACCTGCATTTGGTATCAAGTGCTCATGCTAGTTGCTAAGATAAGGGGCTTTTTTACCCTAGAGATTGTTTACATAAATAGAGTCCCTGTTTCTCTGACCTTTCCTGCTACGTTAATCACACTGACCAGCCTCTTCTCTGTCCTCTTCTTTTCTTGTATATGTAGATGCCTTCAGTTAGAGGCCATTCAATCTTGTTAAACTGACTTCACCTATTCTGAAGGGACCGACTGTGCTACAGTCCAGGTTTTATTTCGCTCTCCAGGATCTCTACATTATCCACCCTATTTCTAAGTCATCTGAGAGGCACCTCACAGTCCTGACTCCATCACACACCCAAATAAGTATGCTCAAAAAAGGAGGTGTCAGCTTGCCTACTACCCCACCATCTATTTCCTCTCCATGATGGAAACTCACCAACACTTGTCCTTTCAAAACCCTGAGGGACCTCCCTCAGGCACTGAACAGCCACGTAAGGATAGACTTTCCAGAAAAGTCACAAAGTCTCTGAGTAACAGCAAGACATACATCGTAAAGACCTAGAAGTTGGTCTCCAGAGGTTAAAAATAAAGTTTTAAGAAGTAGTGATAAAGGTACTCAGATTCGGTTTTTGAATTTTCCAAGTGCTCTCCTTATTTTGCTCAGGATATTTCAAAATAGCAAAACTTTAAATGAACCCCATGGAAGTAAGAGCATATGAGCATATTATCTAATGTACATTTCAGAGCACAAACTATATGCCGGTTCTTGTGGCCCGTGAACAGGATCAAGTTAAGGTCATGGTCGTAGCTCTCACGGAATTTACATCCAGGGTAGGAGACAGAAGAAACAAACCAAGAACTGGAACAGAGGATGAAAAGCAATCTGAAAAGCAAATGCCTAATTAACCCCTTGGGAGGGACTCGGTCCTCCTCAGCAATAGCAGGAGGTGAAGAATGTAGTCAAAACAGTTATCCCCATTCCTTTCCCGTCCCTGGGCTTTCACCCACCTGGTCATGAAAGCATTTGGAACAACAGAGACAATGCAAATTCACGAACAATTTATTTACCTTGGTTATAACAACATCAGCAGAAACGACAACAGACCTACAATATTCTTATAAGTTCCCAGCTCACATGCTCCATTCAACCATTTACTTAACACCCCAAAACTCTCTTTGATTCATTATTTGTGAACCTCACAGAACCCTCCAGAACTACTCCTTTGGTTAAAGTCAGTTCAATGATTGCTTTTATTGACGTCTCTCATTAGAACGGTTTGATTTGTTTTTTCTCCATATAACATCATTAGGAAGAGGAGGGGCCAGACCAACTAGGAGAGAAACCAGTACATTTCATCCCTCATTAGACTCTCTGCTCCTGTAGGGTGAGCCCAGGGCTGCCCTGAGCTCTCACATCATTGCCACAAACTGTAAGCACACAGTCATCCTACTCTCATCATCTTTGTTTTCCAAACGTCTACCAAGAATTTACTGATTTAAAATATTCAATTTTGACACCAAATATATTTTCCTCTCCTGAAGGAGATTTCCTTTTCGACCATTCTTATCCAATTTAAGGGATGGCGAAACATGAAAAGGAGACACCTACTCCAGTCCAAAAGAGATCCCAGCTAAGATGGGTATGGAAGGGTGGATGGAAGCTATCTCATCAGGGAAGAAGAGGAAGGGACATCCAGCAACAGGGACAGGATCCAGAAAAGTGGGAAAATGCGATTCCTTCAAGGAAGAACATGTTTTTAAAAACAGAGCATCTGGGACATCTCAGAGAAAGGCAAAAGAAGAGGGCATAAACAAACCCTGTAGCCAACTGACAGAGAGAACGTGAAACACTGGCTTCAGCTGTTTCTATGAATCACCACAAAGGCAGTGACTGAGCGTTTCTTGTCCACTGCTCCAACCCCTGGAACAGCATATGGCACATGGTAGGAACTATATTCAATGAATGTGTGAACAAATAAATGAATGAATGAGTGGACAAATAAATATATGTTATCCTTTACGTATAACAATGTTACATGTAGCACTCTCAGTATAGCAGCCCTATCAAGGGAGCTATTAATTAACGTTAAGAAAAAATTAGTGTTAGAAGGTATGCACAAATAACAAGATGGCAGAGTAGAAGAGCATGCACCCATCTTCTCCTGTGAGAACTCCAAAATTGCAACTAACTGCTGAACTAACTAACTAATGTTGCAACTAACATTCTCCATGGGAGAATGTTGGATCCCACCAAAGAAAGATACTCGAGGGATCTCTCACCTAGAGCCAGACATCCTGGAGTGGGAAGTCAAGTGTGTTTTAGGGAGCATCACTACGAACAAAGCTAATGAGGTGATGGATTTCCAGCTGAGCTATCTCAAATCCTAAAATATGATGCTGTTAAAGTGCTGCACTCAGCAATGGCCACAGGACTGGAAAAGGTCACTTTTCCTTCCAATCCCAAAGAAAGGCAATACCAGAGAATATTCAAACTACCGCACAATTGCACTCATCTCACACGCTAGCAAAGTAATGCTCAAAATTCTCCAAGCTAGGCTTAAACAGTATGTGAACTGAGAACTTCCAGATGTTCAAGCTGGATTTAGAAAAGGTAGAGGAATCAGAGATCAAACTGCCACCATCCACTGGATCACAGAAAAAGCAAGAAAATTCCAGACAATGACATCTACTTCTACTTCATTGACTATGCTTAAGCCTTGACTGTGTGGATCACAACAAACTGGAAAATTCTTAAAGAGATGGGAATATCAAACCACCCTATCCACCTCCTGAAAAATCTAAATGCAGGTCAAGAAGCAACAGTTAGAACCAGACATGGAATTTGTTCCAAATTGGGATAGGAATGTGTCAAGGCCGTATATCGTCACCTTGCTTATTTAACTTATATGCAGAGTACATCATGCGAAATGTCAGACTGGATGAAGAACAAGCTGGAATGAAGATTGCCAGGAGAAATAAATATCAATAACCTCAGATATGCAGATGACACCACCCTTACAGCAGAAAGTGAAAGAGGAGAGTGAAAAAGCCGGCTTAAAACTCAACATCCAAAAGACTAAAATCATGGCATCTGGTCCCATCACTTCATGGCAAATAGATGGGGAAAAGGTGGAAACAGTGGCTGACTTTATTTTTCTGGGCTCCAAAATCACTGCAGATGGTGACTGCAGCCATGAAATTAAAAGACACTTACTCCTTGGAAGAAAAGCTATGACCAACCTAGACAACATATTAAAAAGCAGAGACATTACTTTGCCCACAAAGTTCTGTCTATTCAAAGCTATGGTTTTTCTTGTAGTCATATATGGATGTGAGAGTTGGGCCATAAAGAAAGCTGAGTGGTGGAGAATTGATGCTTTTGAACTGTGGTGTTGGAGAAGACTCTTGAGAGTCCCTTCCTTGGACTGCAAGGAGATCAAACCAGTCCATCCTAAAGGAAATCATTCCTGAATATTCATTGGAAGGACTGATGCTGAAGCTGAAGCTCGAATATGAAGCTAAAGCTCAAATACTTTGGCCACCTGATGCAAAGAGCTGACTCATTGGAAAAGACCCTGATGCTGGGAAAGATTGAAGGCAGGAGGAGAAGGGGATGACAGAGGATGAGATGGTTGGATGGCATCACCAACTCAATGGACATGAGTTTGAGCAATCTTCGGAAGTTGGTGATGGACAGGAAAGCCTGGCGTGCTGCAGTCCAGGGGGTCACAAAGAGTCAGACACAGCTGAGGGACTGAACTGAGCTGACTGAGAAGGTTTGCTGATAAACATGGCACTTTAATGCTCAAAGTGCTTCTCACCTAGCTGGGTAAGTAGCTAGAGCAGAGGTCTGCAACTCTAGCTGAATACTGCAGTCACGTGGGAGTTTTTAAAACCTCAAAGCCTAGTTCCCAATTAAAGCAGAAGTGAAACCGAGTCAAGGTACCTTTAATTCTCTGTGTGATTTCAATGTGCACCCACATCTGAAAACTCTTCAGCTTGAATATGAACATCGTCCAAGGTTGACAACTGCGATTCTTTATCTGTTGTATACATGGAATCACCTGGAGTCTTTTTGACTCAGAAACCACAGGTCTAGTTTCAACTCCTGAGTCGGTGGGCAGGAAGGACCCCTACACATGTTCTTGGAAAAAGCCCATGAGAGGGCTCTGCCAGATGCCGAAGTTTGAGCATCGCACTTTTAGAGAAGGGATAGTGAATTCTGGCAAATACTCAACATCACTGAAATGCAGGGTCGGAGATGTGAAAAGAACTCTCCCTGTCTTTCATCATGAGATATGAGACTGTCACTGCCAGAGAGAGACCATGCAAGAATGAAGATGGAGGTACCCGAGACGAATGATTGGAAGCATCTCTTCATTCAGGGAAGCGACGTGCATATCTCCCCAGGTCTGTGACTTGTTTCCTAGGAAACACATCAAGAGATGAGGCCACTCATCCAACTTCTTCTACAAATCTAACAGTGGGTCATCAGCTTGACTTATCTGCATCTGCTCTCAGGCAGGGGGTAAGAAGGACCCCCAAGTCCTACAGGGAGTGGGCTGTCTTATCACACTGAGGCTATATTACAAATCACCTGCTCCTGGATCACTGACTGTGAGCACAGTTCTTTCTTTAATTAAATCCCCTGAGTGAAAGGATCTTTCCAATCAAACAAACTCTGGAACACTCTGCAAAAGTAAGCACATTAAAGAGAAGAAAAATAGGGTCAGTCAATTATTAGTTAAGGGAGTGGGAGGCAGAAGTTGTCATGTATTTCTTTTTTAAAAGGACATGAATCAAGAAGGTAAAAAAAATATCCTAATAGTCATCTGCATTGTCTTCTCCACAAGGCAAAAGATTTTTACAGGTTTTTCCAAAGCCTTTGAAGAACAAAATCAATGAGCTTCATTGCAGCACAGAGACAAGAGTTTCTCAAACTGTCAAAAGAGAGAAAGACGCCAACGTTCATTAGTATCACATTGAGTGTTCTCTTATCAAAGTCAGTATGCCTTCTCTCGCCTTTATAATACTACGCTTATTGGCTTATCTACTTTACTGTTATTAACTAGATAGAAGGGTACACAGGCTTAAAAATTAGTTCATTTTTATATTGTTTGTTCTCGATTTCTCTTTTTTCTCATAGAAAATTAGTTGGGGTGTGTTGCATTGCTCTCATTATGACGTATAATAGTCAGTAATGAAATTTAACTCTCACATGTATTTCTGCAGTACCACTTCATCAAGCTGCTTTGCCAGTTTTGAGACAGTCTTGTGCTCAGAAGCTGTGAGCCTGTCCCACATTAGAACGATTAAGGATGGTCTGGCGCTTGTCACTTGCACGTCTTTTCTCAGAAGAGCTTTCTGGCTAACGGCCCTCACACACACTTCTACCTACTTCACAGCCCTTCAATTTCTGATGTCAGTAATTAATGTTTGCCACACTTCAGGAGGATTTGTCTCGAGGAGGGGACAGCAGCCTCTCCAACCCTAAGGACCCTGGTGCTAGCGGTGATCATCGCTCTGCTGTTGCAAAGGCATAAGCAGGACAAACAGGAGGAAGGAGGAAAAGACTCTGATACTGACTTTGATGTGAAAAAAAATCACTCAATTTAATACTAATGAATGCTGATTTCTTATTTTTAAGTCTGAGAAAAAAGTAATAAACGTAATAAATGGTAATCTTTACTGAGCAGTGGTGATTGCTGTGTAGTCGCTAAGTCATCTCTGACTCTTTGTGACCCCATAGGCTGCAGCACACCAGGCTCTCCTGTCCTCCACTATCTCCCGGAGTTTGCTCAAATCCACATCCATTGAGTCAGTGATGCCATCTAACCAACTCACCCTCTGCCACCTCCTTCTCCTTTTGCCTTCAATCTTTGCCAGCATCAGGGTCTTCTTCATTGAGTCAGTTCTTCGCATCAGGTGGCCAAAGTATTGGAGTTTCAGCTTCAGCATTAGTCCCTCCAATGAATATTCAGGGTGACAGGCTGGTATTTTGCTAAATCTTTTCCATGGGCTACCTTAACCTTGGGGCTTCTCCAGTGGCTCAGCAATAAAGAATCCATCTGCTAATGCGGGAGACATGGGTTTGACCCCTGGGTTGGGAAGACCCCCAGGAAAAGGAAATGGCAACCCACTCCAATATTCTTGCCTGGGAAATCCCATGGACAGAGGAGCCTGGCAGGCTACAGTCCATGGGATCGCAAAGAGTCTGACACAATTTAGCAACTAAACAACAACCTTAATCTTAGTCTTAATCTTCTAATAATTTTATAAAATAGGTTGCTTTGTTATCACCAGCAAAGAGAAAAAAACTGAGGCTTAAAGAGATTTAGTGACTTGTCTAAGATTACATGTGAAGCAAGTGAACAAGTAGTGATTAAACCTGGGTTAATTTAAAACTCTCATGGGAATATCCTAAAAAATGCTCACTCCACTCAGATGAAGGGGAATGGTACCAACTCCAGAATTTACCTACCCAGGACATCTCTCATTCTAGATAAAGCCAGTGTAATTGATCTTTGTGTTGTTCTTCAAATTTTGAGTTTGTTAAGTATTTTCTTGAAATTCAGTGAATTTCAACCCTATGAAATCAACAAACAATAGTTTCATGTTGCAAGAGTCTAACTTTAAACAGTGGGAACTACATTTTCTCAAAAACTGACTTCTCTGGGGTTATTGTCTATAATGCATTTGGCCCTTTTTCTCAATGAGAGGGACTGATCTCTAGGAGTAAGCCATAACCATTCTCAGCCGTGCATGGGCGAGCCCTTTGTAACTGCCAAGGAACATCACAGATACAGAGTCCAGGTGCCTTCCAATCCTAGAGTTAATTTGCTTTTGGTCTTGTTAGGGGGTTAAAAAACATGTGGCATCTGACAGCTGGACTCTATTACTGGAAAAACTCAACAAAGCCTTGCTGGATACAGGCTCTATATTCAGCAGTGTCATAAATGCTATGAGGAACACCAAAGAAATACAAGCAAAGATCCTTACGTTTGGAAATTTCACAATCTAATTGGTAAAATGACATACATTCATATGAAATGATTCATAAATGAGAAAAGCATGTAGTAAAAATGGTAATCGTGTGTAGGAAATAATACTGTGATGAAAGTGTTGATACATAACTATAGGTTGAATTATATATTTGTTCATTTATCAAATATTAATTCAACACTTGTCAGGTAATGTGGAATTTCAAAGATGAATCAGGTATGGACCCTGTGTTCTAGTCTTGAAGCTTATAATCTACTTGGGAAAAATATGTACCTATAAACAAAAATAACTATAATATATCAGGAAAAATATAATGTGTCTTAAGGTCTCTGATATGGAAAATCAGAGAAGCCTTCATGTAAAGAGATTCCATGTAAGTTTATCTTAAGGGCTGATGAGAGTTTCAGGGAGCAGACAGTGGAGAGAGGTTTCCAGGAGAAGGGAAATTTTGCATGTGAGCCTGCACTTAAATGTGCACGCATCTACAAAAAAAACTGACTTGTTTATGGGTTTGGAACTACAGAGACTTTTTGTTTACTTCTTGATAAATTTTTGAACTTTCCAAGTTCTTGACAAGTGCACGTTTTTCTTCATAATCAGAAAATACGTTTTCATTGTCAAAGCATTTTACAGCCGCTAGTAAGAAACGAGGAAGGCCGAAACGAAGACCAGACAAAGCAGGATTCCTCCTGCCCTGTTCCGGGAAGGAAGGCGGCAGCACTGGAGTGGACACGCGCGGGTCACCCGCTCTCCGCCCAGAGGTGAGGCCAGCGTGGCGTCAGCTCAGCTACTGCAGACCTCACGGCAAAGGGGCCAATCCCTTGTCTGCTGAGCTGTGAGCAGGAAGTGTAACCCTGAGACCGTTCCGAGGCCTGCTTCCTGCTTCTGACCTTTCTCAAAGTCGGTTTCTACTTGCCCACAGTTATGCTGTATCCCCTCGCAAAAGCCCTCCATGACCTGGAAGACAAGCCTGAGACAAGCTTTAAGCTGGTTTACTGACAGCCACAATCGCCGAACGGTGAGCGAGACGGCGAGGCAGGGCAAGTACCCAGAAGGCGGTCAGTCACCATCAGCCGCTGCACGGAGACCCGGCTGCTCGCTCAGCTGTGCCGACACCCCACCCGGGCCGCGCACCCCGAGCCTCAGCAGCGGGAGGCTAGCTGGCCGTCCCCGCGCCCCGTCCCCCTTGTGGCCGGAGCGCCCCCCGGAGAAGCGGCTCCTGTCCCCTGCAGTCGGCAGGAGGTGGCCGAAGCCAGGCGCTGCCCTGCGGCCGGGAGTCGGTTCGGTGGGAGCGAAGGGCGCTCAGAGGCCCAGGCTGAGCTCGCCCCACGCCGGGGGCGTGGAGCAGCCCCGCAGTGGCCGTGGCGGAGTTGGCACTGGCTTCCCGTGAGCAGGAGGCCGAAGGCCGTAGACTCACGGAGAGAATCTCAGCTAGAGCTTAAGATGTATCCATGAAGCTTATTATCCTAGCTGCGCTTTCTCCAGAAGAGCAGAGCCTGAAACAGAGCCCATCGACCGGTAGCTACCTGGGGATGTGATTCTGGGCAACACGGATGGAGAGCTGAGGAGAAAGAGAAAGTGAGAGTCGCTCAGCCGTGCGGACTCTTGGGACCCCATGGACTGTCTAGACTCCAGGCCGGAACACCGGAGTGGGTGGCCCTTCCCTCCTCCAGGGGAGCTTCCCGACCCGGGGATGGAGCCCAGGTCTCCCGCACCGCAGGCGGGTTCTTCACGGCGGAGCCACCAGGGCAGCCCCTTGTGGGGAGATGGGAACAGAAGAAGGGAGCAAGCAGGCAGAACCGTTCCTTCCTGTTGGTCGCGGCCGCAGGCACCGGGGCCTCCATCCTGCTGGGGCCTCCTGAGGGCGCGACCCAGAGGTGAACAGCCCAGGCGCAGAAGAGGGGCCTCTCTTCCCGGGTCCCCGTCTCTGTCGGTCAGGAGCTGACCGTGCTGCAGACGCCCTCGCACTTCCAGGTCCTTCCAGATCGCCCGCATGTAAACTCTTGAGTGATCTGCACCAGCTGCCCCGGCCTTGGGGTCAGAAAACCCTGAGGAGAAACTCTGAAGATGTGCAGTGTGACTGAGGGGCGGTCACCCCCGCGCAAAGCTGGCGGTGAGGGGCCGGCAGGGATGAAATGTGGCCCAAAGGGCTTGCAGAAGGGTTCACACCTGTAACAGATTTCAGTAGTAGGAGTTCTCTCTATGTTTACTTTCAAGAAGCAGTCAGATTTCTGTCAACTGTCCGTTTGGAGAAGAAAGTGGTAGGCACCCACTCCGGTGTTCCTGCCTGGAGAGACCGACGGACAGAAGAGCCTGGCGGGCCACAGTCCAGGGGTCACAAGCATCAGACACGGCTTAGCGACTAAACCACCATTGTTGTGATATTTAACATGTAACCCTATAAATACGGTGTTTCTATTTTAACAGAAAATAAGCCATAAAAAGTAAAGGTGTGTTAATTAGGTTTACATTAAGATAGTTAAATGGGAAAAGTAGTTTTCCTTCTCTTTCCTCTGAAAGAAGATTTAGAAAGAAATAAACTTACTTTTACTGCACTAAACACTATGCCCTGTGGAATATTTTAATCCATAAACTCAACAAAAAAAGCATTGCAATCCAGATATAGCCAAGGCCTCACGGCACCTCAGAGGTTTCAGTTTAATAGGCTCAGGGCCCTTTCATAACATGTACAAATCAAACATACTCCCCCAAATTCCTGTGACCCCCAGCTTCACTTCAGGGTCTCCTCTAACGCTGCCCCTTTATCTGAGAGACATCTCAGTAAGGTCCTTTCTTGTAGGCCAGACAGAACTCAGCTCTTTGGCTGTGAACACCCCAAAAAATCCAGTCGCACTCACGATTGAGGAATAACTGAAAGAGATCACATCCATCACCATCCAGCCTCCTGCCTTCTCCCTGAATCCCTCATATCCTGCCCCCGCCTTCCAAAAGCCTGCTTGGGGCACAGGACCATCTGACCACACACGGTCGCTCAGAAGGGGGAGGGGTGAGGGCAGCTTCCTGGTGCTGGCTGTCACTGAGGGCTGCCTGGACCGACTTACCAGACTTCCCCATCTCCACTAGGACACTTCAAATAAAATTACATCACTTTCACATTGTTCATCCAAGAAAACATATTGACTCTGTATTATACATCAAGCTCTGTGCGAAGAACCAGAAATTATAGGCACCATCCATGCCCACTCGGTACTCACAGTTTTATAGAAGAGACAGACAAATATATTATAGTTCACAATGGTAGGTTTAGTAACATAAACACTTTCAAGTAACAGAAGAAATGATTGACTCTATCTGAGGCAGCCAGCAAGGCTTCCAAGATGAGCTGATGACTAAAATGTATTTTAAAGGGAGAAAGTGAGTTCATTGCATGGAAAAAGGATGCAAGAAAGTTCCAAAGGCCATATCACATACAAGAGCACACAGGTAGGAAGCTCCATGATATGTTTGGGGGGATTAAGATAGTTTTAAAATGATACATGAAAAGCGTAAAGGGGAGGAAGTGTGAAAGGACTTTGGATAGGCAGATGATGACCAGATGATGAAATCTGGAGCCATCTAAGGGACTTGGGCTTCTCCTGGGAGTGGCGAGGGCCAGTGAGAGACCTGAAATAGCACAGTGGCAAGGCCAATGTTATATCACTCTGGGTACCACACGGAGGATCAGAGACCCGTGAGCACAGGGGTGTAGAGACCCATTATGGCTCCATTGCAATAACTTAATTGAAAAAGTATCAGGCCAATGACAGGCAGCAACAGTGCGGATGGAGATGAAAAAGAAAAGGTATTGGAACTAGTTAGGAAATGAAATTGACAGAATTTGGAGACTCAAGGGATGTGGAAAGTAAGGGAAAGATTAGTCAAGAATGATATAGTGATGTGCCACTGAGTGATGAAAATGAGTGATGAGGTCACCAGCCAACAAAGGAAATACAGGCCAAACGAGCAGGTTTATGGTAAATGGGAGAAAAGGAGGTTAGTTTTAGGCAAGCTGAATTTGAGATGCCTATAAAACATTTCTGTTAGCTAGCTATTTATGAAAAACAACCTCAAAACTCCATAGTTTTAAAAAGTAATTACTTAATTGTCACTTGTGTGTCTTGTGACGGACTGGGCTTTGACTAATCCAGACTGGATGCAGCAGGGCGCTTGGCTTGCTGCTTTGAGGGGGGTCTGCTTCCCACCACCAGTCTTGGGTTGGATGGGGAGGCTCTGCTAAAGGTTTCATTCATCCTCCTTCGATTAACGGGCTAGCTAAGGGATTTTCCATGAGGTTTTTCCTGCAGAGGTGGAAGAGTGCAGGTAGAAACACACTATGCCTCTTAAGACTTGTGCTCAGGAATGGCAGGCTGTCCCTTCCATGCGTGTGCCAGTGGCAAAGGAAGACAGGGCATATGGCCGAGTCCAAAATCAAAGGGTGTGGGCACATACCTGTATCTACAAATCAGCGACAGTAAGGGAGTGGATGTGAGCAAGGGTGAAAATTTTGAGCCAATAATATGTTGGTTCAAATATCTAGGTAATGGTTTGGGGAAGGCAGTTAGGTGTGTATAAGGTAAAAACTTGAAGGAAAATCAGGGTTACAGTTACAGATTTTTATTTCCTCAGAGTACAGCTGGTGATCAAAGTAAGAGGAGAAAATTGTAGGTAGTGCTTTTAGTGATAAGAGAAGTAGGTCAAGACAGACCCCTAAGAACAGGGTGATGTTCCTAAAGGAAAATAGAAAAGAATTGATCACAGGGGTTGAAGGAGGTACAGGAGGATTTGCTGTTAAGGAAGCCAAATGAGTAGAGATTTTCAAGAAAGATTCAGGGGTTAAAAATTACCTTACATCTACTAATGGTAGTGCTTATGAGGAATCAAGTATTATTTTTAAACTCTTACATGAACTAATTCACTTAAAACTCATAAGAATGAAATTAAGTGCATAACATTGTTATCTCTATTTTGGTGATATAGAAATTGAGGTGGATAACAAGAAATCTGTGCAAACTCACACAGCAATTGAGGTGGTACAACTCCAGAACCCACGCTCTGAATCTTGATACCACACTGTGACTTAAGAATGTCAAATGCCCACTTTTCAGTCTTTAATAATTTAATGTGAAAAATCACTCATTTTCACAAATGAAAGGACAGGCTCAGAGGATTTACCCAATTTGCCTAAGATTCATGCAATCTGCAAAAGGCTGAGTCACAATTTGAAGCCCGATCTTTCAAACTCCAGCATTCTTATCCCGACCACACTGCAGCTGATGCAGTAATGATTCCTCTGCACATTCAGTTCACCCAATGCCCTTCTCCAAGAGCATAGGATTGAAGCTAGACTTAAGTTACCAACAGTTTTTCTTCTATTGTTACATAAACGACAGCCTAAGAAAACAGCAAAAGAGTAAAACACGTAGATCATCTACCACTTTCCTTTCTGATTGATGTGAATTTCAAACATACACTTGACAAGCAGAAATCAACGTCTGTTAAATGCCAGGGAAGCTGCTGTTTCTTTTGGGAGCTGTGCTTGCTGAATAGTTAACAAGTGGAACATACCTTGTCCACCAAATTCAGTCCAATCACACTCTTTGTTGAACTCTGTGGATATGGCTAGATCGTTCTACAAAATCAAAGCCTCTGACAAATTCATACATTTTATCTATATGATATGAGGTCATTTAAAGTATTACTTGGAAGGAAAATAAAATTGTATTCTCTGCTATAACTTAAACTATGTAAATAGCTCTTCGTGTAATGGACAAAAATTGATTGAAACTGTGGAAACTATGAAGATCAATTGTTGAAGTGTCTATTTCATTTATATTTGCAGTATTATTTCTTTATTACAATGTTCCTTCAATACATAAACTTTTTTCCATATGGTTTTAAATCTACTCTGAACTCTCCCCTCTCTTTTGGACTGAAAAAAAATCTGAATAATAAATAATGTGATTTATTATTATGTAAGGAATTTTGTCTAAATTATTTTTTAATGTCATTTTAGAATTAGAATTCATTTAATGAGTGAACTGAATTAACAGGACCCACGACTCTGCTTCTATCTCCAACTTTTGCTTGGATTTCAATGACACGCATACATCAAACCAATTACACACCCTGGCTTTTGGTTTTATAAATAAGCCTTTCAACCCCCAAATTAAAGCTTCTTATAACAGATTTCTTTCTGCATTGAGGTTGAGAGAAGTGCATATATAACTCCAAATCTGCCTTTCTGTCCTAAGAAAACTGATACCTATAGACTTTTCTCATGTAGGCAAGTTCCAACTTTGGACACTTCCTCCGCCTGGCCCAGAGATTTAGTAGGAAAGAAAGTATTACAGTACCCCCACACTCTTAGGTCATATCTTAGAACACAACCAATTACATCACATCAAAATTGATTGTATGTGTTTCTATTTCCACCACAAAACTGAGAGTAATTTTAGAGGAGAAATTTCTTACATTTATAATTGTATCCACAGTGCCTAGAGTGGTGCCTGGCTTCTGAACAGAGGCTATTAAGTGAAAAGAAGCAACTGCAAATAGAAATCATGAGCTGTTAAGGCCCTACTCAATGACTGATGATTATAATTAATGGTACTACCAGTTTCAAGAATGCATTAAGCACTTTATATGCACCATTTTCTTGAATCCTCATCTCACCTTCATGGGGTTGGTACTATTATTTCCCTCATTTTGCAGATGAGGAAACAGATTCCAAGAGGTAAATTATTTGTTCAGTGATCATGAATAGGAAATGGTCTAGATTCAAACTTGGGCATTTTAACTCTGTTCTTACCCTCTATTGCAAGCATTAGTGTTAAGGACAGTGTTCTCTGGGGACCATATGAAACGTTCTATTTCCTCTTTATCTAGAAGAGGCACAAAGAACAATAAGAAAACATATCCTCTGTCAGTTTGTAGACTTCAGGTTCTCAGGGCTTGTTCCATTTTGAGGTCATGGAAAATGTAACAGGAAGTCACTCGCGGCGGTTCTGGGCTCAGGAAGGTTCTCCAGATCTTGCCTTCCTTTCTTCTGCTCTCGGCCAAGGTAGACACTGACTTGCCATCTGGACTCATGCATTTCACGTTGCTCCCAACTTTGAGTTAATAACCTGGTTCCAGAGTGCCTCTTCTTTGCTGATTCTGAAACCCCATGGCCAGTCCGCTGGCTATACCAGGTGCCACAGCACAGACCTAGACTGGGGCCTGTGTTGAGCCCAGGGACCCAGAAGTCACCACCTCTCTCATCCTGAATGCAGTCTGCAAACACTTCCAGGGAAGGACCCCAGCCACCCAGAATCATTTAGTTTCCTTTGAGAATGTTCAGGTGAGCAGAAACTCATTAGCATTTTCCTTGACCCTCTCCAGATTTTATCCCTCACTTCCAAAGAATCAGTAATAATTCTCAAAAACTAAGTCAACCATAAAATATGTATATACCAGGTCTTTGTTATACCAAGTATAAACTCCAGACCAAGAGTTTGTTGGAATGTAGATTCTTGAGCCCTACCCAAACATGGAATCAGAACCTTCATTTTAGCAAGAACCCTAAGTGGGTTTTTGCATATTAAAGTTTGAGAACACTGCAGTAGGAGGCAACCACTCTTTACTGAACTTCTGAAATATTTTGCACGTTCTTATCCTTACAAAATATGTTTTTATGCCTACTAATCCCTTCAATTCATTACAATATATTTCATACATTTCTCTGTATAACTGGGGGAAAAAAATCCAATAACACAAAACAAAATCACCTTTATCATACTGTCTATATCTTAACTTCTGTCCAGCTTGAGAATTCTATTGAGTCAAGGATACTATTCAGAATGTTGTTATTCTGCACTCTGGTCTTACTTTTCCTCACAGACAATGCCTTTGTTCAAGGCAAGGAATGTATTCTATTCATATTTGCAGCCTTAGAGGCTGTCATAACATCTGAATCATGGAGGTGACATTAATATTTGCTCAATGAAGGAGTGACTGTATTACCTTGCATATATTTATTTTTCTGAATTAATACCTTTTTCAGATTGTGTAATCCTGTGAAGTAGATGTCTTGTCTTACCCATCTTTGCTTCTCCTTCTAACATCTGGCAGTGTGCCTTACATGTAGTAAGTACTTCATGAATATTTATTAAGTTGAACTGATTTGGTCACTAGGCATAAAAACCAACAGGCCATTTGCCAAATTAGGAGATTGCATCTGAAAGCATAGTTGAACCTGTCATCACGTTACACAGGATGGAGAAGCATCGGTGGGAACAGAGTGATTACTGTCACTGAAATCTAAGAGGGTGAAATCTTTCCAAGGGAAAACAAAAGGATGGGACGTTAACATTGGTGACTTAGTGAGCTCAGGGTTATTTCTTGACTCAGATGTGTTATGTAAATAAGACAAGCTCCCTTCTTTAAAATACAGCATAAAAAAATATTTTAAAATGTATACATATATATATAACTAAATCACATTGCTGTACTGCAGAAATTAAGACAACATTGTAAATCATCTATATGTCAATAAAATAAATATATAATATAAAAATGTGTGATGTGGAAATGTCATAGGTATTTTCCTTTCTGCATAAATAGGAGTAAGGGTACCACGACTTGTGCAGAGTGGTATGAAGATCAAACAAGATTCTATAGGCAAAGGGCTCAACACAGCTCTTGACATGTATTAGGCACTAAATAAGTCTTCATTTCCTTCCTCTTCACTGAGTAAATCAAAGGCATTTACTATACCCCATTCATTCATTTACTCATTCCACTTTTAGTGGAGATCTGCTACGGAACCAAGAAAGCTTTGAAGGACAAATGGCACTTATTTCAAGCCCTGAAGGACAAAGAAAATTTCAACAAATAGAGGAAAAGAAAGGTAATTCAGCAGAATAAAAAAATACATATAATAATGTTTTGAAAAATCCTTAAAAAAAGAAGTGCATTAGAATATGAGGTTGATGTGCCAAGTCACTTCAGTCATGTCTGACTCTGCAACGCTATGGACCGTAGCCAGCCGGGCTCCTCTGTCCATGGGATTCTCATGTAGGAATATTGGAGTGGGTTGCCATGCCCTCCTCCAGGGGATCTTCTCGACCTGGGTATCGAACCCACGTCTCCTATGTCTACTGCATTGGCTGGTGGGTTCTTTACCACTAGCGCCACCTGGGAAGCCCATGAGGTCAATAGTTGGGAGAAAAAAAAAGTGAATTCAAGTTGAGAAAAACATGGACAACATCACAGAGTTGGGTGTATTTAGAACACAAGGTAAACTGGAGAATAGGAATAGAATTTGATAAATAGTGATAGTGAAGTCACTCGGTCGTGTCTGACTCTTTGCAATCCCTTGGACTGTAGCCCACCAGGCTCCTCTGTCCATGGGATTCTCCAGGCAAGAATACTGCAGTGGGGTGCCATTTCCTTCTCCAGGAGATCTTCCTGACCGAGGGATCGAACTCGGGTTACAGCAGCCAAAATAGCAAAAACAAACACCCCTGACTCAGACAGACATGCCTGGATTCATGCATTTGTTCAAAAGCATTTATTGTGATGTGGACCTCGCTCCATGCCAGACCCGGGGAGGCAGGGGTGACAGCTCACGTGCGGGCACAGGCAGGGCAGGCGGACGGGGAGGCCTCCACACAGGTGACTGGAGGGACGGGGCGCTCGTGTCTGACCTGGGGGACACAGAGGAGCCGGAGGACGGAGCAAAACGACAGTGAGACGGGCGGCTGAAAAACACAAACAAGCAGGTGAGGACAAGAAAAGGGACAGCTTTAACCCTACAGTAAGTGTTTGAGTTCTGGGGTACAAGCTGGTGAACACCACTGAAGGAATCTGGCACCACTTGTGGCTTCTACAGTCTTTTCTAGATGATCTCCTCTTCGCCCATGTCATTGTAACAGCCTTGTGTGACCTGAATTTACCTTTTCAGTCCAGACCTCTTCCCTGAGTTCACACCTGTAAGTTCACATCATGCAGCTGCTTAAGGACAGCTCCATGTGGAAATATCACAGACACATTTCAGCTAACAATGTAAAATTAACCTTGTCGTCTGCCCCAATATTTCCTCAAGTCCAGTTAACTACTATTATCCATCCAGTTCTTCAAACTCAATATTTGAGATACATCCTTGACCTTTCCTTCCCTCTTATCATCTATATCCAGTCATAAAATTTTCTAGAATCAACCCTTGCCAGGGCAATGTTGTCTTTCCCCTGGATGAATGTAAAAGGCTCCTGACCACTCCTCCATTCTGCTTTTCTCCCTCCTCAATTTATTCTCCACAGAGAAACAAGAGTGATCTAGTTGAATTGTCAGTCTGAGTTCATTACTCCCGTTCCAAATCCCTCAATGGCTCTATTGTATCCGGAGCAAAATTCCAACTGCTTACGAGGGCTTGCAAGGCCCTGAACACTTTGGACCACAGTCACCTGCATCTTCATTTGCTGCCACTTCCCCTTTGATTACCGCGCTACAGTCTGACTCTGCTCACAGGCACTCCCTCTTCTTGAAGACCCCCCGTCCCCTTCCCCCACCAATGTGACTGACACTATCCCTTGTGCATCAGGTGCGTAATGTTTGATGCAATATCCTTCCTCCCAGGAAGACTGCACAACAGCAACCGCGACCTTCCGCATCAGTGGACAACGCCTGGCAAACAGCAGCTGCTCAACAAAGACCCGAGTCAAGAGGAGGAGCGTGAACCGAGCTGTTCAGGATCCTTCCGATGTCAGGCCGGAGGTTGTCCTAGACAGTCCAGGGACCATATTCAGAACGCTATTTCCAAATTAGATGAGGGCCAGGCCTGAATGACATACACAGAACAAGAGAGAGCTGGAAAGAGTGGACACTCATGTCCATCCTAACATCCTGAACCAAAATGAAAGCTCACACAGAGTATCTTAATATCCTGAACTAAACCCTAATATCCTGAACTAAAATGAAAGCTCACACAGAGCATCTTTGCATAAAGACATGGGATGGAACAGAAGTGTTGCCCACACTGGGACTACCGAGAAGTGAGTTTTACTTGACCAGCGTTTCATGATTCTAAAGCCCCCACCATTCCCCCTGAGAAAGAGACCTGAAAATGCAGCCTACATTTCAGGACTTCACAAAACTATTCAATCTGTAACAACTGCCTAAAAGCCTCTTTTCACTGCCTTAGAAAATTGCCCAGAGAAGTTTGCAAAAGGCTTTTTAATCTACCTCGAGAGAGAAACTTGTCCCTTTAGAACCACATTATTTCCTATATTATATTTGATGTAAGTGAAACTAAAAAGAAACATCTAGTAAAGTAAAATAAACCCCACAGTACCATTCAGTATTGCTATTGTTTCATGTCTACTTTTGAAAGTTCGTTTCTTACAGGAATATTTTTTGATGGGGGTCTTTATAACCATGGCTTCCCTGGTGACTCAGCTGGTAAAGAATCCACCTGCAGTGCGGGAGACCTGGGTTCAATCCCTGGGTTGGGAAGATCCCCTGGAGGAGAGCGTGGCAACCCACTCCAGTGTTCTTGCCTGGAGAATCCCGTGGACAGAGGAGCCTGGCGGGCTACGGTCCAGGGGGTCACACAGAGTCAGACACGACTGAGAGACGAAGCACAGCACATATAACCGCGGGCACTGACCACTCAGTGAACATACCGTTGTGACATTTGAAGAAAAAGGCACAACAAACTAAAAATTTGTTGATAAGCTGTTTTAAAATCATTTGGGGGCTTTGAGTTTCTATGGCTAAATATATTTCTAAAAAACCACACAAACAAAACGTCAAGGATATGTAATAGACCCTCATTCCCATCCATTGCTCTGGATCTGTATCAATATCACTGAAGGAATGGTATTTTTAAACTAGGAAAAAGGCAAGCAAAAACTTTTCAGAGTTCCTGTGAGTTGAGCAAACACTTATCTTATGACCTTGGCTGACCTTGACTTCTCTGCCTTAGTTGCCCCGTCTTTCAAATGAGAAGGGTCAACCAAGTGATCATTAAAGTCTCTTGCTCTTGGAAAAATATCTCACAGTTTAAAGAGAAAAGTAAGCATTAAAAAAAAAACAAAAAAAAACTGTCATACAGTGTGATGTGTACAACAATAAAACTGAGGGGAAATTAAACTACCGCCCCCGGGAGGTCTTGGGGAAGAAAGTCTTCAACAGGAAAGAAATGGTTCTTTAGCTGAGGTCCTGAAAGACAAATAGGAGTCGACTAGAATGACAAAAGTGGGAGAGGCAAGCCAGGCAAGAGAAAATTTGGGAAAAGACCTAGAGGGTTGCAACAGCAGGTGGTCCCATGAAACAGCAAGGGCCTTGCGGTAGATGGAGCGGAGCGTGCCAGCCGTGGGGCTGCCGGAAGTGAGCTTAGCAAGCTAGGCTGGAACCAGGAGGCTTGGTTTATGGTGGACAGAGACTAGGGAGGGCAGAATGGGCATTGAGGGATCCTAAGGAAGAAAGAAAACAAGAAGTTTTGTACTCTCGAGTAACGACAGAGGATGCAAAGAAGGTAGTGTGAAGTTGTGTAGTGATGAGCGATGGTGACAATGAAAACCCCCCTTTTTGGCCATGCCGCGCGGCTTGCGGGATCTGACTTCACTCCCCAACCATGGGTTGAACGCGGGCCACGGCAGGGAAAGCGCCGAGTCAAACCACTGGATTGCCGGGGAACTCCCCCGGAAAGGCATTTTTAACACACACACACAAACCTATGTTGTCAGGGCTTAAAAGTGGTTAGATGTAGTATTTAAGAGACAGAGTAAAGCTGCTGACTTGCATAGGAAGAAAATACAACAAAAGTGCTAACACACAAGGCTAGTAGGAATGCACAATGGTGTAACTGCTTTGAAAGACAGTCTGGTGGGATCTCAAAAGATTAAATACAGGTACAATATGACCCAGCAATTCCTAGCTATATGCCCAGGAAAATGAAAACACATGTTTACCAAAACAGTATATAAGAATCCTCAGAGCAGCATTATTCATAATAGAAAAAATGTGGAATTAGTCCAGATGTCTATTAACTGATGAATGGAGAAATAAAATATGGTAGAGCCATACAGTGAAATACTGTAACAATCTAAAAGAAATGAAGTACCAATGCTACAGGTGAATGAAGCTTGAATCATTATGCTAAGCAAAAGAAACCAGGCACAGAGAACTATATATTGTATGGCTTTTTTGCATGACCTGTTTAAAATAAGCAAACCCATTGAGACAGTAAGTATTTGGGTGGTTTCATAGAGCTGGGAAGCTGAGGAGAAATAAGGAGTGACTGCTAATAGTTTCTCTTTAATAATGAAAACGTGCTAAAATTGATTGTGGTGACGGCTGCCCAACTCTGTGAATATACTGAAAACCACTGAACTGTCACTTTAAAAGGATGAATTGTATGGTATGTGAATTATATCTCAATAAAACTGTTACCTAAAACGTGCCAGGGGGACCCACCCCAGTACAAGGTCCTCAAGGATGAGATGCAGGCCTTGATGCAGTAGGAACTCAGAAAAATATTTACTGAAGAAAAATCACATGGACAGGTCAGAATCAAAGAGAAAACAACATTTCATTACGGTGCCAAGGACTGCACAATCTTTTAGCCTTTGGCTGTGCACCTATAACTAAGAACTACCCAGAAAAATACCGAAATGATGGCATCTGTTCTCTGTTCCTCCTCCCAGAGGTCAACTAGCATTCCCCATCAAATTATACAGAGAGATTGCATCCCCAAACCTACTGTTCTAATTGAACCTGGTGACTAAACCCCGTTTCTCCTACATGACTCTGGAGGGCTGAACTGAGAGGTGAGAAAAAGGTGTGAAAACTGAGTTATTTGTTCTGCTTGTTTATTAACTGGTTGGTTGGCTTTTGAGTTAGTTTGAATTGGTTTGTTATGATTTGCTTTTTTGAGACAATGAAAATTATAAGAATGATACACACCAGATTGTTAAGTGTGGTTACTTTTGAAAAGGGGGCTGAAATTTGGAGCAATGTTACAAGTGGGGAGACTGTGACTTATCTGTGTTAGAATTTTTTTTTATTTATTTATTTATTTTAATTGGAGGCTAATTACTATACAATATGGTGGTGGTTTTTGCCATACATCAACATGAATCGGCCACAGATGTACATTTTTATAACAAGAATACATACATTACTATTAGCTTTGTTGTTAAAATATTTAAATGAGCTTAACCAAAAAAGGGAAGATTTTAATTTTAGTTTAGTTAGATTTTAACTTTCTTAGTACTTCTTTTGCTGTATCCCATAGGTTTGGTTTTATTTTTAGTTTTTATTTTATCAGTTCAGTTCAGTCGCTCAGTCGTGTCCGACTCTTTGCGACCCCATGAATTGTAGCACGCCAGGCCTCTCTGTCCATCACCAACTCCCGGAGTCTACCCAAACCCATGTCCATCGAGTCAGTGATGCCATCCAGCCATCTCATCCTCTGTATATTTAATTAACAATAATGTGTTAGTTACAGGTGTACAGCAAAGTGATTCAGTTATACCCATATAAATATTCATTCTTTTTCAAAATCTTTTCAAATTTAAGTTACTGCAGAATATTAAATCCAGTTTCTGATGCTAAACACTAGGTCCTCAGTGGTTATCTACTTTAAATATAGCAGTGTGTACGTGTCAGTCCTAAACCCCCAATCTACCCCTCCTCTCCCCCACACTTTGCTCTTGGTAACCGTAAACTCATTCTCTAAGTCCGTATTTCTGTTTTATAAATAAGTTTATTTATATTTTTAAAATTATTTTATTTTTTATTGAAGGATATTTGCTGTACAGAATTTTGCTGTTTTCTGTCAAACCTCGACATAAATCAGCCATAGGTGTACACGTATCCCCTCCCTTTTGAAGCTCCCTCCCATCTCCCTCCCACCCCTCTAGGTTGACACAGAGCCCCTGTTTGAGTTTATAAGCGGTATCCTATGAATGTTTGCCTCTGCCTGTCTGACTTACCGCACTTCGTGTGATACTCTCCGGGCCTGTCCATCTCACCGCACACCATCGGATCTCTGGGTCTGTCCATTTCACCGCACGCCGTCGGTGTGGTTTTGCCATCACTCATCTCAAGATATTTTCTACCCTCCCTTGTATTTCCTCTTTGACCAACTATCTATCCAAGAGTGTGTTATTTAATCTCCATGTGTTTGTAAATTTTCCAGTGTTTCTTTTGTTATTAATTTCTATGTTCTAATTTCTATGAAATGAATTTAGGTGATTCATAAAACAAGTTATCTTTTAATATTTACGCATCCATTTTAATATGAATTAGAAAACAAAGTTTTCTATTAAAGGCAGTGATTTAATTTTCTTTCTACAGAAATATTTTGAGCTTTAAAAATGTTTCCATTAAAAATGTTAAGTACAAAGTCAGACAAAGACAAATACCATATGATATGGCTTACATACAAAATGTAAAAAGATGATACAAAGGAACTTATTTATAAGACAGAAACAGACTCAGACTTGGGAAAGGATGAGGGAGAGGGATAAATTAGGAGTTTGTGATTAATATTACACACTACTGTATATAAAATATACAATCAACAAGGACCTACTGTATAGCAATGAGAACTCTACTCAATATTCTATAATAACCTACATAGGTAAAGAATCTGAAAAAGAATGGTTGTATATATATATGTATAACTGAATAACTTTGTTATGCACCTGAAAACAACACAACATTGTAAATCAACTCTACCCCAATATAAAATAAAAATTAAATTTCAAAACCAAAACACATTTAAGAAATTATGAGCTACAATTTATATTTTATATAGTTTAAAACATTGTCTATAATAAAAAATACTAAGTACATATGAGTATAGCTGATGAAAATATCATTAAGGTGAAAATAATCCCGGAGTTATTGATATTGAAGTTTTAGTTGGACGTGCTAGAGGAGTCACTGATGCTGCCAAGTAAAGAAAATTATCATAAGATTTGGACCAAAGCTATAACTTAGTCTCTACTCAATGCTCACTATTTTAATCCAATTTTAAAATAGGTTGTGCCCTAGGCTGCTTAAATGATCTCATTGTGCTAATGTGCTCAGTCCTGTCCGACTCTTTGCGACCCCATGGACTGGAACCCGCTGCGTTCCTCTGTCATGGAATTTTCCAGGCAAGAATACTGGAGTGTGTTACCATTCCTTCCTCCAGGGGATCTTCCCGACCCAGGGTTTGAACCCAAGTCTCCTGCGTTGCAGGCAGGTCCTTTACCACCATGCCACCTGGGAAGCCAAGGAGAGATGTAAACCGCCCTGCATTTGGCTGACCACCAGCTCCCATCCCAGCAGAGCCCGAAGGTGGAGAGGGGCCAGCTGGCCCAGTCAGAGCGGAGCGGGCAGCTCCAGTGTCCACAAGAAGTCCAGTTTCACCTGCTACACCAAGGATGACCCAAGGCTCTGCTGGGGTAATGAATATCGATCAAGTGGAATCTTTAGCCAGGCAGGCACTCGGGCCCCATCCACCAGCGCGTGGGCTGTCTCATCCGACTCATTCACAAAGAACTGGGGCAGGTCGGGGTTGCCCCTTTGGAGTCCCCCAGGAGGGCACTCAGGGCACTCCCCTTCCAGCGCCCCCCTTTCTGACAAAAGCACATTGGTTCAGGCCCAGGTGGCTTCTTGAGGGTCTGTCCAGTCCTTCAGGGTCCCCTTGAGGTGGTGGGTGAATCAGAACAGCCAAGAACTGCATTTTCTTTATTAGCCACTTATCCTTATTGGCCTCCTCCATCAAGTCTTGTTACAGATCCTGAAGGCCTCTTCTACCAAGGCTGACGATCGGATTTGCATCCCAGCTCAAGCTTTTGTGGTTTTCTATGGATATCAGGAGTAGCCTGTGTGATTAAATGCATGGCCAATAGTGTCCTCCCCTCTGTGGACTCAGGGTCTGTACAGGTGTAATTCCTTAATGCCTCTTACCACCTGGCTCAAGAAGACTGCTGGGTTTTCATCTTTTTCTTGTGTAACCTCTCCTACCTAACATGGTATAATGTCCTTTAAAAAGGCATACATTCACTAAGCCTGTAACTCAGGCATTGCAAAGTATTAATACAGGAAAAGTGAAACATAACCATGTGAGGAACTTTTAATATATTCAAATGTCTGCAGCAGTTTTACTTGCAACTGTCAAAAACTGGGAATGCAAATACGGATAAACAGATGAATAGACAAATAGTGGTATATCTACAGAACATATTTCTCATCAATATAAAACAACGAACTACTCACTGATAAATATTTCACATAAGGGTACCTGAGAGGAAAAGTAGAAACACTTCATGACTTTAATCATATAAAATTTTAGACAATTAAAACTTAGTTCAGTTCAGTTCAGTTGCTCAGTCGTGTCTGACTCTTTGCGATCCCATGAATCGCAGCACGCCAGGCCTCCCTGTCCATCAGCAACTCCCGGAGTTTACCCAAACTCATGTCCATTGAGTCAGTGATGTCATCCAACCATCTCATCCTCTGTCGTCCCCTTCTCCTCCTGCCCCCAATCCTACCCAGCATCAGGGTCTTTTCCAATGAGTCAACTCTTCGCATGAGGTGGCCAGAGTATTGAAGTTTCAGCTTCAGCATCAGTCCTTCCAATAAATATTCAGGACTGAACTCCTTTAGGATGGACTGGTTGGATCTCCTTGCAGTCCAAGGGACTCTCAAGAGTCTTATCCAACACCACAGTTCAAAAGCATTAATTCTTCGGTGCTCAGCTTTCTTTATAGTCCAACTCTCACATCCATACATGACTACTGGAAAAACCATAGCTTTGAATGGATGGACCATTGTTGGCAAAGTAATGTCTTTGTTTTCTAATATGCTGTCTAGGTTGGTCATAACTTTTCTTCCAAAGAGCAAGTGTCTTTTAATTTCACGGCTGCAGTCACCATCTGCAGTGATTTTGCAGCCCCCCAAAATAAAGTCTGTCACTGTTTCCATTGTTTCCACATCTATCTGCCATGAAGTGATGGGACCAGATGCCATGATCTTAGTTTTTTTGAATGTTGAGCTTTAAAACAAATCAGTGGTTGATTAGAGGTCAGAGTGACATCAATAAAGGAAACAAGGTAAAAATGAAGGTAGATAGGTTTTTTTTATGGATGTGATAATGGTTTCATGGATTTATATAAATGTCGAACTTATCAAAGTGTATATTTTAACTATGTGCCTTTTACTGCATGTAATTATATGTTATTAAAACTTAAACATATATTCAAAATAAAAATCTGTATTTCTTACTGCTTAAATAAGTGAACCTACTGTTTAAATAAATGATCTCATTAGATAGGCTAATGTTGGCTATTAACTATCCCACTACTATGAGTAGTGAGATTTGTGTTCCTTTTATTGACCATGATTGTAAACAGCAGTCATCTTGGCGTTGGTAGCACTATGGTTCCAGGCAGTCACAAAACACTTCTCCTGAAGCCTGTCATTCTTCTGCATATTATTGTTATCAAAACAACAGAAATGTTTCAACCTGCTCAGGTCAGCTTCCCGAAAATATACGATGGTTGCCTGAAAAGTCATTGTCCAGTTCGCACCACCGTTTTCCAAGAAGATGCAACATGGAAATGTCTTCTGAAACATTCTAGACGGGCGGTCTGTCTTTAATGCATTCCTACAATGACACGATTCCTTCCACAGGCAGCAACCCCAATCCAATAAGGAAATGAGAGGACAAATAAATCAGAAGAATATAGTGCCTGGTGAGGAAACAACTAGGGGTCCACTGTTTGAAAAGTGAAAGCTGAAGGAAACCCAGATACTTCCCCAGGAGAGCCTTCTGGCAGGAGAGGTTATCGTATGAAACTAAAGGTTTATTCACTAACTAAATCAGACTTTAAATGTCCACTAATTATGTCCTGAGACACTCAATACAGAAATTCAACAGGCAATTACCTATCAATGCATTCAGCCCGAATTTTTATTCTACTTCAGAAAATGTCAAGTCCTGTTATCAGAGCTGAGAATAACAAATGTGGCTCTCAGTTTGACTTTTTCAAAGTCCAAAAGGGAAAAATGAACTATAAAGGGGAAAAAAAGCCTTCTTGACTCTTCATAGGCAAATGGAAAGAGGGAAAGAAGAAAAAGTCAAACCCAAGAGGATTATGTGATATGTTTATGAAATTAGACTTTTCTTATAGAAGATTTCATGAAAACCTTTCAAGTTTTGCTTCAAAATGGACTCAAGGCCTTTAAAGGTTACAACTGGTTGGTATGTTTTCTGACCCTCAGACAACATAGAGGTGGTGCAATTAAATCACAGGCATTATTTATGCAGTAAAAGATGTCGTTTGTGTAAGAAGGCTGTATTCTCCGGTTAGGTTAACAACTTACTTCCTCTTTGTCCCTACCAGCTCGGGAGTTTCTCCACCTTACTTACTTCCCATGCGTCCAGTTCCCTTTTCCAGACCCACTTCTCCTTCTAGCTCCTTCTCTCTACTTGTTACCCTAGGTTCTGCTTTCTTCATCTCAAGTCCATAAGCTTCCCATTTTTCTTAGTTCAGTTTCCTGCAGAAATTCCTACAGATTCTGAGACGAAGATTCATGTCAAAGCAGTTTATTTTTAAAGTGCAAGAAGCACTTATATAGGAAAAGGGAAGAAGATGAGGGAAGGGAAAGCAGTCAGTAGGTGGTGTGTATCAGGTGAGTTAACACTGTGGGTAACTAGAGTTTAACTCTACAAGAAACCACTAGAAAACTGTACAAAATTGTGTGCCTCAGATTTCTTCCAGTTGAGGTCAAAGGAGCTGCAGTATTGTACACCACTTCTCAGCAGACTGAAAGTGAAAAGCTGGGAAAAAGATATTCCGTGAAAATGGAAACAAAAGAAATTATAGTAGCAATACTTATATCAGACAAAATAGACTATAAAGCCAAGGCTGTAACAAGAGACAAAGCCACTGTATACTAATAAAGGGATCAATCCAACAAGAAGATATAATGCTTCTAAATATTTATGCAAGCAAAATAGGAGCATCTGAATACATAAAGCAAATATTAACATACATATAAAGAAAAATTGACAGTAACACGATAGTTGTAGGGGACTTTAATATGCTACTTATACCACAGGCTAGATAAGCCAGACAGAAAATCAATAAGGAAACACTGGCCTTAAAGAATACATTAGGCTGGATAGTCTTAATAGAATATCCCATCCCAAGCAGCAAAATACACATTCTTTTCAAGTGCACATGGAACACAGTCCAAGATAAAGCATGTCAGACCACAAAATAAGCCTCAATAAATTTAAAAAGACTGAAATTAAACCAAGAATCTTTTCAGACCACAATGGTATGAAATTAGAAATTGACTACAAGAGGATAACCGGAAAAAACTCAAATGAACAAAGACTAAACATGCTACTGGGTAATCAATGGTCAACAAAGAAACCAAAGAGGAAAACAAAAAATGTCTTCAGATAAGTGAAAGTGGAGACAAAATGTACCGAAATCTATGGAACATGGCAAAAGTAGCTCTAAGAGGGAAGTTTTTAGTGATATAGGCCTACCTCAAGAAACAAGAATCGCAATCTTACTTGACACCTAAAGAAGCTAGAAAAAGAAGAACAAAGACTCAAATTAGCAGAAGGAAGGAAACAATGAAGGTAAGAGTGGAAATAAATGAAACAGAGACTGGAACAACAGAAAAGATTAATGAGACTAAGAACTGGGTCTTTCAACAAATACCATGATATCACTTACATGTAGAATCTGGAATACGGCACAAACGAACCTACCTACAAAACAGAGACAGACTCATACACATAGAGAACAGATTTTGTAGTTGCCAACAGGGAGGGAGGGAAAGAAAGAGAGACTGGAGTTGGTAGATGCAAATGGCTACGTTTAGAATGGAGTAAACAACAAGTCCTAACGGATAACATATGGAATTATTAATATACTCAGTATCATGCAATAAGTCATAATGGAAAAGAATATTTAAAAAGAATATATATGTGTGTAAGCTGAGCTACTCTGCTATACAGCAGAGATTGGCACAACAAAGTAAATCAACTATCCTTCAATTTAAAAAAAAAGAGCTATGTCTTTCAAAAGATAAAAATCTACAAATCTTTAGGCCAGACTCATCAAGAAAAAAAAAAAAAGAGGGGGGACAAATAGACAAAGGCAGAAATGAAAAAGGATAAGTTAAAACTGACACCAAAGAAATACAAAGTACTGTAAGAGATTATTAGAAAATGGACAACCTAGAAGAAATAGATGGATTCTTAGAAACATATAATGAAGACTGAATCCCGTAATAACCTAAATGGGAAAAGAATTTGAAGAAGAATAGATACATATATATATAACCGAAGCACTTGGCTGTACACCTGAAGCTAACACAGCATTGTTAAACAATTATACTTCAATATAAAATAAAAAACCTTTTTAAAAGATGGACTTGAATCAGGCTTCCAGATCAAGACGGTGGAGAAGGACACCCGCTCATCTCCTGTGAGAGCACCGAAGTCACGACTGGCTGTTGAACAACCACCAACAGGAGAATGCCAGAACCCACCAAGAGAAGATACCCCATATCTAAAAACAAAGAAGCTGCAGTGAGACCGGGGAAGGGGTGCAATCGCAATAAAATCAAATCCCATACCCGCCCGGTGGATGATGCACAGACTGGAGAACAATAATCCCAAAGAAGCTCTCCTGCTGTTGTTACGGTCCTGAACCCCACATCAGGCTTCCCAGCCTGGGGATCCAACAAAGACCCTGGGAATCCCCAGGGAATCTGACCTTGAAGCCACCGGGATTTGATTACAGGACTTCCACAGGACTGGGGTAAATAGAGACTCCAGTCTTGGGGGGCACAAATAAAATCTTGTGTGCACCAAGACCTGGAGGAAAGGGGCACTGACCCCACAGGAGACCGAACCAAAACTATCTGCCAGCACTGGAGGGTCTCCCGAGGAGGCCCGGACTGGCAGGGGCTCAGCACAGGGCCGGGCACTGGAGGGTCTCCCGAGGAGGCCTGGACTGGCAGGGGCTCAGCACAGGGCCGGGCACTGGAGGGTCTCCTTTGGAGGCCCGGCCTGGCAGGGGCTCAGCACAGGGATTGTGCCTTGGCAGCAGCAGTCCTGGAAAGCCCCCTTAGTGTAAGCCCTCTTGAAGGCCACCACTATCCCTACCATAGAGCCCATAGAACCCAGGGCTGGGTCTGCACAGACCAAACAACTAAGAGGGAGGGTGTGCAACCCCACCCAACAGCAGATAATTGGATTAAAGCCTTACTGAGCAAGGTCCTGTCCACCAGAGCAAGACTCAGTTTTCCCACCTGGTCCCTCCCACCAGGAAGCATACACAAGCCTCTTAGCTTCCTCCACCAGAGAGCAGACAGATGAAGCAAGAAGCACCACAACCCCACAACAGCTAGAACAAAAATCACATTGCAGAAAGTTAATCAGAATGAAAAAGCAGAAAGTTATGTCCCATATGAGGGGACAAGATAAAACTCCAGAAAAACAACTAAATGAAGTGGAGATAGGCAAACTTTCAGAAAAAGAATTCAGAATAATGATAATGAAGCTGATCCAGGATCTCAAGAAAACAATGGAGAAAATGCAAGAAATGTTTACCAAAGACCTGCAAGAATTAAAGAACAAACAGAGATGAACAATGCACTAGAAGGAATCGATAGCAGAATAGCTGAGGCAGAGAACGGATAAGTGACCTGGAGGCAGAATGCTGGAAATCACTGCTACAGAACAGAACATGGAAAAAAGAATGAAAAGAAATGAAGACAGCCTAAGAGACCTCTGGGACAACATTAAACATACCAACATTCTCATTACAGAGGTCCCAGAGGGAGAAAAGAGAGAGAAAGGACCTGAGAAAATATTTTAAAAGATAATAGCTGAAAACTTCCCAAAGATGGGAGAGGAAATAGTCAACCAAGTCCAGGAAGCACAGAGAGTCCCAGGAAGGATAAACCCAAGGAGGAACACATCGGGACTCATAGGAATCAAACCTACAGAAATTAAAGACAGAGATGAAATACTGAAAGCAACAAGGGGAAAATGACAAATAACATACAAGGGAACTCCCATTAGGCTATCGGCTGATTTCCCAACAGAAATTCTACAAGCCAGAAGCAAATGGAATGATATATTTAAGTGATAAAGGGAAGAACCTACAACCAAGAATACTCTACCCAGGAAGACTCTCCTTCTGATTCATTAAAAAACTAGAAAGAGAACTGCCATATGACCCAGCAATCCCACTGCTGGCCATACATACTGAGGAAACCAGAATTGAAAGAGACACGTGTACCCCAACGTTCATCACAGCACTGTTTACAATAGCCAGGACATAGAAGCAACCTAGATGTCCATGGGCAGACGAATGGATAAGAAAGCTGTAGTACATATACACAATGGAATATTACTCAGCTGTTAAAAAGAATGCATTTGAATCAGTTCTAATGAGGTGGATGAAATTGGAGCCTATTATACAGAGTGAAGTAAGTCAGAAAGAAAAACACCAATACAGTATACTAAAGCATATATGGAATTTAGAAAGATGGTAACGATGCCCCTATATGTGAGACAGCAAAAGAGACACAGATGTAAAGAACAGACTTTTGGACTCTGTGGGAGAAGGTGAGGGTGGGATGATTTTAGAGAGTAGCGTTGAAACATGTATATTACCATATGTGAAACAGAACGCCAGTCCAGGTTCAATGCATGAGACAGGGTGTTCAGGGCTGGTGCACTGGGACGACCCTGAGGGATGGGATGGGGAGGGAGGCGGGAGGGGGGTTCAGGATGGGGAACGGATGTACACCCATGGCCGATTCATGTCAACATATGGCAAAAACCACTACAGTATTGTAAAGTAATTAGCCTCCAATTAAAATAAATAAATTTTTAAAAAGAAAATGAAAAAAAGAAAAAGACTCTCCTTCAGATTTGATGGAGAAATCAAAAGATTTCCAGACAAGCAAAAGTTAGGAGAGTTCAGCACCACGAAAGCAGCTTTACAACAAATGCTAAAGGAACTTCTCTAGGCAGGAAAACACAAGAGAAGAAAAAGATCTACAGAAAATAAACCCAAAACAATTAAGAAAATGGTAATAGGACCATACATATCAATAACTATCTCAAATGTAAGTGGATTAAACGCACCAACCAAAAGGCACAGACTAGCTGAGTGGGTGAAGACATGCGCACATAGGCACTCCCACTCACCACACCACTCTCCTTGGCCCCCCAAATAGCATGCGATTATTTTACATTGTTAAGTTAATCATGTTCCCGTTCAGGCTTGCAATTGTAATTATCTTTTATGTTTTGCCTGGCTATAATTGTGAAAGCAAACATCTTTTGTGATTATGTAACTCAATAACATTATTATGAGTGATAACATTATTACTCAATAACATTGTATCATGATTGGTCAACAGAGGAATACTAGAATTCTATATCACCAAAACTACCATTTAATAAAAAAACTTGTAATCACTTTCTAAAATCCAGATGCATATCAGCATTTTCTCAGTATTTTTTAAAATTACAAATGCCCAGGTATTGCCTTTTTTCTCCAAAGCTCCAGATATGTTTCTAATGAGCAGTCATGTTTAACCATACTATATGACCTTCTTTTACTTTTATCTAGTTTGTTTCACTTTTTCCATTTCATATTCAGTGCTCCCATTTCATTTAGTTTATGTTTTCCAGTTTCTCCATCTCTTCTTTTTTTCTTGATGTTCTTTCTCAAGGCTTTATCAACCAGCCCATCCTGAAGGAGATCAGTCCTGGGTGTTCACTGGAAGGACTGATGCTGAAGCTGAAACTCCAATACTTTGGCCACCTGATGCGAAGAGCTGACTCATTGGAAAAGACCCTGATGCTGGGAAAGATTGAGGGCAGGAGGAGAAGGGGATGACAGAGGATGAGATGGTTGGATGGCATCTCCGACTCAATGGACATGAGTTTGAGCAAACTCTGGGAGATGGTGAAGGACAGGGAGGCCTGGTGTGCTGCAGTCCATGGGGTCGCAAAGAGTTGGGCACAACTGAGCGACTGAACAACGGCAATCTCTGAGATACTCTTAGGAGTCTTTATCACACCACATCAGAGTTGTTTGTTTAACTGCCACCCCTAGTGGACACTTGACTCTGACTGCCATTTGGGTGGATGCTGCGAGGTCCTGCCCAGACTTCCCCTCAGTCCTGCTGTTAGTGGGAAGGCTGCTGGTAGAGAGCCGCGTGCCGCCAGCCGCTTTGGGGAATATAGGAAACAAACAGCAAGAAGAGCCCCAGGCCCAGAGTCGCAGCCCCTGTGGGCTGAGCAGCAGTGATACAGGTGTCTGAAGCCCCAGCCCTCCTGCCCAGCAGACGGCGGCTGGGAAGGGTCCCTCTTCAGACCTCCTTGTGTGGTCTCCACTGGCCTGCCTCGCAGGGAAGCTCCCCATCTGTCCCCTCCAGTTCTTCCCCTCCCCTTCCACAGATGCTGACTCTAAGAACACTCCCGGGAAGCCTCTTGCATCCTGATACCTGTCTCAGAGTCTGTTTCCCAGGAAACCTAACCTGAAACACCCTTGTCCCCCCAACCCTTAGCACAGGGCCTACGCTGGGGTGCAGCAAACCCTCGGCTTATTAAATGTGAGACAGAGATGGTGAAGACTTCCATAGTCCAGAAACACTGCAGCAAGAGGGCAACAAAGCTGAGGGACCACCAGTCAGCAGCTTCGAATCCTTCAGATGATCTCCAGAAGCCTGAGCACATGTAGTTCCGGAGTTACACAAACTGACCCACCTGCTCCAATCTTCTGCACGTCACTGCAACCTCGACCAGTAGCTCCTCGAGGCTGATTTAATCATGCAGGGACACCCAGCCAGGCTGAAGGAACCAAATTCTGACCGAGGTAACTAGCGTTTCTGAAAAATTACTGGCAAATTAACTAAAATATTCTATTCTTAAATTGCAAAAGAAGCAAAGGACATTCTAGTAAGAAAGATGTTAGTGAAGGACGAACCAGAAAGAAAGTAAAAAATAAGCATTCTTCATGGTCAGTCAGCAATAAGAAGTTCAAGCTGCCTGAAATTCACCACAGAAAGTGGTGGGGAATGAGGTGGGGTCAGACAGGGCTGAGTTATAATAGACGGAGAAATTAGGTTTTTAATATATAGCATCAAAATGTCTTAAACTTTCTTTCAAGTTGATAATGACATTTATTTACAAATCACATTAGTTGCCTTTTAATTTTGATTTCATTTTACAAAGAATAATTTCCCATTAGAATTATTAAATTAATGTTTCCTGAGTTACTCCTTCTAAATCTAATCTACTCCCAGAGATTGAGTTATCTTTTCAGCACATCAGGCTCAGATACTTTCTTCCTTAATTGTCATTTAATGCAAAAAAAAAAAAAAAGTCTATTAATAAGCAGAAGAAATATGATAGGGGAGTGAAGGCAAGGCTTTATTGTGACATTAGAGCAATAAAAATTGATGTAATAGTCTAATTTCAAATACTGTGAATTCTGTTGGAGGTAAATATTTACAAAATAACCATATATCCTTCAAAAACTGTGTAGTATACAGGCTTACACTGACATTTTCCAGCATCCTATCCATGTGGTTGCATCTAATGAGACAAACAGCATTCATTTCAGTCGCCATCATAGCGGTTGCTATGATCTAAAAGTACTTTGTGCACTTGTTTCTATATCTATCTCACTACCTGCTTAGAATACCAACTCCATAGGCCTGGAATCATGTTTGTTGTTGCTGCTGCCCTGCATTTTATCTCTAGCACCTAATACAGCATCTCTCCTAATTGGAGAACAAGAATGAATGATTGATGAACAATTGTGAGCAGAAAAAAAGTCATTTTGGAGGATTTTAGTTACACTGCTAGCAACCTGAGAGATACCGACAAAACTGTTGGAGTCATTAAAACCTTGGTTTTTAACTTTTGATCACATTGATAAGATGTTCAGTTCAACTCAGTTGCTCAGTCGTGTCCGACTCTTTGTGAACATCTTGTCAAAGGGAATGGTAAAAAATCATGTCTATTTAATTCTCAAATGCTACTTGTGCCTGTATTGGATTATCGTCCCAATCAGTGGGGCAGAGTTGGGGAAAAGGAGACTGGATGATACATTACCTCTTTTTATGAGCTCGGCTTCTTTGGCGGCAAGTCAGAAACCCAGGGGCCAACTTAAGCAAGGAGGAATTAAGCTACCAAAACAAAAATAAACAAATATCTCTATTGGGACTTTGACTGGAATACAATTATAGACCAGTTTGAGGATACCTAATTTATTGACATTGACACTCTAAGCTATAAAAATTTGTTCTTTCTTCATTACAAGATTATATATGTTTCAATGAATTTTTTTATATTTTTCTCATAAAGATATTGCATGCTTCTATTAGATTTACTTCTAGATTTTTCTATACACATGTACACACAACTGTGTCAATATTTAGGTAATGTAATTTAAAAATTATATATTCTAAGTGGTTATTTGATGCATACATGAAAATTAAATTGGACAATGTACACTGATTTTACAACAACCTGTATCATCCAGTCATAGATGTGTAACAAACCACCCCAAAGCTCACTGGCTGTGTTCCTGTGCCTCTTTTGGGAGAAGAGAAGATATATACAATCTTTCATGTCCATGAGATATGAGCTTTTTGGTCCATTATCTTGTACAGGGTATAAATCTGAGGAATTGGTGGGAGGACTTAATCCTCAGAGCAAGTCATGACACTCAGTCCTCGGCCCCAGGCTACGTGAATGGCGGACACAGAAGATCGCATTTCCCAAAACGGCCACACTCACATCTCCCCAAAAGGCGCCTCTAAGGGGTGACCTGCCGACTAACTCGTCAAGAAGAGGCACTTACGTCCCCTCCCGTCGAGCCCGGGCAGAGTTATGACCGCTTTGGTGAATGGAAAATGGCAGCGACAACCCCGTGACTTCTGAGGCTGGATCGTAAAAGGTGCTGCAGCTTCTGCCGGGCTCACGGGGGTTATTTTCACACTGAGAGCTCTGAGCCACCCTGTAAGCAACCCAACCACCCCAAAGCCTCCGTGCTGTGAGGAAGCCAAGGCGCATGGAAAGACCACACACAGGTAATCCCCCTGACAAACCCAGCCAAAGTTCCAGCCAACAGCTAGCACCAGCATCCAAACCTGCAAGTAGAGAAGCCATCTTTGGAAACAGACTCTCCCTCTCAGCCCTTTGCGTTTTCCCAGCTGAAGTCCCAGCTACCACAAAGCGAAGCACAAATCAGTCACCTCCATGCCCTTATTGAACTGCCAGCCCAAAGGATTTAGGGGCATAAACATGTTTGATATTTTAAATTATTTGGGGATGGATCCCTACACAGCAAGTGGAACAGTTGCTGTTGTTGTTCTTGTTTAGTTGCTGCTGAGTCGTGCCTGACTCTCTGCAATCATGTGGACCGTAGCCCACCAGGCTCCTCTGTCCTTGGGATTTCCCAGGCAAGAATGCTGGAGTGGGTTGTCATTTCCTTCTCCAGGGGATGATCCCAGCAATGAAACCTGCATCTCCGCACTGGCAGACGGATTCTTTACCGCTGAGCCACCAAATGGGCCAGGGAGTTAGCCAAATCCTCCTGAGACCTTCAGCAACTGGGAACCGAGAGCCTTATTTCTAACTTCACTGCAAAGTGAACCATGTCAGGGCAAAGCTATGGAGAATGCTAGCATCTAAATCCCAGCCTACTTCCTTGAAATTGAGAAGATTCGTTTGCTCTTGAAATGATGCGTAATCCTGAATCAGTTCCTGCCTGCTTGGGGCTAGGTGTTTGGGGGGTCTCTATTTTCCCATGAAAAGGTCATAAGTCCTTGCCAGGTAGTTCTGAGTACAGGACCAAGGGGGCCGACAGGCGCCATGCCCACTGCGTCTCTGGGGAACCGACACAGCCAGATTTCAAACTGAGCCTGGTTCTATTGCTTTAGCTTTATTTTGTGTTTTCTGAAAGGATGCTTTGCTCAGCTGCTTTTGTAATATTCTGTTTTAACTAGGACAACTAGAGAAAGAAACACTCATGGGGGGAGGGAGAAACTGTTGAAACCACCCACTGTGTTGAATAATCAACTATTCCCCGAAACACAGTTTAGCCGACAGAAGCTGGACTGAACCCAAATCCTCCACGGTCTTCCACGTTCTCATGAGGGCTGCTCCTTTTTGGTCCCTAAAGTAGCATTTATTCTCCCAACTTTCTTCTCTGACTGTAATGGAGGAAAAATACGCACAAGCCTTCCTGTTACATTCCCAATTTCAAAGGAGCTCCTTAGAATATCACCCCAGTCAATTCAGAAGACTTGCTTTAAAGTGATCGTACTTCCATCCTGAGTAATTCGCACAACTATAAAAGCCCAGCTCCCCATAAAAGATGATTACATGCTAAGAAGACATTTGATTGTAAAATTCTGAGTTCCTGAGTGGCTTATGGAAGGGAGCCAATGAATCCTTTGAGGGGAAATGTCTTTTCATATTTTCCAGAAACTGTTTGTTCTCACTTTGGAAGGAAGAGGGAAGTGTCTCAACTTCAGTTTGAGGGACTTCACCTTGGAGCAAGAATTCCAGCTGTCAGAATCCCAGGACAGGAGCGCTAATCCACAGCCTCTCCGTGGGAGACAGAAACATTCCCAAACAAGACAAGAGCACCAGTTCTGTGAGGCCTGGTGACAACCATTGTTGCCTCTTTCTGGAATAAGAGGCCATTTTAAGATGTTTAGAAGTCTGCTTATTTGTAAAATTCAAACCCAGGTCACTTCTTTGAATGGGAAGGTGCCAGCAGCCTACAGTTTTGCTTTCCATGCCTTTCAGATCTCACAGAAAGATGTTCTGAGGCGGGAGAATTATTACAGAAGGGACCATAGTGCTCGGAAACTCGGACTCTGAGAGATGGTGACTCTAGGTGGTCACTAGTCTCCAGAGATACTCCCGGCAGTCTCTCCCCCCGCTGTTTGCACGCCCCACTCCCTCAGGAAAGGCAGAGCTAACATCATCGCCCCACGACTCTTCACTGGGTGTTCTATTGCTTTGACCAATTGAATGATGAGGAAGTGGGTTCTTGAACATCTCAGACCTCTTCCTCCTTCAAGGACCCTTGAAAGTCAGTGAAACATGCTTTCTTTTCTAAGGTTTATTGAACATTTATTACGTGTCAGACACTGAGGATACAATAATAAATTATGAATACTGCCTTACAAGAGCCCTCATTCTAGAAGATGCATATATAATCGCTGAGCTTTGTCCCAGAGAATGCTTTGAAAAAAATTGATAATAATAAATATGGTCTATCGGATGCTGATGGTCTATGAGGCATAAGTCCTGCCTTCAATATGGTTTTTTAATTCATTCATTTATTTACAGCTGCACCGGGCCCTGTTGCTGTGTGGGGGCTCGCTCCAGCTGCAAAGAGCAGGGGCTGCCCTCTGTGGCAGCGCACACGCTTCTCACTGCCGTGGTTTCCCTTGTCGCGGAGCAGGCTCCCGGGGCAGTGGCTTCCGTAGTCATGGGCTTAGCTGCCCTGCAGCATGTGGAATCTTCCCAGACCAGGAAGCAAACCTGTGTCTCCCTGCATTGGCAGGTGGAGTCCTATCCACTGCTCCACCCGGGAAGCCCTCAGTATGATTTCAATCTACTGTAAGATCTAGGGCTAACACATAAACATACAGCAAGAATACTGACTACTTTATTATATTCTAAACTCCACTAATGCTGCCCAAGAAATATAAAAACTGGAAAATGCAGTGTGGAGTAGTCCTCCAGTGCATGGCAGAGGTGAAAATGAGTCAGGCTTCAGTAGGACTAGTAAGTTTTGCAGAGGCGATGTGATCAGGGAAGCTGATGGGAAAAAGTCTTCAGCAGAGTGATAACGAGAGCAGTATGTCGATAGAACTTTCTGCCTCGGTGGGAATATTCTATGTCTGTGCCAACCAATGCACTAGACCCTGGCCACACGCTGCTATGGCACACTTGACATGCAGTCAGTGTGACTGAGGACGAAATTTCAACTTATCTCATTTCAATCAGTTTAAAGAATTTAAATGTTGAGGACAGTGGTTATCATATTGTATGGCATATGCCTAAAGAACTCGGGGAAGACCAATCATGATTTTTCCCTGTTACTTTCAGTGACATCATCCAAGCTCAGTTAACATATTAAGATTACTTTACACAAGCTACCCACCCCAAAGTATAAAACAAAACAGTGTCAAAATACAGTCTTCCCCTGTGATGTAATTCCAGGGCAACTTCATGAGCTGCTAAAGTTTTATTCCTTTTTGCATATCCTTACTTTGGGTTTATCTGAACTAGTGGTTTCTTCCTTTCAATGGATTGTTTTCTATAAAATCCACAGAAAAATGGAATATTTTAAGCCAGCAATGAAGAAAAAAATGATGGAAGGTGCATTTACCAGAAAGCTTCCAGCATCGGTCTCCCTGGTTACAGGTAACAGAGAAAAGGGAGCAGGGCAGAAAAGCATCTGAACCACAAGTTCCTGGAGCAAGAGACCAGGCGAAGGATTCAAAGCTCAGGGTAACATTTAGGCCACTCGCAAAGCAAAGTGGAAACAATGAGGCAATTACCCTGGTAGTCCAAGGCAAAATGACATCTCTCAGCTGGAAACAGCAAGATAATTCCAACGAAAGGACTGGTTTTTTGTTTGTTTGTTTTTTTTTGGTTGTTGTGTTCCATTGAGTTAAGCTGATAATTGCCAGGGTTGATTTTTCTCAATGTGCCCTTCAGCATAGCTATAGATGAGAAAAGTGCAGACAGACCTCTTAGGAGCTGGAGTCTGCCTGTGATGGAAATGATGGAATCCCTCTGTCTCGGGGAACTAAACCAAGGTCAGAGAGGAAAACAGAAAAGAATGCAGTAGACATGAACCCAGAAGCCCTGGGAATGTAAGAAGAGATATCTATGTTTGCTGTTTTCCCAAGACATTTTCAATGATGCTTCATACCCAGGTGTCCACCCTGGGTTAAGGAAGAGAGAGCAGGGAGGGAGGAAGCTGCAATTCCCGGACACGCGGCAGCCCCGCGCACAGGATGGGGTACGCTGGAGGCAGCAGCCCCGGCAGGCTCTGCTGGCAGGGCCGCTCCTGTTTCTCTCACGGTAGCCCGAAGAGAAAGCCTCATTAGACGGTGGAAAACGTGCATATGGATGGCCTGATGCAGGAAGGTGTCCCTGAGGGGAAAGTGTATTCGTTAGACTAGTTAGTGAAGTGCAGAAGTAAGCGAAACAGCAAGAAAGAAACTCCTGAATGCTTAGACGTGTTGCCTAGGATTCTAAATATCGCCTCTCGGCCCAGGCACACTGAATCTAGAAAACCAGAGTAGGTGTTCTAGTATATTCCACTGGGGGAACCGCTCACCAGCCGAATTAGCCCCGTGTCGGGCAGGCAGCTGGGACTGGCTCTGCCCTCTGGCAGGCTGAAAGGTGGAAGAGTTGAGCAAGGCTCTCGGTGCCCGCTAGCCACGCAAGAATCCCCCACGCTGCTCAGCGCTTTGTGCCCGAGCAGTCGGATCTCCAGAAATAGACTCACCCGAATCCCCTTTGTGTATTTTCCGGAGCTGAATCTGAACTTCCCAGGGGCTTGCCTTGGCTTTTTTTTTTTCCCCACTCTTCTTTTCATAGATGATTGAATTTCCTGGTGCTGCTTTCAGATCAGATGTTATTTTGAGCACAACTCAAAGAAAGCCTTCCATACACATTGAGAAGCAGTGGGTGGCAGAAAAGTTCAACTTCATTCCTGATTAAGCAAAGAAACACCTCAGGGGGTGTAGGAGAGGGGAAACGCCAAAGGCTCCAAGGTCACTGCAAATTACAAGCCCTTTAGGACACAGGGTGGTGCTGGCTGATGCTCAAAGTCTACAGGGTTTTAAAGACACATTAATAGTTTTTAACATTCCAGAGCTATTGTTCACATTTGCGACCATCGCCAGTAATTCATTTAATCACTATACCTTGAAATTTAAACGTTTAACAATAGAAACTGTAAAAAGTCACAGTAGAAAAGCATCATTTGATGTAATTAGTATGCTTGTGCTTAAAACCTGAGTTAACCGTCTCCCAGTAGCACCGCAAGTCTCCAACCCTAGTTCATAAGCCAGCCCCAAACCGCTCCCTGCCCTGCTCCTTCACGGCCTCCCTCTCAACTGCCAGGAGGTGTTGAGCTTGAGACCCTGTGCAAAACCATCTGCCTAAATGTCTCTTTAATTTTCATAATTACACTAGGAGGGAAAAGTCAGGCTCAGGCAGATATAACTTGCAGATAGGTCTGATCCGACTAGATCAGATCTGTCTGACTAGAAAGTTGACAGCCGAAAGTTTTCTGCTTGACCATAAGCAGAGAGAATCATTTATTTTAAATTCAAATGTTTGCAGATTTGAATGTAAGAAACTTAAGGAGGAAAAACCTGGTACATCAAACACTCCAAGTTATTATTATCTTATTGTTGGCTCCAAGGGGTATTGGAAAAACAATACAATTTTAATTTACTCACCAGGGACTACATAACAAAATGTGTTGGTGGTTTGAGCCTGCAGAAGTGGAGTTGAAATTACTTTTGTCTCTTTTCCTTCCTTGAGAGTCTAATTCATCAGTAGCCTCCTGGGACAGCGCCCACACAGCGTCACTCCTCAGTGGGGCTCCTCCCTCCAAGCTCCTGAGCGGATCCCAGGCAAAGATCCTGTGCTTAAGGGGAAAATAACAACAGCAACAACAATGGAAAAAAAACACAGCAGCCAACCCACACATCCATTTCTAAGGGCTAAAATCAAATGAGGTGAGTAACAGAGAATGGGCTTCATATATTGAGACCTAGAGCTTTTAAAATATATATACAGATATTCGTTGACTTTTATACTCCAATGAAAACATTTGCGGTCTCATTGAAGATGTCTTAAAACAGCTGGAAAAGTATTTAGGCCCAAAATATGTACCTACTTTGTTGTCATAACCTGCCTTAGCTTCCAGAAAAACCTGTGGAAATTAAATTTAATAGAAACTTAACCCCCACTTTTCTCTTTGACATTTCTTGGTAGCAGGGTGGTAGAATCAAGATTAAAGAAGGCAATTGTCTTACTTTGAACCACCCATTAAAGATGAAATATGACATCAAAATACTATTATCCAAGGGATGGGGAGAAGTTTGGGGACAATTTTTAACTTTATCATCTTTACTGATCTCTGTTTTCTATTTTTAAATGACTGTCTTATATATTAACATATTTTCTATGTTGTTTTATAAGAAAGGAAAGTCAAAGCCTACATGTAAAAAAATAAACAAAAAGAAATCTGATATGCTGCTATACCTTCAGCAATAGCTGAGGGACAGAAGTGTTAAGGCTTCAAGGGTTCATATCGTTCTCAGGCTCCCTTACCTTTAGGAATTAAAAGCTCGGGCATCAATCAAATGTGGTGGAAACCCTCCGGGAGCAGAGAGAGGACTATTTAGATTCTAAACTCCAACAAGTCCATCCAGTGATGGGATGACCTTGGGCAGATCATTTAACTTCTCCAACTCTTGATTCACATTTATAAAAGGAAAATAAACTGGATACACTCTAAAGACGTCTTACAGTTCTAACTGTGCTCAAAATCCAATACAATAAGCTATATTTAAGCTGTAATGAATGTTGCTTTTGGAGGTAATTAGATATCTTTGGAGGATTGCAAGATGGTAAATGGATGCCTGTTTCTCTCCAGGGATATTATTCCTCCATCTGTCAATTCCCTTGAACCAAGATAATAATCATTAGTCCTTTCCTGAATTTATTCTTGTCTCTTTTATTGCACAAATAATTTGAAAATGATGTACAGTCTCCTCTCCCTTGTTGATATGAAGGCACACATTATTCTCTGTCCTCTCACCATCTCTACAGTCAAAAGGACATCACCCTTAACCTGTTTGAAAACACCACAGGATCTCAAAAGAACTCGAAAACGCAGCGATTAGATGGAATGTCACAAATGCAATAATGGTAAATGCCTGGTAGATGGCATTTCCATATGGGCTGGCCAGGAAAGGCTTCTTTGAAGAAGAGAAATTTGAGTTAAGATGTGTTGGATATGGAATTAGACATGAGAAAAGCAAGGAAAAAATTTCCAGGAGAAAGAAACAGCATGTACAAAGGTCCTTAGATGGGAGAGAGATTGCTATAGCCCAGGGACTCAGAGAAAACCAGTAGAGAAGGGTACAGAACAGACGTGGAGAGTCAGCGGAGGCTGGTTCACCCAACGCACTGCAGGCTGCGCTAAGGTGTGCTGCAAGAACAGCCGAAGCCACAGCTGAGAGGCAGAGCATTTCCCACTTTGAGGTTTTGGAAGAAAAAGTCTTCTGGCTGCCGTATGGGAAATAGATGTTGGGACGGTGGGGTGGCAAGAGCACATATGGGGGAAACTGTGGGAAGAGTGCAGGGGAGGGTTGATGAACCATAATGGCGGCAATGCAGATGGGAAAAGTGGATGAGCGTGAGATGCACGTTGGAAAAGAAACAGCACAACTTGTTAGCAGATAAGATGGGAGGCAGGGGTAGTCCAGAGAAGCAATAGCGACCCCTCAGGTTCTGACTCAATAACAAAGACATGCGGAAGTTTAAAGTGATGGGAAATGCTAGGAGAAAATCCAGTTTGTTTTGTGAAAGCAAGACTATTACAGATAATATTTAAACAAATGGAAACAGATGGCTTTACTTAGACAGAGAATATGGACAGAAGAGGGTGGAGGACGTGGGACCAATACCAAGGGATTGTAACATGTACAACAGAGTGAAGAGGAAGAAAGAGGTCAAAGAAAACCAAGAGAGGGTGTTGCCCCAAGAGTAGAGAATTTTCAAGACGGAAAAAATAATGGACTGATCCTAATACTACTCAGAAGTTTGATAAACTGAGACCTGAAAAGTAACCACTGCTGGTGGCAATATGGATGATTTTTCAGTTCTTAAGTACGTCTTTAATGGCATATTAGGAAGTCAGCTTCATTGTAGAGAGGAATGAATGGAAGGTGAGAAAGCAAAGGCAACACACAAAATTCTTTTCTGTCTTTAAGTTTTGACTAGGAACTGTGTGAACGTAACACTAAAGGCACGGGCAAAACAGAGCTTGCAGGGAAATCTCCCTCCTGACACGAGGTACGCCCAGCTCTGCTTCCTGAGGTGTTTTACGCACATGTGAGCTATGCACTTGTCATTCTTGTTTCCTTTCTGCACAAATGACGCTGTATACACAGTTCTGAGTCTTCCTTCTTTCACTTAAAATCCTCTTAGGGAGACGCATATAATGGAAAATATTTCAAAGCACATTTGAGGCCCTGGGTTCTCGTTCATGAAACCAGTCTCCCCAGTGTGAAATTATCATCTGTCAGGACGCAATAAAAGTCTCGTGGCAATCCGACGTGTGTAGAAGTTGTGAGCTATGATTGATGTCATCCTTTTCATGCTAATGAAAAGACAGCAGGTTCAACTGTCCAGTGTTCTGTTAATGGTACTCAGGCCATTATATTACTTATCTTCAATAAGACTAGTGTTCATAATTTTGATCCTAAAGTACTGCAAACCTTCTTACACATCTTCAGAGCTAAATTAAATGTTCTGTTCGATATAGCTTTAATATTTTACTTTCAACATTTTGCACATCTGCAAGTCAAAGAGGTGATGATTTTTCCTATAATATAATATCATGGATATTATATATGAGAACTATTTGCTAAACAACATATTTGATTAACCAGAATATCTTTTTTAAAAAAATTTTTGTTGCAATTGTTTTACAATGCTGTGTTAGTTTCTGATGTATAGCAGAGGGAATTCATTCTATGTCTATATGTATATATATTCCCTTGGTTTTTGGATCTCCCTCCTATTAGATCAGCACAGAGTGTTAAATGGAGCTCCCTGTACTATACAGTAGGTTCTTACTAGTTATCTGTTTAATACATAGTCGGGTATACATGTCAATCCCAGTCCCCCAATTAACCCCACATTTTCCCCTTTGGTACCCAAATGTTTGTTCTCTACATCTATGTCCCTTTTTCTGCTTTGCAAATAAGATCGCCTGTACTATTTTTCTAGATTCCACATAAATATGTTAATATACAATAATTTGTTTTTCTCTTTCTGACTTCACTCTGTATGACAGAGTATCTCTTTAAGACTAAAAAAGAAAAATAAAAACACAATTTTATGTATGAAAACTGTGACAATACTAAAATGTGGCCCCAATTTTTTGGTACTTCTCCTCCCAAAGAGAAGCCACTTGGGGCTTCCAGGTGGTGCTAGTGGTAAAGAATCCGCCTCCCAATGCAGGAGACCCTGGTTTGATCCCTGGGCCTGGAAGCTCCCCTGGAGGAGAGCATGGCAACCCACCCCAATATTCTTGCCTGGAGAATCCCATGAACAGAGGAACCTGGCAGGCTACAGTCCATGGGGTTGCAGAGTTGGACACGACTGAGCACATACATGCACCCTTCAAAATGAGAGTATTACGTATTTATGTTTCCTGCTCCCAAATCTGCACGGGCTTTGATTGCTTTGACCAATAAATTATGGTGGACCACTGATGAATTTTTAATGTCTATATTTACTTCTTCTCTTTGAAAGCAAACACAAGGTTTCTGGAGGAGAGGCAGTCTGCTCTGCCTACACAATAACCAAACCCCACTCTCCCTCTGGAGAGCAAAGTGATTCACACAGATGGTTGCACCTGCCTTTACCATCTGAGGAGAATGGCCTCCTCACAACTATGTGATACCTGAAAATCTAGGCCAGGACACTCGAGTGTTTATCCCCGAACCCCCACCGTCTGTGGGTACAACTATCCTGCTGTTGCCACGTGAGGAAGCCAGGCCACCCAGAACCTTGTGCAGACACTCCCGCTGCAATCCTCACTTTGAGTCACTCCAGCCTAGGCACCAGGCAGATGAGGAAAGAAGACTTCAGAGCATCCCAACCACCATCTGTCCAGCCACCTTAAGCCTTTAATTCTTCCCAGCTGAGGCCCCAAACATCATGGACCAGAGGCAATCCATCTCAACTAAGCCCTGCCTGAATTTCTAACTAGAGAATACAAGAGCAAAATAAAACTAGTTGGTTTAAGCTGCTCAATTTTAGAGGAATTTTTAATACAGAAATAACACTGTTTTAAACCAAGTGAGCAATACACATGCAGCAAAAAGATACCTTTACATCACGTACCCCTATCAGTAAAATTGTGGTGGGATCTTTAAAACAAGCAAAGACACAGAATCTGTACTATTAGACTCTGAATAAGATGGTTTATAGGGACAAGTATTCAGACTAAGCTGACTAAGCTATTCATGACAGCACAACTGTAGGGGCTCTTCCCAAAAGGCAGTGTTTTTTGGCTGGAATTTGTCAGAAGCAAAGAAGAGGTTGTGAAGCTCAGAAAATGGGAAGCTGCTTTCTCCACTGGGAAAGCAGTGATGCCATGTTCTTTCTGAGCTCTAACCAAACACTCTTGCCTTCTTTGTGAGGGAAACGGTAAGAAGACAGCTGTTCTATAAATAACTGGGATTTGAGGAGATGTTTTCATGACCATTTAAAATTAAAATGCACAGTACATTAGCAAATGCATGTTATGCAGAATTATGTATGGATATATTGGAGAAAATCAATTCAAAACATGATTATAAATCTCCAAAATTATTGTTTGATAAGGTTTTGTCAATATTTTGCATAGGGATAAAAGCAGAGGTTTTCAAAACACATACATACTTAAATACACACACATAATATATATAATGAAATGCATACTTAATAATATACTATATGTTATATTCTTCTATTAAGTATAAGCATCATATATAAATATAAATATATATATGCATGCATATACACAAAAATAGAACCAGAAATAAATAGACCAAAATATTACTGATAATCTCTTGGTTCTGATATTCCAGGTGATTATTTTGTTCTTGTTCTGTAATAAGGAAAAATAAATCTTTTTTAAATTTATTTTTATTTTTTAATTTTAAATGAAATATAATTGATATATAATGTATAAATTTTAGGTATACAACAAAGTAATATAGGTATATACAAATTTATTTATATTCCTTTTTTACATTCTCTTCTATTATAGGTCATTACAAGATACTAAGTATAGTTTCTTGTGATTACAGTAGGTCCTTGTTGTTTATTTTATATATAATAGTATGTAATTTTAATCCCAAACTCCTAATTTATCCCTCCCCACCTCTCTCTTAGTAACCATAAATTTGTTTTCTGTACCTGTGACTCTATTTCTGTTTGTAAATAAGTTAATTTGCATCATTTCTTAGATTCCACATATAAGCAATATCATAGGATATTTGGCTTACTTCATTTAGTTTGTTAATCTCCAGGTCCACCCATGTTGCTGCAAATGACATTATTTCCTTTCTATGGCTGAGTAATATTCCTTTATATGTATACATATGTATACACACACCATATCTTTATCCATTCATCTGTTGATCAACATTTACATTGATTCCGTGTATTGCCTGTTGTTAATAGTGTTGCTATGAATATCAGGATGCATGTATCTTTTTGAATTATGTTTTCCTCCAGATATACACCCAGGAATGGGACTACCAGATCATACAGTAGCTCTATTTTCAGTTTTATGAGGAATCTCCATACTGTTATCCCATAGTGACTGTGTTAACTTATATTCCCAGCAGCGGTGTAGGAGGGTTTCTTTCTCTCCACACCCTCTCCAGCATTTATTATCTGTAGACTTTCTGATGTTGGCCATTTTGACCAGTGTGAGGTGATTCCTCATTGTAGCTCTGATTTGCATTTATCTCATAATTATCATGGAGAAAGAAATGGCAACCACTACAGTATTTTTGCCTAGAGAATCTCGTGGACAGAGGAGCCTGGTGGACTGCCATCTATGGGGTTGCAGAGTCGGACACAACTGAAGTGACTTAGCAGCAGCATAATTATCAATGTTGAGGATCTTTTCATGTTCCTTTTGATCATCTGTATATCTTCTTTGGAGAAATGTCTTCTGTCCATTTTCTTATAGGATTGCTTGTTTTTGATATTGAGCTGTATGAGCTGCTTGTATATTTTAGAGATTAATCCCTTGTCCGTTGCAACATTTGCAAATATTTTCTCCCCCATTCTGTATGTTGTCTTTTGTTTACAGTTTCCATTGCTGTGGATAACTTTTAAGTTTAATTAGGTCTTATTTGTTTCTTTTTGTTTTAATTTCCAATAATCATGATGGTGTGATCACTCACCTAGAGCCAGACATCCTGGAATGTGAAGTCAAGTGGGCCTTAGGAAGCATCACTATGAACAAAGCTAGTGGAAGTGATGGAATTTCAGTTGAGCTATTTCAAATCCTGAAAGATGACGCTGTGAAAGTGCTGCACTCATTATGCCAGCAAATCTGGAAAACTCAGCAGTGGCCACAGGACTGGAAAAGGTCAGTTTTCGTTCCAATCCCAAAGAAAGGCAATGCCAAAGAATGCTCAAACTACCGCACAATTGCACTCATCTCACACGCTAGTAAAGTAATGCTCAAAATTCTCCAAGCCAGCTTCAGCAATACGTGAACCGTGAACTTCCAGATGTTCAAGCTGGTTTTAGAAAAGGCAGAGGAACCAGAGATCAAATTGTCAACATCCGATGGATCATCGAAAAAGCAACAGAGTTCCAGAAAAACATCCACTTCTGCTTTATTGACTATGCCAAAGCCTTTGACTGTGTGGATCACAGTAAACTGTGGAAAATTCTGAAAGAGATGGGCATACCACACCACCTGACCTGCCTCTTGAGAAATCTGTATGTAGGTCCGGAAACAACAGTTAGAAGTGGACATGGAACAACAGACTGGTTCCAAATAGGAAAAGGAGTATGTCAAGGCTGTATATTGTCACCCTGCTTATTTAACTTATATGCAGAGTACATCATGAGAAACGCTGGGCTGGAGGAACACAAGCTGGAATCAAGATTGCCGGGAGAAATATCAATAACCTCAGATATGCAGATGACACCACCCTTATGGCAGAAAGTGAAGAAGAACTAAAGAGCCTCTTGATGAAAGTGAAAGAGGAGAGTGAACAAGTTGGCTTAAAGCTCAACGTTCAGAAAACTAAGATCATGGCATCTGGTCCCATCACTTCATGGGAAATAGATGGGGAAACAGTGGAAACAGTGTCAGACTTTGTTTTGGGGGGCTCCAAAATCACTGCTGATGGTGATTGCAGCCATGAAATTAAAATACACTTACTCCTTGGAAGGAAGGTTATGGCCAGCCTAGATAGCATATTTAAAAGCAGAGACATTACTTTGCCAACAAAAGTCCATCTAGTCAAGGCTATGGTTTTTCCAGTGGTCATGTATGGATGTGACAGTTGGACGGTGAAGAAAGCTGAGCGCCGAAGAATTGATGCTTTTGAACTGTGGTGTTGGAGAAGACTCTTGAGAGTCCCTTGGACTGCAAGGAGATCCAACCAGTCCATCCTAAAGGAGATCAATCCTGGGTGTTCATTGGAAGGACTGATGTTGAAGCTGAAACTCCAATACTTTGGCCACCTCATGCAAAGAGTTGACTCATTGGAAAAGACCCTAATGCTGGGTAGGATTGAGGGCAGGAGGAGAAGGGGACGACAGAGGATGAGATGGTTGGATGGCATCACTGACTCGATGGACATGGGTTTGAGTAGACTCTGGGAGTTGGTGATGGACAGAGAGGCCTGGCGTGCTGCAGTTCATGGGGTTGCAAAGAGTCGCACACGACTGAGCGACTGAACTGAACTGAGTCTTACATATAGGTCTTTAATCCATTTTGAGGTTTTTTTTTGTGTATGGTGTTAGGAAATGTTCTAATTTCATTTTTTTACATGTAGCTGTCCAGTTTTCCCAGCACCACTTACTAAAGGGCTGTCTTTTCTCCATTGTATATTCTTCCCTTCTTTGTCATAGATTAACTGACCATAGGCACTTACGTCTATGTCTGGGCTTTTCTTCCAGTTCCATTGATCTGTTTTTGTGCACACTACCATACTGTTTTGATGACTGTAGCTTTGTAGTATAGTGTGGAAGTCACGGAACCTGATTCCTGCAGCTCCATTTTTCCTTTTCAAAATCACTTTGGTTATTCAAGATCTCTTGTGTTTCCATACAAATTGTAAAATTTTTTGTTGTAGTTCTGTGAAAAATGTCATTGGTAACTTGATAGGAATTGCACTGAATCTGTAGATTGCTTTGGGTAGTAGAGTTATTTTGACAATATTGTTTCTTCCAGTCAAGAATACAATATTATCTTTCCATTTCTTTGTGTCATCTTCAGCTTCTTTCATCAGTTTTCTTACACTTTTCTGCATACAGGTCGTTTGTCTCCTTAGGTAGGTTTATTCTAAGGTATTTTATCCTTTTTGATGTGATGGTAAGTGGGATTGTTTCCTTAACTTCTCTAATCTTTTATTCTTAATATATAGAAATACAACAGATTCCTCTGTATTAATTTTGTATCTTGAAACTATCAAATTCATTCATCCTAGTAGTTTTCTGGTAGTGTCTTTAGGATATTCTATGTACAGTATCAAGTGGCATGCAAACAGTGACAGTTTCACTTCTTCTTCTCCAATATGGATTCATTTCATTTCTTTTTTAATCTGATTACTGTGGCTAGGACTTCTAAAACTATGTTGAATACAAGTGTTGAGAGTGGACATTCTTGTCTTGTTCTTGATCTGAGAAGAAATGTTTTCAGTTTTTCACCACTGAGTATGACGTCAGCTGTGGGTTTGTTATATAAGGCCTTTTATTATGTTGAGGTAGGTTCCCTTAATGCCCTCTTGCTGCAGAGATTTTATCATAAATGGACATTGAATTTTATCAAAAGCTTTTTCTGCATCTATTGTGATGATCATATGGTTTTTAATTCTTCAGTTGTTAATGTGGTATATCACACATTCATTTGCAGATATTGAAAAGGAAAAAGAAACACTTAAAATCATGAAGAATAATTTCAAGAGTGGAGTGTTAAAAAGACAGACACTGAAGGAATGTATTATCAGGCATCTTTGTCTTTATACATGTAAATGTTTCCTTTTCAAAAGCAGAAATTTTAGATTAACGGTTTTAGTATAGGAATATGTACATATGTATACATACACACACATTGCTATACTGCGTACAGTGCTTCCAGCTGTCTCTAAAATACATTAAGGGCTTCCCTGGTGGCTCAGTGGTAAAGAATCTGCCTGCCAACGCAGAAGACACAGGTTCAATCCCTGGTCTGCGAAGACTTCACATTCTGCAGGGCAACTAAGCCTGTATGCCCTAACTACTGAGCCCGTGCTCTGGAGCCCGGGACTCACAGCTGTGGAGCCTGTGCTGCGCTGCAGAAGCCTCTGGGCTCTGGAGCCCATGCTGCGCAGCAAGAGGAGCCGCCCCAACGAGAAGCCCTCACACCACGACTAGGGACAAGCTTGCACAGCAACCAAGGCCCAGCACAGCGAAAAACAAAACAAACAAATACATAAAAATTTTAAAAAACACACATTAAGAAAGGATTTTAAACTAGAACTGTGTGTCATGATGGCTACTTCAGATAAGAAACTAAGCATAAATATTTTTCATCTAGTAACATTTCCGATTTCAACTCCAGAAGAAATTAACTAAAGCAGTTTTATTAAGAAATTGCTGTTGTTGTTTAGGTGGTCAGTTGTGGGCTCTTTGTGACCCCATGGACTGTAGCCTGCCAGGCTCCTCTGTCTAAAGGATTTCCCAGGCAAGAATAGTGGAGTGGGTTGCCATTTCCTTCTCCAGGGAATCTTCCCGACCCAGGCATCAAACCCATGTCTCCTGCATTGGCAGGCAGACTCTTTACCAATGAGTCACCAGGGTAGTCCTTGTTAAGAAATAGAAATAATGATAAGCTGATAAATTAATTCTGGTTTATGTACTTTGGTTTTGAGAGTCAGAAAGCCTACTATGTGAGGAATTGACTAAGTTGAAAATTAAGGTACTTTTCTATTGGTTGATTGGGGCAAATACCACCAAGAGCTACAGAGGCAGAGAAGTTTCTGGTTTGGAGCTAAGGAAAGGAGACCCAAGGGTTTCCAAGTCTCTCCATCAAACTACGGTAACAAAGCCACTCCACTCCTGCCTGCAGCTTAAAAAACTACCTGGCACAAGTTATCACCTTTAAAAACATTCCAGAATTTTGCCATTGTTAAAAATACCCCAGCTTCTAAAAGAGAAATTGATGCCTGTATATGGATAAAATTTTTGTTTACTATACTATGTGAACATCGTGAAAGCATCAAAGCAGAAATTTATAATAAAGTTATTCATAAAATTAGACTGATTAAACCAAGTTCCGAGTCACAGATTTATATCCAACGAGTTTCAGGACATTTTTTTCCTATGTCTTACTAGTTTATTCAGTGAATGTAGAGACTCTGTACATGATGATTAACATCTAAGGGAATAAGAAGTTGAAAGAAACATTAGCACTTTTTGTTTTTTGAATTTATTTTTCCCAGCTTTATTGAGGTAGAATTGACACATGACATTGTATAAATTGAAAGTGTACCACATAATGATTTGATACATGTATATATGGTCATATTAGCCTTCTTTTACTGATATGTTAATATTCACTTTATCTTCAGACACATGCTTGTGTGGCAGCAGGCTCTACAGTCCCCGCTCATGATCCCCATCTCTTTGTATCTATGCCCTTGTATAATCAATCCCCCCTTGAGTGTGGGCAGGACCTAGTTCTTCCTTTTAGCCAATAGCGACAGAGTGTCATTTGCGTGATTGTGTTACATATGATAGACCTATATCTTGCAGAAAACTTCTCTCCCTTGCAGGGTCTGAACAAACCAAGTGGCCATGTTGGGAGGACCCTGTGGCAAAAAACAAAGGACAGCTTCCAGGGACTGAGGGTGGCCTCCAGACAACAGCCAGAAAGAAATGGGAGCCCTCCACCCCACAACCCCAAGGAACTGAATTCTGCCAAGAATGATGTGACCTTGGAAGCAAGTCTTTAGATGAGAATTCAGGCCTGTCTGACATCTTTAGTGCAACCTTGCTAAAAATCAGCTGAGCTATGAAAAGACTCCGGATCCATAGAAACTACAAAATAATGTGTACTATATAAGCCACTACATTTGTAATAATGTTGTTAAGCAGCAAATAAACTAATACAGCTTGATTTTCAGAAATTGCAAGATTTACCTCTGCCATACTTCACAAACCAAAGTAAATTTTAGCTCCAATTTTAACCAAAAAATGTGTTGAATTTTTTTAGTCCAATTAACAGTGATTTCCTTTAAATAAGCTTAGCTTTTCTAATACAAAACACCAACTATACTAATGTTATGATGAAAATCATCTTACGTGATATATCTTTCCTTTTCAAAATATAAAAGGTAAGTTTAGATCTTAAATAGAGAGGCTAATCACAGAGGTATGCACCTTCTTCTGATTTTATTATTTCTCTATTTGACTGTGACTTTCAAACCTGCAAGTTTTACTCCTCTGATTCACATCAAAGAATGGTAGAAGTAAAAAAAATAAAACCCTAGCATTTATTCTGTGCCTGCTATATTCTAAACCCTGGACTAGATGCTTTACATGTATTCTTTCCTTTAATTTTCAAAACCACCCTGAAAGTTAGGCATTAACTCCACCAATTTACTGATGACAAAACAGATTCAGAGAGCTGAAATCACATACTTAAGGTATGATAAGTAGTAAATGAGAGAGTCAGGGTTTACACTCAAAGGTAATACATCTCCAGATATGCAGATGACACCACCCTTATGGCAGAAAGTGAAGAAGAACTAAAAAGCCTCTTGATGAAAGTGAAAGAGGAGAGTGAACAAGTTGGCTTAAAGCCCAACATTCAGAAAACTAAGATCATGGCATACGGCCCCATCCCTCATGGCAGATAAATGGGGAAACAGTGGAAACAGTGGCTGACTTTATTTTTCTGGGCTCCAAAATCACTGCAGATGGTGACTGCAGCCATGAAATTAAAAGATGCTTACTCCTTGGAAGGAAGTTATGATGAACCTAGACAGCATATTAAAAAGCAGAGACATTACCTTGCCAACAAAGGTCCGTCTAGTCAAGGCTATGGTTTTTCCAGTGGTCATGTATGGATGCGAGAGTTGGACGGTGAAGAAAGCTGAGTGCCGAAGAATTGATGCTTTTGAACTGTGGTGTTGGAGAAGACTCTTGAGAGTCCCTTGGACTGCAAGGAGATCCAACCAGTCCATCCTAAAGGAGACCAGTCCTGGGTGTTCATTGGAAGGACTGATGTTAAAGCTGAAACTCCAATACTTTGGTCACCTGATGCGAAGAGCTGACTCACTGGAAAAGACCCTAATGCTGGGAAGGATTGGGGGCAGGAGGAGAAGGGGACGACAGAGGATGAGATGGCTGGATGGCATCATCAACTCGATGGACGTGGGTTTGGGTGGACTCAAGGAGTTGGTGATGGACAGGGAGGCCTGGTGTGCTGCAGTCCATGGGGTCGCAAGGAGTTGGACACGACTGAGCGACTGAGCTGAATTGAACTGCTGTCTCTGGGGCCCAGATTGCACCTCACCTTCCAGCTCTGGCTGCTGCCTGCCCCTCTGCCTTGGGCGGGGGATGAGCCAGTCCGCAGCCGGCTAGCTCTCCTCTGGCATTCGCTCAGTCTTTTGTTCTGTGAGCTGGCCAGGTTTTGCCTTAGAGCTTTTCGTGGGGAAGTTCTCTCTCTCTCTCTCTTTTTTCTCTCTGGCTATCCCACAGTTTGGGTTGCTCTCTCACATCAGCTCCCTCAGATTGCCCTCAGGGCATTGAGGCCCGGTTGTTACCCTGAGCATGAAGCCCGTGCCTCCCTGTCCAGCCCCTGCTCGCTGGTGGCGGACCGAGCGTCTGGGCTACTTCTCTGCTGGGAGCTGTGGTTAGGCTCATAGTCTGTGGGGTTTTTTTTTTCCTCCTGGTTATGTTGCCCTCTGAGATTCCAAAACTCTCCACAGACCCACCAGTGAGACAGTTTCCTGCTGTTTGGAAGCTTCTCCTCCTTCACGACTCCCTCCCCAAGACAGGTCTCCGTCCCCAACTCTTTTGTCTCTTCTTTGTGTTTTATATTTTGCCCTACCTCCTTTCAAAGAGAATGGGCTGCCTTTCAGGGTGCCTGGTGTCCTCCGCCAGTGTCCAGAAGTTGTTTTGTGGAAGTAGCTCAGCGTTCAAATGATCTTTTGATGAATCTGTGGGGGAGAAAGTAGTCTCCCCGTCCTATTCCTCCAGCATCTTAGGACCGCCCCCAGAAAAGGTAGTTAAAGAGGGAAAGTTCATAGCAGTAAAGGTCTACCTCAGGAAATAAGAAAAACCTAAAATTAACATCTGAAAGTGATGTACGGCAGAAACCAACACAATACTGTGGAGCAATTATCCTTCAATTAAAAATAAATAAATTTTTAAAAAGAAAAAATTCTAAAAGAACTGCAAAAAAGGAAAAAAAAAAACCCGTGTTATTTTAGATACACACCCTCACCTCTGCTGCTTTCCCTGGTAACCTGATAGGCCAACCTGATGTCAGTTCTCCCTGTAACTGGTAAACGTCCCCTGCCCCCAGAAGCAGGGACTGCCACCATGTCCTGCCCCACCACCCACTGCTCATGGCGGGGTGTCACTCCAGGATCTTGCTTCAGACCTGCAAGCTCCCCACCCACCCACCCACCCACCAAATCACTGATGTCTTTGTCATTGACTCTGGGATATTTCTTTAGTCTTGAAACTGGGCAAGCACAGGCCTTATAACCCTGGAGGGTGCAACCCAATACAAACAAAACAGAAACAGACTTACAGATGCGGAGAACAAACTGGTGGTTGCCACAGAGGCGGTGGATGGGAGTTCGGCAAAATAAATGAAGGGAATTAATCAATACAAAATTCCTGTTATAAAATAATTCATGGGGATATAATGTGCATTAGGAATATAATCAATAACACTGTAATAATTCTGTATAGTGACAGATGGTTACTAGACTCATGATCATTTTGTATTGTATTCGATCATCAAATCATTATGTTTTACACCTGAAACCAACAATATTGTACATCAACTATATTTCAATCAGTTAATCAATAAACAAATCACATAGTATGTTAGATGATATTCATTGCTACAGAGAAAAATAAAACAGGAAAGAGAAACCTGCAGTTTATATTTTCATATTTCAAATCCTGACTTTTTTCATATTTGATAATATATCTATATTATCAACATGAACAAACCCTGAATATTCATTAAAAAGACTGATGCTGAAGCTGAAGCTCCAATACTCTGGCCACCTGATGCGAAGAGCTGACTCATCAGAAAAGACTCTGATGCTGGAAAGATTAAGGGCATGAGAAGAAGGGGATTACAGAGGATGAGAAAGTTGGATGGCATCATCGACTCAATGGACATTGAGTTTGAGGAAACTCCAGGAGATGGTGAAGGACAGTGAAGCCTGGTGTGCTGCAGTCCACGGGGTCACAAAGAATTGGACACAACTGAGCAACTGAAAAACAATAAAATTATCAACATAATTTAAAGTCAAGTTTCAACTTGTAGCTATATCACAGTTTACTCAACTTTTCACACATTATTAAACATTTACATTATTTCTAACTTTTCACCATTTTAAATAATTTGCAATTGTCTTTTATTATTCCATATATGAATATATCTGGCTTCCTAGATGGCTCAGTGGTAAAAGAATTTGTCTGTCAGGGCAGGAGACACAGAAGACACAGGTTTGATCCCTGGGTCAGGAAGATCCCCTGGAGGAGGAAATGGCAACCCACTCCAGTATTCTTGCTGGAAAATTCCATGGATAGAGGAGCCTAGCAGACTGTAGTCCACGGAGTTGCAAAGAGTCAGACACGACTAAGCATACACCATATGAATATATGGTCTTCTAGCTAGTTTTTTTTTTTAATTTATTTATTTTAGTTGGAGGCTAATTACTTTACAATATTGTAGTGGTTTTTGTCATACATTGATATGAATCAGCCATGGGTTTACATGTGTTTGCCATCCTGAACCCCCCTCCCACCTCCCTCCCCATCCCATCCCTCTATCAACTCAAATACAAGGATAATGTCTTCAATTTTTATGTCTTGAGAGTAATCCCCCTATACAAAATTCTATACTCATCTGCACTCAGTGACTGTTTTCTGGATAATAAACATACACCCCTATAAAATGAATGGATTAAATCCCCAGGGGACACTGAACTAACACTGAAATAAGCCAACAAACTGCTCCAGGCTAAACAAGACTACAATGGTAGAATGGGAGAGCTCTATGTTTTGACAAAACTCTACAGAGATAAAAAGTTTGTCTTCTAGTCATTATATCATCACTAAGGAAAGAGAGAATTCTTTTTGTAACTATGAAGCACAATTCCAGTGACTTATGAAAGCTCTTTAACAGTAAATATGTACACCTCCTAAAAAAAAAAAAGTCTTGTATTAAATTTTTAAAAGAGCCTGAATGGGACAGGGAGTAGTGAGAAGAGAGATCAAAGGGTCTACAGACCTTCCTGTATAAAAATGTCCTAAAGTCTGCTTGAATCCCCTGTGTCAGAGATGATGTACTTGTACTGCTACCTGAAAGCATCAAGAGGGACCAGACCTCCAATGAGCACCTACTGTATATCAGGCGCTCTAGCAGGATGGACGAGCTCTTCATGGAGTTGAGACTGGAAATTAAATGGAAATGGGCAGTGGGGAGGGAAGACAGGCAATCACAATGCAAGCAAACAAATAAATGATTAAAAGTGGTGGGAAGTGCTTCCATAGAAACCAACAGGTTCTGAGAGTTATTTGGTGGAAATGGTGACTACTTAAAGTAAGAGCATTTCTAATGAAAAAGTGTTAGACCTGATACCTAAAGGATAAAATGATCACCTGTACAGGGAAAGAGAACGGAGGAGAGTAGCAAGAGGAATAACAATGTTCCAAGTAGAGACAATATCTTGGGCTGGACTGCAAAGCAGCCAATTTAACCTCAGAGTGTTCCCCACTATCCTTTTTCATTTTCACAGCCCAGGTGCTCCCATCCTGGCTTCCTGCCTCAGCCTGCTTTCCACAACCTGTTTCCCAATTAAATTTTAGCTTCTGTTTCAGTGCCTAAGCACCCTGTTCTCTAACAAAGCGCTTCATTTTGATGCACTCAGACTAGTAAGTCCCAAGTGACACACTTTCTGCATGTTTTAATTTTTGTCTGTAACACCTGTGTGTATTTAGCCTCATACATAAAAAAAAAAAAGAGTCTAAGCAATATTTCCTAAGTCCAGCCGAGAGTAATATTTATGTTCAGCCAAAGAATATCCGAGTATTCAATCATCACAGGAAAACTTCACCTTACTTTATATATGTTGATAGCTTCTCAGAAAATCAAGGTTCCACATATGTTTTTAAGTTATACTGTTATTTATTTACTTGTGAAATTAGTTTTAAATGTTGGAGCCCTTGAATTATAACAAAATTATCAACTTCATAGCAAATCTCAACATTTTAGGAAACAGACACAAATTCAGCAAAATAAATTTGAAATAACTCTAGTATCATGGTAAATACTATTGAACTATTATTCATTTTTGTGTGTGGTCAATGCAAACAAAATGTAATGCTTAATTGTGGCTTTCAAATTCTCAAAAACTCAAGGCCCATAGTTCTCTTCAGGTTTCCATTATTGAAAATAATAACCTCTAAATTTCAATTTTATGTTTATTATTAAATATTGAATAGATGTAAAGGAATAATTATAAAATGTGTAAGGCACAAAGAATAACAATACCCGTACCCATAAACTCATGCTTCAACTTAAGAAAAGAACATTTCTGATTAACCTCCAAACATGCGTCACCAATTCTGACATTAAAATACTACATATAAAATTGGCAGCCACTATGGAGACAGTATGAAGTTTCCTTTAAAAACTAAAAATAGAGTTACCATATAATCCAGCAATTCCACTCCTGGGCATATATCCAGAGAAAACTTTAATTTGAAAAGATATTGCACCCAATGTACATTGCAGCACTATTCACAATAGCCAAGACATGGAAAAAATCTAAATGTCCATCGATATATGAATGGATAAGAAGATGTGGCACATATGTACAATGGAATATTAGTCATCAAAAAAAGAATGAAGTAATGCCATTTACAGCAACATGGACGGACCTAGAGATTATCATACTAAGTGAAGTACGCTATATGCTTACTTCAAAGACAAATACCATATGCTATCACTTCCAACTAGAATCTAGAAAAAAATGATACAAATGAACTTATTTACAAAACAGAAACAGATTCAGAGACATAAAAAACAAACTTATGGTCACCAAAGGAGAAGGGGGGAGGGAAAAGTGAGGAGTTTGAGTTAACAGATACACACTGCTATACATAAAATAAACAAGGATCTACTGTTTAGCACAGGGAACTGTAGTCAACATCTTGTAATAATCTATAATGGAAATAATTTGAAAAAGAATATATGTATATACATATATACATATATTCTTTTCCTATAACTGAATCACTTTGCTGTACACTGAAAACTATCACAATATTGCAAATCAACTAAACTTCAATTTTAAAAAATACTATATATGAATGAATTTAGCAGATGTGACTTTTTTTATGATCACTAGTTTACTTGACCAAATAACTTGAGTGTTTCTGGAATTTAATTATGCAATCATTATTCAAGCACTTAAAGAATGCACAAATGAGTGAGCTGGAAAAGGAAGAAAGGGTATATAGAGTAAACAGATCACTTAAAACTGTCTATGACAACCAAGATGAATAAATGATGAAACAGTAAGCCAAAATGGAATTCACAGTCAACAGCTGGTCATGGTGGAAGAGCATGAGTTTGAGCCCTAAGATGGAAAATATCTGGGTCAAAAATTCAAAACTTAAATACAACAAATGCTTTTTTGGTGAAAATGACTCATTTCACCTATTCTTTGAGACTCCAACTTTTTTATGAGAGTTTCTTCCAAGAAATACAGCTGAAGAAAAAATTATAAGGGATTTGTGTGTAGGAAAACAACAAGCGAGGGGATATCCATCAGACAAGAACCAAGGGTCATTCACTGCCTGTATTAGTCATGAATAACTGTTGATTTTGCTTCCGAATTTTAAATTAAATATGTAACTAATTAAATGCATTAATATTTCTTTTAGCATTAAGAGATTCTCAGTTCAGTTCAGTTGCTCAGTCGTGTGCGACTCTTTGCAACCCCAAGAACTGCAGCACGCCAGGCCTCTCTGTCCATCGCCAACTCCCGGAGTCTACTCAAACCCATGTCCATCGAGTCGGTGATGCCATCCAACCATCTCATCCTCTGTCGTTCCCATCTCCTCCTGCCCCCAATCCTACCCAGCATTAGGGTCTTTTACAATGAGTCAACTCTTTGCATGAGGTGGCCAAAGTATTGGAGTTTCAGCTTCAACATCAGTCCTTTCAATGAACACCCAGGACTGATCTCCTTTAGGATGGATTGACTGGATCTCCTTGCAGTCCAAGGGACTCTCAAGAGTCTTCTCCAACACCACAGTTCAAAAGCATCAATTCTGCGGTGCTCAACTTTCTTCACCGTCCAACTCTCGCATCCATACATGACCACTGGAAAAACCATAGCCTTGGCTAGACGGACTTTTGTTGGCAAAGCAATGTCTCTGCTTTTTCATATGCTATCTAGGTTGGCCATAACCTTCTTTCCAAGGAGTAAGCATCTTTTAATTTCATGGCTGCCATCACCATCAGCAGTGATTTTGGAGCCCAAAAAAATAAAGTCTGACACTGTTTCCACTGTTTCTCCATCTATTTCCCATGAAGCGATGGGACCGTATGCCATGATCTTAGTTTTCTGAACTTTGAGATTTAAGCCAACTTTTTCACTCTCCTCTTTCACTTTCATCAAGAGGCTCTTTAGTTCTTCTTCACTTTCTGCCATAAGGGTGGTGTCATCTGCATATCTGAGGTTACTGATATTTCTCCCGGCAATCTTGATTCCAGCTTGTGTTTCTTCCAGTCCAGCGTTTCTCATGATGTACTCTGCATATAAGTTAAATAAGCAGGGTGACAACATACAGCCTTGACGTACTCCTTTCCCGAACTGGAACCAGTCTGTTGTTCCATGTCCAGTTCTAACTGCTGCTTCCTGACCTGCATACAGATTTCTCAAGAGACAGGTCAGATGGTCTGGTATTCCCATCTCTTTCAGAATTTTCCACAGTTTATTGTGATCCACACAGTCAAAGGCTTTGGCATAGTCAATAAAGCAGAAATAGATGTTTTTCTGGAACTCGCTTGCTTTTTCGATGATCCAGTGGATATTGGCAATTTGATCTCTGGTTCCTCTGCCTTTTCTAAAACCATCTTGAACATCTGGAAGTTCATGGTTCACATATTGCTGAAGCCTGGCTTGGAGAATTTTGAGCATTACTTTACTAGCATCTGAGACGAGTGCAATTGTGCAGTAGTTTAAGCATTCTTTGGCATTGCCTTTCTTTGGGATTGGAACGAAAACTGACCTTTTCCAGTCCTGTGGCCACTGCTCAGTTTTCCAGATTTGCTTGCATATCGAGTACAGCACTTTCACAGCATCATCTTTGAGTATTTGAAATAGCTCAACTGGAATTCCATCACCTCCACTAGCTTTGTTCGTAGTGATGCTTTCTAAGGCCCACTTGACTTCACATTCCAGGATGTCTGGCTCTAGGTGAGTGATCACATCATCGTGATCATCTGGGTCGTGAAGATCTTTTTTGTACAGTTCTTCTGTGTATTCTTGCCACCTCTTCTTAATATCTTCTGCTTCTGTTAGGCATACCATTTCTGTCCTTTATTGAGCCCATCTTTGCATGAAATATTCCCTTGGTATCTCTAATTTTCTTGAAGAGATCTCTAGGCTTTTCCATTCTGTTGTTTTCCTCTATTTCTTTGCATTGATCGCTGAGGAAGGCTTTCGTATCTCTCCTTGCTATTCTTTGGAACTCTGCATTCAGATGGGAATATCTTTCCTTTTCTCCTTTGCTTTTCACTTCTCTTCTTTTCACAGATATTTGTAAGGCCTCCTCAGACAGCCATTTTGCTTTTTTGCATTTCTTTTCCATGGGGATTGTCTTGATCCCTGTCTCCTGTACAATGTCACGAACCTCTGTCCATAGTTCATCAGGCACTCTGTCTATCAGATCTAGTCCCTTAAATCTATTTGTCACTTCTACTGTATACTCATAAGGAATTTGATCTAGGTCATACCTGAATGGACTAGTGGTTTTCCCTACTTTCTTCAATTTAATCTAAATTTGGCAATAAGCAGTTCATGATCTGAGCCACAGTCTGCTCCCGGTCTTGTTTTTGCTGAGTGTATAGAGCTTCTCCATCTTTGGCTGCAAAGAATATAATCAATCTGATTTCGGTGTTGACTATCTGGTGATGTCCACGTGTAGAGTCTTCTCTAATAACTTATTTTAACATGACATGCTGCTAGCTATTTCTTTGTTTCCCTTTTCTTCCATAAGTTTCTTAAGGGTAATGACCATAACTTTTTTCATTACTGTATCTTCAGAATTCCCAGTCCAGTATCCACAACAAGAAGATCTTCATTAAATATTTTCTAACTGACTGACTGACTACAAATAAGTTCACTGGGTCAAGGTTTATCCCCCAAGAGGTAATATATACGATTTTTAATAATAGCCTCCAAACTTTTCAAGGAGTTTTTTTCATTATTCCAAGCCCACATCTATCCAATATTTCCTATACTTACTCTATCACATTATAATTATTTACCTCATTTTTAAATGAGGGCATATAAATCCCAATCAATAATTTCAATTTGTCCAGATAACCAGTGTTATCTCCTCAAATGCTATAATAGCAGCCAAAATTAAGAAGCCATGATGTTTTAACAAGCCTCTGTTGCCTAACCACCAAAGAATTTCCTTTAGGCTGTTTTAAATCTTGAAAATAACTCAGGACTGCCCAGCAAGTTCCTTCTTTCTGCTCAACTCAAACCCTTTTGCTTCCCTCTGCTACAGCCTCTAAACCTACCCTCAATCCCATTTGTACAAAAATACTTATCTTCCCATTTCACAAAAGATGATGAAATAATTACTCTCTACTGATCACTCTTCCTCCTCTCCAAGACTTCATACTGATCATGCTGCCCAGAAGACAAAAGAAATACCACTGTTCCATGGGCCCAGTTGCAAGGAGAAAATAACCAGCTTTAGGAGTGTGACCTTTACCAACAGAAAGCTATTTCAGAACTTTGATTTTGTAAATTCTCATGAAGCATTAAACTTCATTGATTTTGTTATGTACCTACTGGCACTGAATTCATTTCTCATATTTGGCAGAAGTACTCCAGGGTATTCAAATTTTCAGAAGTTTCAGTTCTTCTGAACAGCCCTGTAGTTAATTTACAAAATGAATTGTTTTTCCTAAGAAGCCAGCTTGAAATATAGGGAGAAAGACAAACCATGTTTAAAAATGTATTAAGGCTTCTATTTACCAAGGATGATTCTACACTTGAATATCAAGAGTCATTAATTTCTGAAGCTTGTGTATCATGTTTGACATTGATAAAGAAATTACACCTTAAGTAAGAATATCTCCTTTCTACAGATTCTTCCATTGCTGTCATTTCTATTCTTCCTGGAATCTCCCCATTGCCAGAGCTTCAATTCACTATTCTGTAAGAACTTATTTCTAACCCAGAACTCCAGAAGAGTTATAGAAATTTTCCCCAATCTGTCTCCATATTAACAGTACAGTCAGTTACAAAATTAAAAGATGCCTGCTCCTTAGAAGAAGAACTATGACAAACCTAGACAGTGTATTAAAAAGCAGAGACATCACTTTGCCAACAAATGTCCATCTAGTCAAAGCTATGGTTTTTCCAGTAGTCATGTACAGATGTGAGAGTTAGACCAGAAAGAAGGCTGAGCACTGAAGAACTGATGCTTCCAAACTGTGGTGTTGGAGAAGACTCCTGAGAGTCCCTTGGACTGCAAGGAGATCAAATCAATAAATCCTAAAGGAAATCAACCCTGAATATTCGTTGAAAGGACTGATGCTGAAGCTGAAGCTCCACTTTGGCCACTTGATGAGAAGAGTCAACTCACTGGAAAAGACCCTAATGCTGGGAAAGATTTAAGGCAGGAGGAGAAGGGGGCGACAGAGGATGAGATGGTTGGATGGCATCACTGAGTCAATGGACATGAGTTTGAGCAAACTCAGGGAGAGAGTGAAGGACAAGGAAGCCTGGCATGCTGTGGTCCATGGGGTGGCAAAGAGTCAGACATGACTTAGCGACTAAACAACAACAGTATCTAATGCTTAATTATATGAGCACCACCTCTGATGTAGGTTTTTCCTTAAATGTCAATGAATTTTGTGAGGTATTCTTTTGGGTATGATTACTATTCAGGCTGTAATTTTTCAGAAGGCTACAGGGATACTGGTGCAATAAATATAACTTGCATCACTGATATTCTAACCCCTTGCTTCTCAAAGAGTGGTGCAGGACTCAGCAGAAGGAACATCCCTCAAGAGCTTGTTAAAAATGCAGAAATTCTGACCACATCTCAGTCCGAGAGAATCACCAGCTGCATTTAAGCAAGGTTCCAGGTGACACCCATTACATTACATTTTGAAAAGCATTGTTTTAACGACAATCCATCAGTGCCAACAGCATTCAGAACCATTTAATGAATCTTCCAACTACCACCACCACTAACATTTTACACAAAATATGTCTTGTTTCTTCACCAATGTTAATAACTGGACATTCTTAAAAAACTGGCTTTCACATATTGATGTGGAATGTTCATGGCAAACTTATTCTTGGGTTGAGAGAATTAACATTATAAATATACTTCAGAAATTGGTTTTTATAAGCCAATATTTCTTACACCTAAAATGGGAATCTAACTCAAACAGTAATATGTAAGTATATTACTTAATTTGTCTGGAATTCATTTTTCTCATCAGCAAAATGAGGATAGCAATGGACAATCTAATGGAATATTGTGAGGATTAAATGAGATCATACAAATGAAGGGCCCTGCATCTACACGCTTCCCTTCACACATCGGCCCCTTTCCCTCCCACTGGAGATGACTCTCTGCACATAGCCAAGGGAGCTGGCAGCAGGTTTACAACTCACAACCCCTGATGCCTCCAGCCAAAAACTATAAGAAAAGACATTATTAGTCCTGATGGAACATTCTGAAAAGCAAATCCTAGGTCACATTCCCAACCATAAAATGGAAGTAGAAATAGGGGAAGAAGAATGGCTGGGCGAGGCGGGGCGCAGGGCGGGGCGCTGGTAGGGGGAGGGGGAGGGGCGCAGGGCGGGCGCTGGGCGGGGCGCTGGTAGGGGTGGGGGGCGGGGCGCTGGTAGGGGTAGGGGGCGGGGCGAAGGGCGGGGCGCTGAGTGGGGTAGGGGGGCGGGGTGGGGTGGGGTAGGGGGGCGGGGGGGGTGGGGTAGGGGGGCGGGGTGGGGTGGGGTGGGGGCGGGGCGCTGGTAGGGGTAGGGGGCGGGGCACAGGGCGGGCGCTGGTAGGGGTGGAGCGGGGGTGGGGTAGGGGTGGAGCAGGGGTGGGGTAGGGGTGGAGCTGGGGTGGGGTAGGGGTGGAGCTGGGGTGGGGTAGGGGGCGGGGCGGGGTGGGGTAGGGGGCGGGGCGGGGTGAGGTCTGCCGGTTCTTCCTGCTGGGCCCAGGAAGGTCCCTAAGTATAGATTCAGCTCGAGTTTGAAGACCTGAGAACCAGCAGACCGGATGGTATAAGTTCCAGTCCAAGTCGGAGTCCAATGGCAGGAAAAGACCACTGTGCAAGCTGTTCTGTGAAGCTTTTCCTGTGGCTCCAGGCCGAATCCCTTTCTTCTAGATCTTCAAACTCGGACTGGAACTATACTTAGGCTCCTTCCTGGGTCCCCAGATTGCCAAGTACAGCTCTTGGGGCTTCTCAGCTTCCATAATCATGTGACCTGATAATTCATATAATCTCTTTAATGTATTTGAGTTCTGTTTCTCTGAAGGACCCAGACTAACCCTTAGTTTACATTGCTTCTCAAATTAATGATTTTGTGCTTGAGCAAAACTTTCTCCATTCACAGTCCTTTTATGGCTCCAAACTGTACTCAAATTAGGATGTACTCAAATCTAGGATGCTTAGCGCTTTAACTTTGATGAGCTCAGCTAGAAGGTGATCATGAGCATTCAATGAACGACAGGAAGCTGAGACTGAGGGAACTTGGGGCAGGGGCAGAGAGGAAGGGAGTAGCCAGAGGTGCAGCATGCGCTGTTCTGGAGTCTTCCAGGAGGAGAGGATTCTGTGGAATGGCAGTGACGGTGACATCCGGTATCTCAAGAAATGGAATAGTCAGTATGACGCTCCATCAGTGTGACAAGTCTAGATGACTCGTCCATTTGTAACAGACTTCCAGAGAGCCATGGGCTGCATGTAGTGGGCGCAAGGGAGGAGGGGCGGTCCGGAACCCGGAAAATCTCAATCAAGTGGGCTGACTCTTTGGACAAGGTCCTACCCAGATCCCGCAGAGGGCCTGGAGGGTTAAGTAGGAACCACCGAATATGTGCTCAGCATATACCATGGGAGTGAAGAGAATACAGCAGCTCGCTGGAAATGGGGGTACGCAGGGCTCATCCCAGTGATCCCACGTGTAATTCTACACCCTTACCAACCCAGTGGTAGTATCTGTTCTGTTGCAGCTCTTTTAATGTAACCCAATGAAGGAGTTCCCAGAATCTAACAATCAGATGAATTATGTGAACCATCCTCTTGTAACCATTACAGATCTATAGTCTTCCAAAGGGGACTGCAACATGATAGGGTCAAGAATTGCATAGACTAGAACCTCAAAGAGAGGAAATGGAGATGGTTCATTATGAAATAAATATCAGAAATTAGAATCAGGGACCATCCCTTTTCATACTGGCAGTAAAAGAAACATTAGGTGCCCAGGCCAGAACTGGCATGAGACAAGCAAGGGGTCTAGAATGTGTGCACCAGGTGCCTTTCTTGTTTTCTCAAGTAAGTGCCCCTAGGTTGGCAGTGTCAACACAGTAGTGGCCTTATTGGTTAGTAGTATTGACCCAAAGATATTTGGTGAAAAACCTAAGAAATGCAGGGGAAGCACAGCCTTCAAACGAGATTTTTTAGAAGTGAGACAGGCAGAGGGAAGGGAGAATAGAATAGAGTAGACAGCAAGCTCTGCATAGAGGTGCTCGGGGGCCCAGGGGCAACAGCAGAGGGGAACAGCGGTACTGCGGTAGGAGAGCCGCGGACGTTCTCACAGGAGATGCGGGAGACTGTGAGGGGCTCGGCGCAAGTGGGTGCAAGGCTGGCTTGTAAAGACAGCCCGATGCCAAGAGAAATGCATGTCAGTGACCTAACAGGTGAACTCGTGTGTGTGTGTGTGTGTGTGTGTGTGTGTGTGTGTGCGCGCGCGTGTGATTTACCAGGAAATAACCAGTGTCCTATATAAACAGAGATTTCTGGGCTTTGTCGTATTATACTCTATGGCCATGCATTTGTCTTTTGCCCTTGCACTCGGGTTTAAGTCGGGCGCCCTCCCATCGCGATCTTGGGTAAGCTGCTTAACACATCTGTGCCTCAGTTCATCCGTAAAGTGGGGCTTACTCTGCCTATGGTTGTTGTGAAATCTAAATGAATTATTAAGTGTAAAGTGCTTGGAATAGCATCTGGCTTATCTTACAACAGTCAACAAATACTATTGTTGCCACCACTATTGTTATTAGTAGTAGCAGTGGCATACGAATCTATTACAGCAATATCAAAATATGTTGTACATAACAATGACTGTAGCTCTTTAGTAAATCATTAAATATGTTCACTCAAGAGTACCTACAAATATACAGTGGATGTTGGAATGATATCTGTCAAATTGTGTTTAACTACTTAAGGTTGGAGTTTAAAAGTTTTAATATTTGCTTATGTGGAAACTTAACCGCCTTAACTATGTCATTTCTATATAGTGTTGGAAAATTGAGATGTCACCATGAACAGGTATGAAATATTTGTTAAAAAAGAATCTACAGGAATTGGTATTGGATTGGCATAGAGCAGGGGTTGGGTGTGGAAGAAAGAAGAATCAAGGGTGATATCACAGATATCATAAATGGTGGCTGCTCCCTGAACAAAGGTGAAGATAAACAGGTTGGGTGAAGTGGAGAACCATGAGTTCAGGACACATTAAATCTGAGACATAATGAATCATACAAAGGGAAATGCTAAACGTGTGGTTGGAGTCAAGTAAAATAACTAGACTCGGGACATAAATCTGTGGATCTTCAGAATACAGGCAATAACTTGAGCCATAAGAATAGATGGCATATCTCAGTAAAACATAAAGAGGGAAAGAAGGAATTGCATGTCAACCTAAGAAAAAGTATAAAATGTTGATGGTTGCAGATATGTAAACTCATGTATTTTGAGTCTCCCAGGTGATTCTGCTAATGAACCAGGCAGGAAACCACCACTTTATAGTATTTTTTTGAATAAACTTTCTGACAAAGTTACTTCTCCCATGGTTCAAATAATTCCACAGATGTTGAGAAGGGGCATATGCCTCTCAAAATACTCAGCAAAAATAATTACTGAGAGAACTCATGAAAAAAATCATTAAGGCAATAGAGAAATACAATAATATAATGTACATAATGAAATATTATATAATAAATGTGCATAATAAAATACACACTAAAATGTGTGTTTTGTAACTAAGCTTCTTACAAAGAGTTGACTAATTGGGTAGATATCAACATACTGGACTGAACAAATATCCTGTTTTCTTCTACCAACCATTTGAGACTAGATAATTAAACGTTCTCAAAAAGTATATGTATTTCTCCCCAAAGCTTGAACCAAACCTCCTAGATCCTGTTAGTGTCAGAAGGAATCATGAAGGGGCAGATGGAAACTCTAAAATGGAACAGTAATTACAGTAAAAGAGAATAACTATTATTTATAATTATATGCCTCTCAAGAGTTCTTTCCTTCCAGTTCTAGAGGTTTCACCCCTTCTGAGGTAGAGTACTTGTAAATACTAGGGAAGTAAGACAGATTTAAAGGTTATCTGTCAGGAGGTGGAGGCATATACTTCACAAACTTCCGTAGCTTCATGAAAGGAGACTGAAAAACACAGTAAATGTCATCTTAAGAAACAGGTGCCCTAAGTCAGAATGAATATGAATAATTTATTTAAATATTAAATTTTAGGGTGATAGCTGTAACATTTAATGGATAATAAAGAAGCATAAAAAGTAGTTTTACTCAATAAAAAAGAATGAAATTTTGCCATTTGCAGCAACATAGACTTGGAGGGAATTATGTTAAGTGAAATAAGTCAAAGGAAGACAAATACTGTATGATATCACTTATATGTGGAATCTAAAAAATACAACAAACTAGTGAATGTAACAAAAAAGAAGCAGACTCACATATATGGAGAACAAACCAGTGGTTACCTGTGAGGAGAGGGGAGTGGGAAAGGGCAATATGGAGGTAGGGGATTAAGAAGTACAAACTATTATATTGTGTGTATAATAAGCAAAAAAAAAAAAAAGTCTTCAGTTCAGTTGCTTAGTTGTGTCCGACGCTCTGCAACCCCATGGACTGCAGTGCTCCAGGCTTCCTTGTCCATAACCAACTCCCGGAGCTTGCCCAAACTCATGTTCATCAACTTGGTGATGCCATCCAACCATCTCATCCTCTGTCATCCCCTTCTCCTCCTGCCCTCAATCTTTGCCAGCATCAGGGTCTTTTCAGATGAGTCAGTTCTTTGCATCAGGTGGCCAAAATATTGGGAGTTTCAGCATCAGTCCTTCCAATGAACACTCAGGACTTATTTTCTTTAGGATGGACTGGTTGGATCCCCTTGCTATCCAAGGGCCTCTCAAGAGTCTTCTCCAACATCACAGTTCAAAAGCATCAGTTTTTCAGTGCTGAGCTTTCTTTATAGTCCAACTCTCACATCCATACATGACTACTGGAAAAACTATAGCCTTGACTAGACGGACCTTTGTCGGCAAAGTAATGCCTCTACTTTTTAATATGCTGTCTAGGTTGTCCATAGCTTTTCTTCCAAGAAGCAAGCATCTTAATTTCATGGCTGCAGGTAGGGGATTAAGAAGTGCAAACTATTATATTATATTATATTTATTATATTATATTATATTATATATATAATAAGCAAAAAACAAAACAAAGCAGGTAATATAGCCAATATTTTATAATGACTGTAAATGGAGTGTGTTGTGTTAGTTGCTCAGTTGTGTCTGACTCTTTGCGACCCCATGGACTGTAGCCCACCAGGTTCCTCTGTCCATGGGATTCTCCAGACAAGAATACTGCAGTGGGTAGCCGTTCCCTTCTCCAGGGGATCTTTCCTTGCATTGCAGGCCGATTCTTTACCGTCTGAGCTACAGGGAAGCCCCTCTAAAAGAGTTACTCAGGGACTCTTTCCCAAACTCTGGTACTCTTGTCAATGCAGTTATGTGTGGCCCTCCTTTGTATTCTTGAGTAAATAGTCACCCCATTGATTATTACCCATTATTCAAAATACCATAAACTAATAGGATGAGGAATCTTAAAAAAAAAAAGTTTCACGCCAAATAATCTGCTAAAGTTAAGGGATATTCATAAACAGATTTGGCAGTCAGAAAACAAATAAGAACACCCATTCAATGGGGAGAATTTTTTCACTTTAACCTCTACCAAATAAGGAGGCAACTCCAGAGAGACTTCAGATCTCTCAGCATCATCTCTCTTGATAATCTAATTCTCTCACAATACTCATGTTGATGTAGGTGACCCCCAAATTCAGACTTCTTTCCTAATCTCTTATTCTCATTTTCGGTGACCAGCTGGATATCTTCACCTAGACCATCCTAAACTCACCCTGTTCAAAATTGATTGCATCCTCTTCCTTGGAAAACCTGCACCTGCCCTTGTGTTTTCTTTTTCTGTTTATGTCTTCACCTCCTTTTCTCACTTATAAACTGTAAATCTCAGATCTATCTTTGTCTCTTCCTCTTCTTTGCCTCCATCAGATGCTGTAAACTGTGTAATTTTAGCTTCCCAGTTGTCAAGCCCTGAACTTTTCTCTCAATAGAGTCTGATGTTTGTTCCATCTTCCCAATTTCCTCTGCCATTTCTACCTCTAGTTCTTGTTATCTCCTACCAAGATTAGTGTTGCAGCCACTGCATTTAATATCCTCTGCACAGGGAGACGTTTGAGGAGGCTAGTAAAACTTAGATTTCAGGACCCAGCATTCACGTGAGCCCCTTCCAATGTCCTGTACCTAATGTCAAATTCTTTCTTGAGGAGCACCCCATAATTATTTAAGCTTCAGGCCCTCAGCACACCATATTTCCTGAGGCATGACTAACCATGCCAATCTCTAAGTCAGTGGCCCACCATCAACCCACCCAAGTTGACTACATAATAAACTGGAAGCCATAAAACTCCTAGAAGAATAGGCAGAATACTCTGATATAAATCAGAGTAATATCTCCGGGAGAAATATCAATAACCTCAGATATGCGGATGACACCACCCTTATGGCAGAAAGGGAAGAAGAACTAAAGAGCATCTTGATGAAGGTGAAAGAGGAGAGTGAAAAAGTTGGCTTAAAGCTCAACGTTCAGAAAACTAAGATCATGGCATCTGGTCCCATCACTTCATGGGAAATAGATGGGGAAACAGTGGAAACAGTGTCAGACTTTATTTTTTTGGACTCCAGAATCACTGCTGATGGTGACTGCAGCCATGAAATTAAAAGACGCTTACTCCTTGGAAGGAAGGTTATGGTCAACCTAGATAGCATATTTAAAAGCAGAGACATTACTTTGCCAACAAAAGTCCGTCTAGTCAAGGCTATGGTTTTTCCAGTGGTCATGTATGGATGTGAGAGTTGGACGGTGAAGAAAGCTGAGTGCCGAAGAATTGATGCTTTTGAACTGTGGTGTTGGAGAAGACTCTTGAGAGTCCCTTGGATTGCAAGGAGATCCAATCAATCCATCCTAAAAGAGATCAATCCTGGCTGTTCACTGGAAGGTCTGATGTTGAAGCTGAAACTCCAATACTTTGGCCACCTCATGCGAAGGGTTGACTCATTGTAAAAGACCCTAATGCTGGGTAGGATTGGGGGCGGGAGGAGAAGGGGACGACAGAGGATGAGATGGTTGGATGGCATCACTGACTCAATGGACATGGGTTTGGGTAAACTCCGGGAGTTGGTGATGGACAGGGAGGCCTGGCATGCTGCAATTCATGGGGTCACAAAGAGTCGGACACGACTGAGCGACTGAACTGAACTGAACTAAGGACATACTTATTTTTATTTATATCCCCTAGGTCTCAATCAAGTCAAAATGACATTTAATTCTATATTTACTTGAGTAATACAACCTAGATGTCTACCTCTTATGATAAATCTCTCAGAGCCAACTAATAATGTACCAATTTCTGACAAAAAGCCCCTTTTAATTCTGCATAAAAGATTCTTTAATCCAATTTTATTTATTCAGTAGTCACAATATGAATATGAACTGACCTGGAGAGTTGATTTGGTGTTTTTAAAAGATCCAAAGTGTTTCCAATGGCAACCAGAGAATCAACTTGACATCTCAGACTATGAAAACCTTAGAGTTCATCCATATGATGAGCTCAGCATAGAACTGGGAGGTTTATGGCATTTTAATCACTGATAATTTGGGTTGTTGCTGATGAGAAGACTTTCATGTGAAGAACTTGGAGAGGGTTTCAAGGAGAGTTGCCAAGGTAATTAAAACAGCCTTGTAAATTGGTCTGAAGAATACGTCAGGCTGCCAAAGCGACCATCAGCCTATCTGACCCTCTCCTGACCACCCCCATCTATTCATCGGGTGATCTCAGCCTTAATTGAAATTGACAACACAATGATGACAAAAATGTGTCATGGCTCATGCAGTAAACACCGCTTCACAATCCGGAGAGAATGCGACACTGAATGATGGGACAGGTCGTTTGTCGACCTTCCAAGTTTCTGAAAGGCCACCTAAAACAGATGGTTGTTGATCAGTTGCTCAGTCCTATCCAACTCTTTGTGACCCCATGGACTGCAGCATGTCAGGCGTCCCTGTCCTTCACCATCTCCTGGAGATTGCTCAAATCCCTGTCCATTGAGTCAGTGATGCCATCCAACCATCTAAAAAAGGCAATCTACCTTAAACAATGCACTGAGAATTAAAACAATGTGATAGCCAAACTTGAGCATTATTAAATGTATATGACAGAAAGCGTTAGTCACTCAGTTGTGTCCGACTCTTTGCAACGCCATGGACTGTAGCCAACCAGGCTCCTGGGTCCATAGGATTTCACCGGCAAGAATCCTGGAGTGGGTTGCCAGTACCTTCTCCAGGGGATCTTCCTGACCCAGGAATCAAACCCAGGTCTCCTTCACTGCAGGCAGATTCTTTACCATCTGAGTCACCATATAAATGTATATAGGAGAAGGTAAAGTAGAAGAAATTAAATCCCCAAAAACCCTAAGTGGGAAAACCTAGGGTATACGGATATAAATATAACCTTGACTGAGTAGCATGGAGAAGGCAATGGCACCCCACTCCAGTACTCTTGCCTGGAAAATCCCATGGACGGAGGAGCCTGGTAGGCTACATGGGAGCTTCCCTGACGGCTCAGTGGTAAAGAATCTGCCTGCAGTGCAGGAGATGCATTTTTGATCCCTGGGTGAGGAAGATCCCCTGGACAAGGAAATGGCAACCCATTCCAGGATTCTTGCCCTCAAAGTCCCATGGAGAGAGGAGCCTGGTGGGTAATAGTCCATGGGGTCCCAAAGAGTCAGACGTGACTTAGCGACTAAACAGTATAGCATGGAGAAGAGATGGTGGGGGAGGAGAAAGCACACTCATGGTGAGATGGAGGAGGAGGAAGGAGAGATAGGGGAGGCAGAGCGCTAACATATACTGGGCTCCAGCCTCCATACAGCGAGCTGCTGCAGGCTCTCAAGTGTCTCACGTAATCTTCACAGGACCAATGAGAACATGGAGACTCAGAGCTGGAGTCTCAACCAGAGTCTCATGCCAGAGAGTGACGGAACAGTATGCCTAACTAGCCTAAAGCTGTATGACTTCGAAGCCAATACTCCTTCCACCCCCAGATTCTCAGTCAACAAGGAATTTATTTAAGGGCACTAAATGACAGAATCCCCTGGAGTAGGAAGTGGCAACCCACTCCAGTGTTCTTGCCTGGGAAATTCCATGGACAAGAAGAGCCTGGTGGGCTACAGTCCACGGGGCCGCAAAGAGTCGGACACGACTGAGCGACTGAGCACAACACGGGACAGACAGCAAAATACACAGTCTTATGCAAAACAGTCATTTCACATGCACAAGGGTGGGTCTATTTTCCAAAGTCAAGTGTGTTGTAGAGGTGAGGCATTTGTACAGAGTGGTTAAGAATACAAGATCCAGAATAGGTAGAAAAAAAAATTGAATCTTAGTTACATCACTTCCTAGTTCTGTGATCTTCGGCAATTTACTATTCATCTTGGAGCTTCAATTTCCCCATCAGAAAAGTGAGAACAGTTATGCCTAGATGATTAGATGATGAAAGGATGACATTACACAATACAGAATGCTTAATATAGAATTCTGCACACAGAAGTTAATACATGTAAACTATAATAATCCATTTTATTCTCTCTTCTACATATTTGATTATTAAAATGGCCATGACTTTTTTCTTTTGTAAAATCGCTTTGAAAGTGAAAGTCACTCTGTCATTGTTTGTGACCTCATGGACTATACAGTCCATGTAGTTCTCTAGGCCAGAATATGGCGTGGGTAGCCTTTCGCTTCTCCAGGGTATCTTCCCAAACCAGGAATCGAATCCAGGTCTCCCGCGCTGCAGGCAGATTCTTTACCAGCTGAGCCACCAGGGAAGCCCCAGAATACTGGACTGGGTAGCCTCTCCCTTCTCCAGAGGATCGTCCAGACCCAAGAATCGAACCAGGGTCTCCTGCATTGCAGGTGGATTCTTTACCAACTGAGGTATCAGGGAAGCCCCAAAACAGCTTTAATGAGGGGTAATTTATGCATCACAGACTCCCCTCACTGTATATGTACAGCTCAATAATCTTTATTAAATCACAGAATTATACAACCATCTCCAGAATTCAGAACATTCCCCTCATTCCAAAAACAAATCCCTTGCTATTTGTGCTCATCCCCATTCCCACCACCAACTCCAGGGAACCAAAGATCTTCTTTCTGTCCCTACTGTTATTCTAGACTGTAACAAAGGTCAACTCCACTAAGAAAAGTATTTTAACACTAATTAAATATTAATATTTTAAACACGTGGCCAAAAAATTAACGTCAACATCTCTCCAGCCCTGGGATGAGTCCTCTCTGAAATCTATGCCAAACATCACAAATCTGGAAAAGGGTGACCCTGCCCTTCAGAAGTTTGAAGATACGAGTTATTGAACAGTCTCCAGAGCTAAAGGTAATTATTTTTCCAACATCATTCCCCTGGTTTGCCTTTTCCCCACTTGCATCCATTGGTGTCGTCCCTCATTTTTGTCTTTTCCGTTCCTACTTATCAATCCCTCCCCCCACCACACACAGCTTCCCTTTCCTTTTGAACTTCCTTCTACCAACCTGGGGACTCCAGCTGACGTTTCTAGGGCTGGTCTTCCGCAAATGTCCTTCAAATGACTCTTTCCCTGTAGCCTTGAATGGCCCTCTTAGGAATGCATTTCTTGAGTTAAACAAAATAGCTTGTTTCTAAAGGCAAATATGCTTTTAGGAAGGAAAGCACATTGCTACTCATTTGTATAAGTTAACAGATCAGAAATCCAGCAGCAAGCGATTCCAGAGTGTGCCGACTGTGGGAAGAAGGATTGTGTGTTCAGAAACAGGAGGTCAGACTGAAAGGTAAATTTCATGATTTTGCTCCATAATATTTCCCAAAGAATCATCCCATGTTTGTATCCTGCACTCCTACTTCTTAACAAACTTACCTGTCCGCTGTCACATGATGGCCACCTTTGTGTTTTCTAAACTAAATAATATGACCAACTTACCCTTGAGAAGGTGGAAATGGCTGACACAGTACACATCTCAAGATGTGAGCCTCCTAGGAAAACAGAGCATGGAGATAAAACACAGACCTTAGCATCAAACGGCCTAAGATGGAAAACAAGCAGTCCTCTATTTCAGTCCTAAATGCCACAAGATGAAATGCTAGAAGTTTATTTACGCTAATAAAAATTACCTGTGCATTTTCTTTCTGAAATCAGATTGGACCATGAAGGTACAACCCTTCACCAGCTTATTATACCCCCTCATTCCACCACGTCACCCTGTCACTATGGAACCACCACCGGAACCCATGTTTAGAAGGTAGAATTTAAGACATCCAATTCCATTCAGCATTTTCTCACAAGCCTAAGGAGTGATGTGTTAGTCACTCAGTCGTGTCCGACTCTTTGCAACCCTATGGATTGTAACCTGCCAGGCATCTCTGTCCATGGGATTTTCCCTGCAGGAATGCTGGAGTGGGTGGCCATTCCCTTCTCCAGGGGATCTTCCCGACCCAGGAATCGAACCCAGGTCTCCTGCATTGCAGGCGGATTCTTTGACCACCAGCAGCACCTGGGAGGCCTGACACAGCCCGTGTCTCTAGGGTCTGTGTGAGAAGCTGCAGCCAAGAGCGTAGTCTTGTTTCCACTTCATCCAGATTCTGCTGTATACTCAGCTATTGTCTCGGGCTCCTTGCATAAATAGATTTAGGGATATTAGTCTCCAGCTAAATTACTTTATGAAACTTGAAATTACCTTCAGTACCAGTGTTATCTTTTTTTGAGAAATCAACTGCTGAATAACAAAGTCTAGCTAAACATCATCTTACTTACGGATTTCAGCCACAAAAGGATTTTCCATGTATATTACCAACCCAACCCACCTGTTCTCTATCCCGTTTGAAGGCAGAAGCCATAAAACATTAAGTCCAAGAATTCTACTATGAAATAATGTATTCTATACAAATAACTCACAGACACATAAAACAAATTTACTTTTACCATAGGAGGAAGAAGAGGGGGAGGGATAAATTAGGAGTTGGGGATTAACAGATACACACTACCATATATATATATATATATATATATTTATTTATTTATTTATTTATAAATATTTATTAAAATAGATAAACAACATGCACCTACTGTATGGCACAGGAGCTATTCAGTATCATGTAATAACATACAATGGAAAAGAATCTGAATGCTTATATGTATATATGAGCAGTGTATATATTATTGTTGTTGTTGTTCAGCCGCTCAGTCATGTCTGACTCTTGCGACCCCATGGACTGCAACACACCAGGCTTCCCTGTCCTTCACTGTCTCCTGGAGCTTGCTCAAACTGATGCCCATCGAGTCTGTGACTCCATCCACCCATCTCATCCTCTGTCACCCGCTTCTTCTCCTGCCCTCCATCTTTCCCAGAATCAGGGTCTTTTCCCATGAATCGGTGCTTTGCATCAAGTGACCAAAGTATATATATATAAAAAATATATATATATAAATTGAGTCATTTTGTTGTATACCAGAAACTAATACAACATTGTAAATCAAGTGTACTTCAATTTTAAAATAAAAATGAAAGTATTCTTCCCTGAAAATTCTGTATCAGTTCTTTGGTCCTTCCCTTTTTTTCCTCACAAGTATAGCTGAAAACCAGCGAGACTCAGATGTGTTGCCTTGGTCTGTGGTTCCTCTCATGGTTGCCCGTGACTGAAAGCTTTCTAAGCCCACTTGGGCCTCACATCAACCTGAGGAACTAGACCGCAGCCCACGCACCTCACACCTGTGTTTTCCCCGCTGCCAGACTTTCACGCCCACACCTTATTACTAAAGCAATTTAAAGACTGTATTCTGAAAAGAAAACTCCTCTGCCTGTTATTTTTCCTTTCGAGGTTTCTCACCTCAGTCGGACGGAACACTGGCCTCCCGTGAGCAGGCTGATGAAGCCCCGGTGCCGAGCCGCGAGCGCGCGCTCCATCGTTCCGTCTACCAGCCTTTAGTGGCAGTTACCCACCGGCCTGTCTGCTGCTCCTTCTAGACAGTTTCTCTCGCGCGCATGTCTCTAAATTACGAGGCATCTGACACAACGCCTGCTGCACGGAAAGCGCTCAGAAGCGTGTGTGGAGCACACGGCCCACAGCACACACTGCCCGGTGGGTAACCCGGCTCTGACACCTAACCTTTGTTCTCCCTACTTCAGCAAGCGCTATGCGCCTAAACGCGGACATGGTGTGTGCGTCAGCCGCTCAGTCGTGTCAGACACTGCAACCCCATGGACTGTATGCCACGCGCTCTGTCCATGGCGCTCTCCAGGCAAGAATACTGGACTGAGCTGCCATTTCCTACTCCAGGGGTTCTTCCTGAAACAGGGGTCGGACCCGGGTCTCCTGCAATGCAGGTAGATTCTTTACCATCTGAGACACCAGGAAAACCCCCAAATATGAATATTATTATATTGCTCAGTTGGCTTTTTCTATCTATCTTCTGTTCCAGGTAATTTCCTTTATTTTTCTGAGTATATCCTTCCCAGGTGACTCAGCTGTAAAGAATCTGCCTGCAACACAGCAGATGCAGGGAGGTTCAATCCCTGGATCAGAAAGATCCTCTGGAGGAGGAAACGGCAACTCACTCCGGTATCCTTGTCCGGGAAATCCCATGGACAGAGGAGCCTGGCAGGCTACAGTCCGTGGGGTCACAAGAGTCAGACATGACTTAGTGAAATTCCAAGAGGCTACCTTTCCTCCCAAAACTGCCACTACTTTAGTGTTACACCTTCTAAATATGTACTCTGTCTCCCTCTTCTCTTTTTCTCTCCTGAGTTCATATTCATGCTTTCCATTTCTTTATTTCTTTGTGCTGTATTCTAAGACAAATTTCTTTAGCTTGAGTTCTCACCAGTATCCACTGCCTCACCTATTAAATTTTCCCAATACCATATCTCTAACTTAACAGTGAAAAGTCCAAATGTATAGAGTTTGATGAGTTTTAGCAAATGTATATACCCACCTTTCTATCCAAGAACTCAATTTATTACCCACAGATCCATGCTGAAAGAATTAAAAAAATGAACTTCAGAAAAAAGAAAATGAAACCCAAAGGAATAGATACTTGTATAAATATTATAGAAAATATTCTTAAGTCTAAATAAAGTAAACTTTAAAAATTTTTTTGTTTGTTAAAATATTCAAAATGATCTGAAACTAAAATTCTAGTTGAAATCAAGATTGGAGACAGAGAAAAGGAAGAAAGAAAAAGAGAAAAAACATACTATATTTTTCACATTATTTAAAGGAAGGCTATAGAAATACTACTTAACTCTACATATCAGAACAATGCATTTAAGTGTGCATGTTAAAGTCTAAGAGGAATCATGGTTGAAAACTGAAAAAGTGGAGACCACATCAGAGCAGTTTGGTAAAGCCATCATCAGAAGGTAATATCTGAGCTAAGACCCAAAGGTTGAGAAGGATCTTGTGATGCAAAGATCTAGGGAAAGCATATTTTATTTAGGCAGAGGAAATAGCATGTGAAAGGTCTGGGGCATCAAAAGGATTGGCATGTTTGAGAACCAAAAAGGAAGCCAGTATAGCTGAAGAAGCCAAGAGTGAGAAAGAAGCACTTGGATCTGAAAGGTAGGAAAGAGTCAGACCATGTGAGGCATTTACACAATGTTAAAGGGTTTGAGACTTCTGTAGTGGTCCAGTGGTTAAGAATACGCCTGCCAATGCAGGGGACATGGGTTTAATCGCTGGTCTGGGAATATCCCAAGTGCCAGGAAGCAACTAAGCCCATGCACCACAGCTACTGACCCCATGCTCTGGAGCCTGTGCCCTGCAGTAAAAGAAGCCACCACGGTGACAAGCCCACCGGCTGCAACTAGAGAAAGCCTATGCACAGCAATGACAACCCAGAGCAACCATAAATAAGTAAACAAAGTTTTTTAAACAAAAAAGTTTAGATTTTATTCTATTTTTTAACATTTATTTACGTTTAGTTGGAGGATAATTGCTTCACGATATTGTGCTGGTTTCCGCCACATATCAGCACGCGTCAGCTGTAGGTGGGTGCACGTCCCCTCCTTCCCACCCCATCCCACCCCCTAGGTTATCGCAGAGCACCGGATTTCAGCTCCCTGCATCACAGAGTGAAGTCCCACCGGCTATCTAATTTTATATACGGTAATGTACCTGTTTCAGTGCTGCTCTCTCAGCTCATCCCACTTCCCCAATGGTGTCCACAAGTCTGTCCTCTGTGTCTGCATCTCCACTGCTGCCCTGCAAATAGGTTCATCAGTATCACCTTTCTATGAACAGATTCCATATACATGTGTTAATAGATGATGTCTGTTTTTCTCTTTGACTCACTTCACTCTGTAATATAGGCTCTAGGTTCCATCCACCTTATCAGAACTGAGTCAAACGTGTTCCTTTTTATGGCTGAGTAATATTCCACTGTGCATACGTACCACAGTTTCTTTATCCATTCAGCTGTCAGTGGACATCTAGGTTGCTTACATGTCCTAGCTATTGTAAATACAGTGCTGCAATGAACATTGGGGTACACGTGTCTTTTTCAGTTACAGTTTCCTCAGGGTATATACCCAGTAGTGAGATTGTTGGGTCATATGGGGGTTTATTCCTAGTTTTTTAAGGACTCTCCATATTGTTCTCCATAGAGGCTGCATCAACTTACATTCCCACCAATAGGGCAAGTTCCCTTTTCTCCACACCCTAACCAGCTTTTATTGTTTGTAGGTTTTCTTGATGATGGCCTTTCTGACCAGGGTGTGATGATAGCTCATTGTAGTTTTGATTTGCATTTCTTTAATAATGAGCAATGTTGAGGATGACCCTGAAGTGGGTTTTTGTTTGTTTTACTGACATTTAGTTGATTTACCATGTTATATACATTTCAGATATACAACATAGCTGTTGTTGTTCAGTCACCCAGTCATGTCTGACTCTTTGCGACCCCATGGACAGCAGCACTCCAGGCCTTCCCGTCCCTCATCATCTCCCAAAGTTTGCCCAAGTTCACGTTCATTGCACTGGTGATGCTGTCCAGCCATCTCATCTTCTGATGCCCTCTTCTCCTTCTGCCCTCAATCTTTCCCAGCATCAGGGTCTTTTCCAGTGAGTCAGCTGTTGGCATCAGGTGACCAAAATACTGGAGCTTCAGCTTCAGCATCAGTACTTCCAGTGAATATTCAGGATTGATCTCCCTTGAGATTGACTGTTTTGATCTCCTTGCTGTCCAAGGGATGTTCAGGAGTCTTCTCCAGCACCACAGTTTGAAGGCATCAATTCTTTGGTATTCTTCCTTCTTTACAGTCCAGCTCTGGCAACCATATGTGACCACTTTGAAGACCATAGCCTTGACTACATGGACCTTTGTCAGCAGAGTAATGTCTGCTTTTCAACACACTGCCTAGGTTTGTCATCGCTTTCCTGCCAAGAAGCAATTGTCTTCTGATTTCATGGCTGCGATCACCATCCACAGTGATTTTGGAGCCCAAGAAGAGGAAATCTGTCATTACTTCCAGCTTTCCCCCTTGTATTTGTCATGTAGTGTTGGGGCCAGATGCCATGGTCTTAGTTTTTTTAGTATTTAGTCTTAAGCTGTCTCTTTCACTCTCCTCCTTCACGCTCATCAAGAGGCTCTTCGCTTTCTGCCATTAGAGTGGTATCATCCACATATCTGAGGTTGTTGATGTTTCTCCCTCCTATCTTGATTCTGGCTTGTAGCTCATCCAGCCCAGCATTTCTCATGATGTGCTCAGCATATTAGTTAAAACAAACAGGGTGACAGCAGACAGCCGTATTGTACTCTTTTCTCAATCTTCAACAAATCAGGTGTTCCAAACAGGGATCTGACTGTTGCTCTTGACCCACATACAGGTTTCTCAGGAGACAGGTAAAATGGTCTGGTATTCACATCTTTCTAAGAGATTTCCATAGTTTGTCGTGATCTACACAGTCAAAGGCTTTAGCGTAGTCAATAAAACAGAGATAGATGTTTTTCTGAAATTCCCTTGCTTTTTCTATAATTCAGCAAATGTTGGCAATTTGATCTCTAGTTCCTCTTCCTTTTCTAAACCCAGCTTTGACATCTGGAAGTTCTTGGTTCACAAAATGCTGAAGCCTAGCATGCAAGATTTTAAGCATGACCGTACTAGCATGGGAGATGAGTGCGATCGTCCGACGGTTAGCACATTCTTTGGCACTACCCTCCTCGGGAGCTGGGATGAGGACTGACCTGTCCCCTCTGGCCCAGCCACTTCATTCGCTCGGGACAGTTGGTACTTCTCCTCCACTCTTCCCCAGGAGCATACTGGGCCACTTCAGACCTGGGGGACTCGTCTTTTGGTGTCATATCTTTCTGGCCTTTTATACAGTTCGTGAGGGTCTCACAGCAAGTATACTGGGGTGGTTTGCCAATCCCTCCTCCAGTGGATCACGTTTTGTTAGAACTCTCTGCTATGACCCGTCCATCTTGGGTGGCCCTGCACGGCATGGCTCATAGTTTCATTGAGTTACACAAGCCCCTTTGTCACGACAAGGCAGTGATCCATGAAGGTGCTTTTTGTTTAAAGTGGGTTTTGTTTGTTTGTTTTATTGACATATAGTTGATTTACAATATTATGTACATTTCAGGTGTACAACATACTGAGTCACAATTTTTAAAGGTTATACTCCATTTAAAGTTATTATAAAATATTGGTTGTATTCCCTGTGTTGTACAATATATCTTGTAGCTCGTTTATTTTGTACATAGTAGTTCATACTTCTTAATTCCCCATCTTGCCCCTTCTCCTTCCCTGTCCCCACTGGACTAGTTTGTTCTCTATATCTGTGAGCCTGTTTCTTTTTTGCTGATATTCATTAATTTGTTTCATTTTTTAGATTCCACATATAAGTAATATCATACAGTATTTGTACTTCTCTTGCATTTATCTGATCATTAGCATCTCTTCACATGCCTGTTGGATAACTGTATGTCTTCTTTAGAAAAAAAAGTCTATTTAGTTCTTCTGCCCATTTTTAAATGGGGTTGTTTGGTTTTTTGATGTTGAGTTGTATGAACTGTCTACAGATTTTAGATATTAGCCCCTTATCAATCATATTATTTGCAAATATTTCCTCTCATTTAGTAGGTTGTCATTTCATATTGCTGATGGTTTCCTTTGCTATAAAAAAACTTTTAAGTCTAATTAGGTCCCATTTGTTTCTTTTTGCTTTTGTTACCTTTGCCTTGGAAGACAAAAAATCATTGCTACCATATATGTCAAAAAGTATTCTGCCTATGCTTTCTTCCAGGAGTTGTATGGCTTCAGGTCTTACATACAGGTTGTTATTCCATTTTGAGTTTATTTTGTGTATGGTGTTAAAGAATGTTCTAATTTCATTCTTTTCCATGTATCTGTCTAGTTGTCCCAGCATCACTTATTGAAGAGACTGCCTTTTGCCCATTGTATGTTCTTGCCTCTTTTGTCATAGATTAATTGACCATAATTAACTGAATGGGTTATAAAATCATTATGTAGAACAAGTTACAGAGAAAGAAAAGTGGAATCCAAGAGACTAAGTCAGAGATTATGGGGATTGGATTGGGAGATGGCAGTGGAGACAGAGAGAACTTTCAGAGGGAAAGCTGGTGGTCCCTGGTGATGGGCTGGATATGAGGGTGAGGGAAAGGAGGAAGCTAAAGGTGATTCCTGGTTTCTCATTTTTACAGTTGGGTGAATCATTTTCACAGTTGGGTAAAAGGTTTCTACAGTTGAGTGAGTGGATTTTATAATTAGATGGTCCTTACTGAGTTGGGGAAGGAATTCATTGGAGAAAAGAACAGGAGATGAGAAACCACAGAACTCCTTCAAATGCATCCAGCTGCCCTTTCAGATGCCATGTGCAGGCGTCTGTCTTCAAACCTGGGATTCTTTTTTTATTGAACTATAGTTGATTTACAATGTTGTGTTAGTTTCAAATGGACCGCAAAGTGATTCAGTTATCATATATACATATATAGTATACAAATATATACACATATTATTTTTCAGATTCTTTTCCATTATAGATTATTACATGATACTGAATATAGTTCCCTGTGTTATACAGTTGGGCCTCATTGTTCATCTATACAATAGTGAGTATCTCAATCAGATATGAAGAAATCAAAAGTTTTACAGACAAGAAAAGCCTGAGAGAATTCAGCACCACGCAACCAGCTCTTCAACAAATGCTAAAAGATATGCTCTAGACAGGAAACACAGAAAAGGTTTATAAAATTGAACCCAAAATGGCAAAGTAAATGGTAATGGGATCATACTTATCAATAATTACCTTAAATATAAATGGGTTGAATGTCCCAACCAATAGACAAAGACTGGCTGAATGGATACAAAAATAAGACCCTTATGTATGCTGTCTACAAGAGACCCACCTCAAACCAAGGGACACATACAGACTGAAAGTGAAGGGCTGGAAAAAGATATTTCATGCAAATGGAGACCAAAAGAAAGTTAAGAGTAGCAATATTCATATCAGATAAAATAGATTTTGAAATAAAGACTGAGAAAATAGACAAAGAAGGACACAACATAATGATCAAAGGATCAGTCCAAGAAGAAGATATAACAATTATAAATATATAAGCACCCAACATAAAAGCACCTCAACACGTAAGGCAAATGCTAACAAGCATAAAAGGGGAAATTAACAGTAACACAGTAATAGTGAGGGACTTTACTACCCCCACTCACACCTATGGATAGATCAACCAATCAGAAAATTAGCAAGGAAACACAACCTTTAAATGATACAAAGGACCAGTTACACCTAATTGATATCTATAGGACATTTCACCCCAAAACAATGAATTTCACCTTTTTCTCAAGTGCACACGGAACATTCTCCAGGATAGATCACATCCTGGGGCCATAAATCTAGTCTTGGTAAACTCAAAAAAATTGAAACCATTTCAAGCATCTTTTCTGATCACAATGAGGTAAGATTAGATGTCAACTACACTGAACTGAACAGGAAAAAACTATTAAAAATACAAACATATGGAGGCTAAACAACATGCTTCTGAATAACCAACAAATCATGGAAGAAATCAAAAAGGAAATCAAAATATACATAGAAACAAATGAAAATGAAAACACAGCAACCCAAAACCTATGGGATTCAGTAAAAGCAGTGCTAAGAGGAAGGTTCATAGTAATACAAGCTTACCTCAAGAAACAAGTATTAGTTGCTTAGTCATGTCCGACTCTTTGCAGTTCCATGGATTGTCGCCCACCAGGCTCCTCTGTCCATGGAATTCTCTAGGCAAGAATACTAGAGCGGGTTGCCATTCCCTTCTCCAGGGGATCTTCCAGACCCAGGGATTGAACCTGGGTCTCCTGCATTGCAGGCAGATTCTTTACCATCTGAGCCAATTAATAACCTAATTTTACACCTAAAGCAACTAGAAAAAGAAGAAATGAAGAACCCCAAAGTTAGTAGAAGGAAAGAAATCATAAAAATCAGAGCAAAAATAATGAAAAAGAAAAAAGGAGACGATAGCAAAAATGTAAAAGCTGATTCTTTGAGAAGATAAATAAAATAGACAGACCCTTAGCCAGACTCAACAAGAAAAAAAAGGAAGAATCAAATCAACAAAATCAGAAATGAAAATGGAGAAATCACAACAGACAACACAGAAATACAAAGGATCATAAGAGACTACTATCAGCAACTATATGCCAATAAAATGGACAACTTGGAAGAAAGGGACGAATTCTTAGAAAATTACAATCTTAGAAAATTATAATTATAAAATTATGAACCAGGAAGAAATAGAAAATCTTAACAGACTCATCATAAGCAAAAAAATCAAAACTGTAACCAAAAATCTTCCAACAAACAAAAGCCCAGGACCAGATGGCTTCACAGGTGAATTCTACCAAAAATTTAGAGAAGAATTAACACCTATTCTACTCAAACTCTTACAGAAAATTGCAGAGGAAGGCAAACTGCCAAACTCATTCTATGAGGTCACCATCACCCTAATACCAAAACCAGACAAAGATGCCACAAAAAAGAAAACTACAGGCCAATATCACTGATGAACATAGATGCAAAAATCCTCAACAAGATTCTAGCAAATAGAATCCAACAACATATTAAAAAGATCATACATCATGACCAAGTGGGCTTTAACCAAGGGATGCAAGGATTCTTCAATATTTGCAAATCAATCAATGTGATACACTACATTAACAAATTGAAAGATAAAAGCCATATGATTATCTCAATAGATGCAGAGAAAGTCTTTGACAAAATTCAACACCCATTTATGATAACAACTCTCCAGAAAGCAAGCATAGAAGGAACATACCTCAACATAATAAAAGCCATATATGATAAACACACAGCAAACATTATCCTCAATGGTGAAAAACTGAAAGCATTTCCCCTAAAGTCAGAAACAAGACAAGGGTGCCCACTCTCACCACTACCATTCAACATAGTTTTGGAAGTTTTAGCCACAGCAATCAGAGAAGAAAAAGAAATAAAAGGAATCCAGGTTGGAAAAGAAGTAAAACTCTCACTGTTTGCAGATGACATGATCCTCTACACAGAAAACCCTAAAGGCTCCACCAGAAAATTACTAGGGCTAATCAATGAACATAGTAAAGTTGCAGGATATAAAATTAATACATAGAAATCCCTTGCATTCCAATACACTAACAATGGGAAAACAGAAAGAGAAATTAAGGAAACAATTCCATTCACCACTGCAATGAAAAGCATAAAATACTTAGGAATAAATCTATCTAAAGAAACAAAAGACTTATATATAGAAAACTATAAAACACTGATGAAAGAAATCAAAGGGGACAAAAATAGATGGAGAAATATACCATGTTCATGGATCGGAAGAATCAATATAGTGAAAATGAGTATACTACCCAAAGCAATCAAAGATTCAATGCAATCCCTATCAAGCTACCAACAGTATTTTTCACAGAACTAGAACAAATAATTTCACAATTTGTATGGAAATACAAAAAACCTCGAATAGTCAAAGCAATCTTGAGAAAGAATGGAACTGGAGGAATCAACCTGCCTGACTTCAGACTATACTACAAAGCTACAGTCATCAAGACAGTATGGTACTGGCACAAAGACAGAAATATAGATCAATGGAACAAAATAGAAAGCCTAGAGATAAGTCCACGCATCTATGGACACCTTATCTTTGACAAAGTAGGCAAAAATATACAATGGAGAAAAGACAATCTCTTTAACAAGTGGTGCTGGGAAAACTGGTCAACCACCTGTAAAAGAATGAAACTAGAACACGCTCTAACACCATACACAAAAATAAATTCAAAATGGATTAAAGATCTAAATGTAAGAACAGAAACTATAAAACTCCTAGAGGAAAACAGGCAGAACACTGACATAAATCACAGCAGGATCCTCTATGACCCCCCTCCCAGAGTAATGGAAACAAAAGCAAAAATAAACAAATGGGACCTAATTAAACTTAAAAGCTTTTGCACAACGAAGGAAACTATAAGCAAGGTAAAAAGACAGCCTTCAGAATGGGAGAAAATAATAGCAAATGAAGCAACAGACAAAGAATTAATCAAAAATATACAAGCAGCTCATACAACTCAATATCAGAAAAATAAACGACCCAATCAAAAAATGGGCCAAAGAACTAAACAGACATTTCTCCAAAGAAGACATACAGATGGCTAACAAACACATGAAAAGATGCTCAACATCACTCATTATCAGAGAAATGCAAATCAAAACCACCGTGAGGACCATCTCACGCCAGTCAGAATGGCTGCTATCAAAAAAATCTACAAACAATAAATGCTGGAGAGGGTGTGGAGAAAAGGGAACCCTCTTACACTGTTGGTGGGAATGCAAACTGGTACAGCCACTATGGAGAACAGTGTGGAGATTCCTTTAAAAACTGGAAATAGAACTGCCATACAACTCACCAATCCCACTGCTGGGCATACACACCAAGGAAACCAGAATTGAAAGAGACACATGTACCCCAATGTTCATTGCAGCACTGTTTACAATAGCTGGGACATGGAAGTAACCTAGATGTCCATTGGCAGATGAATGGATAAGAAAGTTGTGGTACATATACACAATGCAAAATTACTCAGCTTTTAAAAGAACACATTTGAGTCAGTTCTAATGAGGTGGATGAAACTGGAGCCCATTATACGGAGTGAAGTAAGTCATAAAGAAAAACACCAGTATAGTATATTAACACATATATATGGAATTTAGAAAGATGTTAATGAAGACCCTATATGCGAGACACCAAAAGAGACACAGATTTAAAAACATACTTTCGTACTCTGTGGGAGAAGGCAAGGGTGGGATGCTTTGAGAGAATAGCATTGAAACATGTATATTACCATACGTGAAAGAGATGACCAGTCCAAGTTCGATGCATGAAACAGGGCACGCAAAGCTGGTGCTCTGGGACAACCCAGAGGGATGGAGTGGGGAGGGAGGTGGGAGTGGGGTTCAGGACTGGGACACATGTGCACCATGGCTGATTCTTGTCGATGTATGGCAGAAACCACCACAACATCGTAAAGTAATTACTCTCCAATTAAAATAAATTAATTTTTACAAAAAAATTTTAAAGTAGTGAGCATCTATTCATCCCAAATTCCTATTTCATTCCTCCCCATCCCCTTTCCCCTTTGGTAACCATAAATTGCTTTCTATGTCTATGAGTCTATTTCTGTTTTGTGAATGATTTCATTTATATCATTTTTTAAGATTCAGTACAAAAGCAATTCCCATGTGTTCCTCCACCAACATGGTAACATAAACTTTGATTTCTCTGGATACCACACTACCTTCTTATGAGCTCCGAAGACAGAGTACAAGATACCTTGAATTCCCTCACCAAAAGGTGTCATTCTGACCTGTGGTAGGTGCACAAATTAGAATTAGTTTCACAACACCCAACTGAAGTTTAGCACTTCCTCCAACTATGAATGTAGACAACAAACTGCAGCATTATTCACAGTACCTGTGACTGTGTTAAAAATACAATTACAAATATTTTCATATCACATCAGAGGTGTTGCTGGTATCTCAAAATGTTATTTATGCTCATCACTATTTTAGAAACATACCAGCTATTTGACCTGACACTGAATCTTTTTAATGTTATTAAATAAATGATATTTCATATCACAGCGTTTTCTTTAAGATTTGATAACTCTATTTCAGTAGAATTGATTTACTTTGTATTCCTATACATTTTGTTTTATGTATTTAAAAACATTATTCTGAAAAGAAATTCACAGGGTTCACCACATTCCTAAAGTTTGTCGAGTGCTTAAAACATGCCGACATCCTCTTAGCAATACATAAGTTTTCATTAAACAAATAAAAGTAAATTTCATGGGTTACTGGGCAGCAGGTGGTTACAGAGTTATGGACCAGGAAGCCCAGGTAGTGCAGAAAAGCAAATGAAAAAGAAAACAGGAAAAATATAATTTCACTAAATAAAATCCCAGGATGTGTGATATGATCCCACTAATGCCTGTTTATATAATCATATGCTTATTTATAAAGTGAAATTGTGAAACAGTAACAAATTTTAAATCTCTTAAAAGTGTTGGAAATCACTCTCTCCTAACACTATCTTGAGAGTTTAAAAATAAAATACTCTTAATAAAAAGCCATAGCTAGGGCATCTGCAGAAAGACCAACCACAGTAAATTTACCCACTGAGACTATACATTCTGCCTTTCTCTGAGCATAAAACCAGTCCCAAGTTACTGAATTGCAGGAAATTTTCATTAAAAAAAAGAAAAAATAAGACAGGTGAGAATTTAAGGAAAACATTATCATCTGCGCTGTGAAAATCTCTTTCAAAAAAGTTACAGCTTCTTGGCAGCTCACTTGAGAACAATAAAAACAAAAAGTGGCAAGTAATATATTATAAGATAGAGAAAGCCAGACCACACCTTCAGAGTCCACCAGGGTCTTTCCCGGGATCCTCCATCACCCACAGACCTCTCAGCATGGGTGCTGCTCTCTGAATTCACCAGGTCTGAGGACTATCCCCTTTCATCAGCTAAGTCCAGAGTGGGCCTCAGTCTTTCCAGGTTATCCTTCCTGCAAAGAAATAAAGTCATAGGTTAGACTGCAGGCACCATCCACTAAGCTCCCATACACCCTGCACCCATTTTTCTTACTGCAGCCAAAATCGTTGTTTCTAAAACCCAAGTGTGATTCTCTCAGACTCTCCCTCCAAAAGCATTTAGGCTGCCTGTGCACGGGTGCTCAGTCGCTCAGTCGCGTCCACCTCTTTGCAACCCCACGGACTGTGGCCCTCCAGGCTCCTCTGTCCATGGAATTTTCCAGGCAAGAGCAGTGGAGTGGGTTGCCATTTCCTTCTACAGGGGATCTTCCCAACCCAGGGATTAAACCCGTGTCTCCTGCATTGGCAGGCGGATTCTTTACCACTGAGCCAGCAGGGAAACACTAGAATAGCAATGCATTGTATATAAACTGCCTCTACGTTTTGATGAATACAGAGACTTTCCTAGCATTCTATACAGCTCCAGCTTACCCACTGGCCACAGTGTAGTTTCAGCTTTGTCTCTATGTGTGATTAAATCTGTCTCCCTCACTAGACTATAAAGACTGGGACATGAGACTTTTTTTTTTTTTAACATCATTGCAATTCTAGAGCTTTGCATAGAGCTTGATTGAATACTAGGTGCCAAATTAATATTAACTAAATGAATTAACTCATAGGTTGATGGAAGGATGGATGAATGAATGAGATAGTTCCTTTGCAGCATAACTAATGGACATGCTGTCAAGATCGTGGCCCTCTTGGCTCATTACCTTTCTGAATCAACCAGACCTGTGCTCTTCCATATTTAGTGCCACAGAACTAAGAAATCCATTCTTGAGAAGCAGCACACACCTCCCAGGCCATCCACATCCTTCAGATGTCTGCATCATTCCTCTTTTACCTCTCAGGCCACTTTCTGCCTTTCCCCACCTGCCCCTTCCCTAATTCTCTACCCCAACCATTTAGCTGGAATGCCCTGCTCCCACCTGCTGTGAACAACAGACATGCATCAGTACTGATCTGCCAAGACTCAGCTCAGCAGCCACATTCTCTGGTCTTCCCTATCAGGATGCCATTGATTGATTTGGGGTAAGGAGAGGGGAGCAGTCAAGAGCCCTGTGCTGAACACCCAAACAGCAGCAGTCTCCTCCCCATCCAAGTCCAGAGCGAGATCCAGGTTTCTCAGTCTCTGGGGTCCCCAGTCCCACCATCGCTTAGCAAGCAAACAAATCCCGCTGTCCTTTTTCAGTTGTGAGAATATTTTTCTCCATGCTCTAAGCTCTCTGTGCCCAGGGACCGCAAACAAGGCATTGTGGCTGAGAGCCTTGGGTTTGGAACCAGATAAAGTGCGTTGGAATTCTTGCTCTGCCACTGTGTGCTCTTGGGCAAAGTCTTTAATCTCCCTGAGTCCGTTTCCACATTGATAAATAAAGGTGACAGCTACCTCATGGTGTATAAGCGTTAGGCAAAGCAGACTCCCGACAACACTGACTTTGAGGTCAATAGCCTCTGGCTCTGAGCCCCTGTTTCTTTGGGTTTTGTTTTGTTTTGTTTTTTTACTGTGTTTCTGACTTGTTCTGAGTTCCAGTGCCTACTTTGCACCTTAGACTCTAGGTCTGGAGGCCTCAGTGGAGACAATGTTACCTGCAACTCAATACAACACTTTGCACTGTTGTTTATCGCCTCCCTCGTGTCCAGGTATCACCAGCTCTCAAACATCCCCATTATCTGCTGTACCCTCCTGCCTCCACCCTCACAGTTCATGCCTAACAGGATTCTCATGAAGCCCACCACTCTTCTCTGATATCCCACCTGCTTAGCTGGCAGCTCATAAGCATCGCTCTTTCCCCTTTGACTCTTTAGTTCCCATGACTCAGCCCTACCTAGATAGCCAGTCCTACAACCTTCAGGACCAAACTTCTATCACCAAGAACACCATTTCTGATTTAAAAGGCATGAAGTGAAAGCGAAACTCGCTCAATTGTGTCCAACTCTTTTGTCCATGGAATTCTCCAGGCCAGAATACTGGAGTGGGTAGCCTGTCCCTTCTCCAGTGGATCTTCTCAACCCAGGAATCGAACCGGAGTCTCCTGCAATGCAGGCGGATTCTTTACCAGCTGAACTTTCAGGGAAGTCCAAACAAAATACAAACCATGGCCTCAACCAAAGCTGTCTTCAGGCCCCATTTCCAAAGTCAAGGAAGACTATCATTTCCCCACAACATTTATATACATATTGGCTGTGCTGGGTCTTAGTTGTGGCATGTGAATCTGGTTCCCTGAATAGGGATCAAACCCAGGTCCCCTGCATTGGGACCACAGTCGTAACCACTGGACACCAGGGAAGTACCCCCCACACACACACACACACAACATTTTAGCCTCCATCCCGCATGGGTCCTTACACTGTCCTTAACTTCCCTCTGTGGAGCACTGCGTTCGCCCCAGAGCCGTTACTGCCCTTCACCCCACCATCAGATATCGTAACAACGCCTCAGGCATCTTATAGTAAGGTAACGCCTATGGGTATAAAAATCATTTAATACATTAATGCATATTTGCATGTTAACAGTATTTACTAAACTCGTTAATACCCAAAGTATGGACTGAAAAGGAAGGATGAAGTTAGTTAAAACTAATAAGGATTTACTTACTAGTTGTTCCTCTTAGGAAGTAAAGATGACTACGATTTCCTTTCAAATAAAGAAAAGCAAATGCGTTTCTTAGTGCAGAGTTTATCTTCCACAAATCATCTAGGATAATAATAATAATTATGATTTGCTTGGGGCTTACACATACAGTATACACTACTATTGTGCCTTTTAACAAATGCGGAAATGGTAGCTTGGAAAGGTTAATACTTGACTGAAAGGTCATAAATCTACAAACTGATGGACATAAGACTTGAATTCAGGTAGTCAGATGCTTCTAGTGAAGGAATGAATTTCAAAACAGAAAATGGTGGCATTTCTTATTGCAGCAAAAACATACTCCCTTTAAACCTTGAAATAAGTCATCTACTCATAAATGTGTATCATAAATGTGTATCTACTCAAAAATGTGTTTCAAATAGCTGTGAAAAGAAGAGAAGCAAAAGGAGAAAAGGAAAGATATACCCATTTTAAATGCAGAGTTCCAAAGAATATCAAGGAGAGATAAGAAAACCTTCTTCAGTGAGTAGTGCAAAGAAACAGAGGAAAACAGTAGAATTGAAAAGACTAGAGATCTCTTCAAGAAAATTATAGATACCAAGGGAACATTTCATGAAAAGATAGGCTCGATAAAGGACAGAATTGGTATGGACCTAACAGAAGCAGAAAATATTAAGAAGAGGTAGCAAGAATACACAGAAGAACTGTACAAAAAAGATCTTCACAACCCAGATAATCACGATGGTGTGATCACCCACCTAGAGCCAGACATCCTGGAATGTGAAGTCAAGTGGGTCTTAGGAAGCATCACTACAAACAAAGCTAGTGGAAGTGATGGAATGTCAGTTGAGCTATTTCAAATCCTGAAAGATGATGCTGTGAAAGTGCTGCACTCGATACGCCAGCAAATTTGGAAAACTCAGCAGCGGCCACAGGACTGGAAAAGGTCAGTTTTCATTCCAATCCCAAAGAAAGGCAATGCCAAAGAATACTCAAACTACCACACAATTGCACTCATCTCACACGCTAGTAAAGTAATGCTCAAAATTCTCCAACCCAGGCTTCAACAGTATGTGAACTGTGAACTTCCAGATGTTCAAGCTGGTTTTAGAAAAGGCAGAGGAACCAGAGATCAAATTGCGAACATCCATTGGATTATCAAAAAAGCAAGAGAGTTACAGAAAAACATGTATTTTTACTTTATTGACTATGCCAAAGCCTTTGACTGTGTGGATCACAACAAACTGTGGAAAATTCTTCAAGAGATGGGAAAACCAGACCACCTCACCTGCCTCCTAAGAAATCTGTATGCAGGTCAGGAAGCAACAGTTAGAACTGGACATGGAAAAACAGACTAGTTCCAAATCGGGAAAGGAGTATGTCAAGGCTGTATATTGTCTTATATGCAGAGTACATCATGAGAAACGCTGGGCTGGATGAAGCACAAGGTGGAATCAAGATTTCCAGGAGAAAGATCAATAACCTCAGACATGCAGATGACACCACCTGTATGGCAGAAAGTAAAGAAGAACTAAAGAGCCTCTTGATGAAAGTGAAAGAAGAGAGTGAAAAAGTTGGCTTAAAGTTCAACATTCAGAAAACTAAGATCATACATCTGGTCCCATCACTTCATGGCAAATAGATGGGGAAACAGTGGCTGACTTTATTTTGGGGGGCTCCAAGATCTGCAGATGGTGACTCCAGCCATGAAATTAAAAGATGCAGAAGAAAAGTTATGACCAACCTAGACAGAATATTAAAAAAGCAGAGACATTACTTTGCCAACAAAGTTCCATCTAGTCAAGGCTATGGTTTTTCCAGTAGTCATGTATGGATGTGAGACTTGGACTATAAAGAAAGCTGAGCCCTGAAGAACTGATGCTTTTGAACTGCATGCAGTGTTGGAGAAGACTCTTGGGGGTCCCTTGGACTGCAAGGAGATCCAGCCAGTCCATCCTAAAGGAAACCAGTTCTGAATATTCATTGGAAGGACTGATGTTGAAGCTGAAACTCCAATAATTTGGCCACCTGATGCAAAGAGCTGACTCATTTGAAAAGTCCCTGATGCTGGGAAAGATTGAAGGCAGGAGAAGAAGGGGATGACAGAGGATGAGATGGTTGGATGGCACCACCAACTCGATGGACATGAGTTTGAGTAAACTCCGGGAGTTGGTGATGGACAGGGAGGCCTGGCATGCTGCAGTTCATGGGGTAGCAAAGAGTTGGACACAACTGAGTGACTGAACTGAACTCATAAATGTGGGTAATTGTGATACACCTTGGGAGGATGTGGTCTCTACCTCCATTTATATGCTGGAAAATTTAGTTGTCAGTATTGATTAGTCAGAAGTCATTTCCTTCACAATCAAGATCATTTGAAATCTGAAAAACATAAACATCCAGTTCTAAAGTCCCTTATTGACATTGTGATTATATACATTTACTTGTCATTTGTTGAGCTTTTTATCATTTTTTATTAGCCAATATATAGTAGATGCTGCTATATACTAAATGCTGCGTTGATTGGATGGATAGAGAGAGATGATGGATGGATGAATGGATGATGGGTGGATGGATGGGTGGGTGGATGGATAGATAGATGAGTAGATGAATGGATATCATGGATTCTCTGTCTTGGGCAATTGAGTAAGATCTACCCTGACTGGGTCTTTTGATCCTTGGCTATTTCAGTTCTCTCTTTTTTTTTAATTAATTTATTTTTTATTGAAGGATAATTGCTTTACCAAATTTTGTTGTTTTCTGTCAAACCTCAACATGAATCAACCACAGGTATACATATATCCCCTCCCTTTTGAACCTCCCTCCCATCTCCCTCCCCATCCCACCCCTCTAGGTTAATACAGAGCCCCTGTTTGAGTTTCCTGAGACGTAGAGCAAATTCCCATTGGTATCTATTTTACATATGGTAATGTAAGTTTCCATGTTACTCTCTTTTTTTTTTTTTAAATAAATTTATTTATTTTAGTTGGGGGCTAATTACTTTACAATATTTTAGTGGTTTTTGCCATACATTGACATGAATCAGCTATGGGTTTACATGTGTTCCCCATCCTGAACCCCCTCCCACCTCCCTCCCCATCCCATTCCTCTGGGTCATCCCATTGCCCCTGATGCTGCTGCTGCTAAGTCGCTTCAGTCGTGTCCGACTCTGTGCGACCCCATAGAGGGCAGCTCACCAGGCTCCGCCGTCCCTAGGATTCCCCAGGCAAGAATACTGGAGTGGGTTGCCATTTCCTTCTCCAGTACATGAAAGGGAAAAGTGAAAGTGAAGTCACTCAGTCGTGTCCGACTCTTAGCGACCCCATGGACTGTAGCCTACCAGGCTCCTCCGTCCATGGGATTTTCCAGCCCCAGCCCTGAGCATTTGTCTCATGCATTGAACCTGGAATGGTGTTCTGTTTCACATATGATAATATACATGTTTCAATGCTATTCTCCCAGAACGTCCCACCCTCACCTTCTCCCTCAGAGTCCTTAAGACTGTTCTATGCATCTGTGTCTCTTATTCTGTCTCGCATATAGGGTTATCGTTATCATCTTTCAAATTCCATATATATACATTAGTATACTGTATTGGTGTTTTTCTTTCTGGCTTACTTCACTCTGTATAATGGGCTACTATTCAACATAGTTTTGGAAGTTTTGGCCAGAGCAATCAGAGCTGAAAAAGAAATAAATGGAATACAGATAGGAAAAGAAGAAGTAAAACTCTCACTGTTTGCAGATGACATGATCCTCTACGTTGGAGAAGGAAATGGCAACCCACTCCTCTACATAGAAAACCCTAAAGATTCTATCAGAAAATTACTAGAGCTAATCAATTAATATAGTAAAGTTGCAGGATATAAAATTAACACACAGAAATACCTTGCATTCCTATACATCAATAATGAGAAAACAGAAAGAGAAATTAAGGAAACAATACCATTCACCATTGCAACAAAAAGAATAAAATACTTAGGAATATATCTACCTAAAGAAACAAAAGACTTATATATAGAAAACTGTAAAACACTGATGAAAGAAATCAAAGAGGACACAAACAGATGGATAAATATACCGTGTTCATGGATTGGAAGAATTAATATAGTGAAAATGAGTATACTACCCAAAGCAATCTATAGATTCAATGCAATCCCTATCAAGCTACCAACGGTATTTTTCACAGAACTAGAACAAATCATTTTACAATTTGTATGGAAATATAAGAAACCTCAAACAGCCAAAGCAATCTTGAGAAAGAAGAATGGAACTGGAGGAATCAACCTGCAAGACTTCAGGCTCTACAAAGCCACAGTCATCCATATTACTCTTAACATACATCTCAGCCTCTCCTCCCCTCTCCCCGTGTCCATAAGTCTATTCTCTATGTCTGTTTCTCCATTGCTGCCCTGAAAATAAATTCTTCAGTACTATTTTTCTGGATTCCATATATATGCATTGCTGCTGCTAAGTCACTTCAGTCGTGTCTGACTCTGTGCGACCCCAGTGACGGCAGCCCACCAGGCTCCCCCGTCCCTGGGATTCTCCAGGCAAGAACAATGGAGTGGGTTGCCATTTCCTTCTCCAATGCATGAAAGGGAAAAGTGAAAGTGAAGTCACTCAGTTGTATCCAACTCTTAGTGACCCCATGGACTGCAGCCTATCAGGCTCCTCTGTCCATGGGATTTTCCAGGCAAGAGTACTGGAGTGGGGTGCCATCACCTTCTCCATATATGCATTAGTACATGATATTTATCTTTCTCTCTCTGACTCACTTCACTCTGTATAACAGGCTCTAGGTTCATCCACCTCATTAGGACTGACTCAAATACATTCCTTTTTATGGCTGAGTAATATTCCATTGTGTATATGTACCACTACTTCTTTATCCATTCATCTGTCGATGGACATCCAGGTTGCTTCCATGTTCTAGCTATTGTAAATAATGCTTCAATGAACAGGGGGATACATGTGTCTTTTTCAAGTTTGGTTTCCTCAGGGTACATGCCTAGGAGTGGGATTGCTGGGCCATATACTGGCTTTATTCCTAGTTTTTTAAGGAGTCTCCATACCATCTTCCATAGTGGCTGTATCAATTTACATTCCCACCAACAGTGCAAGAACATTGCCTTTTCTCCACACCCTCTCCAGCATTTATTGTTTGTAGACTTTTTGATGATGGCCATTCTGACCAGTGTGAGATGATAGCTCATTGTAGTTTTGATTTGCATTTCTCTAATAATGAGTGATGTTGAGCATCTTTTCATATGTTTGTTAGCCATCTGTATGTCTTCTTTGGAGAAATGTCTTTTTCCCGCTTTTTGATTGGGTTGTTTGTTTTCCTGGTATTGTGTTGTACGAGCTGCTTGTATATTTTGGAAATTAATCCTTCGTCAGTTGTTTCATTTGCTATTACTTTCTCCTATTCTGAGGGTTGTCTTTTCACTTTGCTTATAGTTTCCTTTGCTGTGCAAAAGCCTTTAAGTTTAATCGGTCCCACTTATTTACTTTTGTTTTTATTTCCATTACTCTAGGAGGTGGGTCATTGAGGATCATGCTGTGATTTATGTCAGAGTTGGAGAAGGATATGGCAATCCGCTCCATACTCTTGCCTGGAAAATCCCATGGACGGAGGGGCCTGGTAGGCTACAGACCATGGGATCGCAAAGAGTCGGACACGACTGAGCGACTTCACTTTCACTTTGCACTTTCATGCATTGGAGCAGGAAATGGCAACGCACTCCAGTATTCTTGCCTGGAGAATCCCAGGGACAGAGGAGCCTGGTGGGCTACCATCTATGGGGTCGCACAGAGTCGGACACGACTGAAGCGACTTAGCAGCAACAGCATGTCAGAGAGTGTTCTGCTTATGTTTTCCTCTAAGAATTTTATAGTTTCTGGTCTTACATTTAGGTCTCTAATCCATTTTGAGTTTATCTTTGCCCCATTGTATATTCTTGCCTCCTTTGTCAAAAACAAGGTACCCATAGATTCATGGGTTTATTTCTGGGCTTTCTATCTTGTTTCATTGGTCTATATTTCTGTTGTTTTTTATTGTAAGTGAAAATTCCATATTTTCACTGTTAGTATATAGAAATGCAAGTGATTTCTCTGTATTGATTTTGTATCCTGCAACTTTGCTAAATTCACTGATTAGCTCTAGTAATTTTCTGATACTATCTTTATGGTTTTCTATGTACAGTATCATGTCATTGGCAAACATGAGGGCTTTACTTCTTCTTTTCTGATCTGGACTCCTTTTATTTCTTTTCTTCTCTGATTGCTGTAGATAGGACTTCCAAAACTATGTTGAATAATAGTGGTGAAAGTGGACACCCCTGACTTTTTCCTGATCTTAGGGGGGATGCTTTCAGTTTTTCACCATTGAGAATAACATTTGCTGTAGGCTTATCATAGATGGCCTTTACTATGTTGAGGTAGGTTCCTTCTATGCCCATTTTTTGAAGAGTTTTAATCATAAACGGGTGCTGAATTTTGTCAAAGGCTTTTTCTTCATCTATTGAGTTTATCATATGGTTTTATCTTTCAATTTGTTGATATGGTGTATCACATTGGTTGATTTGCGTATACTGAAGAATACTTGCATCCCCGAAATAAACCCAATAAATCTTGATCATGGTGTATGAGCTTTTTGATGGGTTGCTGAATTCTGTTTGCTAAAATTTTGTGAGGATTTTTGCATCTATGTTCATCAGTGATACTAGTCTGTAGTTATCTTATTTTGTGTTGTCTTTGTCTGGTTTTGATATCAGGGTGATGGTGGCCTTGTAGAATGAGTTTGTAAGTGTTCCTTCCTCTGCAATTTTTTGAGAGTTTTAGAAGGATAAGCATTAGCTCTTCTCTAAATGTTTGATAGAATTCTTCTGTGAAGCAATCTGGTCCTGAGCTTTTGTTTTGGGGAAGATTTTTTATCACAGCTTCAACTTCAGTACTTGTAATTGGGTTGTTCATAATTTCCATTTCTTCCTGGTTCAGTCTTGGAAGATAGAACTTTTCTAATCTGTCCATTTCTTCCAGGTCCATTTTATTGCCTTATAGTTGTTCATAATGGTCTCTTATAATCCTTTGCATTTCTGCACTGTCTGTTGTAACCTCTCCTTTTTCATTTCTAATTTTGTCAATTTGATTCTTCTCTCTTTTTTTCTTGATGAGTTTCGCTAAAGGTTTGTCAATTTTGTTTATCTCCTCAAAGAACCAGCTTTTAGTTTTATTAATCTTTACTATGTTTCTTTCATTTCTTTTTCATTTATTTCTCTTCTGATCTTTATGATTTCTTTCATTCTGCTAATTTTGGGGGGTTTTGTTCTTCTTTTTCCAGTTATTTTAGGTGTAAAGTCAGGTTATCTATTTGATGTTTTTCCTGTTTCTTGAGGTAGGACTGTGTTGTTATAAATGTCCCTCTCTTAGAACTGCTTTTGCTGCATCCTGTAGGTTTTGAGTTGTCATGTTTTCATTGTAATTTGTTTCTAGAAATTTTTTAATTTCCTTTTTGATTTCTTCAGTAACCTGCTGGTTATTTAGAAATGTATTGTTTAATCTCCATGTGTTTGTGTTTTTTACAGTTTTTTTCTTGTAATTCATAATAGTCTCATAGCACTGTGGTTGGAGAAGATGCTTGATATGATTTCAATTTTCTGAGGTTTGATTTGTGACCCAAGATGTGTTCTATTCTGGAGAATGTTCCATGTGCTCTTGAGAAGAAGGTGTATACTTCTGCATTTGGATGGAATGTCCTGAAGATATCAGTGAGATCCATCTCATCTAATGTATCATTTAAGACTTGTGCTTCCTTATTAATTTTCTGATTTGATGATCTGTCCACTGGTGTGAGTGGGGTGTTAAACTCTGCTACTATTATTGTGTTACTGTCGATTTTTCCTTTTATGTCTGTTAGTGTTTGTCTTATGTATTGAGGTACTTCTATGTTGGGTGCATAGATATTTACAATTCTTATCTTTTCCTCTTGGATTGATCCCTTGATCATTATGTAGTGTCCTTCCTTATCTCTAGTAGTATTCTTTATTTTAAGGTCTATTTTGTCTGATATGAAGATTGCTACTCCAGCTTTCTTTTGCTTCCCATTTGCATGGAATATATTTTTCCATCTTCTCACTTTCACTCTATATATGTCTTTAGGTCTGAAACTGGTTTCTTGTACATAGCATATATATGGGTCTTGTTTTTGTATCCATTCAGCCAGTCTATGTCTTTTGGTTGGAGCATTTAATCCATTTACATTTAAAGTAATTATTGATATATATGTTCCTATTGCCATTTTCTTAACTGTTTGGGATTTTGTAGATCTTTTTCTTCTCTCGTATTTCTTGACTATATAAGTCCCTTTAACATTTGTTGTAAAGCTGGTTTGGTGGTGGTGAATTCTCTTAACTTTTGCTTGTCTGAAAAGCTTTTGATTTCTCCATCAATTTTGAATGTGATCCTTGCCAGATACAGTAATCTTGGTCGTAGATTTTTCCCTTTCACTACTCTAAATATACCCTGCCCTTCCCTTCTGGCCTGCACAGTTTCTGCTGAAAGATCAGCTGTTAAGCTGATGGGGTTTCCCTTGTATGTTACTTGCTGCTTCTCCCTTGTTGCTTTTAATATTCTTTCTTTGTGTTTAGTCTTTGTTAGATTGATTAGTATGTGTCTTGGCATGTTTCTCCTTGGGTTTATCCTGCAGGGGACTCTGCGCCTCTTGGACTTGATTATTTCCTTTTCCACATTGGGGAAATTTTCAACTACAATCTCTGCAAAAATTTTCTCATACCCTTTCTTTTTCTCTTTTTCTTCTGGGACCCTTATAATTCGAATGTTGGTGTGTTTGATATTATCCCAGAGGTCTCTGAGACTTTCCTCAGTTCTTTTCATTCTTTTTGCTTTATTCTGCTCTTCAGAAGTTATTCCTACCAGTTTATCTTCCAGCTCACTGATTCGTTCTTCTGCTTCAGATATTCTGCTATTGATTCCTTCTAGAGTATTTTTAATTTCAGCAATTGTGTTGTTTGTCTCTGTATGTTTATTCTTTAATTCTTCTAAGTCTTTGTTAATTGATTCTTGCATTTTCTCCATTCTGTTTTCAAGGTTTTTGATCTCTTTATTATTATGAATTCTTTTTCAGGTAGTTTGCCTATTTCCTCTTCATTTATTTGGACTCTGTATTTCTAGTTTGTTCTTTCATTTTTGCAGTATTTCTCTGCCTTTTCATTATCTTTTTTAAACTTACTGTGTTTGAGGTCTCCTTTTCCCAGGTTGCAAGGTTGAATTCTTTCTTCCTTTTGGTTTCTGCCCTCCTAAGGTTGGTCCAGCGGTTTGTGTAAGCTTCCTATAGGGTGAGATTTGTGCTGAGTTTTTTTGTTTGTTTTTCCTCTGATGGGCAAGGTTGAGTGAGGTGGTGATCCTGTCTGCTGATGATTGGGTTTGTATTTTTGCTTTGTTTGTTGTTTAGATGAGGCATCCTGCACAGGATGCTACTGCTGGTGTGATGCCAGGTCTTGTATTCAAGTGGTTTCCTTGGTGTGAGTTCTCACTGTTTGATACTCCCTAGGGTTAGTTCTCTGGTGGTCTAGAGTCTTGGAGTCAGTGCTCCCACACCAAAGGCTCAGGGCTTGATCTCTGGTCAGTAATGAAAATTCCACAGGTGGTTTGTTATGGCATTAAGTGAGATTAAAACAAATACCTGAAAACAAGAAACCAAAGATGAACCCCAGACAAATGGCAGTTACAAAATCAGGCAAATAATAATCATCAAAATAATGGAATATACACATATACATATCCACCCATAAGCAAAATCAAAACAGACCAACAAAAATAAAGTACAACAGACGCAGTGAACAAAGGAAACCAAAAATTATATCTACAAGTTAAGAACAAAACTAACTAAAGCACAAACTAGAAAATAAAGCAAGTTGCCAAGTGTGGAATAAAGCAATGAAAACAAAACTAACAAATATGTTGAGAGGAAAGGAAAGAAAGAATAGATATACAAAGTTAAATAGAGGTAGATAAAGCAGATTTATATACCTTAAAGATTAACTGCAAGGGGAAAAGAACAGCAGGAAAAGCAAACAAAGGAATAAATGTGGAAAAAATAATAATTGTTTAAAAAATTAAAACTAAAAAAAGAAAAGAAAAAAAAAAGGAAAACTCCACAGAATTGCAAAAGCCCAATGTAGAGGCAGAGGTTTATAACAACAATAAAAAATGTGACTGAGGGGAAAAAAGCTCAAAAGCTTAATTAGATTTCATAGTGCCAATAAAATCTATAACAACTACAATGGCAGGGGGTGGGGGTGGGGGAGGAAAAAAAAAGAAAAGGAGAAAAGTAAAAAAAAAATCGAAAAGAATCTACAGAACAAAAATAATAAGAATTCTTATTATTAAGAATAATAAGAATTCTTATTATTAAGAATAATAAGAATATTAATATAATAAGAATAATAAAGGTTTTTCTTGAGTCACGGCTGTCAGACTCCTTTCCTTCACTGGGAGTCACAGTCCACCTCACCTCCCTAGGATGCCCTGCAACACTGCTCATCTCTGGACCTGCTGTGGGGGCAGCTCAGAGTCTAATCTGGTCCTGCTCCTGTGTGTTCTTGCCTCCAATGTCCACAGCCATCAGAACTGGTGCGTTTTCTTTTGTGGGAGCTCTGATTGTTCTTTTATATATTCCATAGACACAGAGTCTGCCTAGTTGATCGTGTGGATTTAATCTGCAGCTTATACAGCTGGTGGGAAGGTTTTGGGTCTTCTTCCTTAGCCACACTGCCCCTGGGTTTCAATTCTGGTTTTATTTCCACCTCTGTGTGTGGGTCGTCCACTGAGGTTTGCTCCTGAGGCTGCCCTGGAGGACTTGGGTCTGCCCCAGTGAGGGCCAGGTGTGAAGGTGGTGCAGCTGCTTGGGTCCCAGGGGTTCTGGCAGCACCAGGTACTCAGGGGAGTTGGCAGATAGGGCAGCAGGAAATATAGTGTTCTAGAAGGGTAATGCAACCAGTATTGGCCAATACACTCCAGTGTTCTTGCCTGGAAAACCCCCTTCCCTGACAGAGAAGATTGCCAGCCCACAGGCCACAGGGTCACAAAGAGTTGGACACGACTGAAGGGACCCTGCCCGCCCAAACGCAAGACTTCTTTTGCCTGTGGCAGCTCTGCCCCTGTGAGGGTTGAGCGTGAAGGTGGTGCAGATGCTTGGCTTGCGGGGACCCTGGCGGCACCAAGTGTGCAGGGACACAGACTGCCTCCGTCGCAGGAGTTATGGCCCTATCAGAGTCTTTTTTTGAGCCTCTTGTAGCTGGCGATCAGAAGGCCTCTTTGGCCAGTTTCTCTGTAGCTCTGCCCATCCAGGCACTTAGAGGCTCCCTGCCTGGGGTCCTTTTCTGTCGTTCTGCGTGCCAGGCACATAGAGGGCCCCCCAGCTGGAGTCCTACTCTGTAGATCGGTGCATCAGTCACTGAAGGGGCCCCCTGGGTGGGGTCCTGCTCTGTGGTTCAGTCCGTCAGGCGTTTGAAGGGCCACCCTCTCTGTTGTTCAGCTGCTGATGCTGGCGTGTGGGTCGAGAGAGACTATGGTGATGGCCCCACCCCCTACGCGTGACTCAGCAGTACCGCTTTGCGTCCATGGCTGCCTGGCTTTTCTCCACCGGCATTTCCCACCACAATCTCCTCCCTCACATCCCCTCAATCCGTCTCTCCACAGTCAAGAGCAGCCCTCGCCCTGGGACTGCTCCACAATCGCTGAACTCCAGCTTCCAGCCGCTGCCCCTTCCAGGAGACCCGTGTTCCTGCCCATCGTGTGTATGGCTGTGGCAAGGACTGTCTCATTCTCATTCCATTAAGGCTTCCACAGATCAGATGTTTCACTCTCAGCCTTAAATGTTTCTCCTCTGACTCAGACAATTGCCCCGATGTGGGGATTGGACCCCTGCTTCAGTTCCCCCACCTGCTGAAGACAGGTGCAGTCCTACCAACACTCCTGTTTTTTTCCCCCTAGCTCCTTCGTCCTACAGTTTTTCGTGATGCTATATATTCTTTTCCACTGGTCAGGTACTCCTGACTCCTCTCAGCTGGTGTTCTGCATGCACTTCTGTGTCTGAAGATGTATTCCTCATATATCCATGGAGAGAGATGTACTCCACGTCCACCTACTCCTCCGCCATCTTGTTCCTATTTCAGTTCTCTTTTGCTACCTAATAAGTTACTCAAAAACTTGGTTGGTAAAAAAAATATTAACAGTGGATTTTTTCTCATGATTCTGTAGGTTGTCTAAGCTCGGCTGGGAGGTTTTTCTGCTTCACGTGCTCTCAGCTGGATCACTCAGACTGCTTTCAGCTAGGAGCTGGGCTGGGCTGCCTTGACGTTCCTGCACAAACTTGATCTCTCAGTGATGTATCTCCTCCTCTGGGCATTCTCCAAATGGACTCTCAAATGCAGCAGTGTATCCTGGACATTCATCTTGGCAGTTGGGTTTCAGAAGAGAGAAATCCAAGAGGACCAGCCCCCAAACGCAAACACTTATGGTAGCCATACAGTCAAACCCAGACTCGCTGTGGGAGGGAAATAGACAACATGAATCCAGGAGCTGAGCTTCGTTTAAGCCACTGTGCATCATCTCAGTGATGATGGTAACTGGCTTCCCCTTCTTATCCCTTTGAATATGAACTAGTCCAAAAGACTGTTGTTGTAATAGTCAGGATACTTTTAATTAGACATAACAAAAACTTGACTCAGAGAAACTAAAGCAAAAGCAAAACAAGTTGACTCCTGTGATTGTAATCAGGCATAGTTAGGTAGGTGCTCAAATATTGTATTCAGGACTCTCTCTCTAACTCTTGGCTCTATTTGATTCCATGTTAGCTTTATTTCCTAAAAGGCAATTACTATGTACTGAAAAAAATCACCAACAATACATATTTAAATTGTCTTCACACCTTACAAACTCAAAAGGTTAGAGCTCTCTTATGACTTTAATTTCCCAAAAGAGACTATTTGCCCAGAGTCTCCAGACAGGGAGGAGGTTTCCTGACACATCTGTGGCTCTGTGGGAAGGATCGTTTTAGTCCCTTTTTCACTAAGAGAACAGCTGTTCAATGTCATTAACGCTGCATAACAAATTGCTAAATTTTAAGTGGCTTAAAATAACATAAATGATCATTTTATTGTATCATGGCTTCTGTGGGTCAGAAACGTGAGGCTGGCCCTGTCGGGCGGTTCTGACTCAGGAGGTCTCAAGAGGCCGCGGTGCAGGTGACCGGAGCCGGAACGGGGCGGGGGTGGAGGAGGAGCCGGTGGGGGCCAGGGTCTCCCTCAGTGCGGCTCCAGGGCTGCTGCCTGTGGTCTCTCCACCTGGGATACCTGGGCCACTTCGGAGCATGGTGGCCTCAGGGCCTGTGGCTTCTGTGGCAACAGGCCCCCAGCGAGAGTGCCCCAACAAACGGGTAAAAACGCATCCCATTTTCTGACCAAGACATGGACAGCATGCAGCATCGCTTCCACTGGCCAATCCTGTCGGTTACAAGTGAGACAGAAGAGGCTCAAGGGAAGAGGAATCAGACTCTGCCTGTGATGAAGGAGGGGGCACGTCCACAAAGCCATGCAGATGGAGAAGTAGTCTTTTTTTTTAACTGAAGAATAATTGCTTGACAACGTTGTGTTGGTCTCTGCCACACATCCACGGGAATCAGCCATAGGGATACACACGTCCCCCGCTTCCTGAACCTCCCTCTCACCTCCCAGCTCATCCCACCCGCTAGGCTCTCACCAAGCCCCAGTTCGAGCTCCCTGTGGCCTACAGCAAACTTCCCCTGGCTCCCTATTTCACACATGGTCGTGCGTGTCTCCACGTGACCCTCTCCATGCATCCTACCCTCTCCTTCCCCCACCCCCACCTCCAGCCCCTGTGTCCACAAGCCTATTCTCTATGGGGAAACAGTTTTTGGCCATCTTTGCAAAATGCAATCTGTCACAGCAACCCTCACAGGGCCCTGGCTGGATATATGAGCTTCATTTCTGACGTGTACCCTACACAGGCCCAGGTTATCAGGATAGCATGCTGCAAACATGTATCTCTGACTTCACATTACCTTTATGTGAAGCACCCATGGATCTCTCTAAGCTGATTTAGTTTTGTTGTTGTTCTCGTATTTCATCCTTCAGGCCTATGTGTTCGAAGTGCAATGAAAAATAGTGTCAGTCCATTCTTCATGCCCCACACCGGATTTCAACCCTGTTCCTTATCTCTGAAGCTTCAGTCTCATTTGGCAAAAATCTCCACCAAAATTTAAGTCAGTTTGTTCTTAATTTTGTAACTTGAGAGAATAAAACGTATGAAACTCTTGGGTTTTCTTTATAGTTCAATTGTCAAAAGTGAGTCCAAATATAAAGAATAGATAAGTTTTGAGCAAAATAGAGTCACAAAAACTACGAAAAAGTCTTGAAAGCAAGCAGAGAGAAAAGACATATGGCATACACATAAACAATAATTAGTCAGAAGGCAGTTGTTTCTAAAGTAACAATGTAAACTAAAGTGCAGTGAATACTGCCCACGTGCTGAGTGACAATGATTATCAAATTGTCAAGAAAACTTCCACATCCAACTAAAACATGTGACTGAAAATAAAATGTGATTGAGGATATGCCCAAGACGTCAGAGTAGGAAGACCCTGAACTCATTTCCTCCCACTAGTACACCAAAATTACAACTTCCAGAGCAACTGTCTATGAGAACAACCTGAGTACTAGCAGAAAAGACTCTCCAGAAGTAAAGATATAACGGAGGAACCACAGTGAGGTGGCGGGGGGCTGACGCAGAGACACAGTATAGTTAGGACACACACCCCTGAGCAGGTAACCCCAAAACAAGAGGAACAGCACAAGTGTGGAGGCGCTCCCCGAGGAGCAAGGAGCCACAGCCTCGCATTGGGCTCCTTGGCTGGGCCTACACCAGGAAGACAAGCCCCCAGAAAGTATGGCTTTGAAAGCTAGTGGGCTTAAGGAATTCCCTGGTTGTCCAGTGGTTAAGACCTACATTTCACTGCAAGCGTTCAATTCCTGGTCAGGGAACTAAGATCCCACATCCCGCTCGGCAAAAAATATATATTTAAAATAAAAGATCCAACATGCTTGAGCAGCCAAAAAAAGAAAAACATCTACTTTTGCAAACTAGCAGGGGTCATGTTTGGGAGCTGAGGGCTACAGGATCCACGTGCAAAACCTCACACGCTCCGAGTCCCCAGGTGGAGACAGTGACTGGGAAGGGGCCTGGGTCAGGCCCACCTGCTGATCTCGGAGATCCTGCTGGAGAGACGGGAGGCAACCGGGGCCTGCCCTGGGGACAACGACGCTGGTGGCAGGCACATCGGGGACCTCCTTCTACTGCGACGACAGCAGCATCGCACATGTCATCTTGGACGGCTCCATCCAGAGGAGCCTGGCGGGCTATAGTCCATGGGGTCGCAAAGAGTCGGACACGACTGAGCAACTTCACTTTCACTTTCACCCAGCCTATTAGTGTCAGGGGCATACTCGCCCACCAGCAAACCAGCACTAGCGTCACGCCCCTCTGGGACATGCAGACAGCCTCACAGAAGCCTGGCCCACCCACCAACAGGCCCTCAGACACGACACGGGGCAGGACCTCGGTGGACGGCAGAAGACTGGAGCCACGGTTTTCACTGTGGCATGGGTGGTTACAAAGAAGCAAGGAACAAAGTCTAGAATGATCCATACAGTAATGGATTAGCATCAGAGACATCAATACAAACTCAAGTTTAGCTTAACATAGACATAAATATTTACACACAGAAATACTTGTAGATGTGTGTATATATATACACAGGTTAACATACATGCTTGCTCCATCAGCTAAGAGGGCACAGAAGCAAAGGTACCCCCAGCAGCTAGCATAATTAGCACCCAGAAGTTGGTTTCTGGTAGCGTTCTCTATTAAGAGGGCTCGTTAGGGCTCTTTGGAGAAACGGCTTATTCTATGACGGGGGCAGAAAATAGACGAGATGAGGGACTTCCTTGGTGGTCCGGTGGTTAAGAATCCGCCTGCCATTGGAGGGGACGTGGGTTTGCGCCCCGGTTGGGGAAGATCCCACGTGCTGAGGAGCACCTGAGCCCGGGCACCACAACTACTCAGCCCCTGCAGTGCAGCCTGCGAGCCACAGCGACTGAAGCCGGTAAGCCCGGAGCCCACGCTCCGCAAGAGAAGCCGCCGCAGTGGGAATCCACTCACCACAACCAGAAAGGAGCCCCTACCCCCGGCAACTAGAGAAAGCCCGCGCCCAACAGCGAAGACTCAGGGCATCCAAAAATGAACGACTTTTTTTTAAAAAAAGAAAACATACAAGATGAGCCTGGAGCATCTTATAGCGCCAGAAAACTTAAAAGTGCTAAAAAAAATAAACAAAACACTTGGAAAACTTGAATGACAGAATTAAGTCGTACGAGGTTATAACCCAGAGTATAAAATAAATATGATATAAATAAATGATTAAATAAACATATAAATGGGGGAAATACGCAAATCCCCAGGCAGAACTGCAAATAATCTATGTAGACACCCCACCCTCAGAGAGGTGGAATGTGACTTCCAAGTGTGGGCTACACATGGCTACTGCCTGCCCTGTGAAGAAGGTGGGAAGACGGGACCTTGGCGGAAGAGAGATTTGCAAACACTGCCTTAGCCAATTAATCCAGGCCAACAACAACAGTGATAAATATCTTAACAATATGGTCCTTAGATGTGGTAAGGATAAACCTTTACCTCCTGTGGTCTTCCCCCCCAGAACACATAACTCCCATAACATTTAATCACAAGGGAAAAAAAATCAGACAATTCTCAGTTGAGGGAGAGTCTACAAAATACCTGACCAGCACTCCTCAAAACTATCATTATCAGAAACAAGGTCCTGTCTGGGAGATTATCTTAGCCAAGTAGACCCTAAGGATACATGACAGCTAAATGGAACGTGGTGTCCTGGATGGCGTCCTGGGGCAGAGAAAGGGCATTAGGTGAAGACTAAGGAGATACGGGGTCACAAAAAGCAGGACACAATTGAGCAACTGAGAAACAACAAGGAGATCTGAACAAAGTGGGGACTTTTGTTAATAATAATAATAATAATGTATCAGTATTGGTTCATTCCTTGTTGCTGTTGTTCAGGTGCTAAGTCGTGTCCGACTCTTTCTGACCCCGTGAACTGCAGCACACCAGGCTTCTCTGTCCTTCATATCTCCTAGAGTTTACTCAGATTCATGTCCATTGAATTGGAGCTTCAGCTTCAGCACCAGTCCTTCCAAGGAATATTCAGGGTTGATTTCCTTTAGGATTGACTGGTTTGATCTCCTGGCTGTCCAAAGGACTCTCAAGAATCTACTCCAGCACCACAATTCGAAGCATCAATTCTTTGGCCTTCTTTATGCTTCAACTTTTACATTGGTAAACGACTACCAGAAAAACCATGGCTTTGACTATATGGACCTTTGTCGGCAAACTGATGTCTCTGCTTCTTTAATATGCTGTCTAGGTTTGTCAGACCTTGTAATTTCTTGTAATGGTTCTTAATTTTTAAGAAGTTAATAATAAGGGAAACGGTGTGGAGGGATTATCTTCACAATTTTTCTGTAAACCTAAAACAGTTATAAAACTAATTTTTCATTTTTAAAACTGAAGTGAATGCTACCCAAAGAGAGGGAATGTGTGCCCGCCTGATAAGAGAGCAGGTGGGTGAATAGTCAGAGCGATACCAACCGGGAGGGTGACTAACGGAAGGACTGGTCTGCATCGAGCCACGAGCCACAGGTGACCGGAAAGCTTAAAGCTTTGTCATTCCAAGAGTGATCGCTAACCAGCAAAATGGTATCACCTGGAAACATTAGAAATGCAGAGTCTCAAGCCCACCCCAACCTACCTGCAAAAAGAATTTGCATTTTAAAAAGCTCTATATAGGTGATTCATATGCGCATTAAAATTTAAAAGGCACTAGTTCACTGACTATCAAATATGGATTGCCTATCATCTTCTGTCCTCCCCAAACTCCACCCCAGCAAAATTCTTCTACCTATAAATCTCAATAACTCAGTTTTTCTTTTTTTCTTTTTATCTTTTTAACTTTGTCAAGAATTTTAGGGATTTCCCTGGTGGTCCAGCGGTGAAGAATCTACCTGCCAATGCAGGGGACACAGGTTCGATCCCTAGTCTGAGGAGATCCCACATACCCCAGGGCAACTAAGCCTGTGCACCGCAACTGCGGAGCCCAAGAGCCTGGCGCCTGCACACCACCACAAGGGAAACCACCTCAACCGGAGAACAGCCCTGCTCCCTGCTACTATGCTCCCTGCAACTAGAGAGAGCCCGTGCGGCAGCAAAGACCCAGGGTGGCCATAAATTAATTAATCAATTAAAAATAAAATACATTTGCTATACAATTTTTAAAGACTACTTCTCATTTACTGTTATTACAAAATATTGATTACATTCCCCATGTTGTATAAAGCCTGACTTACACCCAAGAGTTTGCACGCCCACTCCCCCCACTCTGATATTGCCCCCGTGTTAGGGGAGGCACACTGACTGAAACCACCCACCCTGGCCAGGCACCATAGTAGCCATTTGCATGAGTTGTTTTAGGACAGGAGGTCCTGGTAAGGAACACGGAACTAATAAGGCTCCACCAATCAGAAGAGTTTGGGAAAGGTCAAAAGGAGACACCACCTGTCTGACCACCTCCCAGAATCCTTCTCTCTGGCCTCCATCTTGGCTGAACAAGGCGTGCACCACCAGGAAGGACTCTGATCAGAATAACTGGCTGAAGGCAACCCGGAAACTAATCCCATCGCCATAAAACCCGAGACTGTGAGCCACAGGGCAGAGCTGTTCTCCTGGGTTCCCTTACCCTCCTGCTCTCCACCCAGGTGCCCTTTCCCAATAAAGTCTTTGCTTTGTCAGCACATGTGTCCCCTCGGACAATTCATTTCCAAGTGTTAGACAAGAGCCCGGTTTCGGGCCCTGGAAGGGGTCCCCTTCCTGCAACGCCCACACACTGGTAACCACTAGTTTGTTCTCTACGTATACGAGTCTGTTTCTTTCTTGTTACATTCACTAGTTTGTGGTCTTTTTTAGATTCTACGTATAAGTGCTCTCATACAGCTCAATAATTCAGTTTTTCTGATAGACATCACTTAACTACAAAAGCTGATGAACTCTCGAGGAGCTCACACCAGTGCTGTGTGACAAACTAGAGATGAGGTGGGTGGGAGGTGAGCTTTCAAGAGGGAGGGGACATGTGGACCCCATGGCTGATTCATGTTGGTGTGCGGCAGAAACCAACACAATACTGTAAAGCAAGTATCCTCCAGTTAAAAATAATTTTTTAAAAAAATCCTGATGCACTTACCAGCGTTTCTAATTGTGAAAATATTTCTAACAGAACAAATTACAGGCTGGATTTCCAGACAGCGCTTTTAGTCTTAATTTAAATTTTGTACTAGTTAACTATCCCTCAAACAGTTGGGAGAGTTAGTGTGGGGAGCTCTTTTTTTTAAACATAAGTGTTTATTGGTCATCTGAGTTAAATTCACCCATTCCAGTCCATCTTACTTCGCTGATTCCTAGAATGTCGACGTTCACTCTTACCATCTCCTGTTTGACCACTTCCAATTTGCCTTGATTCATGGACCTAACATTCCAGGTTCCTATGCAATATTGCTCTTTACAGCATCGGACTTTGCGTCTGTCACCAGTCGCATCCACAGCTGGGTATAGTTTTTGCTTTGGCTCCATCCCATCATTCTTTCTGGAGTTATTTCTCCACTGATCCCCATTAGCATATTGGGCACCTACCGACTTGGGGAGTTCATCTTTCAGTGTCCTATCTTTTCGCCTTTTCATACTGTTCATGGGGTTCTCAAGGCAAGAATACTGCAGTGGTTTGCCATGCCCTTCTCCAGTGGACCACATTCTCTCAGACCTCTACATCATGACACATCCGTCTTGGGTGGCCCCACATGGCATGGCTTAGTTTCATTGAGATAGACAAGGCTGTGGTGCGTGTGATCAGATTAGCTAGTTTTCTGTAGTTATAGTTTCAGTGTGTCTGCCCTCTGATGCCCTCTTGCAACACCTACCATCTTACTTGGGTTTCTCTTACCTTGGACGTGGGGTATGTCTTCACGGCTGCTCCAGCAAAGTGCAGCCATTGCTCCTTACCTTGGACAAGGGGTATCTACTCACAATGGCTCCTCCTGACCTTGAATGTGGAGTAACCCCTCTCGGCCCACCTGTGCCCATGCAGCTGCCACTCCTTGGACCTGGGGTAACTCCTCTCGGCTGCTGCCCCCGGCCTCGGGCGCAGGGTAGCTCCTCTCACTGCCGCCCCCAGCCTCCAGCCCAAGGTAGCTCCTCTCAGCCGCCGCCCCCGGCCTCCGGCCCAGCTTAGCTCCTCTCGGCCACCGCCCCCGGCCTCCGGCCCGGGCTAGCTCCTCTCGAGAGTCCGAAATGCAGTACTTAGATGCAATCTCAAAAACGACAGAATGATCTCTGTTCGTTTCCAAGGCAAACCATTCAATATCATGGTAATCCAAGTCTATGCCCCGACCAGTAATGCTGAAGAAGCTAAAGTTGAACGGTTCTATGAAGACCTACAAGACCTTTTAGAACTAACACCCAAAAAAGATGTCCTTTTCATTATAGGGGACTGGAATGCAAAAGTAGGAAGTCAGGAAACACCTGGCGTAACAGGCAAGTTTGGCCTTGGAGTACAGAATGAAGCAGGGAAAAGGCTAATACAGTTTTGCCAAGAGAACGCACTGGTCATAGCAAACACCCTCTTCCAACAACACAAGAGAAGACTCTACACATGGACATCACCAGATGGTCAACACCGAAATCAGATTGATTATATTCTTTGCAGCCAAAGATGGAGAAGCTCTATACACTCAGCAAAAACAAGACTGGGAGTGGACTGTGGCTCAGATCATGAACTCCTTATTGCCAAATTCAGACTTAAATTGAAGAAAGTAGGGAAAACCACTAGACCATTCAGGTATGACCTAAATCAAATCCCTTATGATTATACAGTGGAAGTGACAAATAGATTTAAGGGACTAGATCTGATAGACAGAGTGTCTGCTGAACTATGGACAGAGGTTCGTGACATTGTACAGGAGACAGGGATTAAGACAATCCCCATGGAAAAGAAATGCAAAAAAGCAAAATGGCTGTCTGAGGAGGCCTTACAAATAGCTGGGAAAAGAAGAGAAGTGAAAAGCAAAGGAGAAAAGGAAAGATATTCCCATCTGAACGCAGAGTTCCAAAGAATAGCAAGGAGAGCTAAGAAAGCCTTCCTCAGCAATCAGTGCAAAGAAATAGAGGAAAACAACAGATTGGGAAAGACTAGAGATCTCTTCAAGAAAATTAGAGATATCAAGGGAACATTTCATGCAAAGATGGGCTCGATAAAGGACAGAAATGGTATGGACCTAACAGAAGCAGAAGATATTAAGAAGAGGTGGCAAGAATACACAGAAGAACTGTACAAAAAAGATCTTCACGACCCAGATAATCACGATGGTGTGATCACTCACCTAGAGCCAGACATCCTGGAATGTGACGTCAAGTGGGCCTTAGAAAGCATCACTACGAACAAAGCTAGTGGAGGTGATGGAATTCCAGTTGAGCTATTTCAAATCCTAAAAGATGATGCTGTGAAAGTGCTGCACTCAATATGCCAGCAAATCTGGAGGACTCAGCAGTGGCCACAGGACTGGAAAAGGTCAGTTTTCATTCCAATCCCAAAGAAAGGCAATGTCAAAGAATGCTCAAACTACCACACAATTGCACTCATCTCACACGCTAGTAAAGTAATGCTCAAAATTCTCCAAGACAGGCTTCAGCAATACATGAACCGTGAACCTCCAGATGTTCAAGCTGGTTTTAGAAAAGACAGAGGAACTAGAGATCAAATTGCCAATATCCGCTGGATCATCGAAAAAGCAAGAGAGTTTCAGAAAAACATCTATTTCTGCTTTATTGACTATGCCAAAGCCTTTGACTGTGTGGCTCACAATAAACTGTGGAAAATTCTGAAAGAGATGGGAATACCAGACCATCTGACCTGTCTCTTGAGAAACCTGTATGCAGGTCAGGAAGCAACAGGTAGAACTGGACATGGAACAACAGACTGGTTCCAAATAGGAAAAGGAGTACGTCAAGACTGTATATTGTTACCCTGCTTGTTTAACTTATATGCAGAGTACATCATGAGAAACGCTGGGCTGGAAGAAACACAAGCTGGAATCAAGATTGCTGGGAGAAATATGAATAACCTCAGATATGCAGATGACACCACCCTTATGGCAGAAAGTGAAGAAGAACTAAAGAGCCTCTTGATGAAAGTGAAAGAAGAGAGTGAAAAAGTTGGCTTAAAGCTCAACGTTCAGAAAACTAAGATCATGGCATCAGGTCCCATCACTTCATGGGAAATAGATGGGGAAACAATGGAAACAGTGTCAGACTTTATTTTTTGGGGCTCCAAAATCACTGCTGATGGTGATTGCAGCCATGAAATTAAAAGATGCTTACTCCTTGGAAGGAAGGTTATGACCAACCTAGATAGCATATTTAAAAGCAGAGACATTACTTTGCCAACAAAGGTCCATCTAGTCAAGGCTATGGTTTTTCCAGTGGTCATGTATGGATGTGAGAGTTGGACGGTGAAGAAAGCTGAGTGCCAAAAATTGATGCTTTTGAACTGTGGTGTTGGAGAAGGCTCTTGAGAGTCCCATGGACTGCAAGGAGTCAAACCAGTCCATCCTAAAGGAAATCAGTCCTGAATATTCATTGGAAGGACTGATGTTGAAGCTGAAACTCCAATACTTTGGCCACCTCATGTGAAGAGTTGACTCATTGGAAAAGACCCTAATGCTGAGAAGGATTGGGGGCAGGAGGAGAAGGGGACGACAGAGGATGAGATGGTTGGATGTCATCACTGACTCAATGAACATGGGTTTGGGTAAACTCCAGGAGTTGGTGATGGACAGGGAGGCCTGGCGTGCTGTGATTCATGGGGTCGCAAAGAGTCGGACATGACTGAGCCACTGAACTGAAGTGTTTATTGATCACTTTGAAGTATTGGTATTAATTAATGTAAACTTACTCCCTTGATGGCGCAATGGTAAAGAATCCACCTGCTAATGCAGGAGACGCAGGTTCGATCCCTGGGTCTGGAAGATCCCCTGGAGAAGGAAATGGCAACCCATTCAAGTGTTCTTCGCTAGGAAATCCCATGGACAGAGGAGCCTGGTGGGCTACAGTCCACAGGGTCACAAAGAGTCTGAAATGACTTAGCGGCTAAAACAAATAAAGCCAGTAGAGAAAGAAAAAAACTTTCCCACTGCCCAGATGAAGGTGTATTCACCTCTATCTACAGAGTGGAAAATCAGGTAATTACAAGTGAAATAAGGACTGTAAGCTCTAGATTACTCTCAGGAAACATTTTCTGAGTCTAAATGCACTTTTTAATTAGCTCTTCCAATAGCATCATGCTAATTGGCTAATTTGGAAATGATATGAGACCTCATGTGCTTTAAAGAAAATCTGTTTGTTGATATATTTATTTGCACCTGAGACTGTCTTATTGCTGGCAGGACAGATATTATTAAAACAGAATCACCTGCTTAACCAGATTTTTTTTTTTCCAAACATACATGAACTGGATTATCCCTAGTGTTTCAGGAGTAAGTATTAGCATTTTGAGTGATGGGAAATTGCCACTTAGCCAGGAAATAAATGAGCTTTAAAAAGATCCCATTATTTTTTACAAGGTTATTATTGTAAATGTTTCATAATAGAAGAACGTCCTTCAGGTTTACCCTCATTGTTGGTTTACGATCAGGGTGTTAACCTCCAAGCAGCCCAGCTCTTCACATCAAGCCACAGTGAGTTTTCATCAATGGTTATTACATAAAACAAAATCACCTTTTATTGGTCCACACAATATTTTCAACAAGTTTCTCCGTGTGTTGGTAACAGCTATTTTGTGAGGAAAATCTATTGAGTTTATTTGAGCTACGAAATTGGCTTTTTAAAGCTTTTATGAGTTAAACATATTGTACTATTAACACGAGCATCCTGAACTCTGTAGAAAAGTGATTTGGGTGAGAACATGGTGATATATTTGGATATTTATTTATATCTCACCTGAGTATTTCACCCTGCTGTACTTGTTTCACTGAGAGATGGCACTCATAATCCAAACAGACCTCCCCTCTAGCTTACTATTGAAAATGTTCCTTTTCAGTCTAATTGCTGCCACTAAAAAAGAAAAGGAGACATTCGACGGATCACCCTGGGTTTCAGAAAGTACAGAAGCCACAGTCGGCTCCCTCCAGCGTAACCTTCTTTTTTCTGCAAGCGTAGCTGAGCTGCAGGCTGAGCCTCGGCGCCAGGTTTGGAAATGCTAGGGCTCCCCCTACCGCTGCAGAGGCGGAAGTACGTGTCTTCGCTCTTCCGTTCGGAGGACAGGACTCTCAAAGGGACTTAACCGAAGTGCAGAGGAGCGGTGGTCAGTCACGCAGAAGGAAGGAACGAAGGGACAAAGGAAGACAAGATGGAGGGAGGGAGAGATAATCACCCTAAGGATAAGTTTAAGATTTTGGAGCAGAGCTACTTTAATCTTCAACCTGGTCTGGTATCCATCCACGAGGGGGTTGAATATTACACAACCAAAAGTATACGTTTGTCTGCACTTTTCTAAAATGCTGTGTACCCAGTGTTCACTGCAGCACTATTTACAATAGCCAAGACATGGAAGCAACCTAAATGACAGTCGACAGATGAATGGAAAAAGATGTGGCGCATATATATATATATATATAATGGAATATTAGCCATTAAAACGAATGAAATAACTTCATTTGCAGCAACATGGATGGACCTACAGATTCATACTGAGTGAAGTAAGCCAGACAGAGAAAGAGAAATATCATATGGCATCTCTTATATGCAAATTCTAAAAAGAAATAAGACAAATGAACTCAGAGGCTCACGGGCTTAGAAAGCGAGCTTATGGTTGTTGGGGGGAAGTGACAGTTCGGGACTTTGGGAAAGTCAAGTTAGGGTTAGGGTTGGAAAAACGGATAACCAACAAGGACCTATTGTATACCACATGGAACTCTTCTCAACGTTATGTGCCAGCCTGGATGGAAGGGGGTTTGTGGGGAGAATGGATACATGTGTATGTATGCCTGGGTCCCTTTGCTGTCCACCTGAAATTATCACATTTTTAACTGGCTATACTCTAATACAAAATAAAAAGGTTTTTAAAGATAAAATGAGAGTGTGTAGCTTTCATCATGATTTCAAAGGTACATGTAACCAGTGTCACTCTCTGTCCACCCCCTTCCTTGTTCCTTTTTTGGTAACATCAACATTCCTGAAGGCGGTCCTCCCACTTAATTTCAGACTTCTCACATTTTGAGCTCCTCTCCTTCAACAATCTTATTCTCCACCAACTTCAGTCACCCATGCCCACTGTCACATCCCAAACATTAATTACCAACACCATCTCCAGGACCTCAGATCCAAGCGTTCCACTCTCTGATCCCCACCTCCTATTTTTCTAAATTTTTTTTTTTTTTTTTTTTTGGTGATACTGCTCCGCAATTCTTTGACCCACTAGAATGGTCCAATCCATTGACTCTGCCATTTTTCACTACCCTTTCATTTCTGAGCATCCTCTTTACCCATCTTAGTTTCTGTGGTAGTCACTACAATCACATCCTTGCATGCACTCAGCTCCTTTATCTTCCCACCATCTTATTCACCAGGTGAAATTCCTACGCTCGCTAAACCCAGAGCTCCACTTACTCCAGACCTGAAGTTCAGCGGTTGCAGATGAAGAAACTAACTGAACATAAACACAAAACTGAGTGATCAATCTCACCCTACATTTGTAATCTCCCATTTCAAGAAGGCTGGCAACTTTAGTATATTATTGATAAAACTGGACTTCATCAGAATTTAAAACTTCCTTTTAAATTTAAAAATATCTTCAAAACACAAAGCTGGTAAGGAACTTGTATCCAGAATACATTTTAAAAACTCTCAAAAGTTAATAAGAAAATACATCAATTTCTAAAGAAAAAAAAGGCAACATATTAGAATAGACACTTCACCAAAGAAGGTATTGGGATGAAAGATGCTTAATATCATTAGTTATCACAGAAATGCAAACTAAAACCACAATGTGCTATTACTGTGCACCAAATAGAATGACTAAAATCTACAAAGAAAGAAACGGACAATACTAGGATGCACTAAAACTCTTTAAACTGCTGGTGATAACACAAAATGATACAGCCATTCTGGAAAACAGATTTTCAGTTTCTCATAAAATTAAACATATAGTTACCATATGGCCCAGCAACCTTACCCACAGGAATTTCTCCAAGAGAAATGAAAACTTATCTTTGTGCAAAACCTATGCATGATTATCCATGGCAGCTTTTTTCAGACTTGCCAAAAACTGGAAACAACTCAAGACATGTCTTTAACTGCTGAATGGATAGACAAATTGTAGTCTATCCACACGGTGGAAAACCACTCAGGACTAAGAATGCAGTGCTGATCCACGCAGCGACGCGGATGGATCTCAGAAGCATTGTACTAAGTGAAGCAAGCTGGTCTCAAAGGGCTAGCTACAATCTCCGTGATTTCACCGATAGGACATTTTGAAAAAGGCGGAACTACAGGACAGAAAACAGATCAGCTGTTGTAGGGGCCAGAGTAGGGAGGGGAAGGGACAGAATTCTCGGAAACGGCACAACGTTCTGATGCTCTGTTTGTGATGGTGTTACACACCGCCATGCATCTGTCAGCACTCATAGACTTGCAGACTTGAAAAGAGTAGATTTTAATGTATGAAAATATATGTCGAGAAATCTATTTAAAAGTCGATGAATTTATCACAGTATTAAAACAAAAAACACAGAAACAAATCTGACAGAAGGTGTAAAATATGTCAACATGGAAGTCTGGAATTTGTTGCTTTCACTGCCAGGGTCTGGGTTCAATTCCTGGTTGGGGAAATAAGATCCCACAGATTTCAAGGTGTGTCCCCTCAAAATATATATATGAAAAACTAAAAAGTGTTTACTGAGATAAAGAAAAGCTAAGTAAATGCATGGATATACCATATTTATTGTTTGGAAGTCACAACATTATCAAAATGTCAGTTCCCCCAATTAATCTTTAGAGTCAATATGATCACAACAAAAAATCCCAGTAGACTGTATGAGTGTGCATATTTAAAAAAAAAAACTAGAATGAGGAGCTCTGCTCAGAGCATACAGAAAAGTGATAGACTGGCCATGAGAAGTACTCTGAATCACCCAGGGCAGTAAGCCAAGGGGAACTGTCGAATCTGCCAAAATCAAAATCAACCACAGACGCCTAGTTAAGGAAAATGAGAATCACGAGGATGAGCACAAAGCCAAGAGGCCGTCATAAGGGTCTCGTGAACAGGTCGGGAACAGAGGGCTGCCTACCAGCGGGTGAGATGAGCTATAACCTAAACGCAGGCCTTTTGATGATATTTCCTGAGCTAAAACGGTGCCTAATATCTCCATAGGGCTTCCCTGGTGGCTCAGAGGGTAAAGTGTCTGCCTGCAATGCAGGAGACCAGTGTTCAATCCCTGGAGCAGGAAGATCCCCTGGAGAAGGAAATGGCAACCCACTCTAGTATTCTTGCCTGGAAAATCACATGGACAGAGGATTTTCATAATATCTCCATAACCATCGAAACCACCTTACAAGCTGATAGGGAAGCCCTGGTTATTTCCCTTGTGTAAGTAAGAACACCACAGCTTTGTAAGCATAGGTATCTTTCCCAGTCACAGATGCAGTGTGACAGACTTATTATTCACACCAATCATGTCTAATGCTCCCAATTTGCTCCTCAGAAGGGGACTGATTGACGAATCAAAATTGCTACGCTTTAAAACACTTTTCAGGGGCTTCCTGGGTGGCTCAGTGGTAAAGAATCTGCCTGCCAAGGTAGGAGATCCAGGTTTGATCCCTCGTCCAGGAAGATCCCACGTGCTGCGGAGCAACAAAGCCTATGCACCACCAATACTGAAGCCTGCACTCCAGGGCCCAGGACCTAGGGCCCAGGGGCTGCAACTACTGAGGCCCAGGACCTAGAGCCCAGGGGCTGCAACTACCGAGGCCCAGGACCTAGAGCCCGCGCTCCACAACGAGACGCCACCGCGAGGAGAAGCCCGCTCACCCCGATGAAGAGTGGCCCCCGCTTGGCCCCCACAGTAACGGAGACCCAGCACAGACAAAAATAAACAAACATATAAAGAATAAATCAGAGAAGCATGAGGACGTAAGAGTATGTCATACTAGGGACCATGATCTCTGCAAATAGAAATCAAGAAATCAGCTCTCAATACCTGATGCAATACAATTTAGGAAAAGGGTGTCACTGTAGCAAAAGGCAAAAAAGACATTAACAATGAATTAGAAATCAGGAAGGCATGAAACTTGATTGAGGTTACAGGTCTTCATACTTTATTATTATAGCCAAAGGTAAGAAATGTAACTTACCATCACTGTGCATGGTGACTGCAGCCATGAAATTAGAAGACAATTGTTTCTTGGCAGGAAAGCTATGAACAAACGTAGACAGGGTGTTAAAAAGCAAAGACATCACTTTGCTGACAAAGGTCTGTATAGTCAAAGCTATGCTTTTTCCAGGAGTCACATACGGATGTGACAGCTGGACAATAAAGAAGGGTGAGTGCTGAAGAACTGATGCTTTCGAACTGGAGAAGACTCTTAAGAGTCCCTTGGACTGCAAGGAGATCAAACCAGTCCATCCTAAAGGAAATCAGTCCTGAATATTCACTGGAAGGACTGAAGCTGAAGCTCCACTACTTTGGTCACCTGGTGCAAAGAGCAGACTCATTGGAAAAGACCCTGATGCTGGGAAAGATTGAAGGCAGAAGGAAAAGAGGGTGACAGAGGATGAGATGGTCAGGTAGCGTCACCAACTCAATGGACAAGAATTTGAGCAAACTCCAGGAGATAGTGGAGGACAGGGAAGCCTGGCGTGCACAGTCCATGGGGTTGCAAAGAGTCCGACACGACGGGGCGACTGAACAGCAACAACAGACTGCCGCATAACCACAATATCTAAGTTAAAGAGTAATGGTTTAGACTAACAGACAAAAAAGCAAGCAGCAAAAGGTCAAGGTAGAATACATGTTATTGATCACTCATCAAGTGAGATTACTGAGAAAGCCTCTGTCACGGGTCCAACCCACCTGTGCCCTCCTGCACAGGGAGCACCACCAGCCTGGGCCGCACTCCCACCACCACCTGGAGCTCTCCAGGCCCCGCGTCACATCTGCACATCAGAGAATCCGGCTGCCGGCGCAGGGGACGCGGGTTCAACACCTGGCCCAGGAAGACTGCATACACCAGCAGCAGCTAAGCCCCTGGGCCACCACCACCCAGCACGCACTCTGGGGCCCACAGCTGCAACGACAGAGCCCCTGAGCGCACCCTAGATCCCTCTCACTGCAAAGAGGCCGCACGCAACTGGACGGCAGCCCACGGTCACACCCGGAGAAGGCCCGAGCAGAGCACAGGCAAAAACTAATTAATCGATTAAAATGTAAACGAGGGATGAGGCACAAGGGAGATGATTCTGCGCAGTTTGCTACTAACAGTTCTCTAAAGCGACATATCTCACGCTGTGGTCAGCTGTGTCCTCTTCAGATAATTCAAGGACAATGTGCTTTTATGGACACAGAAGTGAAGAGCCACCAGCCATTGTCTTTGTTAAAGTCAAGTTTTTTCTCCCTAAATCAGCTTCTTGTAATTAAATCTGTTTTCCTCAGATGCTGACAGAGACTCAAAAGCCCATCAAACTTCAGCTGTGTCAGTGACGCCTACAGAGAAAAACATCAAAATGTTGAAGGCAAAATTTTGTGAACCTGGTATCACAAATCAGACTTTGAATCTCAGACCACCCACTAAAATGCTGAAAATTCTTAAGCATACTAAACATGGACAAACTTCTAATATATTCTGAGCTATGCCTTTGGTGAAGTTAAAGGTTAACTCCCAGGGCATGTCAAGTTCTTTGGTGCTTTATAGGAAACAAGAAAATAAACTTTAAAATTCAAAATCTAATTTATTAGCAATGCATCCAGGCATATGAGCCCTACCACAGTGATTGCTGAATTACAGTATCTAAAACCGGAATGGACTGAACATATTAGGTGAACACAGATTTAGCAGTTCTTCGATCTAAATGAATGAACTCCACAAAGATCAGGGGGCCGTTTTGCACTTGGTTCGGCCTGCATGTTGTAACTCATCCAGAACATTTCTGATGCTCTCAACACAAACTTCTCCTCTGTGGTGTTTTTTTGATGCAAGATTCCACACATTTTCAAATTCATCCTCAGAAAGCTTGACACCAATGTTACTTAATATCTCTGAAATCTAGGGGGGAAAAACATTGAAGTCAGACCAAGATTTATGGGTATTTTAGTCTGTATTTTTAAAATATCTTTGTAATATCTAAGACTATGGACATTTATCCCTTAAAAAGTGTGTGGATGTGTGTGTGTGGATATGTGTGTGTGCACTTATTGCATATAATAAGCACATACCAAAATTCCAGGCTTCTCAGTTCAGGAATCATTTTGTACACGTGAATGAATGTGAGGGTGTTCAGCTGTACTAGCCAATATACAAAGCTCCTTTCAACTCTTAAGTGTTTCTGATTATGTTAAAGGGAGGCAGCAAGGGACTTCTCTGGCATCCCAGTGGTTAAGACTCTGAGCTTCCAATGCAGGGGGTGTGGGTTCGATCCACAGGGAAAAATAGATAAATAAAAAATAAATTTAAAAAAATTTAAATAAAGAGAGACAGCCAAATTCAAGGAGAAAGAATAAAAGAGTTAAAGATGGCAGCCTCGCTAGATTTGACTTCTATCCTGGTGACCCCTTATGTGTGTTATCTAAACCTCTAGCATATTAGTTTCTCTTCTTTAAAATAAGGACATTCATGAAACAACTCTAACTGGCCTGTTGCAAACTTTAACCATACTTGTGGGTATGCAAATGTCAGAGCGAGTGCAAGCTTGAGCAAGTGAGCAGGCTGAAACCTGTGCATGCTGGGATTCCCTGGCTGTCCAGTGGTTAGGACTCAGGCCTGGGTTCCATCCCTGGTCTGGGGACTAAGATCCCACAAACCACGGAGCAAGGCCAAAAAAAAAAAAAATCTGAGTATACTGAAAACCAGCAAACTTTGATTATTAGTCATCTCTCTGCAGCGATAAATAGTAGGAGAGGAGGGGGCGGGAGAAACATGGTTCATATGTCCCAGGGAAAAGACAGAAGGGAGAGATAAGAACAAGTAGTGGGAAGAAATATTAGAACGAGCAGAGAGGAGACAAGATTGGGGGGAAAATGAAACTAAAAGAGGAAAAACATTTACTATAAAGCAAACAGGAGGGAAGCAAAGAAGGAAACAGAAAGAATGGTTAGACGGTGAACAGGAACGCCAAAGAAATGGCACAGCGGCTGAACACACCTCCTGAACGGAACCCTAACAACCCAAAGGTCCCCTGGATGTGATGTGTCTTGTGGGAAATTAGCAGTAAAATCAACCACACTTGAGATTCAGAAAAGCAGGGCTGCCAGCAGCGGCAGCTACAGCAGAGGTGACTCAAGGCCCGGCATGGCTTGTTCCCACCCAGCGGCGGCGGGGAGAGGATGTCCCTGCAGAGTGCACCCAGGAGGGGGTCTTGGGCATCCCAGACCGTCTCCCCGGCTTCCTCCCCTGCTCCTTGGGAGGCATTTCTACTCCATCCTGTGTATTGATGAGGTAACAGAAGCAGAAACCCATCTATTGTAAGGGCTTCCCAGGTGGCGCTAGTAGTAAAGAATCTGCATGCCAATGCAGGAGACACAGGTTTAATCCCTGGGTTGGGAAGATCCCCTGGAGAAGGAAATGGCAACCGGCTCCAGTATTCTTGCCTGGAGAATCCCATGGACACAGGAGTCTGGTGAGCTACAGTCCATGGGGTCGCAGAGTCGGACCCGACTTAGCTGAGTGACTGAGCACACACATCTATTCTCAGGGTGATGTTCTCCAACCAGGCCTCGAGGTTCTTTTTTTTTTAATAAACTTTTCTTAGAGCAGTTTTAGGTTTCTAGAAAAACTGAGCAGAAATTACAGAGAGCTCCCATATGCTCTATCACTTGCACCCCCATTTCCCTTATTACTAATTCTTTTTAACAGTTTATGTATTTGCGGCCGTGCTGGGTCTTCGTTGCTGTGCAAGGGGCTTTCTCTGCTTGCAGTGTGCTGGCTTCTCAGGGAGGGGGTTTCTCTTGTGGTGGAGCTGGGGCTGCAGGGCTTTGGTAGCTGTGACACGTGAGTCCGGCAGGTGCAGCCCCAGGCTCGGGAGCACAGACTCAGCAATCGTGGCCCTCGGGCTTAGCTGCTCGCCACATGTGAGGTCTTCCTGAACCAGGAATCGAACCTGCGTCCCCTGCATTGGCAGATGGATTCTTAACCACTGGAACACCAGGGAAGCCCCTATTAATATCTTTTTCTTTTTTTGGCTGTGCCACACGGTATGTGGGATTTAATTTCCCAGAGACCAAACCCCTGGTGCATTGAAAGTGCAGAGTCTTAACCACTGGACCACCAGAAACCCTGCATGAAGTGTAGTCTATCTGTCACAACGATGAGCCAGTGTTGATATAGTTTTATTAACTGAAGCCCACAGTCCACAGAAAGGTTCACTCTCTGTGTTGCATAACCTATGGATTTTGACAAATGTATAATGACGTATATCCACCATTAGGTGGCAGCAGTGTAAAGAACTCGCCAGCCGATGCAGGAGACATAGGAGGCGAGAGTTCAATCCCTGGGTCCTGAAGATCCCCTGGAGAAGGGAATGGCAACCCACTCCGGTATCTTGCTTGCAGAATCCCATGGACAGAGGAGTCTGGCGAACAACAGTGCACAGAATCACAGAGTCGGACATGGTTGAAGCAATTTAGCACACACCATTATGGTATCATACAGGACAGTTTCACTGCCTTAAAGATCCTCTGTGCTACAGCTGCTTATCCCCCATCTTCCCGCCAAGCCTCTAGCACACTGGTCTTCTTACTGTCTCCATGGCTTTGCCTTTTCTAAAATATCATTTCGTTGGAATACTGTATGTGCAAGCCTCTGGGTTCTTACTTTCTACCTAGAATTATGAGATAAACAATGACTTACTGGTTAAAAGAATTTTTCTTTTTTTTTTTAGTTAAAAGAATTTTAAGCATCAGGAAACAGCAGATTTTCATCTCTTGTCATCCCTGACAGCCTATTTCATAGGCCCTTCGGAGTGACTGAGGGAAGAGAAAATACAGTCTCTGGGGGTCTCCTCTCCACCCGCTCTGTGATGGATCGAGGGTCCCTTCTTTGGGACCAGCCAGCAAGCATCGTCCTCTGTCTTTCTGCCCACCCCCATTCAGTGGGGATGAATCGCTGCAATGAATCTGTTACTAAGTCTGCGAGTTTGTAAGTGAGGGACCCTTCACTTGAAGTCTTGGAAAGCATCGTAGGTCTGTTCACATCATTCCCTGTTCTGGATCTGAGAGTTCAAAGAAGGAGTTGCTCCCTCGATCACAACTTGCTTTCCACAATGGCAGATCCAGACAGGCTGCTCTGACCCAGACCTGCTATTACTTCTCTACCCTCAGAACCCCAGCAGCTATTCTGGCCTAGCCGGTTGCACCTGCTTTAAACCCAGCATAGGAAGAAAATCACCTGGGGCGTGACGACTAGGTTTTCCAAGTGAAAAAATGAGATACATGTGGGGCTGACACCTGAGAACAGGGCAGAACATTTTAAATCAGGGCTTGTTGCGATCACCTGAGGTTCAGTTCAGTTCGGTTCAGTTCAGTCACTCAGTCGTGTCCGACTCTTTGCGACCCCATCAATCGCAGCATGCCAGGCCTCCCTGTCCATCACCAACTCCCGGAGCTTACCCAAAGCCATGTCCATCAAGTCAGTGATGCCATCCAACCATCTCATCCTCTGTCATCCCCTTCTCCTCCTGCCCCCAATCCTTCCCAGCATCAGGGTCTTTTCCAATGAGTCAACTCTTCGCATGAGGTGGACAAAGTATTGGAGTTTCAGCTTCAACATCAATCCTTCCAATGAACACCCAGGACTGATCTCCTTTAGGATGGACTGGTTGGATCTTCTTGTAGTCCAAGGGACTCTCAAGAGTCTTCTCCAACACCACAGTTCAAAAGTATCAATTCTTCCGCGCTCAGCTTTCTTCACTGTCCAACTCTCACATCCATACATGACCACTGGAAAAACCATAGCCTTGACTAGACAGACCTTTGTTGGCAAAATAATGTCTCTGCTTTTAAATATGCTATCTAAGTTGGTCATAACCTTCCTTCCAAGGAGTAAGCATCTTTTAATTTCATGGCTGCAATCACCATCAGCAGTGATTTTGGAGCCCCCCAAAATAAAGTCTGACACTGTTTCCACTGTTTCCCCATCTATTTCCCATGGAGTGATGGGACCAGATGCCATGATCTTAGTTTTCTGAACGTTGAGCTTTAAGCCAACTTTTTCACTCTCCTCTTTCACTTTCAAGAGGCTCTTTAGTTCTTCTTCACTTTCTGCCATAAGGGTGGTGTCATCTGCATATCTGAGGTTATTGATATTTCTCCCAGCAATCTTGATTCCAGCTTGTGTTTCTTCCAGCCCAGCGTTTCTCATGATGTACTCTGCATGTAAGTTAAATAAGCAGGATGACAATATACAGCCTTGACGTACTCCTTTTCCTATTTGGAACCCGTCTGTTGTTCCATGTCCAGTTCTACCTGTTGCTTCCTGACCTGCATACAGGTTTCTCAAGAGACAGCTGAGGTAACAGCTCACAAAGAAGGCAGAGGGGCCCTCCTCACACTGAAGTCTTTGGTTTCTGGAGACCCACGACCACAGGGAGACTCACACGAGGAAGGGACTGAGCATCCTTGCTTTTTTAAAAAAATTGTCTCTGCCTGTGCTGGGTCTTCGCTGCTGCACGTGGGCTCTCTGCAGGTGTGGTGAGCAGGTCTTCTCTCTAGTTGCAGTGCAGGGGCTTCTGACTGCAGGGGCTGCTCTCCTTATGAGGCATCCGCTTGAGAGCGTGGGCTTGGTAGCTGCGGTGAGCAGGCTTAGATGCCTCTTGGCGTGTGGGATCTCCCCACCAGGGATCGAACCCATGTCCCCTGCATTGGCGGGCAGATTCTTAACCACTGGACCACCTGGGAAGTCCTGAGCCTCTTTGCTTTTACTCAACAGAGTGTTGAATGTTAGGAAAACATTTTTCTTCTTATACATAGATCATGGTGAATATGTGACATGAGTGAAATGCCTCTTATCAGAGTGAGTTCTACTTCAAGAATTGTACCAAATATCACAACAAAATTGCACATGATCCTCAGGAATCGTAATCTGAGGGGCTCTGATGACTTTTGTAATATAAGAGCTCAAGCAAATAAACCTTTCCATCTTTGTGTGCCAATGTGAAGTTGCCCTTTCTTTCAACCTTTCTGAAATCCCATGCAGTACCTCTTGTTTGGATCTGGTCTTGAAGAAGTCCCTTTCAAACACCCCTTTCTGGGCAAAAATGGTAGGATGCAGCAGTGAGTAGGCATTTCCCTCCTCACCGTAACTGGTCCTGTCACTGACTCGGCGAATTCGGGGGGCGGGAATATCGGACCGAATGGTTGGAACACCATACGTGGGGTAACCTAGGACATCAATTGAGGGGGAAAACAGACATTCTAAATATAGCAGCTGCCAGCCACAGGGCCACACTGAGCACTGGAAATGTGGCCAGTCCAAACTGAGATGTGCTGTGAGTGTAAAATACACAATTTCAAAGATTTAGTTAGTACCCAAAGAAAGAATGTGGAACATTTAATTAACCACCTTATATTGATTCCTTGTTGAGATGACAATGCTTTGGAAGACACATATTGTGTATCATAGATACATACAATAGTATAAACATGTGCTAGTTAAAAGAAAATTTTTGGCTGCTCCATGTGGCTCTCAGGATCTTAGTTCCCTAACCAGGTAGTGAATCTGGGCCACAGCTGTGAAAGCACTGAGTCCTAGCCACTGGACGGCCAGGGAATTCCCAATACACTATTAAAGTTAATTGCACTTGTTTCTTTTTCTTAATGTGGCTACTAAAAAATTTTAAATACATATGACAATGATTGTATTTCTGTTGGGCAGGACTATTCCACAGAGAACAGCAAGATCTCATCACAACAGAATGTAAAGTGTGTCTATGAAATCCACTAAAGAAAAACATGTAAATCCTTAATCATGGCCTTACTCCAAAAAAGGGATCTTGACCAACATAAAAGAGCCTTTCTAAATAAGCAGCATTCATCGTCTGGTACTGAGATTTCGGGGTCTATGAGTTGAATTGTATCCTCCCCAGACTGTATTATATTAAAGTCCTAACCCTAGTACCTCAAGAGGTGACCTTATTTGGAAATAGGGTCATTGCAGGAATAATTAAAATGTGGTCCTACTGGAGAAGGATGGACCCTTAGTCCAATACGCCTGGAGTTCTTATAAAAAGGGGACGCGGGGGCACATACGCTCATGCAGGGGAAACCACATGAAAGTGAAGGCAGCGATCAGGGTGATGCAGCAGGAAGTGAGCAGCACCAAAGAGTGCCAACAATCACCCAGGAGCCAGGGCAGGGCCTGGGGACAAGGCCCCCTCACAGCCTCAGAAGGAAGCCAGCCTGAGAGCATCCTGACCTCGGACTTCTGGCCACCGTGGAATCATCAATTTCTTTTTTTCTTGTTTTTAAATTTTATTTATTTTAATTTTTATTGCAATACAGTTGCTTTACAACACTGTGTTAGTTTCTACTATAACAGCAAAATGAATCTGAGTGGTGACCTAAATAGGAAGGAAATCCAAAAAACAGATAATCAATTTCTGCTATTTAACCATTCAGTTTGTGGTATTTGTTGCGACAGCCCTAGCAGACTTACAGATGGAGAATGAAAATGAAGGAACCGTTCTCTAACAGCTCCTCAAATATTTGAAGGAAAATCTGTTTTTAGCTAAGAATCACTTGATGTAAGTCTCCTACCACTTGGGACTTCCCTGGTGGTCCAGAGGTTAAGACTCCAGGCTCTCAATGCAGGGGGCATCAGTTTGATCCCCGGTCGGGAAACTAAGATCCCACATGCTTCATGGTGCAGCCAAAAAACGAGTCTGCTACCACTTGGTGAATTCTGAATTATGACAATACCTAACATTCGGGGTTCTGAGCTATAATGGTTTCAATTTCATTAACACCGAGAGAATCATTTCACTTGGGTCACCATCAACACTAGCTCAATTCAGCCTCCATCTAGTAAGCCCCCCTGGGTGCTTAGACCACAGAGTTGAATGAAAGGTCCTAGGCTTTGAGAAAGTTAAGAGTCTAACGGAGGCTGGGGACAAGCAAGGACAGACACAAGGGCACTCCCCTTCTGCGTTTGCTGCTTCTTTTTAAACTCAGCACACAAGGTGACAAACTCACAAGTAGAAGGAACAGCGCCTACAACCGCACTGATCTCGGAAGAAGTCGTCTTGTAGTGATCAGAAACTTGATCCCCTGGCCTCAGAAGTGTCCGCAGAGTCTTTTCTGAGCTCCCTGGTTCTTTTAAGACAATATCTTCAGGCTTTAACAGGAGAGCTGGTTCAGATTCTTCTACATTAGCCTCAGCAGGGTTTGCACAATCCGGTTTTCTACCTTCAAGCAAGGAGGAAAACGGGAAAAAGTACAGGACAAAGTTACAACCCAGAGCTCGCCCTGTAGCACGGTGAGTTTTCGCATTTAGTCTCTTCTTGCTGGTGGAAAGGGAGGCTGAGCTGGTGCAGTCACTTCACTGACACCAGAACACGCTGTGGAAGCACAAGTTCATACACCAGGAACTGTGGACAACGTCTAGCATTTCTGTTCACCGCTCCGCTCACTTCACTCTAGAATAAAGCTTTTAAGTCTGAAACACCAAAAGAAAACAGAAAACTTTTTTCTTTCCTCTCTTTTACAATTAGAGCTCATTTTCATATTTGACTTGAACGCAGGATTACCAGAGCTGTTCCCAGGACTATGCCCTGGGAAAGGGAAAAGAAGATGTATTTGGAGTTGCAAAGGCCACACAAACCCTGGATCGCGGCGGGGGGGCGCCACGCACCGCGACATTTGGAGAAGTGAGGAGAACTCGCTGTGCGCGCCCGGTTCATAAATAGCTCCCCCAAATCAGCGTACCAAAGAAAACCCTGAGGTGGGGCTGCCCCGCTAACACTCGGCGCTCTTCCGCCGCCGCGCTCCGCTGAGGCAGCGGTCCCCGCGCAGCGTCTCCCGGACCGGAAGTGCGCCGCCAGCGCCAGGGGGCGCGCGGCCGCCCGCGCGGGGAGCCCGAGGGGCGGCGCCCGGCGTCCGCTCGGGACCGGAAGACACCTGAGGCCCGGCCCTCCCTCAGCTCCTGCGGCCCGTGGCCCCGAAAGCGTCAGGCCCAGAGTTCCAGATCCTCCGATCCCCTCCTCGCGCCCCTCCTCCTAAAGGCAGAAATCCGGAACAAGTATGAAAAAGTTTTTAGAAAACTTCCAGAAAGCCATCTCCGTGAACTCAGCCCCTTTTCTCGAGCCGACAATACTGGGACAGACCATTCCTGAGCCCCTGCTGACTGACCCACCTTAGAAGAAAAGGAAAGAGGAAAAACCCTAAAACCTCCACTACAAAGGGCTGCTGAAGTGAGGACCCGAAAACCAGGAACAATTTGAAGAACCATCTGGTTTGAAAACAGGCTTCTGCTTTCCCCACTACTTGATGAGTTGTGCCAAGGAGGAGAATACTGTCACCCTCTGCTTACTTCTGAGAGGACTAGGGTAGAGCTGTTTTCTGTAAGAAGCTTCATTAGGTAGAAAAGATCTTCCTGCTCTCCTTCTAGTGGCTAGAGTAGAAAAGCTGTCCCAGAAACTGGTAAGGGCGCCCATCCTCAATAAAGCCCAAAATGTGGCATTGGCTTTGCAGGAATAAAAGTGAAAACTTTTTAGAGGAAGAGATATTCCAAGAGGAGATAAAAATGCACACAACCTTTTAAAAGGTAATCATCTCTAATAATCAAGACTTGAAAATTAAAGCAAATGAGGTATCATTATATCACAACTAAATTACCAGAATGTTTGAAATAACACTCAATGGTAGCTAGATTGGAGTAAAACCTTCTCACAGTCTTGACTGATAAAATTGCAAATTGGTACAATCATTGAAAAAGGCAAAATGAAAACAGTTACTTCTGAGATGAAAATGACATTCTTAAGAAATGAGATATAATTAGAAACAGAAAGCTTTCTGAAAGATGATAATCGTTATACGGTCACTCATATTACTCTTGAAATATCTGGAAATAACCTAAGTTTTAGAGAGGAGGAAATGGTTTAGTAATTTACAATACATCAGTGTAAAGGAACTGAAAATGAAGTTTACAGAAACTGTGACAGTATCTCTTCGTTCCATAGAAATTTGAGACCTAAGTTTTTTTTAAGCCAAATAAAAATGGTACATTCGCTGTGATTTTAGCTATTTTAAAATATTTCCGTACACGCATGCACAAATGTATTTCTACATATGTATATATGTATATCTATATGTGGTTAGTGATGCAGGAAGATAATGTGTAAACGTGAAAATGTTTGAATAAAAGTCAAAATTATGGTTGTCCTTTTCTGAAAAAATATAAAAGATCAAATTCTGTTTTACAATTGACTTTTCCAGGGAAAGGAAGCTAATTTCTCTAAGAATATGGTTTTCAAACATCTTTCTTAGGAACTCTCTTTCATATTTTGGGCTTCTGTGTAAATTGCTTTGCTCATAATTATTTTCTTTTGAGTAAGTAATACATTGTTCCAAACTCAAGAGATACCAAAACATAGACTGTCCCTTAGCAACCTATCCCTACCTCACCTCCCCAGAAATAATAAATGTTATCAAATTCTTTCCCGTCCTTCCACAGATATTCTATGCATGAAAAAGAAAATAAATATGTATATATGTGCATATTTTTAAATACATAATATTAAAGTTGACAAGAGTTGAACTCCCAGGACAAAGAAAACATGAAAGTACATTTAAGAATTTAGCAAACCTTCAAAAATTAAATACCTTTAATAAGGACCCTCTTTTCATACTCTTTAAGAGGGGTTTTATCTTTCCAGGTAAGAAAATTCGCAAATTCGAGGTAGTTAATCAGCCCATCATTATCCACATCACAGTATTCAAATAGCTGGTCCAGAAGCTTCTCGTCAAAGTGCAAACTGGCCTGGTCACACGCTTCCTGAAGCTCAGCTTTATCTATCACCCCATCTCCCTTCTGTTAGACATAAAGCAAGAAAAGGTGACGTGAGCATTGTCTTCAAGAGCAGAGTGGGCAACGTCTGTTATTTCCCTTGAGAAAAAATAAAAAGTCTATCACATAAATTCCGAGAATATGTCTTATTTTTCACATAAGAAGAGTCAAACTTTAAGTGAGATTGGTCCTCATTGTGTCCATCTGATACATGCCCAGTAATTTCAACCCTGATTGGAGTAGGGTGTCAACCTTTGTTCGTTTTAGCATCTTTGTCTTTAAATCGTGCTGCCTACACTCTGGTGGAACAGGCCCAAGCATGATCCATGCTTGACATTTCATTTGACCAGCATTGTATACTTCCCACAACTTCCTACAACTTTCCATGCTTCCAAAGCTTTGAAAACCTCTGGTGTTCCAGCTGGGCAGTCCATGGTCCTCCCTGCCACCGCCTGATAAAGAGGAGAAAGTGGGAAGTGGCTGCAGGCCAAGCACAGGGAGGTGGGTTCAGAGACAGCTGCCTCCGGGGAACTCCCAGGTGGTACAGTGAGCAGTTAAGACCCCACGCTTCTTCCACTGAAGGGAACATGGGTTAGATTCATGGTCAAGGATCTAAGATCCCGCCTCACTCTAGCTATTAACAATCCCCTGGGCAAGAGGGGAAGTTTCCACCCCTTTCAAACAACAGTTAAAGACGGAAGCACTAAAGGTGAGCTGCAAAGCATGAAAGGGAAATTTAGAAAGGCAGTGGGCAGAACTGGCTGATTCACTTGGAGGGGTGAGGACCTGGAATGCAGAATGCTTGTTAAGGAGGAATGGCCAGAGCGGGGCGTCTTACCACTCAGCCCTGCTGCAGCCTGTCAAGCCCACCTTAAATCCACACGAGCCGACTGTGAAAGGTCTAAGAGTCCCTGCCAGCTGCCACAAGGGAGCTTGGCCCTCTAGAGAGACTTCCCTGAGACAGATAAATTCCCAAGGGAAACCATGAATGACTCACTGACTAGCATTTGGCTCCTAGGCCCAGAGTTGGAGTCACAACGCTGATGAAGGCAATCCCCTGGAAAATGAGAAACTGACCCAGTGAATTCCAGATGAATTCTAGATAAATTCCTGCAGCAGACCCACAGGCCTGGAGACTGTTCCTAACCCTCCTGTTGAAACAGAATTAGGATGTAAAATACATTATCTTGGCAGGGAGCTGCAATGTCATGGATAAAGCAGACTGCTTTATGAAATTCTCTGCTGCATGCCCAAGTCAACAAAAAATGCAGACCCCACAGTCCTAACAGAAAAGCAATGGGGGACGAGGGGGATGGCTGTTGAATCAAGGGTCCCCAAAACTAAAATAGATGGTGGCAATAATGAAAATAAATGCTTCTTATTCACCAGGTATAGAGCCACTTCTGCCTCTGCATCCTTTATTTCTCCCTCCCCCACACCCCAAACCCAGCTGTTCTATTGAGGACGTTGACTAGGTGTGAGCCAGAGTCTCCTGGTCCCCAAGGGGGACTACAGGCCACAAGTATCTGTGCAACTTCATGGGGCAGGGACTCAAACTGCTATGGCTTCATAGGCTGTGGGTGCCAAAGCTGTCATCTCACTCAGTCTGTAGCAAGCAGAGAAGTCAGGAATCTGCTGGTGGGGCTTAGGCAGGGTTTGTTCAAAGTGGAGAAGGAAGGTTCACGGTGTATTATTTCTGTGGCTTCCACAGATGGATGTATAATTGTGTTGCTGCTCTCCATACCTGTCTGGTGAGTGTTCAGGCGCTTCTGACCCAGAAGCCAATATGGAGACAATGCTAGGACCTTTGGGGCCTCACAAGACCCCTTTGAACTGCAAGTCTCTATGAATAATGGTTTCACAAGCCTGAAACCCAGGGTCCTCACTGGTCTGCTGTGGCTTTCAACCTCAGTGAGAGCTATAAGGGACCAAAAACAAGCAGTCACTCTACTCAGTGGGTGGAACTCAAGTTTATTTTCATGGTTCCAGCCAGCCCTCCCCTTGATGAACCAGTATATTTTAACTGACTCTTGGATTGTTGAAAGTGGCCTGTTTCGACATTTCTCCAAAGAAGACATACAGATGGCTAATAAACACATGAAAAGATGCTCAACATCACTCATTATTAGAGAAATGCAAATCAATACCACAATGAGGTACCATTTCACACCAGTCAGAATGGCTGCTATCCAAAAGTCTACAAGCAATAAATGCTGGAGAGGGTGTAGAGAAAAGGGAACCCTCTTACACTGTTGGTGGGAATGCAAACTAGTACAGCCACTATGGAGAACAGTGTGGAGATTCCTTAAAAAACTGGGAATAGAACTGCCATATGACCCAGCAATCCCACTGCTGGGCATACACACCGAGGAAACCAGAATTGAAAGAGACGCGTGTACCCCAATGTTCATCGCAGCACTGTTTACAATAGCCAGGACATGGAAGCAACCTAGATGTCCATCAGCAGACGAATGGATAAGGAAGCCGTGGTACATATACACAATGGAATATTACTCAGCCATTAAAAAAAATACATTTGAATCGGTTCTATTGAGATGGATGAAACTGGAGCCCATTATACAGAGTGAAGTAAGCCAGAAAGAAAAACACCAATACAGTATACTAATGCATATATATGGAATTTGAAAGATGGTAACGATAATCCTATATGCGAGACAGAATAAGAGACACAGATGCATAGAACAGTCTTATGGACTCTGTGGGAGAAGGTGAGGGTGGGACGTTCTGGGACAATAGCATTGAAACATGTATATTATCATATGTGAAACAGAACACCATTCCATGTTTGATGCATGAGACAAATGCTCAGGGCTGGGACAATGGGATGACCCAGAGGGATGGGATGGGGAGGGAGGTGGGAGGGGGGTTCAGGATGGGGAACACATGTAAACCCATTGCTGATTCACGTCAATGTATGGCAAAAACTACTACAATATTATAAAGTAATTAGCCCCCAACTAAAATAAATAAATTTATTAAAAAAAAAAAAAGAAAGTGGCCTGTTCCATTGCCACATGGAAAATTACAGATTGGAAGATTAAAGACACCTCTTTTCGAGTCAGAGAGCTATGGATCAACAGAGGAATGGATAAAAAAGCTATGGTACATATATTCAATGGAATATATGGAACAAAAAAGAACAAAATAATGCCATATTTGTAGCAACATGGATGGACCTAGAGATTGTCATACTGACTGAAGTGAATCAGACACAGAAAGACAAATATCATATGATATCATTTATATGTGGAATCTAAAAAAAAGGAGGAGGTCCAAATGAACTTATTTACAAAACAGAAGTAGAGTCATGGATGTAGAAAACAAACTTATGGTTACCAGGGGATGGAGGCCAAGAGATAAACGAGGGGCTGAGAATGACATATACACACTCTGCGTGTGCTAAGTCACTTCAGTCCTGTCTGACCCTTTGTGACCCCATGGACTGCAGCCCGCCAGGCTCCACTGTCCATGGGATTCTCCAGGCAAGAAGACTGGAGTGGGTTGCCATGCCCTCCTGCAGGGGTCTTCCTGACCCAGGGATCGAAGCTGCATTTACCGCTATGTATAAAACAGATAACTAATAAAGACCTACTGTAGAGCACAGGGAACTCTACTCAGTCCTCTGTAATGGCCTGTGTGGAAAAGAATCTAAAAACGAGTGGATATGCGTGTATGTATAACTGATTCACTTTGCTGTACGCCTGAAACTAACACATTATAAATCAACTATACTCCAATAAAAAATTTTTAAAAAGAAAACCATGGAAACAAATCACAGCTGCTGAGTGAACCATCCAAGTAATTCATACAGCTGCCCCCGATAAGGGTCCATCCTCCAATAAGGATGGCTGGGATCAAGCTTCAGATGGAGCCTGAGCCGCCAGGGGCTTCCACCGTCACTGCCCGGATCTGTCCGTGCACCAGACACGGCAGCACAGTTACCATCAGACCCGGCGCCAAGTAAAGCCACCGACCTGAGCAGAGGCCGCCGCCACATGCCGAACTCGCGACTCCTGCCGCCAGCTGACCCGTTTGTCTCTCGGTGAGAGAGACTCTCCGGCCATACTGACCACGCGAACCTCTGTCCCCTCCCAGAGCTGCTGGCGGCGCCTGTCACATTTCAGGCCGGTGAGCCAGCTCGTCACAGAAGCGCGGCCCATGAAGTGCGTCTGAGTCATGCGCTCTGCCTTCTGGACCATTTTCAGCCTGGCGGTGGCATGACTTCCAGCACCGAGGCTCCTCAGCAACGAGCTGTCAGTCAAGGCACTCAACGAGCCATCCCTGCCCCCAGGCACCCACAGCTGCCTGGGGTTACTGAGCTCTGGGACCGCCTTCTCAAAGCCACCTCCCTTCCTCCCCAGCTCCTGGCTCACACATCTGAGTAGACCAGTGTTGTCACGGGCCGGAACTGTCCCCTAAAAGGAATCTTCCCATCTCAGCTACTTCCTGGATAACAATTAGAATAAAAGGAGTTGGAATTACACATACGAATTTTGAAAATCTAAGACTCTGGTATGACCATTCTTGGACACGATGAGTCTTTTTTTCTTTTTTTTCCCCTTCTAGATTTTACATTCCCTGAGTAAAAAGCCTGCACATTATCTGGAATAATATTTGATGTACTATGAGTGTTCAGCAAATAACAGAATTAATCCTCTAAGCCAAGAAGATTCATTTAGGAAATCACAGTTTATTTGTTCTGTTTTGTTTTGCTTTTCAATTAAATTAAATCTGGGCACTCAACAGTATAAGATTCAAACAATCAAAAACCATCCTACAGCTGTTCTAGGAAGACCCCCGTCGTATTATCCTTGCAGAAAAAAGCTCCTCAAGGACCCTGAGCACTATGTTGTATGCATTAACAGTTAACCATTTAAAAGGTATATCAGCATTAAATAATTCTCAGTACTTTTCTCCCTGCTTAATTTAATTTTATCCTAAGGAATGTGCCTGGTGGTTCACTAAGATAATCAACAGCTATTAAGATGATCATCTTGCCTATAATTACATCTAAAATGAAGAACTTTCAGAAAGCAGAGCACTGTCATCCTGCTAGTGTCCCTTACTCACATCACGACCATGTGAATTCTCCAGTGTCATCTTTGTAGATACTCGGAGTTGATGAAAATATACTTGTTCAGAAATGAAACAGCGCCATTTGCAAAGATGTGGATGGACCTAGAGATTTCATACCGAGTGAAGTAAGTCAGAAAGAGAAAAACGAATACTGTATAATACCGCTTTTATGTGGAATCTAGAAAAATGGTGTAGATGAACTTATTTGCAAAGCAGACATAGACACAGACACAGAGGACAAACATAGCGATACCAGGAGGGGCGGGAGGGTGAACTGGGAGGTTAAGACGGACACACGTACACTACTGGTGCCGCGTATGAGACAGAGAGCTCGTGAGGACCGACTGCACAGCGCAGGCAGCTCTGCTCAGGGCTTTGTGGCGGCCTAAACGGGAGAGAAACCCAAACAAGAAGGGAAAGGTATATAGACAATACTATATTATAGTAATAGCTGACTCACTTTGCTGTACAGCAGAAACTAACACAACATTGCAAAACAACTATACTTCAATAAAAATTAAAAATAAATAAAATATAAAATACTTATTTTCACTTATGTATTTAATTCTAAAGAATAGTTTTTTAATTACCTGTAAATATCAATCAGACTTTATTAAAAATCAGAGAAACAGTTGAATACTTTCTTTAAACACAACTTTGTGAGAAATGTTGTTGATGACTGGCATTTGTCCCAAAATAATTAGTATAAACTTAGATATTAACCCATGTTTTATTCATCAGTACATCACAGACACACAGACCCCCTAATTTAAAATAAAATGAACAGGCTTAAAATGAATTAGCCAATGAGTGATCAAGATTTTTTATAAGATAAAAAGTGTGAAGTGTCACTTTTTTAAAACTGCACGAAACATCAGGAGGGAGATAAGAATATCATCTTTTCCCTTTGAGATAAACTAAAATCTTTCGGTTCTTTCTTTTCTTCTGTCAAGATGATGATGTGTTACATCATCACAGGCTTCTTTATGAGCTTTTATTTATGTGTTTTAGACTCATTCTAAAATGGTTTTAAGGCTGCCTAGAAAAGTAAGTACAAAGAGCCAAAAAAAAAAAAAGTGAGGAAATGAGGGCAAAGAGAAAAATAAAGTTGGGATGAAATAAGCTGAAACCTGAAGCAAAAAGAGTGCACGGAACGCATGCTGTCAGGTCATGTTCACGAACTAGACATGTTTCCCTGGGTCGGCTCCACGCTTGCTGGTGGCCAAGTCAAAAAGTTATGTACAATTGGCACAAAATTCATGCTGCACAAGAGGTAAGAACGAACCAGATACTTAGACGAACCATGGTTATTTGATCTAGAAAGACTGGGTTTCCTTATAAAGAGGACGTATGTGACGAAAATAACAGCAGCATGGGCGTACTAATAAAAAGTCTGCCACATGTCACATTTGGGTAGTAGGACTCCTAAGTGCAAGCCAAAGGCAGTGCAGCTTGGTAAATGGCCTAAAATGATCTCAGGTCATTACACAGCCCCACGGTGATCTGATTTGATCAAAGCATAAAATTTTTAGAGTAGCTTGAAAATGGAATGACCTTGCTCTCTCAAAAACTGAAACCACACCTGATCGTCCGTGGGGAGAAGTGTTCTAAGCTTGGCTTAGACCAGACTGACGGTCCCGTGTGTGCAAGTTCAGAGAGAGGCGGAGACTGTCCATCCCCAGGTTCCCAGCACACTCCAGTTCAGTGATCTGCAAGAGTGGTTCTCAAACCTGAACACAGCAGAATCACTAAGGAGCTTGTCAGAACTCAATCGTAGACCCCAATCCCAAGTTCCTAATTCAGTAGGTGTGGGGTGGGCCTTAGAAAGTGCAGGTCTAATATCTCCCCAAGTAACAGTGCTAGTGGTTAAAGAACCATATTTTGACAACACAGATCAACTCCAGGGGTCAGCAAACTTTCTGACAAGGGCCAAAAAGTCCATTCAGTGTCTGATGCACTACTCTGAATGTGTAGTTGCAAAATCAGCCACAGACAATACTTAAAACACATGGGCACATGCATATACTCCAGCAATCCCACTCCTGAGCATATACCAGAGAAAACTCCAATCCAAAAAGATACATGTACCCCAATGCTCACTACAGCACTGTTCACAATACCCAGGACGTGGAAACAACCTAAATGTTCATCAACAGACGAATGGATAAAGAAGATGTGTTGCATATATACAGTGCAATATCACTCAGCCATAAAAAAAGGGTGAGATAGTGCCATGTGCAGCAACACGGATGGACCTAGAGATGATCATACCAACTAAAGTCAGGCAGGCAGAGAAAGACAAATACAATATGGTATCACTTGTACGTGCAAATCTAAAACATGACACAGATGAGCTTATCCACCAAGAGAAACAGACTCACAGACAAAGAGAACAAACTTATGGCTACCAGAGGGGAGAGGAGGTTGGGGAGGGATAAGTTAGGAGTTTGGGATTAACAAACTACTACATAGGAAGTAGATAAACAACAAGGACCTATTGTACAGCACAGGGAACTATGTTCTTTACATATGTGTGTGTGTGTGTGTGTGTGTGTGTGTGTGTGTCACTCAGTCATGTCCAACTCTTTGCAATCTCATGGACTGTAGTCTACCAGTCTCCTCTGTCCATAGAATTCTCCCGGCAAGAATACTGAAGTGGGTAGCCATTCCTTTCTCCAGGGGATCTTCCTGATCTAGGCATCGAACCTGGGTCTCCTACACTGCAGGCAGATTCTTTGCCTTCTGAGCCACCAGGGAAGCCAGGATCAAATCCAGTCCAGCACCACCTGTTTCAGTAAACAGTTTTACACGCCCATGTAAATAGTTGATTCACGATGTTGTGTAAGTTTCTGGTGTACAGCAAATCTGATCCTGATCTACACCAGCTCGCTGGACCTGTAAGCCCATGCATAGACCAAAAATCTCCCCTTCACTACTGGCCTTGTCATAGTGCCTGAAGGCTGCCAGCAGAGTGTCAAAGTTTTGGTGGTTAACTTTCTTCAAGTGATGCCGCACTGCTGCTACCAGGGCTCGCTGTCTGTCCTTGCCTCGGAGATACTCCCCTGGAAGCCTTCTGTGGATGAGATCACCAGCTCCTATTGAAGAGAGAAAGAAAAGTCTTTTATCTGAATTTAAAGTCTGTCACTATTATTCACATCCTAAAAGAGAGAGAGACCTAGCAACTTCTGTGAATAAAAAAACCTAATGCCAAGACTATTAAGCAGCATGAAAGAAAACCCTTTGGATTTCAAAAAAAAGTGTACACAGTAATTGATGAAAATGAATACTTCTGCTATATGCAACTTCCCCATTCAATGAAAAAAGTCTGAATAAATGAATTTTATGAGAGAATCATGAGCCCACTCAGCTATCAAGTCCTCTCCTAAGACAGCAAAGCTCTTGCCTATCTAAAGAGACAGGCAGACATTTGTCTACAAAGCTGAGGATCTGAAAGCTGGGGCTGATTCCATGCAGGGGTCATTCTGTGTGCCTTAGGGCCACTAGACCTCTGGGAAACCTTGTAAAAACTGGACACGAGTTCCCCACTGCTTCCTAGGGCGAGTTTCCATTCTGCCTTCACTCTGCACATCAAGTCTCCATTTCTCTGTCCTGCTTCCCCTACACTGTGACCAGCACAGGAGACCTGCCTCCATTCACAGTCCATTAACTGAGTCCTGACCCACAACCCCCAGTAGCAACCCCTACAATCCACAAGCAACAACCCCCCAGACCCCACCCTATCTTCCACTTTTCTTTCATTAAAGGAACTTTGTTGAATTATGACACAAAGTATATGCACACTGCCTCTAAACCCCATTCCTTGGATGTTTATGGTGACAGAGATCAGACCAGAGATGACCATGTCGCTTCAGATGTGATGGTTTTGTGGATGTCACCAGAAGAAACCTCTCCCTCTGCTCTTTTCCCCATGGCCTATACCCCACTCTTCCTGCTTTTACTGGCTACTGGCTGTGATATCCTGGGTAGGTTAATTTAAATTGCAACACTGATGGATGCAACCAGAGATTATCATACTAAGTGAAGTAAGTCAGAAGGAGAAAGACACACCCCATCTGATATCATTTGTATGAGGAATCTAAAATATGACACAAAAGAACCTATCCGTGAAACAGAAACAGAATCACAAACATAGAGAACAGACTGGCCGTTGCCAGTGGGGGAGGTGGGGAGGGATGGATTGGGATTAGCAGATGCAAACTATTATACATAGGATGGATAAAAAACAAGGGCCTACTATACAGCACATGAGAGTATGGTCAATACACTATGATAAACCATAATGGAGAATTCTAAATATATATATATATATATATATATAATGTATGTATATATATATAAAATTGTATCACTGTGCTATACAGCAGAAATTAATACAACATTTGAAATCAACTAGACTTCAATTTTTAAAAACTGAAAAGAAAAAATTGCTAATTTGGCTGCACTTCAAAGCAACTAATATTTACACCTACTTTGTGCAAGGCTCTATATTATTAGGGTCTCTTGAGGGTCTCTTTTAATAGGTATTAGTAGCACCTCTAAATTTATTATAAAGTCAGGAGTTAATCCTGCATATTCTGATAAAAGCCTTCCTTCTAAGGGTAGACCCTTACTCTTATGCGTGAAAAGCCTACAACCAGTGCTGGTTCCAGGAACAAGGCAAGTGCTCAGACTAAGATAATCTGAAATGGAGTCAGCTCCCATCAGACCATCCTAAAGTGGGCAAAACCCGAGTAAGGCTCTTTGAGAGGCAATCGAAGTGGTTGGTGAGGGGTGATTTCTGACAAATAAGCATGGCTGCTCTTCCCCTCCACATTTCTTCCCTTGACGGCAACCCCCTGGGGGCTGTTCTGCATAAGAAAGCTCTCCCCACCCCCACCCCCCGCGCTCTTCCAAAAGACGGCCCTTGGTTGAGTCGGTTTTGGGTTTTGTTTTTCTCGAGAGGGCTTCCAACTCCATTAACATCCAAAAATAACTATTTGAATGGTCAGCCTGTGGGTGAGATGCAGGCCGACACCCTCTTCCAGCCCGGCCCTGGGAGAATATTTATGAAGCTCATGGCAAATCACTAACGACTACTCAAGACCCATCACTGAAGAGCTGAAATCGGGAGTACAACCTCAGAGAAACTCACGCCCTCACCACCACACCAAGGACGTGAGAAAAGCGAGGCCAACTCTGCTGAGGCCCCCTGCCTGCGACCAGCTCCCGTGATGCCCCGCTGCCCGCGACCAGCTCCCGTGATGCCCCGCTGCCCGCGACCAGCTCCCGTGATGCCCCGCTGCCCGCGACCAGCTCCCGTGATGCCCCGCTGCCCGCCACCAGCTCCCGTGATGCCCCGCTGCCCGCCTGCCCTGGGTGCCCCCTCAGTCACCCCTGCCCGGGTGCATTCTGGGAGCTGGACACAGCCCGGGCCCTCTTCCAGAGGAACATTAACAGAACCAACAGCCCCAGGCCCGGGGATGAGGCCTGCTTTGTGTCCTTGCCTTTATTTCCCCAAGCAAGAGGAAGGGAGTAACCCAGGTCCAGTAGAAAAACCAATGTTCTCAGAAGCAGGCAGACCCTGGAGCTTTCCACAGAACAGACACTGTGAATTAACCCTAACAGTAGTCACAAAGGACAGTTAGGGTTAGTCTCTGCATCCGTGAGCTCCGTGAAAAGTCTAGAGAGGACTGAGAGTCCCCTTTCCCTGTTACACCGTACACTGCCAAGGCTGCTGCTGACACACACATACTTTGTAAACTATTAATGGCAGTGTTCTTCCTTTTCATTTTATAACACTGTCTTGTCACTCAGTTTATAAGGATAATGTAACTCAACTCCTTTAAAATTACCCATAGAGTTTATTAAATATGCCAGTTCCTGGGACCCATGCCCAGATAATTCTAATTCAGTAGGCTCTCATGTATACTAAATTTTAGGAACCTCCCAGGTGGCCCTAGTGGTAAAGAGCCCACGTGCCAATGCAGGAGACGGAAGAGACGTGGGTTTGATCCCTGGAGGAGGGCACTAGAAAATTTGTCTGTGTTTCACTATCAACATGATGAACTATGTGTTGGATTCATTGATACATGCTATAAATACCTGGAAAACAATGTACTGTGCACAAGACCCCAAGAATTCAACAGACAGCAAGTTGGGGCACCGACAGGTATGACACTGCCCTCAAGTAGGCAGTTGACCATGATTATCTACTTGTTTTTTAGACTAACTGATGGATTTCCTAAATCACTCCTTACCCACTCCTAAGAGTATGAAGAGCCTCTAAGATGGGCAGATATGCATTAAACACATAACAGTTGATCTAAAAAACAAATGTGATCTCCTAATGCGGTGACTCACGATGCTCCAGAACGCCATGTTGCATTAGCAAATAAGTATTTATTGTATTTGTTAGTGAGTAGACTTTAGCTAACACCCTTCCAGTGTGTGTTCTAAGTCGTTTCAGTTGTGTCTGATTCTTTGCAACCCTATGGGCTGTATAGCCCGCCAGGCTCCTCTGTCCATGCGATTCTCCAGGCAAGAATATTGGAGTGGATTGCCGTGCCCTCCTCCAGGGATTGAACCCATGTCTCTTCCGTCTCCTGCATTGGCATGTGGGTTCTTTACCGCTAGGGCCACCTGGAAGGTTCCTAAAGTTTAGTGTACATGAGAGCCTACTGAATCAGAATTATCTGGGCATGGGTCCCAGGAACCCATATCTAATAAACTGTATAACTCTATGGGTGATTTTAATGCAGGTAGACTGCAGACTATATTTTGAAAACCACTAATATACAGCTCAATCCTAATAAGCTTTCAAATAGTTTTCCCTGGGGAAGGTTGCTACTTATATCACTTAGCACTAAAGACTGATTCATTGATGGGCTGGTGGGAAGAGTGGTTCTTCAGTGTGTGGTTGTACAGTGCTTTCTGGAACCTGAATGCCCCTACAGTGCATCTGGGAATGTTGTGAAAATGCCGTTTCTGATTTGGGAGGTCTGAGGGTAGAGCCCGTGAGTCTGCATCTCTAAGAGCCTTGCAGGGGACACGGACACTGCCTGTCTGCAACCACATTTGAGTGCAAGGACCCAGTACAATATTGAGTTCATGAAAAAGTTGCCTCAGTTCACTTCTGCTTGTTTAATATGGGCCTTATTTATATTCTAAATAAAATTCTAAGCCTTCACTACACTTAGGGAATTCATTACCAGGGCTTTAAACTGTACCTGTTTCAAATATAATATGAAAATGTTGCTTCTTTCTTGTGCTACAAATTGTTCTCATTAATGTTAATATAATATTTTAAGCCTTTAAAATTGGAAGCTTTGAGAGAAGGAGATGGTGAACGTCACTGCATAATTTGAGTGGAGGTGGGGGGGCAGAATTTTGTCTTTGCTTGCTTTTTAAAAAGAAACTATATTTACCATAGTCCTCAGGGCGGAGACAAGTCCCAAATGTGTGGTCTGGGGGAACATTCATTGTTTCTGCAATGCTATCAAAGAAAAAATTTCCTTTAGTGAAAATTCCCACCACATGGCATCCCTGGAATTTAAAATATGTTTTCCATACATTTTCAATCACCTATATTTTCTCCTATAACCAAACTATAAAGATCAAACAGAAGTTCTCCAACAGATCTTTTCTCTAATCTCCAACTCACATTAGCAACAGCTGAATGCTTTCACTGGCTTTCAGTGAAAAAGCCCAGATAGAAAAAGAAAAAACAGACCAGGGTCCCAAAGTAGAATTCTGCAAGTGTGCACGCGTGCAAACACACCCTCTCTGTCCACTGAGAGAGAGGGGAGGAGAGTGTAGCACAATAAGTTAAATTTCTGAGATCCCAGAAATAAAGCTTTATGTAAAATTCTTCCTCTTTCTTTTCCAAATGCCCTCTCCCTTTTAGAGACTCAGTCCAGGAACCCCAAGCTCTTAGGTGGCTAACAGGGTCCCTGATTAACACAAAAGGATGATTCTTACTTAACAGATAGATTCTAATAGAACACAAAAGAAAATTTATGACAGGAGTACTTTGTAAATTTGATCCAAAAACATTATCAATTTTAAGTTAATCATGAACTTACGGATCTAAAACTCTTCCAAGTCTATGTTGAAAATTTTCTTTGAAATCATCAACTCGCTTGGATACAATCTTAGCTCCTCTTTTCCTATAAAATTAGAAAACTGTCAGGTGTTTGTATTACCCAAAGTATTCTTGTCTACCAAATATACATATAGTGAAGAATACCATAGTATCATTTGGGTCAGTTCAGTTCATTTCAGTCGCTTAGTCGTGTCCAACTCTTTGTGACCCCATGGACTCCAGCATGCCAGGCTTCCCTGTCCATCACCAACTCCTGGAGTCTACCCAAACCCATGTCCATCGAGTTGGTGATGCCATCCAACCATCTCATCCTCTGTTGTCCCTTTCTCCTCCTGCTCCTAATCCTTCCCAGCATCAGGGTCTTTTCCAATGAGTCAGCTCTTCGCATCAGGTGGCCAAAGTATTGGAGTTTCAGCTTCAGCATCAGTCCTTCCAACAATATTCAGGACTGATCTTCTCTAGGATGGACTGGTTGGATCTCCTTGCAGTCCAAGGGGCTCTCAAGAGTCTTCTCCAACACCACAGTTCAAAAGCATCAATTCTTCAGCATTCAGCTTTCTTTATGGTCCAACTCTCACATCCATACACGACTACTGGAAAAACCATAGCTTTGACTAGACGGACCTTTGTTGGCAAAGTAATGTACCTGCTTTTTAATATGCTGTCTAGGTTGGTCATAGCTTTTCTTCCAGTGAGTAAGCGTCTTTTAATTTCATGGCTGCAATCACTATCTGCAGTGATTTTGGAGCCCAGAAAAATAAAGTCAGCCACTGTTTCCACTGTTTCCCCATCTATTTGCCATGAAGTGATGGGATTGGATGCCATGATCTTAGTTTTCTGAATGTTGAGTCTTAAGCCAACTTTTTCACTCTCCTCTTTCACTTTCATCAAGAGGCTCTTTAGTTCTTCTTCACTTTCTGCCATAAGGGTGGTGTCATCTGCATATCTGAGGTTATTGATATTTCTCCCAGCAATCTTGATTCCAGCTTGTGTTTCTTCCAGCCCAGCGTTTCTCATGATGTACTCTGCATATAAGTTAAATAAGTAGGGTGACAATATACAACCTTGACGTACTCCTTTTCCTATTTGGAACCAGTCTGTTGTTCCATGTCCAGTTCTAACTGTTGCTTCCTGACTTGCATACAGATTTCTCAGGTGGCAGGTCAGGTGGTCTTGTATTCCCATCTCTTTCAGAAATTTCCAGTTTATTGTGATCCACACAGTCAAAGGCTGTGGCATAGTCAATAAAGCAGAAATAGATGTTTTTCTGGAACTCTCTTGCTTTTTCAATGATCCATCAGATGTTGGCAATTTGATCTCTGGTTTCTCTGCCTTTTCTAAAACCAGGTTGAACATCTGGAAGTTCACGGTTCACAGTTCATGAACTGTGAAGTTCCAGATGTTCAAATTGGATTTAGAAAAGGCAGAGGAACCAGAAATCAAATTGCCAACATAGGATCATCGAAAAAGCACGATAGTTCCAGAAAAACATTTGCTTCTGCTTTATTTACTATGCCAAAGCCTTTGACTATATGGATCACAACAAACTGTGGAAAATTCTAAAAGAGATGGGAATACAAGACCACCTGAAATGCCACCTGAGAAATCTGTATGCAGGTCAACAAGCAACAGTTATAACTGGACATGGAACAACAGACTGGTTCCAAACTGGGAAAGGAGTACTATATATTGTTAAGGCTGTATATTGTCACCCTGCTTCTTTAACTCATATGCAGAGTACATCATGTGAAATACCATGATCATTTGGGTCATCAAAAACTAAATCCAGTTTCAAAAGAAATTATATGCTAAAAAGAAAGCTTTATGTGTTCATTCTTCTGGCATGTATATTCCTTTATAAAGATAAGTAACAGAATACAAAATTTTGATTTAAAAGTAAGGCAAAAAGACAAAAATTTTTCAGTAAACAAAACCAAAGTGTTAATATCATTCATATAACTCTTAAGATTTCTAACAGAAAAGTAAGCATTAAAGAAATAAATAACCAAAGGATATAAACAACCTACAACTAGTAAGCAAATACATGGAGAAATTATAACACTCTACAGTAACAAAGGAAATATAAAAGAACAACAAAATATCATTTTTAACAGAGTACATATTTAAATACATATCTATAGAGAGAGAGAGAGAAAGAAAGAATATCTAACATTGGCAAATAGTATGGTAAAACACTTGCAGATTGCTAGTGCAAACGATGATAATTCTTCTAGAAATAATTTGGCAATATGATTCAAAAAGCATAAAAATATTCACCCTTTTATCCACATCTGAAAACAAATCATAAGGAGATAATCCACATAATTAAAGGTCTGAAAATATTATATTTATAAAAATGCTTGTAGTCTCACTGACTATAATGGAAAAAAAAGAAAAGAATCTAAATGTTCAATCCTGGAGGGTGATTAATCACGTCACATTAGCAAGAACACACTCTGGGTGCATTCTAAATGTTGGTTATTAAGAATACACAGCCATATAAAATTATTTTATGTTAAGTGCCAAAACAGGAGATAAAATGGAATTGCACTCTGATTAAAGTTATGCATAAACAAAACAAAAGTTATGCAAAAATCAACACAGGAAGCCACAGTAGAAAGAAATAAATGAAAAGGATAATAAAGGTTGAATTAAGGTGACAGGATTATGAGTGATTTGATTTTATTTTGCCAGTTTTCTGTAATATAATTTCATTACTTCCACCACTGTGATTTAATAAGTAAGAATTTCTCTTGAGAACTGTAAAATTACAACACTACTATTTCATAACATTAAAATTAATAAACCTCTATTGTTTTGCTAAGACTGAAAACAATGAATTTAAAATTCTTAAACTCCTTTTGCCTTTAAAACTATCTCGTGTTCTGGAGAAGCACAGAGCTGGATAAATTTCTGGAGAAGAGCGACACTCTGCGCAGAAACAAAAGATGAAACAGAAGGTGATTTGTCTCTTATTTCTCTATTCACTTCCCATTGGTTCAAAAAGAGAGAAAAAGGATGTCAGAATGAATCAAAGGCAGTTTGAAGGCCATAATTTGAACATATAAAGTTGACAGACTGAAACCAGCTCCAAGGGGCTTTATTAGCAGCCTGTCCGGATGGCAAAAAGGTGAATTCTAAGCCACGGAGCCCTCGCTGCTCAGCCTGACATCGCCTAGAACGTGTTGCCGGGAGAACCGGGAACTATTTGTGAGCAGCCGTGTATGTCAGAGTGTCAACAGCTCTAACATCATTACACGCCTCACTGCATTCACTCACCAATCAAGTCTTCTGCATGCCAGTCACACACACACACACGGAGTCTATCATTTCTAGATTCTAACTGATTCTTCTGACCAGAGGTCATAAGCAGAATATAGATACAGGTAAGTTTATGAAGGAAATACATTCCTTTAAAGTTTATATCCCCAATAACTCTTAAAAGTGCAGAGTAAGGCAAATTTACACTGAATCATGCATATCACATTAAGATGTAAGCAAAACAGAAATAGACTCACAGACATACAAGACAAGCTTAACAGTTGCCAAAGGGGACGGGGGTATAAATTAGGAATTTGGGATTGACACATACATACTACACACTGTATGTAAACTAGATGACCAGTATATATAACAGGTAATATAGTCCCTTTGCTATACAGTAGGCCCTGTTTAGCACAAGGAACTATGTTCCATATCTTCTAATAACTTACAATGGAAAAGAATCTGAAAATATATATATTTTATATATATACATATATTTATGTATAACTGAACCCCTTTGTTGAGTACCTGAAACTAACACAACCTTATAAACCAACCATACTTCAGTTGGGCTTCCCTGGTGGCTCAGATGGTAAAGATTCTGCCTGCAGTGCGGGAGACCCAGGTTCGATCCCTGGGTCAGGAAGATGCCCTGGAGAAGGAAATGGCAACCCACTCCAGCATTCTTGCCTGGAAAATCCCATGGACGGAGGAGCCTGGCAGGCTACAGTCCATGGGGTCGCAAAGAGTCGGACACGACTGAGCGACTTCACTTTCTTTCTTTTTATACTTCAATTAAAAATGAATAAGACAAAAAAAGAAGAAAACAGAAACAAAAAAATGTGCTGTAAATGAATATGCTTAACTCCAAGCACAAGCTGGAATCAAGATTGCCGGGAGAAATAGCAATAACCTCAGATATGCAAATGATACCACCCTATGGCAGAAAGCAAAGAACTAAAGATTCTCTTGATGAAAGTGAAAGAGAAGAGTGAAAAAGCTGCCTTAAAACTCAACATTCAAAAAACTAAGATGATGACATCCAGTCCCATCACTTCATGGCAAATAGATGGGGAAACAGTGGGAACAGTGATAGACTTTATTTTCTTGGGCTCCAAAATCACTGCTGATGGTGACTGCAGCCATGAAATTAAAAGACGCATGATCCTTGGAAGAAAAGCTATGACTAACCTAGACAGCATATTAAAAAGCAGAGACATTACAGACAAAGGTCCATATAGCCAAAGTTATGGTTTTTCCAGTAGTCATGTATGGATGTGAGAGTTGGACCATAAAGAGAGCTGAGCACCGAAGAATTGATGCTTTTGAACTGTGGTGTTGGAGAAGACTCTTGAGAGTCCCTTGGACTGCAAAGAGATCCAACCAGTCCATCCTAAAGAAGATCAGTCCTGGGTGTTCATTGGAAGGACTGATGTTGAAGCTGAAACTCCAATACTTTGGCCACCTGATGCGAAGAGTTGACTCATTGGAAAAGACCCTGATACTGGGAAGGATTGGGGGCAGGAGGAGAAGGGGATGACAGAGGATGAGATGGTTGGATCACATCACCAACTCGATGGACATGTGTTTGGATAGACTCCGGGTGATGGACAGAGAGGCCTGGCGTGCTGCAATTCATGGGGTCGCAAAGAGTCGGACACGACTGAGCGACTGAACTGAACTGAACTAACCACTTTAATAGTGATAAATTAATGAATGTTTGTTATAGGAGCTCTTCTATATCCTAAAAAAAAAAAACAACACTGTCTCATATGGTTTTTCTAAAATATGGAAGGGCTTCCCTGGTGGTTCAGATGGTAAAGAAGGCCTGCCATGAGGGAGACCAGGGCTCGATCCGTGGCTCAGGAAGATCCCCTGGAGAAGGGAAAGGCTACCCAGGACAGAATTTCTTCTCTTTGTGCTTTACCATTATTGCTTCGAATAATTCAAATATCAGAAATTCACATTATTCCTTAAATAATAAGGGAGTGGAAGAAGAATGGAAATCACAGGTTCAGGCATGTGATCACAGAGTCAGTGCCTACAGCCCTGGTGCAGTGGTAAGGGCAGCCTCTGGAGAGACGCTGTGGGGTTTCAGCCCTACCCCTAGCACCCACCTGCATGACCTCAGGCACAGGATTTAACTTCTCTGTACCTCAGTTGCTTCATCTACAAAGTGGAAAGGCTTTAAATTATAGTACAGCTACCTCCTGGAGTTGCGGGTAGGATGAAATTAATCACATATCAAGTACTTAGCACTTTGCCTCCGTAACTAGAGGCTGTCATCTCCGCTATCAGACAAGCAAGTGAGCGAGGCAGACCGGGTGCCTGGGGGAAGCAAACTGTGTGTGCACGCCGGGGCCCGTGGAAACTTGGAGGAGGGCAGCATATTCTTTAAAGAGGGCAGAGAGGCTCGAAAAATGGTACAAATGAACTTACTCACAAAAGAGAAGTAGAGTCACAGATGTAGCTTGCGTGCTAGGTCGAGTCAGTCATGTCTGGCTCTTTGCAACCCCATGGACGGTAGCCGGCAGGTTCCTGTGTCCATGGGATTCTCCAGGCAAGAATACTGGAGTGGGTTGCCATTCCCTCCTCCAGGGGATCTTCCCGATCCAGGGATCGAACCCACATTTCTTACGTCTCCTGCATTTGTAGGCAGGTTCTATACCCACTCCAGTACTCTGGCCTGGAGAATTCCATGGACTGTATAGTCCATGGGGTTGCAAAGAGTCGGACACGACTGAACGACTTTCATTTTCACTTTCTTCACCACTAGCGCCACCTGGGAAGCAGATGGAGAAAAGAAACTGGACATCACGGGGGGGGGGAAGCGGGGGATAAACTGGAAACTCGGGACTGAGATACGCACACCGCCGTATACAAAACGGATGACCAAGAAGGGCCTACCGTGAGCACGGGGCCTCTCCTCAGCCCTCTCTAACGACCCTTACGGGAAACGGGTCTCAAAGAAAGAATCTACACGTGGGTGTGTGTATAACTGATTCACTTTGCTGTACACCTGAAAGTGTAACACTGTAAGTCAACAATACTCCACTAAAAATTAATCTTAAAAAATTATAAACTAAAATTTTTTTTAAAAAAAACAGAGGACAGTGGGCAAACCAAATCCACTCCCACCACTGAATGCATAGAAATGCAGGTCCAGTATATTCAATTCCTGGGGTTGCGAGAACAAATTACCACAAGCTTGTGGCTTAAAACAGTAGAAATGTATTCTCCCACAGGTCTAGAGACCAGAAGTCTGAGATCAGGGCGACAGTGAGGCCACATTCCCCCTGAAGCCTCCAGGGAGAACCTGTTCATCGCTTCCTCCAACATCTGGAGGCTGCTGGCGTGTTTTGACCTTGGCGTTTTGGCTTGACACCACATCATTCCAGTCTCTTTCATCTTCACATCACGTCCTCCTCCACGTCCTCCTCCATGTGTCTTCTCTTCTGTCTTAAATCTCCCTCAGCCTTTCCCTTATTAGGACATTTGCTACTGGATTTTGGCCCCACCCAGATCATCCAAGGGCTCCTCAGGTGGCGCTACTGGTAAAGAACCTGCCTGCCAACGCAGGAGACGTAAGAGATGTGGGTTCTGTCCCTGGGTGGGGAAGATCTCCTGGAGGAGGGCACAGCAACCCACTGCAATGTTCTTGCCTGAAGAATCCCACAGACACAGGCGCCTGGAGGGCTGCAGTACGCAGAGAGTTGGACACGACTGAAACGACTTCGCACACGTGCACAGATCATCCAAAACGATCTCTCATCTCAAGACCTTTCACTGAGTTGCATTTACAAGGACCCTTTTCCCATATAACATAAGCGTCATAGGTTCTTGGAATTAGAACATGGACATCTTTGAAGGCCGCTAGTCAACCCACTACACCAGCATTTGCAATCCTCTGATTTTTCAGCATAGTAGGAAATAGAGGATTTTACTTTGTTTGTTGCCTTAGATATAAGACAGGGAATGAAAAACTAAGGAAACTTATTTTAATATCTTAGGAAAGTAGTCAAGTGTAGAATGCAGGTGTAAACAGGTCCCAGTTTGTAAGAGTTAAGTCAGGTGCTCAGGTGCCCAAATAACTACTACAGAAAGTTGAATGACAAATTACACATCAATTATACGTTGTCTTTGTAGAGACAATCTTCCCGAAAGTCCACTATCTTTAAGGAACGTAGTAGGGTGGGTCCCATAGATAAAAAACATTCATGTAAGTCTTCTGATCTGCTCAAGAGGCATGAAATAACTTCAGAATCACACACAAGGAATTCCCTGACTCTGTGCTTCCACAGCAAGGGGCCTGGGCTCGATCCCTGGTGGGGGAATAAGATCCTGCAAGCCACATGGTCAGAAACAGACAAACAGAAAACCAGTACCGTGGTGATCTCTAGGGGAACGGGATAGTTTAGAAGACATATCGCTGTGTATCTTTTTATATTATTTTTATGTTTGAACCATGTCAGTGCATTACCTCTTAAAAAAACAAATTTAATTACCTTTTAGGTCTATATGCCATTTATCTAACACTTGTTCCAAGACACAACATACTTACATTTGTAGCTCATGAAGCCAATGTAAAGTCTTTGCCACGTTTCGTCCATCGTTAAAATGTGGTGTTGGAATCCCATACAAGTTAAATCTATGAAAACTTGATGGGTTATACTTCCGGTTCTTTGCCTCTCCTAAGAAAAGAAAAGGGAAGACTTCTGACTTAAGCAACACAGCTTTATGCAAGAGGCACATGACGTTCTCAGTGACAAGGAATATGCCAGTGGGAGAAAGAGTATAACTGTAAAGCGCAGAAAACTGGAACAGCGCAGGAAACTCCAGATTGGGCTACAGATGACAGAGGCACCCTCCCACAAGACCTGGGAGACGGCGGCGCAAGAGCTCCTTGTGTAGATAGTTCGGAAGTAGAAAAAGGATGTAGAGAAAGACATACAAATGAAAAATTCAGGCCCCATCAATGTTAGAGATTCTGAAGATCAGGGGAAGTGCTGCGGGCTTTTGGCTCCAGTGCTGCTTTGCACTCGGCTAAGATCTGAGAGGTTGTTGGTCTTTTAGTTTTACTGTTTCCCCCCCCACCTCCCGCAGAGGGAACTCCGGGTCTTAGCCTGGACCACCCAGGAAGCCCTGAGAGGCTGGTGTTTTAGAGTTGCTCTCACTGAGATTTGCATTACAACCCTCACATTTCATTATAATCACTTATCGCGGAGACATTCAAAGGGTGATTGAGGGCTGAGAACCCAGCAGGGAGGTCTTTAAGATCTAATACTGTATTTTTTTTCAAGTATGATGTGGTATTAGTTCTCTATTTATAGATAAGAAAGTAAGACTGAAACTAGAGGTGAGCTAAAAGGTTACTGGACAGAGGAGCCTGGCAGGCTACAGTCCATGGCTTTGCAAAGAGTCAGACATGCCTGAGCATGCATGCACACAAAAGGTTATGAAATGATAAGGAAAAAGCTGTTCAGTCTCACTAGTAACCCAAATGATGTAAGCAAAAGCAATAGCATGCAGTCACAATTGAGCAAAAACTAAAGATGGGCAAAGCTCGTCACTGGGGGTGCCGGGGATGGGAGTTGCACACGAGGGCAGGCTGGGCGCGATTCAGGGGGCGGCCCGGCTCTAAGAGGGAGAGCTTCAGAAATCCAGGGCTCAGTCCTAGAGAAGGGAACTGTGCTCACAAAGATAGACAAACAATACCTTTCTATAACACTGAAAAATACAGTATTGGTAACTAACCTGCAAAGACAAGCATAAACACATAAACTCCTCTCTGAATGGGCAAAGAAAAACATAAATGAAAGTAGCATCTGTGACTGGGGATTTTAGAAGATTTTCTTAGTATTTTATATATTTCTATGTAGCCTGTATTTTTTTTAATTTTTCAATTTTTTGGCCACTCTGCGAGGCATGTGGGATCTTAGCCCCCTAAGATGGGATCAAACCCACACCCCTTGCAGTGGAAGCTCGGAATCTCAACCACTGGAATGCCAAGGAAGTCCCTATGCAGCCTGCATTTTATAAAAGAAAATATAACTTTAGTAATAATTTAAATTAAGTATATTTAAAGAGGTTGTCATTGAATGGTGTCCTTGACACATTACTTTAAATAAAAACATTTAAATGCATATAGCAGCTTCCCCAAAAGAATGGAGATTATTGTCACATTTAACTGAGACAACAGCTCAGTGGATGAGCTTAGAAACATGTTCAGTATATCAAGTGTGGTGACCTCTGGCTAATGGGATTTCAGGGTTACATTTACTTTTTCTCCATTTTTCCATGATATTTACATTCTCGACAATTATTATATAGTTTATAATAAAAAATAAAATGCTTTCATTAATGGGAAAAAGTAAAAACAGATATTTAAAGGATTGGATTCTATTTCTTTTCAAGAGGCTAGTGAAACTTTTATAAAAATAAAAAAGTGAAAATAATTTCAGCCATGTTGTAGTCCGTGAGAGCTTTTCTAAATATAAAAAAAAAATTGGATTGAGAGTTTGAGACTAGCAGATGAAAATTATATATTGTATATATTATGGATAAACAACAAGGTCCTACTGTACAGCACTGGGAAAAATGCTCTATCCTATAATAAGACATAATGGAAAAGAGCATAGGTATGTATAACTGAATCACTTTGCTGTACACCAGAAACTAACACAACATTGTAAGTAAACTACACTTCAATATAAATAATTTAATATTTTTTAAAACTAGACTAATTTTCCTCCAACTGCTAAACTCATTTTAGATGTCTCCTAAAAGGTCGTCTCTATGTAGATTCATTGATACGGTTCTTTTTAAAACAGTTAAACGGCATTGGATTAGACTGTACTATCGATGCTAAGCTTTTTCCAAAAAGGAATAAAATATTTTCACAAGAAATGGACAGAGGGAAGGAGGAATAAAGACAAAAAGACTAGCGGGAGGAAAAGGAGAGAGGGCCGGGGAAGCGGGGGAGCAGCAGGCGGGAGAGAAGCCTTCGGAGGCCAGGAGACGGGGCGGGGAGGGAGGGTGGAGCCCACCCACCCAGGGCCCGGGTCCGGAGCGCGAGACGGTGCAGCCCATCCACCCAGGGCCCGGGTCCGGGGTGCGAGACGGTGGAGCCCACCCACTCAGGGCCCGGGGTCCGGGGCGTCTGACTGTGGAGCCCATCCACCCAGGGCCCGGGTCCGGGGCGCGTGACGGTGCAGCCCACTCACTCAGGGCCCAGGGTCCGGGGCGCGTGACGGTGGAGCCCACCCAGGGCCCGGGTCCGGGGCGTCTGACGGTGCAGCCCACTCACTCAGGGCCTGGGGTCCGGGGCGTCTGACGGTGGAGCCCACCCAGGGCCCGGGTCCGGGGCGCGTGACGGTGCAGCCCAGTCACTCAGGGCCCAGGGTCTGTGTAACGACCCGCAGAGACCAAGACAAGCCGCGCGTGGAGCGGAGGGCCTGGGAGACAGCCCCCGCTGTCGGCGAGGTTCAGGAGGAAGAGGACCGCAGGGGCCGTGGAGAGAACAGTGACACAGAGCGGGGGCCCTGCCGTCCTGAGGGCGAGTCTCGCTTCTAACTAAGGCTGACGAGCTGATGAATCGGGCACAACCCATCCGCTCTCTCAGGACCCGAGGGTGTGCCCAGCCACTCAGCCGTGTCCCTCTCTTTGCAGCCCCCTGGACTGGAGCCCACCAGGCTCCTCTGTCCCTGGGATTTCCCAGGCAGGAGTACTGCAGTGGTTGCCATGCCCTTCTCCATTCTCAGGACACGTATTAGAGTCTAATTCTCAACCCTCTGTTAGATCAAAATTCCACTTAGCTCACTTAAACTCCAATGCCTTTTGGTTACGCTATAGGATAATTCTAGTGACG